>NC_134173.1:70342050-70959848 GCF_964188355.1 Buteo buteo
AATTGAAACTTAATGGCCAAGGTGTTTATGCACGCAGGCAGTTCTGCTTCACTGTTTGAACTGATCGGGGCAGTGACTCAGAAAGCAGCAGCTCACTGTCGTCCTACTACTCTTCTTCCTTTAATTACCTCTTTCCTTTGTAGCTGCACTATGTTGCCATCTTTCTAGATAGTAGTATTTGGGACCATAGAATATATTGCTCTCCAATATGTTTATGCATCCTACATTTACTATACTGGGCCTGAGACAAATCCTGTGCCTCCTAGGGCACGCTCCAGCTCAGCCTTGTTTGCAAGTGGAGCTTTGGGCTGTGCTCTTTGCCACTTACAGCCATTGTCCAGCTTTTAATTGCTTCCTTAACTAGACTGAAATGTCAGGCTGACATTCTTTTCTATAGGATATACTCTGTTGGGTGATATCTGTGGATGGACAGTCAGCCAGGTGGATTTCTGGGCTACAGCAATGCAGTATGAAGGACAATAATAGAGTTGAGGAATTACTTTTGCTGGGAAATGATGTGGTACTGGTTGTCTGCTTAGCTCATGTGTGTCTCTTGCTGGCTACTGCAGCCTTGGGGTGAAGGGAATGAACTCAGGATGGAGAAGACTAGTTTTGCAGATTACCTGAAAAAGAATTGGTGTGGGAGACTCTGTCTGAATGAAGCAGTGGGTAGCCATCACTGCTCCACTTCTTGGTACTGGACAGTACTAACCAGAAAATTAACAGTGGAGGATGTTTCTTGACTTCTGCTCCAGTGATGTGCTCTGCCTCAAATCACAGAGCAGGGCAGCACAGGGAAGACGATAGACAGATCTGCCAAGCTTTGGTCTCCAACTTGAAGGCTACCAGTCATGACTTGGGTCCTGTACCTGATTGCCAAGTTCAAAGGGAGAAGGAGCATAAAGGCATAAAGCCACCAGGAGATAGAGATGGGAGGTTAGCATGCTTGTCTGACATTTGTAAGATTTGTTATATAGAGAGAAACAAGCTTTGGGATGCCATATCTTTTACATGAGCATGGTAGGATGGGAGAAATGCCACCAAAGGCAGAGAGGGAGGTCTCTACTTCAACTTTCTGACTGGGACTGCAAAGAAAGTGGAGGGGCAAGAAGATAGCAAATGTGTGTTCACAAGAAGAAGGAATAGACATAGCATCAATTTTCCCTAGACAGGTTCTTACTAAGACTCAAACTACTGAAGATAGCAAGGAAGCTCACCCTGAAGTAATTCACCTCCTAGCTGTGCTGATTAAAATGATTGCAAGACCCAAAACCATCCCTGACACAGCATAGCAATGGGTGTCCATGAACTTTATCCATCCTGCTGCCACTATGACCCCAGCTGGGTGTAAGAGCTAGAAGGAAACTAAGCCCCCAGAGGAAAACCTGTCTGAAAGTTCCTTCTGAGGGCAAAGGGGTCTTTAATTTCTATCTCTCCTTCCCTCTCAGATCCTCATTTCTCTTTAGAAATATGAAGCTGAAACATGTGCTCTCAAGGAGTGATTGCTTTGTTCCCAGGATAGGCAGTGTCTTTCCTGTAGCACAAGAGAAGCACACTTAATGATTTGGTCCCAGCTGTCTACTTGCTGATGGACTGTTCCTAGGAGGGCATATCTTTATACAAATTCAGCTTAGACAGATGGGAGGGTCCACACCCCTTTCCACTTACATCTTATTTCTATGGATACATTTGCTGTTCTGAAAGTCCTGTTTATTTTTCTTTCTGGTCCACTGTGTTCTGCTCCTTTCTCCATCTCCTTTTTATGCAGTGCTGTTTCATACCGCTTCATTTAAACTCTTTTTCTGTTTCATTCCCCTACCCCTCTCTCCTGCCCCAGTTTCTGTTTTCTCTCAGTCTCCTCTCATTTTCTCTCAGTCTGCCTTTTGTTTCTTACCCTGGTTCGCTGTCCTCCTCCCTCCCTCCCCTCCCTTAGTCTTTGATTTTCCATCACTCTTTATCAACCTTGTCTTCTGCACAACCCTGAACACTGCTTCTTTTATTGTTCAATGTTCCCAACCTCCCCTGGTGCAGAGCACTTTTTGCTGATGTGGCTTCTCTAGTGGCTTGAAACACAGCTGACCTCTCCATGCAGGAACCAGAGATCAGAGTTTGATGTAAAAGACATCTTAAGACTTAGATGTTTTCACTTGTGACAGCAGACACTTCAATTGTCTCTAGAGACTTGCCTCTCTGGGTCATTTAAGCTGTCACCAGAGGTATCTGTTTAACTACTGCAGTTCTCCTTGTCTGATCTATAGCTTCAGAGTTTCTTAGCCTGTTACCTCTTGGACCATTCCCCTGTGACTTGTGGGTGGGAGCAGCCTACTTCCTTCCACCCCTGCACCATCAGGAGCAACAGGGGACATTTGAACAGAGTTCCAGTCCGCCTGGCTCTCAGGGAAGACACTTACCTGAAAGGGACATACTGTGGAAGAAGTTTTGGACCGTGGGCATGGCAAAGAGCCTCTGTGTGCAGCGGGTGTCCTAAGAAATAGGTATTTTCTTAGTGAGGCCTTTTCTTGGAGGGCATGCAGAGGCAGGGAGCTCTGGGGAAAATTCTCTGAAGGAGACCAAGAGGTACAGCATATGTGGAAAGTCAATGAGGAGGTGCATTTATTAGATTGATGGGTAACTGATGAAATTACAATTGCTTTGTGTCTCTCAGACCATCCCTGTGCCCTCTGCCTTTCCAGCTGAGCCACATCTGCTTACTTAGCAAGAGATTTACATCTTTTTAGCCCTTCAGACCTATGGACCAAGACACAGGATGTTCTTCCAAAGCCTCATCAGTCTTCAGTTTTCAACATCATCATACCATGACTTGACACTGAAAAAACTCTTATCCTCATTTTTTTAGTGCACCTCTCCATGTGAGGGGCACATGGTAGCAGGGTCTCTGGGGATGTCCTGCTATTGGAAAGAAAGAGCAATGCTCACTCTTCTCAAAAGGTTATGTCAAGACAGCAGCCAATTAAGTATAGTTATAAATGAATTTCTTTTAGGCTTAATAAAAGCAGAGAAATTCCCTGTGGAAAACTCTCTCAGAGTGCCTCTTACTGATAATATATGTGCCAAACATAAAACAAACCAGACTCAGAAGACATCATTTATTGCGTAAAAGTTCAAAGTTAAAGAAAACCAAACATCCTATATTTATACCTGGCTCTGTGCTCTTTTTCCTCCCTCTCCCTTGACCCTATTTAATATCCCCAGAGGATGTACTGAGACTAACTGGAAATGTTCTGGACTGGACTAAGTTGACAGCTCTACTCCCAGAAGATACAAGACTTTAAACAAGATAAAGCAAAGGGTTGGTAGCCGAGATTACTGTAATATTGCTATAACACATACACAGCACAATGAAATACAACATAAACTCATCTAATCTGTCAACACAAAATAAATAAGGACTAGAAAGTTGAATTTTTTTAAAATTTTTCTCCCATTAAAAATGCTTTCAAAATTGGTAATTTGTTAAACTAGGGACTGCTTGTGAAATATTTTAATTGGAAAAGCAATGCCTTTTTTGTCAGGAGAGTTGTATTGTCACAACTCCCTCAGGATCAGCTCCAAGGGGGACTCTCCGGAGCAGTAATAGCCATGACAGAAATCATGGCTCTCCCTGTATTTTTCCACCCACTCACACCTCCCGCACACAGGAGCACACATAACCTGCACTCCCCAGGGTTCTACCCCTGCTCTACCCTTGCAAATCCCAGCATGCAGTGGAAGGGTGTGGAACAACTTTCGTTATATTCAAATCTTTTGGCATGGAGCAAACCTCGTGTCTTTTATTATGAGTGTGCAGTCTGGCTGCAGCCGTAACCCAGCAGACTGGACAGGACCAAGGTAGGACAGAACTGGGAAATAGCCCCTCTTCCTCTGTGCTCCTCACTCTCCCATTAAGCAGTTCTCCAATAGGCATGTCTTTGATGATGCCCCACTTACTCCTATATTTTGGCATTTCACTTTGCCTCTTGGGGAGTTTCTTCCCTATTTAAAAATCATTTAATGGGCTTATTGCTAAAAGACGGGATCAGTTGTTCTACAAAAGGAAGCCTAAATTCCTGCATCTGGGGAGGAACAACCCCATGCACCAGTGCATGGTGGAAATCACCATGGGAATCACAGCTGGATATCACTTTTGTGGTACATGGGGGTCCTGGTGGGCACCAAGTTGACCATGAGCCAGCAATATGTGTGTGCAGCAAAGAGGGCTAATGGTGTTCTGGGCTGCATTAGGCAGAGCACTGCCAGCATGTTGAGGGAGGTGATCCTTCTCTCCTACTCAACGCTGGTGAGACACATCTGAAGTGCTGTGTCCGGTGCTGGGCTCCCCAGTGCAAGAGAGGCATGGACATATTGGAGAGAGTCAAGCAAAGGGACATAAAGATGATTAAGGCAATGGAGCATTTCTCATATGGGGAAAGGCTGAGAGAGCTGGGACTGTTCAGCCTCAATGAGAGAAGGCTGAGGGGGATCAATGTATATAAATATAAATACCTGGTGGTATTTCAGTGGTGCCCAGTGACAGGACCAGAGCAAATGGGCACAAACTCAAACACAGGAGATTCCCACTGAACATCAGGAAACACTTTTTTACTGGGAGGCTGACTGAGTGCTGGCACAGGTTACCCAGGGAGGTAGTGGAGTTTCCCTCCTTGGAGATATTCAAAAGCTGTCTGGACATGGTCCTGGGCAACTGGCTCTAGATGGCCCTGCTTGAGCAGGGGGGTTGGACCAGATGACATCCAGAAGTCCCTTCCAACGTCAACCGTTCTGTGGTTCTGTGATTCAGACTGTAGAGATACATATGCTGCTCTGGAGCTTTACTAAAGAAAAAAAGAAAACCAACCAAACAAAAGCCTTCATGAAAAGGTAACAGCCTGAGATTCCCAGAGGCAGAGACCTTTCTCCCCCTACCCATGCCTTTGAGGGACATCTCCATGTTTCAAGGATGATGGAGCAATTCAATTTTCATGACCAGTCAGGCCTTGGCTTCTCTGCCGAGTCACTCATTTTGCAGCGACGGTTGCTGCAGTGTGGCCAGCTCCGCCTGCTCAGCAGTGCCGGGCTGACAGTGGGGAGCTGCCTGCTGGAAATAAAAGAACAAAAATTGATTGCGCACATAGTGAAGATAGTAGCAAATTTCTTCAACAGGAGTCACAAATGTCTGTGAGGTAACGCACCCTTCCAACCCGCCCAGAGATGTTGCTACAAGGTCAAATCAAGCCTCTCTCTCTACCTTAGCTGTCTTGGTCCTTTTGGTGTTCTGCAGACAACAGAGTACAGGATATTGGTGGAGGCAGATGCAGCCCAGCTGTGGTGGTGACGGGCACCAATGCAGGACCTTCACGTCTGCCCAGAGTAGAGATCATGTGTCGGTCTATCTCAAGGGGCTTTCCCCACAGTGACAAATCAGGGCAGCTGGTTTCAACAAAAGAGGCTTTTACAGCTCAATTTTCCAGGAAGGAATAACACAAAGTAAAAATGTCGTTAAGCCCGCATGATGCTTCAAGAAAAGCTTGTGGATTGGTAATGCTGTGAGTGAGCTTTATGAACATCTGCTCTGAACAAGTCAGCATCCCCCAGCTGCTTTTGCACTTAGCCTAGCTGCTTTCAGAGAAAGGCACCTCAGACCCCCGGACTCTGCCTTGTGCAGGAAACTTCCATAAATCACTCGAATTTCTATGCTAATGCTCAAGCTGAAGCGACAGAGCATCACAGGATTCCCGGGGTTTACAGACCAGAGTCGAGTCCTCCTGCTTTTTTTGGGAAGTGCATTTCCCTGCTCCCTAAGGCTGCTGGGGCAAAGAAGAAGCAGTGTGGGCTTTAGTGGGGGCTCTAGGGTGAAATTTTCATGGGAGCCTCCTCTGCCACTGCTACACCTCCATCAGTGCCTGAATTGATGCTCACCCTTCCCCAGCTTCGCAGCCCCTTCTGAGGGGACCAGTCTGTGTCGGCATCCCTTATTGCACAGCGCACCCCATCCCACATGGAGATTTTTGCTTTTTCATAGTGTGATTACCTGCTAGAAATAAAATATGCTTATCAGCAAAGCAACAAACAGTCATTCATTGTCTGTTCAGGTTACACTAAACAATATATTTGGCTATTATCAGACTCCAGGATGTGACCTTTTGAGCTAATTAAATTCTGTCTAAGTGTCAGTTTGCCCTGGATTTTCTATGACTCTTAATCCATTATCACTTTGTAGGCAGATGCAGCCTTTAAGAAGTACACTAAAAAAGTGTATTCTTTTTTTTTTTCCAAGTGTTTCATGAAAAATATGAAAGAAATATTTTGCAAGAAATATTTTAAAACCATGGCGTGTTTTGAAGGACCACAGAGGTCTCCAGATAAAGGAAATGTTTTTTAAAATGCCATATTTCAACCGGGAGAGGGGGATTTCAAGCAGTTATAAACTTGAATATTTCTGGGTCAGGAAGCTTCTTTATGAGATATGGAGAAATGATCTCCAACTGACGTAAATACAAAGCAGAGCCAGCTGGGATCTCTGAAATTTATACACCCGCTGCTTGCCATGGGGGAAGGCAGGACTCTGCCTGGGATTTATTGTGAGGCTGGAGGGAAGGTTGCAGCCTCCCTCCTAATGTCGAGATCCTTGGTGACAGCAGGGACGTCTGCCTGGGCCAGGTAGGGTGGGCTTGGCTTGTGCCCTGGGGCTGGCAGCCCTGCCAGTGCCGAGCAGCTGCTTCACGCGCCGGGAGAAGCCAAAACCAACAGCTCTGTCTTCTTGGAGATGGCTCTCCTGCCTCCTTGCAGAACAAGCTGAGTCTTGCTCTTTTGCCCCATGTTAAAAGTGATTTTTTGGTGTGTTATTATTTTAAAGAAATTTTAAAAGTTGTTAGTTAAAGAGGGGAGGGAATGGTGTTTCTGTGTTTCCTTCACTCACCTCCACTGTTACCTCTCCCTTATGCCTTGATTTCCACTGCACCAACTTAATGGCACATTTTGCTCTTAATGCACAATGTGCGCGGTCGCACTATCTTCAGCGATGCTGCATCTGCTACAGGGAAAGGCGGAATTTCACCTAAAAGCTTCCTTTCCCCCACCTCTGAGAAGGGAAGTGCTTCTTTTTTTTTCCTTTTTCTTTTTTTTTCTTTTTCTTTTATCTTCTTTTTTTCTTTTTTCTTTTTTTTTTCTTTTTTAATTTTCTTTTTTCTTACATTTTCATCTTAGCCAGTACATGGGTGAAATTCTGTGGCCCCTCTGACATCAGTGAGGTCAGGATGTTCCTCCAGGCTGACTGCAACCCATAGTCACACACAACAACCCAGTGTGTATATGTGTCTGTTTCCCTCTATCTCACACCCACAACTCATAACAATTTTGATTTTAGATTAAATGCCAAATCGGTCGCCTTCTACACAGGAGAATCTAAAATTGCTACAAAACCTGGACTTCCTTAACAATAGCAATGACAAGCATGAATATATATTTAAGATACGGCTTCATTTGGATATTATCAACATTTTAAAGAGAAGAAGAATATACATGAAAGGAAAAGGAAACACCACACATGTAGACAAGTATTCCCAAGAATTCTGGATTCTCCACTTGGATTGCCAGTTTTTAACTAGAGTGGAAGACTGCTGGATAAAACTGTGTGGGCAGCAAAAATAAGACAGCTGGTTGCAATACAGCCAGACAGAGGAAACAAAATGTTCAAGCCCCTTCTTGTTCCCCTGCTTTGCCCAGGAATGTGTAGGTGCAACCGTGACAGATGCTGCAAAACTCTGATTGACAAGCCAGGCTGCTACTGTATTGAGCGTGATACCAGTAAGTCACCCACAGCCACTACATAACTCTCAAATCTTGGCCTGGTTTTAAAAGTATTTGTGTGCCCCTGGTTTAAGGTCTAGTTTGTGTATCCTTTGTGTTGGGCAGCAGGGTTTTATGGAAGGAATCCCTCTGGAGATCAGTGGGACTATTCATTCCTGTAGATGTTCATTACTTCCATGGTTGCACAGAGTAACTCAGGATCCAAATTTTTAAAGGATGCCTTAAAAGACACTTATATGCCCTCAGTGACATTGGGATCTAAATGCTTAATTTACTTTTTCAAAGAACATGAATGATGACAAAAACATGACATGATTTTCAGGATAAGAAATGGAAGTTTCTTTAGAAGGAGCCAACAATGGCAGACTTCAAAATGGAGCCCTTTTAAGCATTAATATACACATTTCTATCCCAAATCTTCAAAGCGTCATTAGTAATTCTGGGTACACAACTTCTTGTATCAGAAGCACTTGAGACAGTGCTGAGCATGGTGAATCCTTAAAAACCAAGTCCCTTCAAGGTCTCTCAAGACACCCATCAAAAAATATAGTCAATTTGGATCACAAGTCACTCTACAGATATTTTATTGCTTTTAAACAGTTGCTGTCATGCTGTACTGAATAGATATAGAAACTCTACACCTGCTATCCTCAAAAACTGCCTTTTGGGTGGAACTATTTGGTAACAAGCAATACTGTATGCCCTACAAAACCCATAAAGTGTAATAATGGAAGCACTGAATTATTTGTGAACTGTTGGTTTTGATTTATATCAAATGACATATTCCCTTTCAGTCTTCCTAATTAATTTTTTTTCTTTTTTCTTTTTTTTTTTCTTTTTTTTTGGTGAAACAATATCTGGGAGTATTTACTGCATGTCAAATGCCTTATTTATGTCATTCCACATAATTATCAATTTGGGAAATTAGATCATTGCTAGTTCTGGAGATGTTGCTTTGAATTATTTGGAAGGTATAAATCTGTAAAATTTAATGAATTTCAGGAGTATTTTTTCATTACAAATGTATCACAGTGGTTCAGTATGTGATTTCTGAAGTTGCACTAGGCATTTTTAATTAATTTTTGAACCTGGCAAAGTGCTTTTTCTTCAGTGTGAAAAAGTTGTCTGCCAAAGGGAGTTTTGTGATACTCTGAAATGTATGTTAGGCTCTCTAGTTTGTGCTTTGACTTATAAAAAGAAAAATAAAAAGGGGGGGGGATGCAAGTGCAGCCATTTCTCTATGAGACACTACTGCACAGTATTGCCCATTATGCAAATACCCTTTTCTTACACTGCCCACTTCATGATTCCTGAAATCCTAAGCTAAATTCAAATGAACTATGATACAGTCCTCAGTTTCTGCATAGTAGGACATCACATGTTCTATAAGATAAGAGGACTGAAATCGTGTTTAAAAAAATATAAGTAATGTTGTAATTGAAATCACTGACTCTAGCTTCTTGTTTGGTAGAGCTGTTGAAGACACTTCTGATGGAAATGGCCAGATGAAATTTTTTTCATTGAAAAACATCAGTTTTTCTAAGCCATTTTGATATTTCACTAGGAAAAGGTGGTTTACAGTCTCACAGCTGTCACAAGAGGACAGCAAAACTGTCATGAACATTTCAGCTAAGGAAACTGCAGACGGACTAGGATTAAAGGAGGGATGGTGAATCTCCTTCCTTTGCTCTTCTTCTCTTCCAGCAGCAAAAGAAGGTGTTAGGAAGCAGTACTCTCACCCTCTGGCCAGCCTGGAAGATTTGGTGGGATTAATTTTCATCAATAATGTCTGGGACCCACAGAACTGCCATTTGACCTCTCCTAGAATTTAATTCTGGAGAAACACTGTCTCATAAAAAGTGCTGAGGGTTTGTTGTTATTGTGGTTGTTGGCATTTTTTTTCCCCCCTCCTGTCCAGAACATTTTCTACTGCACAGAAATCCCATTTTCATCCTTCATCTGCTGCTTCATGCTATATGGGACACAGAGCAAGATGTTAGATGAGGATGGCCAGGGAGCAGAGCAGGAGTCCTTGCCTGTGTCACTGGCTTGAAATAATCTGTAGATATTGGGCATCAGCAGTCAGCCATCCCAGCACACTGGGTTCCTTGTGCCATCAAGCCAGATGGGGAGGGTATCAAGCTTCTGCCTCCTAAAGCTCTGTTCTGGATATAGGGAAGGGGATCCAGCCTCCCTGTTAAACCCTGCACAAGGTGCTAGCAAACATTCAGTTCCACCAGAAAACAGTTCACACAAGTTCTCAGTTAAAAGAGGTGGTATATATATCTCTTTGTGCTGTTACTTGCAGCCCCTGGAAGATGTAAAAATCTTGTGGAGGAAGTATTTGCTGATCTCTATCAGCAGTGTAATGAGATGGGTGACTCAGTGTTGCTCTAATTAATGCATGGAAAGACCTTTTCTAAAATACATTTGGTATGTTTCCCCCTAGAGACAGGAGATATCTGCAGCAAGCACATCCTCCCACACCTCTCCTGGGCACTAGAACTTATTAGCAAATTCCCTACTGATGCTCTTTTACTAGGGCAGGTACTGCTGTAGCAACCATGATGGGAAATGCAGGGTAAGTAATGCTCAGGAATTCTGGCAATGGTTTTTAATTTCAGCCTATATCATCTAACCATGAATCCTAATGGCGTATGCTAAAGGTCTGTGATTGCACCTAGTCTGTAAATAAAATGGTCCTGTGTGAAGGAGGGTGAGTAGACAAGCCAAAAATGATAATATAAGACTCTGCCCCTCTGGCATCACCTCTAAAGAGTATGGGGTATCTTTGGGGTATCCTTCCTCCAGAAAGTTGCCATCATGGAAGTTTCTTAATTTTTTCACAGTGTCACTTGCACAAGCAAGTCCTTACCTCATTGGAAAAAAACCCCAACCCTACCCGACCACGCTGCAAACAGAGAGAGAGATGGCTTGAGTGGAATAAAAACCCAGCAGTGCCCCAGCAAAGCATTTACGCACTAGAGGTTAGCCTTGTGCCAATTTTTTCTCACTGAAAGGATTGACAGGGTTAATTTGTTTTCATAAAGTGGTAGAACTTCACAGGTCTGACATCTGTCAATACCTTTGGCCAGCAGGTTCAGAGGTTATTAGTATGGATCACACGGACACACACAGAGCTTAATCAGACAAACCAAACTGCACCGGTGAAAGTAGGCTTTAAATAAAGAGAGAGACAGGCAAAAAAAGTGTTTATCTGGAAACTGGAACTGAAAGAGAGAACTGATATTACTCAGGGAGTGTGGGATAAGTTCTGTTGTCTTCCCATTGCCCCCCAAAGTTTATACAGTTATTGCTGGGATCCTTTGGCAAGGGCCACGAGCACAGGGCAGAGCAGAGCAATCTGATCTGGGACTGCTTCTTGTGAGCCAGGCAGAAGGAGGCCAGGGAGACCACCCAGCAGGCAGGGAAGGGCTCTCATTCTGGTGAGGAGAAGACAACAATGTGACGTCTCTATTACTATGCCTGTTTGCAACACTCAAATCAGCAATGACCCAGAAGGCCACAAAGTCTCCATTAATGGCTTTACTAGCAATGACTTAGAGGTGATAGTGCCTTCCCTAACCTTCCTTTCCTCCTGTATAGTGATTTTTGGATTCTTTGCTGGGTTCATTTACCACTGGCCATCTCACGCTGGGTTTTGCAGCCTTTTTTTATGCGTAGAGTTGGCACCGGTGATTGACACCATCTCCTGTGTCACCACCAGATATTGTGGTGGGGTGACGTTGGCTGGCTGTCAGGTGGCCAGCCAACTGCCTCTCAATCCCCCTCTTCAGCAGGACAGGGGGAGAAAATAAGCTGAAAAACTCATGGGTCAAGATAAAGGCAGTTTAATGAAAGAAAGGAAGGCCATGCACGGAAGCAAAGAAAAAAAAAAAATTATTCTCTTCTTCCCATGAGCAGGCAAAGTCCAGCCACTTCCTGGGAAGTAGACCTTAATATGTGTAGTGGTTGCTTTGGAAGACAGATGTCTTAATAACGTATCCCCTCCCTCCCCCTTTCTGGCAGCGTTTATTGCTGAGCAAGACATCATATGGTGTGGAATATCCTTTTGGTGATCTTGGGTCAGCTGCCCCAGCTGTGTCCCTGCCTAACCTCTTGCCCATGCCCAGCCTGCTGGTCTTTGAGAGGGGATTTGAAAGAAAGCCTTGATGCTGTGTGAGCACTGCTCAGCAACAGCCGAAACATTGGTGTGTTAGCAACACTGTGCTAGGTACAAATACAAAGCACGGCACTAGGAGGGCTGCTATGGGGAAAGTGAGCTCCACCCCAGCCAGACCCAGTACAGCCACCCAGAGAAGACTGGTTGAGTGGGGACCGTGGGAGACGTCACACTGAACTGGCCTGGGGAAATGAACCTTTTCCTCAGAATTAAACCAGCTACTGCCTCTATCAAGACTGTGAGAAGCACAGTTTTGGTGTGAACTCTGCCTTGGATTTCGCAAGAGTGCATGCTCAGGACAGCCTCAGACAAACTTTCCTGGCTGGGTGAATAACATTAGTATACTAGAGAGAGCCCTCAAGAGTGCTCTTCAGGTTCAGTGTATGACTTATCACAAAATGATACTTATATCTGCATGATCTGAAAGATAACAGCTAGTGCACCTGGAGTGGAAACCTGTTCGTTTCGTCTCTCTGGGAGCAGATTCCTGTGTGACTTTCCTGTGCATTTCCCCATACCTCTGTGAAAACATCAGCCGTGCCACTCATCCAGGCTAGCATCTGTCTAGGGAAATGACTGTCAGGTCTCAGCCCTTTGTGGAGACACCAAAACTATTGGAGTTTGTTGCTCTCCACTGCCTGTATGGCTAATAAGAAGGAACTAGGCGGTCTGGGGATGCTGTTCTCAGTGGTTTGTAGGTAGTGCAGGCTTAGATGAGTTGTAACCTGCACCCCCTTGTCTCCACTAGCTACACACTCATTGAATAAAGGATGCTGGGAATGACCTGCTCAGATGTAGCTTTCTCTACGCTAGAGATCTGTAGGTTGTCTTAGGACAGGCCTGACAACATGTGGAGGTAGTTTTATGGATTCCTGGCCGTGTTGGACAGGATGAAGTGCAGTTACTCTCAGCTGATAAATTCTGCCTAACTCTCCCTGGGTCTGCCTCTGCCATTCAGGAGTTTCTACACAAAATCACAGGTGTTTCTCCTATTCCTTACTCAGATACTTGTGCTCCTTGAGTTATCTCACACTTGGTATTCAGGAAGAAGAGTTGAGCGAATAACTGAGAAAACCTTATTTAAGTCATCACGCAACAAATCCAAGTTTTCTTGCTGACTTAGCAATATTGTCTGTTGTGTCAACAGAGGGCCAGCCAGGCCATTTCTGTGAGATATTTTTGGTTGTTGACAAACAGTTTGATCCAGCAAATTTATAGTGGTCTGGTAAAAGTCCTCAGCTGGTGTTTATCACACTGATTTACACTAGCTGAATACCTGCCCTGCTGTGCCTCCCAAATCAATACAGATTTTTTGTGCGCAGTTCCTTTCTTGCTTTAGGAGCAAAATGACAAAAACCCCACATCCCACCCTATCAAATAAAAATGAGCACAGGACACACAAAATAAGCTCTCAAAAGGGAGACATTGTCTCTTGGAAGAAAATTGAAACTCTTCTGAGTGAGAACATTATAGCCTATGGCACTGTCATGTAGCTGCACTTTTATAATGGACACAATATAATGAGAGCTGTTCATGAAAGCCGGTTATTATATCCTAGCTGGAGGTCATACTCTGGCATATATAGAGCCAGTAATTTGTACACAGTGGGAGTTCTGCTGCTTTTCTGGTTTTCTTAGGTTATATCCATATCATAAGGAATCTGCATATTCAAGCTCACATTGCTCCCCAAACTATCCTATCACCCACAATTGAGAGATGAGTACTTGAAGCTCAGTTTCAGCTCAAGCCCTTAAGCTCTATTGATGTCAAAGCTCTTTCCTTGATCAGTTCACAGAGTGGTTTTAGCGTGGCTCTGAGGGGGTTGTTACGAGCTTGAACGCAAGGAGTCCCTCCTCTGGTTGCCCACTGGTCTCAGCCCTTTTGAACTCTTCTGCTCCTGCTCTATGTGATGTTGGACATTAGGTTTTCCTTATGCACATTTTTCCCACGGATTGGAGCTTAAGAAAAAGCTATCATCAACTATTCAGTCCTTTCAGTGAGTGGCAGGGTTTGGTTTATCCTCACAAGGGTATTGGCACAGAGCTCGTAGGATGGCTGCATGAAGGAAACGTTTTTGGCTGGTACTGTCTTGTATGGTCCCATCTAGGTAATCATCAGCCCCCTTCAGGGGCAAGGCACAAACCATTCATTTCTTATTCCACCTCTCCTATGGAACTTCTTGGAGGAGATGGAGCCAGTCTCTGGGTACCAGTCAAATGACACCTACAGCAGTGGCTTAGCAATGTTTCTCTGGCATGCGCCTTGGTCCTGGGAGATGCTGCTTTTGAGTTTGTTATGCAGCAAGATTTTTAGCTGGTGAAGTGATCATTGAAACAAGCCAACTTCTGCTGGAAGGTCTGACTGTGCTCATCTCTTTTGTATGTCGTTGGGAGCTCAGTGAAACCTCCAGGGTTTTTCTTTGAAAACTTTATGTTGTTGTCTATTCAACTATGATAGAAGGGAAAACAGCAACTATGCCAGAAGTTTTACAGAAGTATAAAAAATCCAACAAGCAATCTAAAATGGCTAATAAAATAGTGTCCTGTGCCCCAAACTACAAGCAAGAAATGTTACGTCGGAACTGATACTTAATGTAGCGGATAAAGCAGCTCTTGTCCATACATAAAATTAATTAGGCACAAAATACTCTGTACAGTCAAGCAATCCCCATTATCCCCGAGGTTTTATTCTTTTAAGTAAACACAAACAGAACCAATATATTAAAAGTGGGGTCTTTTTCAGTAAAGCATATTCTACAGTATTTTGCTCTCCATCACATAATAGGTACCCTAGGTTACTTATTAAAATGACTGACTTGTTATGGATGAAAAGGCATCTTGCACTTGTGTTGTCCCTAGTGTCTCCTGATCTGGAGCTTGGAAGGGGAATAGAGACATTTTCTGGCTGTGCCCTTTAGTGTGCTGGGTCTGCTGGAGAAGAAACTGCTGACTGTGACCCTCACTCGTTGTCTCAGAGAACAAGAAGCTGCACATGTCCACACAGCAGTAGGAATATTAGCACCCAAAGTTGTAGCATCTTTCTTCATACTATCACCATATGGCAAAGCTAAGAGTAGGGTCTCAAGTATAAATCGGTGAATGAACCATTAATGAACCATTTAATTCATCAAAACTGTCTTACAATTTCCTTTCCTCCTATGTGCCCGCTTCTTCTTCAAGCATGGCCCCTATCCCTTCTCCACAGAAATAGTCTTTGTTTCCTCTTTGTCCCTTCTCCTCCATTCTCCCCATCAGTTCTACTTCTTCCCCTCCCTAAGTCCCTAGATTGGTCAAACCATGCATGCTGCATCTCTCCATGGTTGGTGGCTCGTCATGTTACTTTACCTGCCATGAATCACATAGACCTCAAAATGAGGGCAAACACATTTGCAGCTGCCTACTCTCTCACTGTAGTTTCATAACCTGGGGCAAGGAAAGGTATTCATGGATTCCCCTGAAGCAGAGAGCACAACCAGAAATAATTTGCAGGCAGGTTTTTACATGGAAATAACATTACAGACTAGATAAAAAAGTAATGGCATCTCTGCATGACAGGATACTCTATCCAATTGTGTTTACAGATATCTCCACTAGCACTGCAACAGGCTTAACTACCATAATCTTGTTCTCAGCAATTTTCTTTGCTAATAAGAAGTCCCACCAAACCCATGGGAGCAGGGTCCTTGGCAGTGCTTTCATTGTTCACTTTGCACAGAATATTTTGTCATCTGCTTCTGGGAGGAAAGCTATGGGCAGGCAAGTGTCATCCAAAGCCTGCATACAGTTTGAACATTGCATTGCTGATATCCAGAATGTACATCACTTTAAAGCTAGTAGTTATTTCTGACATATTCTTGATGCTGGCATATCTTGGGAAAACTTTCAAAGTACGTGAAAAGGAACACGGTAAGTAGGAGATGGACCATTCACAGGAGCCAAGAAGTCATGGAGCAAAGATGGTTTCAATTTGGCTTCAACCCACAGAGTCTCACGTCAGGGCAAGTTTGTGCTGTTACTTCTTGGCTCCCGTGGCACCAGAAGAGCAAGGGACAAGGTAAAGATACCTGGAGGAGCAAGAATGTCTCCACTCTGGAGAGTGGGCATGGAGGACGGCATGACCAGCAAGCCACTTTGCACAAGTATAGCTCCTGAGAGCTGTTCTGGGGCCCCAGCTCTTTCCCAGGGTGCCCTGAAAAAGCCTGGACTAGAGAGGAAATAAGAGTCAATGAATGCAGCTTTGAAGTAACTGAGTAGTGACGTCTACGTGTGTCCAGGAAACCTCCAGTGCACAGAGAAATAACATTCCCAGGTTTTTTGCTTTTTTTTCTCTAAGGAGGTTGTTATTTAGAGATAGTGCAAATGAGCAATAAGTTCCTCCTTGGGATTTTTATGTGCCAAAAAAAACCCCAAAGCGCACACAATACAGACAGTTATCAAAGAAGACACGGCATTGCCCTGTGCAAACAAACTCCACATCCCACTTCTCTTCAAGGCCAGGCACAGTGACAGCTTAAACGCAAAGGACTTTATATTCCTGTGTGGTATGGGTGCTGCCTCCTAAAATAGCTTGAAGCCTTGGCAAGATGGGCTGTTCCCAGCAGACAGAAACAGGAGCAGCAGGTCGCAGCTGTGCTCCGTGCAGCATGCCCCGTGACCTGGGGCAGGGGCAGACAGAAATCTTCACAGCCTCTTTTTTTTTATTTTCTTGTCTTCTTTTCTGATCGTGTAGATAAATATTTAGGGAGTGCTTTCAAAGGACAGCGCAAGAACCCCAAAGCAGTGGAGGGGAGCACTGCCCCAGGGCAGAAAGGAGATGGCAATAATGTGGCCAACCTGAGAAGGTGTCAGGGTATATGATGTGCCACGACACGTATATCACACTGGCCATTGACCTCCAGGAGGGCACAACCGCTATGTTCATCCAACTCTTGGGCTGCACTTTGCTGTTACAGTTGGATCATTTGACCATGATTACCGACTTCTTAATGAACGGACTGAAGCACAAAGAGGCTGCTCTGCTGACAGACAGGTCGGTGGTGGGGCAGAAGGCTCCATTTAGATCCATATCTGGTGTCTGTGGGAAAATAAATTTTTTCATCCTTGATGTGCTGGGATGGCTGACTTGAAAATGCTTTTCCCAGGTGAAACTCATTTCCATTCCAAAGCAGCAAGCAAGGTAACATTTGGGGTTAAAAAGGAGAATTCAGTTGATTTGGAATGTCTTGCTTCCAAAAAATAGAAACAATTTGTTCAGATTTTGACATAACATTTCTTTCACTTTATATTATAATTTTTAAAAGAAAAGGGAGGACTGCATGCCTATGAGACTCTCTATTTTTTTACACCTGCATCATCCGATCTAATAAAAGACTACTTCTCCCTACAAATCATACTTCACTATAAAATGAAATAAGTTTCAAAACAAAAAAAGCCATTTCAACTCTGGTATGTTTTGTTCTGCTAAGATCAAACTGCTGAATTGTGTATTTTTTATTTGAAACATTTTTATTTTCTATCTTTTTATATAACAAAACATTATCAAATTATTTCCTTTCATTTTCTAGCTCAGCAATGAGGCATTTTCCAGCACAAAAATATTTTCAACTCAGCTCTTTTTAAAACTCCATCAATTATTATAATTGCACCAGTGCATCCTAAGGACATTTAATCAGTGGTAAACTAGAGGGAGGCTGAACAATATAATTTTGTTTTTATCCAGATTTCTAGAGTCCTTTACTAAATGTTCTAAAGGATCTGTTTCTAGAAAATAAAATAAAAAAACCAAAACAAAACAAAAAACCAAACCACTAAAGCGAAGGAGTAAGCAAGCCTGTAATTATTCGTGAGACAAGTGTAATAGGTGTTTGTCGAACAGCTCACACACCAAAGCACCGTGCAGGCAGTAGACTCAGGAACTCCACGTTAGCATGTTCCCAAGTACCTGGAGTAGGAGTGGAAGGATTTAGGAAAGCTGCTCTCTGTCTCATTAGTGGTTTGGGTCAGGATTTCAGCTACTGCTTCTGCAGCTTACCCAGATCTGCACTTTCCAGTGACTGAGGCAGTAGGTGGCAAACTGGCACTGATGGCCTGTGTTTCTTTATTTCAGAAGAACCTTGCCATGTAGTTCATGATGTTCCCCTGTTGTGCTCCTCTTTCTGCCATTGTCAGTGATGTTAAAGGAAAATGATCTCTATTTGTTACTGGTGAAAACTGATTCAGGGCTAAACCAACACAGAAAAAAAATACATTCTATGGCTATCAAGAGCTCATTATTGCAACAATAGGATATTAATAATTTGTTTCTGCTGGAAAAAGCAGAAAGGAAATGTCAATAACATTTACCAGTATGAATACTCCCAGAATTTCTGTACATTTAATTACTGCTTTGGATTTTAAAGTCTCTTTTCTCTCTCTCTAAGCAAACACAGTTTTTTCAACCAGGAACAGAGTTCCCCTCTCATCAGAAACCACAAAAAAGGTCTCAGATCTGCCCTCACGGGAAGAAATCTCAAATATTTGAGATAATTCCGGGGTGATGATTTAACTGGGTTTTGGGTTGGTGAACTCTGCTTCTTGCCTGGCTATTTCAGCTTTCCCTTCCTTGCTAGCAAGCCCTGCTCCCACGTCATCTACTGTAGCTTGACCATTTGCCACTGCTTCTTCTACCCTCTGCAGCCTGGTGAAGACAACCCTGCTTCCAGGAGCAGCGGTGGCGAGGAGCCTTGGCCATGGGCATTGCTCCCATCATGGGCCAAAGGCTTTTGAGTGCTGTGTTAAAGTACAGTGACAAGAACGGGCAGCTCAACAGCCTGTCATTTTAATTGGTATGAAAGAAAGGCCAGGCTGTAACACAGCACGCAGCACAGCCGTGAATGTACAGCTTGAGGTTAATAACAACATTGGCGTAGCCTTCTCCATGGAGACTCGTTGAACGTTAGCTGCAGCGTCACCCCTGTGCCTCTTTCTTGGGGACTCCTTTCTTATTTAGCTTTTCCACATTGTCCCACTTTGACTTCGGACACATACTCCTGGAAAACACATTGGTTTTTCTCTGAAACAGGCTACTGCTTGCAACACCTGCTGGGTTTGTGTGAGCTGATGGGACCACCAAGAGAGCGACCCGCAGTGCAGCTTACACTCCAGAAGGGACCCAGGAACCACCATATCTAATTGAATATGCCTGGCTATATATATAACTTGGGTTTTACTGGGGGTGAAGCTGTGAGAAAACCCAGGGGAACACAGCAGAGATACACTTTTGTACCTTAATACGGGCCTGTACAGGGCGAGGTAGCAATTTGCTAATTAAATGGTATCAACATGAACTCTGAAGTCACACCAGAACCATCTTATAGCATGGCTGTAGCTATAGGCTGAGAATGTTCCTGTTATTAGTGAAGATCATTAGGACAACACAAGCTTGTCATTGCCTCTCGAGTTTTGCTCCTTTTCTGTAGTGCAAGGTAGAAGCTGCATTTTCCAGCCCATAGTCACCAGGAGATTTCCATCTATTTCTGCATGACTTCTTCAGGTTTTTGAGTCATTAAGTTATTCATTTTTGCTTAGTTTCATTAAACAATATGACATAAACTATACACAGAAAACTGCTTCATTTGCTAATCATTAATTCTTTCAAGCATTAAAATAGCACCTAATAAGCTTCTCTTGCAACACATAGTTAGCTTGCCTTGTTAATGTTTCAACATAAAATTTGTTTTAGATGTTATGTGAAAAAATATACATGTATATAGTTCTTTCTCCCACCAGTCCTACAACAGCCCAAAAGAGGGATATAGGCAATATCTGGAAATCATGGGATGCCTAGAGAAAGAGAACAGGAACTGGATTGTTCAGGTGGTTTTTGGTTTAAGAAAAAACTGGATTACATCAAATAACACCATGGATAAACAGAGTAAAAGTGCGCAAAAAAGTAAATACCACTTCACACGCATGTATCTACACTAAGGAGCTCCATTCTGTAGCTGAATTTTATAACTAATACAGCCCAGGCAACTTGCACTCAGGAGAATCTGTCCTGTTACTGACACTAGGCTTGCACTGAATGCAAGCTTCATATGTTTTTTAATTTTTCTGCCCAAATGAGACCAAGTAAAATTCCTTCCCCTCATGGGAATTTTCACATTGTTTGTTGATCCAAATACTATCTGCTCTTCCTTTTGTTACAAGCCTGGACTGTGTCTCCTGGGATACAAGTTTTCCAAAATTCTCAGAAGGCAAGTAACACATCTGGCAAACTTTTGCCCGATTATCAGAAAATAGAACTGAAGCTCTTTTCACCTGCTGTCTCAGAAGAATCTCAGAGTATTTTCATCTAGTATCTTCCCCTTCAAAAGTTCCGTCTCCACTCAAAACATTTTTAGAGCTTTCATGTTGGCATTTAGATAGGAAAACTGGTACATCTATAGGATTATGCAGCACGTAAGGAGGCTCAGGCTTCATCATTATTAGCTGAATGTTTTTTGCGTAGAACGGAGAGGCACTCCGATTGGGTCTGTTTCCTGTTTGAATTACATAAAAACCCAAAACCCTTTGGAAACAGGGAGAAATTTCAAGCAGTGTTGTGAGATGCAGTTAAGTGCATTTTTTGCTAAGTAACACAAGGCAATCTCTTGGCCCCTGCTACATTATGGTTTACCTAGCATGATTAGGACTGTCTAGCTCCTTCTTCACAGCAAACTACAAGGGCAATATAGTACGACCCATACTATATGTGTCTTGCAAAAAAAACACCTGGATCCTGATGTGAAGGAATCTTAAATGGATCATCCACTCCTTGGTCATGTTATATCACCGTTAACACAGTGTGCAAGCACAGAGGGAAAAGGGACAGTCTCCGAGCATCATGACACATCAGGCACACAGGATTACTCTGTGCTTTGAAGAACAAGGTGTTCTCTGGTGCAGCAGTTGGGTTTACCAAACTGACCCTGAGAGATTTCTAGCAGTTAACATAGCTGACCAACATAGCCAATCAACAAATATGGTCCTGACTCCACCGTGCTGTTGGCTCGTAAAGTATTTTGTAGACACAGTATGGCTGCCATAAACCATGGGTTAGTAATTTTTAGGATACTTTGGGAAAGTTTATAATTCTAATGTCATCCCAGCTCTGTATGTGTGTCTGTGTAGCTGTGTGGTTACATGAACATGCTGGGGCCTATCCAAGAGGATCTTTAGAAGTCCTTCTGTGATCCCTCTCTGCCTTGAGCTGATAGGATTTCCTGAGGACCCAGTAGACACAATATGTGGCTGCCACAATTCCTAGCACCTTGGCAGAAATGCACATGTCCCCGTTGTCATCCTAGCCACAGCTGAGTGTCTGGGGGGAGAGGGTGTGGGTGAATCCTCACTGGAGGACACCATGGTCTGCTGGGCTCCATGAATCCTAGAACACCTCTATGCAGCCTGTAGGTTGTTGAAAAGGCCTGTTGGTTCACTAGCTGGAGAAAAAGGTGCTGGGACACTTTATGCAATGGAAGTGCCTGACGGAAGGTGGCTCTCATTTAATAGAAAGAGTCATACAAAACAACTGACTCTGCAGAAGCCAGGTTAAAAATATCCATGTGCCGATGTCAGCTTCCTTTTATTTTTTTCTTAGAATAGCGGTAATGACCTTGGCACAAAGCACTGCCTAGAGACAAATGACCAGCTGGGATTAATGGTCCTTGACTTAATTTCTGCCCATCAGCGCCTCCCAGCCAGTCATTAATCCTGCTGAAATGCTCTGTGCATTGATTATTATTGATTCATTCATTGATTGTGTCCAGGGTCTGAAGTTAGAAGCTGAACTAGTGAAGGCACCCTGGAGACTCTTCTAATAAAATGAGTTTGCTTAATTCATAGACTATTTGAGGTGCTTTAGAAAGAAACACCATAAAATGAGGTAGAAAAGGCAAAGAGCACTTATAGGACAATGAGACCTAGACTCCTCTGGCCATTAGAGTTGATGGCACGTATCAAATTACTTTAAATAGGCCTGCTATCTAAAGAGGGAACATAGAGGAATCTGACATGTATTATATGTGTCACCTGCCAAGGGACAGTAAGATTCCAAACAAGAAAGGCCATCAGATAACCCATGGCTAGGGCAGAGAAGGCATTTTCGGGGTTAATGACCCACCTCTGTTATCGGAGACATCACTGTTTTCTTTGTCTTCAGAAACACAGCCATCCTCTTTTTCTGCAGATTACCTGGACATGTTTAGTTCCTTTCCCCTTGCACTTGTTGCTGTCTGACCTCGCCTGTTCTGCAAGGAGCTGCATCTGAATAATTAATGTAGCACCCTTCAGAAAATCAGATTGATTGTTTTTAATACCTGCTTTATGACAGGATTTGCAAATTGCAAAAGAGGAAGAATGGTTTAAAAGATGATATGGTTTAATAACCTGCCACCTCCATATTTTCTCTTCAAGTTGTCCTTCTGGGATTCAATGCAAAGGAAAAATTAAAGTGAACAGCAGCATCTTTGGGTGAGTTCTTTCATGTCTTTTGATGTTCCAGTATGCATCTAATGGCAAGAGAGTACATGAAAGAGAAAAGTTGTGGTTGAAAGTGTTCCCAAATGCACACTGCTTTGGTGCTTCCAAAGTGCTGGTGGGTGTCAAGCACCCCCTGATCATGCAAACACTATTGGACAAGTTGTCCTGCTTCTGAAGAATGTGGGTAGATTTTTCATAACAAAAAAGAAATAGGGTAATGCTGGCTGAGGATTTGCTTCTATGTTCCTGATTTGCAAAGCATTTAAAAGAATGCAGTTATTATAAACAAGCCCTCATTTTATTCATTACTTGGCCAATAGGAGGAAGAAGTTTTGAGGTCATAAATGGCAGAGAGTTCTAGTTCCTGCCTATCTCTGCCCACTCATTTATTGTTGACTTTGTGACCCTATTTAAATCTTGTAATTGTTTTCTGTTTCAGATGCCTTACCATAAAAATCTGATTACTGTTTTCTTCTGTAGGACACTTACATATTTTAATAGTGTAGAGTGCACTGAAGTCTTTGCACAGGAAAGGTCTCCTACTGTGTTATTGTGAAAGAGCAATAAAGGAGCTTGGTGAGATTAACTGAGTCCAAGCTATAAAACCATGAACTATTTCTTCAGAAACAATCAAATCCACATAACCAGTTTCTTATAAAAATACCTTCTTGTGTGGGAAAACAAAAAACGGACTTGAGAAAGTTGTGATCTCTATGAGTCTGAGGTCAGTTCTCTAGAATATTTTTATTTTGAAACTATGATTCTATAATAAAAACTGTGATGCCTTAGAGATATTGTGGGTACCCATATAAATACAACCATCAGAGCTCATTATGGTCATCCTCAGTCAACGGGGAGAAATAGGAATTTTCAGGATGTCATTTAGTGAATCTGTTTTATGCATCCACCTTAAGATGAGGTGGCACCTAAGATCCACTGCTTTATTTCCTTTTAACTCTAATGGGAGCTTGGGGTGTCTAGGTCTTTAGTGTTATTTTAAACATCCACACTTAGGTAGATGCATCGCCTATCTAATGTATGCCAAATGTCACCAAGCCAAATGATTAGGAGATGAAACAAAGTAACAGGGGTTCAAAGGAGAGACTGGGTCCAGATTGTCTTCTAGAGCAGAACGCTATCAATTCAGTTTCTTATCCCTCCACTTTTTTGTAGACCAATGAGCGACCAACTAGCCTGCTGGTCTTGAACCTAGGTTTTCAGCCTCATGGATGAGTTTTGTAATCAGTGAGCTATTGGATAAAGGAAGGTGAACTCCACTTTTTCCTGTATTTTAGGAGAAAGCTGCAGAGTGGCTGTGGAGGTTTCTTGGCAATGTTGGTCCCTGAGAGTCCCTCCCTGAAGCCTCAAGTTAAACACCTTGATTTGGAGAGCTGTGACACATCCAATCATATTCTCCTGGATAACAGAAGCAGCCTTCCAGCTAGTTTTTGTGGATCCCACTCTAAGATGCTTGAATTTTCCTGACCTACCAACAACAGCCTAGGTGTCTAATGGAGTCATGTGAATTCCATGAGGTGGAAGACACCTAAAAATTAAGTGCCATCATGGCAAGCTATGCAAAATATGCTTCTGTGTTTTTAGCCTTGCTTGTTTATGTCTGGATATAGCAATAAAGCCTTGCTATGTTCTTGCAGTGAACATTTTATCTCTGTGTGTTCAGTTAGCTTCATTTCCCCAGTGCCATGGGATTGAAGCCATCTGGGGAAATACCAAAAAGGCAGGAGTTGGCAGTAATGTTGTAGTCCTTCTTTTAACATATGGAGACATCCGTGCACAAACTGATGAATGTAATCCATGCTTTGTGACCACCTACTTTCTTCCCTTTGATTGAATCTACTGAACTTTTTGTGGTTGTTTTTATTGCTTCTGGGATACTGCTGCTGATTAACAGTAATGTAACTTGGCCATACTCTGGAATCTCCATGGGAGTCTACTCTCTCCTCTCAGATATTCAGATAGTTTGCTTTTCTCAGTACTGCTTTCCTCCCATTTTCATTTTTTTAGAACTGCTGGAAGGCTTTTATAGTCTGCACAGTCCTGTACAAAGATATCAGTGACAAAGGCAAGTGTTACTGCCAGTGCCATCCTGAGCGGTGAGCTGCCTCATCTTACACTCATTTCCAGTGTCTGTAAATCCATAAAGCTGTGAGATTCCCAAAGTAAACAAATGTAATCTTTTTTGGAAGACGGAATACATTGGCAGGTAAATCTTAATGATAATTGCCTCTAATTAGCACTCCCACCAGATGACAAATCTTTTAGTCACAGCAGTGTCACTTGAAAATATGCATATTCTTGTTTTGACTTTGAAAACATCAAAGAAAATTCATATGTATTGGTTTTACTCTATTGCTGTGATTTTTCATTAGAAGTAGGAGGAAGAAATGAGGGGTGAAAGGCAGGAATGGCTATGACAAAATGAGAAATGGCTTTGACAAAATGAGGTCTACTTTGAGTGGAGGATTGTACTCCATTCTTCAGCCAGTTTCCTACTTATAAAAGGTACTATCTCACCCTCTTGCACTTACACCCAAGGCTTCTTCATGAGCATTATGGAGAGATATAATTGTGAACAGTTACTGAGAAACATTGGGCTTACTGAGCCAGGTTTTCCCTGACTGAGGACTTGTATTGGTTTTATGTGGCAAGGTTTTGGTAGCGGGGGGGGGTTACGGGGGTGGCTTCTGTAAGAAGCTGCTGGAAGCTTCCCCTGTGTTCGAGAGAGAGCGAGCCCATACCAGCTGGCTCTAAGACGGACCCGCCGCCAGCCAATCAGTGACAGTGGTAACGCCTCTGTGATAACATTTTTAAGAAGGAAAAAAAAGTTGGGATGTGGAAAACAGCCGCCAGAGAGAGGAGTGAGAACATGTAAGAGAAACAAGCCTGCAGACCCCAAGGTCAGTGCAGAAGGAGGGGGAGGAGATGCTCCAGGCGCCGGAGCAGAGATTCCCCTGCAGCCCGTGGTGAAGACCCTGGTGAGGCAGGCTGTCCCCCTGCAGCCCAGGGAGGTCCATGGTGGAGCAGATCTCCACCTGCAGCCCGGGGAGGACCCCACGCCGGAGCAGGTGGGTTCCCGAAGGAGGCTGTGAGCCCGTGGGAACCCCGCGCCGGAGCAGGTTCCTGGCAGGACCTGCGGATCTGCGAAGAGAGGAGCCCGTGGAGCAGGTTTTCTGGCAGGACTTGTGACCCCGTGGGGGACCCGCGCTGGAGCAGTGTGCTCCTGAAGGACTGCACACCGTGGAAAGGACCCATGCTGGAGCAGTTCGTGAAGAGCTGCAGCCCGTGGGAATGGCCCACGTTGGAGACGTTCGTGGAGGACTGTCTCCCATGGGTGGGACCCCACGTTGGAGTGGGGGAAGAGTGTGATGAGCCCTCACCCTGAGGAGGTGAAGCGGCAGAAAATAAGTGTGATGACCGTAAACCCCATCCCTGTCCCCCTTGTGCCGCTGGGGGGGCTTGGTGGAGAAATTCGGGAGTGAAGTTGTGCCTGGGAAGAAGGGAGGAGTGGTGGGAAGGTGTTCTGAGATTTCGTTTTATTTCTCATTACCTTACTCTGGCTGATTTGTAATAAATTGAGCTAATTTTCCCTAAGCTGAGTCTGTTTTGCCCGTGACGGTAATTAGTGAATGATCTCTCCTGTCCTTATCTCGACCCGCAAGTTTTTGTTATATTTTTCTCTCCCCTGTCCAGCTGAGGATGGGGGAGTGATAGAACGGCTTTGGTGGGCACCTGGCATTCAGCCAGGGTCAACCCATCACAGGACTCAACATATCCAGTGGGGTCTCTCCATGACTAGCAACATTTTGAATGAGTGCAAAGTGGGAGGTAATGCAAGGGTTATTCCAAACTGGGATACCATTATTAAAATACACAAAAGACATGTTTTCCTCCTTTTCTTTTTTTCTTGCATGAAAACTAGGATGGCCTTAAAATTAATTTCTATGACGATGAGTATCCATCTGAGGTAATTCTTCACTGGGGTCAATGGTGCTGAGCAGAGCTGCTGTTCTAGATGCCCATATCACAGACAGTTGACTCAACTTATGTTTCTGAGGTTTTCTAGGAAAAAAAGAGTAGCTAGAAACTTTTCTTAAAACAATTGGTGAAATTCAGAAGAATCAAAAGCACCATCTGAAAGAAGCCTGTGCTGTGCATTGCTTCCCTACAGCCTCTCCACATGCAGACTGAGAAATGTGGTAACACATCTAGTCCCATAACGTGGTGCAGCCAATTTTTACTCTTTCTTAAGTGAGAAATATAGGTGCCATATACTGCCTTTTTAACAGGTGCATGCTTAAACACTGCCATAGGTGCATGGTAGGTATTGACAGATAGTTTTGAAGAAATCATCTTTGAATTTAGGATAAGGACTAATCGGATTCACAGTGATTTTTTTCGTTCCTATGGGAGCAATCTCCATTTAGGCTAAGGACTGTTGTACCCAAAAAGTACAGTTACTGATCTCAGGTGGGAGAGCTCATGTAGGACTGCTGCCCAACCAACTTGTATCTTGTGGAATGATATGCCTGTCTAATTATGGGACTTTGCTCTCATCTTTACAGAATTATGCTTTATTCTTTAACAGCACATCCTATCCATTTTCTGAGATCTTTCTGAATCCTCATCCTAGTCTCCAAAATGTATGCAAACATTTTACAGTTTTATATGACCTGTTAATTCAGTGAGGACATTCTATATTTCTTCATCCAAGTCATTAAAGAAAGCATTTAACAGGACCAGATGGATTCCTGCAGAACCCTCTTTCAGTTTGACACTAAACTATCGATAATTAGTCTTCGAATACACTTCCCCATCCTTCAGTTAGTCTATGCTGCACCCTTAATTCTTGAACTGTAAAACAGGGATGACAGCATTTCTGTAACTCACAGGATTGCTCTGAGGATAAATCTAAGTGTGGTTGTCACGTCTAACATGCTGTAGTGGGCTGAAAAACAGAAATTGTCCACCTTTGTATGATGCTGGTTGTTAGAATGACCTTTCTCATCATGTGCAATGAAAAGCAACATGCACACATGTTTATGCAGACCCTTTATCTACATCTGGAAAAGTTAATTGGAATTCCAACATTAATTGGAATTTCCTGGAATATGTCCAGACAGAGTTGGTTTTCTTTGTCAGGGGGAACAAGTTCCCTTTTGAGGGCCTAGGAAGGGGAGCTGATTCACCATATTCTCTTATGCCAAAACATAAGGAATGACAAACAAACCACGAAGAAACAGAGAAAAGAATGACCAAGGGGAAGGCAGAATAAGTCAACTTTCCCTCCTACCCTCTGCCCCAGATTTTCAAAATGCTAAGTACATATCTCCTGTTGGCTTACATGGGCACTGAGTAATTCAGATCCAATAATGTATCTAGATCTGTCTAAGTCTTTTTATGCCGACCACAATCTAGCTTTTGTTTTGGTGCTGTAGAATGAAATAATTGACTGTAGTGGATTATGCATTCCAGTTTATACCATGGCCAAATTATGACATAGTAAAATGCTTAACAGTAAGGGCTATTGTTTAATTACAGAACATAAGAGCATGAGGGCCTCAGAGAAGAAAAACAGAGTCCTTGTTTCAAGACAAAAGAGAAATAGGTTCATCCCAATTAGAAGTTGCCCTTAGGTCAATTTATAGCCCCTCAGGGCACTCTACCCACAAATATGTCATTATTTATCTTGAGCACTTCTACAGTTACATATCTAGCAAAAAGTTATACACACAAAGGTTGATTGCCAACTCATTCTAGACATGTCAGTCTTCTTATTTGACATGATCCAACGTTCCAGGACCACACAGACTTTGCAGTAATCACAGAGAAGGAGCTTGCCTCCTCTTGCTCAAAGCTCAGATTTATCCATCCTTTTTTTGGTTCTGTTGTTGGTCCAAGTTACCACACTGGTGAATGAAAAGCGACAGGCATGTCCAGAGGCCAACTGAGATCTTCAGACTGCTGAATTGTCTTAAAGAAATGCCACCTTCTGTCTGTTGTCTAGAGAAGAAACACAGGGTAGCTCCATGCTTAATTTAGATTCCTTTGCTAAACACATTTTTTAAGTCCAGGTGATAAGGCTATCCATAGGTGCTTTTCTATAATAGTCAATAAACTTAAAAGCAGCCAGAAACCTCAGATGATGTGTCCTCTGTATTCTAAAGTGGTTCCAGGCCATTCCATCCAACTAAATTATGTTTCATATCAATTTCTATTCTTTCTGTCTCTAAATCCAGCTGGTGGGAGAAGGAAGGCCATTAGAGCACTTTATATTCTAAACATTTAAATTCTACTGCTCACTGGACTGATACATTTTTATTGTGTTGAGGATGTCAGTAAAGTAATTACATGATTTAAAAATACTGGGCTTTGATAAATTTGAAATGTACTTGTGAAATTATCTTTGCTGCCAGTGACTCCTGATCACATATTAAGGACTTATCAGAGGTTTTCCTAGGATCTTCTCTAATTATTCAAAATGAAAATTTGCCATTGTTACAAGTTTTTCTTGTTATTTGCATTTCACTCACTGTAATTATCCAAACTGGGATGAGGCAATACCTTAACAAACCCCCATATAACCCCCTTCCCAGTCTAATTATCAGAATCCCACCAACTGCAGCTATTAAACCTAAGGGGCTGCACAGGTGGAGCACCAGCTGAGCATACCACAACATGCCTTGTCAACCCGCAAAGCTGTTGTCCACTGGGACGACATGCAATAAAAGCCACATTACCATGTTGTCCATATGTCATCATTGCAAATATCTGGAAGGTAAAGTTAACCATGTGGTTCTTCTTTCTTTTCCATCTTAGTTTCATTTTCTGGTTCTTCTGATTTTTGCTAGCACAAGTCTCTATGTTTCTAATTCTCCATATGTGAACAGTTGCTTTTCTGTGAAATAGATTTCTTTAGTGTAAATATTTGAAATAAGAACCTTTCCCTCCATGTTTTTCCATCAGGTTTTTAATTTAAAAATCAACTGACACATCTCCTTACTTTCATAATTTCCTAGTGTTTTTTCCTAACAACAGCAAAGCAGTAGCTTAGAATACCTGTTCTTTTTGCCTAATGATAGGTCATGTTATTTGCTTCTTGCATTTTCTTAATTGCTTTTCCAGCTCTTTTCATCTTTAAAATATCTTCTGTCTCCTCCCTCTGTTTCCATCTTTTTTTCTTCTTCTCTTTTTTTCCTTTGCCTATATTATTCTTTCAGTATCTTTGCTTTTTATTTCTTTTAGCTATTATGGCTTTGTTCACTTTCTTTTTTTCATTGTCTCTGTTTTTTGCCCTCATTGCTGGAGTCAAAGCAAATAATATTCTGTCATAGTTTTGAAATCTCTCATTTTCTCCCAGAAAATATATGACTTAAAGTCAGTGGAACTTACTAAAAAAAAAAAACAATGTAAAGTTTTATGGCTATGTGAAGCAAAGAGATTTCACCAGTTACATTCAACTCGCGGCAGTCTTGCTAGCTTCAGACAGCTTATTCCGAAGTTTAATTTGATTTTATGATTTCTTCCTCGCATACTTAATGTCGTCAGAAAGTAGGCAGGGTTTTTTTTGTTTCTTGGGAAAATACAATCACCAGAAGTTGCTAATATTTCAAAAATACCTTAAAGAGTGACAGGATTAAGAGAGCATTAATCCTTTCGTTTTTGAGTGAGCCTTTATTTCTGCTTATGTCCTATGCACAAGTTTTTCTTTTCCTAGTGATTTGCTCAGAATAGATAACTTCAGACTCCTGATAAATATTGCTGCCTCCTGAAACATCTAGGTATGTTCTCATTGTCACTTGCATTTTAGATGGCTCTGAAATCCTAACAAAACTGCATTGTCTGATCCAGCTGCAACTCAGCGAAGATTTCCTGTGGGCTGACAGAGAATCAGATTGCTCTTCATGAACAGATGTGTCAAGCTGTTCAACGACAACATCTCTGGCGATGTAAATTCCTCTTTAGGCACTGACTGTAGTGCTCGTTACCATAGTACCTGCACCTTCAAAACATTAATAAAATAGGCACTGCTCCGAGACAGAGAAATATCAGCACTTCAGCTTTCATGATGCGGGAAACGGAGATACATTAAGCTGGAATCAGTGGGAGCCTGAAAATAGTAGCCTGAGGATTTTCCCAGATTAAAGACTGAGGGAAGTCACCAGCGCAGCTCTGTTAAGTTCCCGCTCTGAAATTTGCCTTTCAGGAAACTTCCACTATTTACTGGTTAAGCATAAAGCCTAAAGAGACAGCGTAAATATACCAGCATCACGCTGGTATCCTGAACACAGCAGGAGTCGGCAGAGAGAGACGGTTTTCTTGTTTCAGAAACCGCAGACTACCTTCCCAGTGAACTCAATGCCCAGGAGCAGCTCAGGCTCTCAGCTCGCTCGCCCCCATCCCAGGAGAACATCTCGGCTCCACATTACACTTAGTTTTGTGATGGTCCTTTCCTCCCTCTCCCATGTGCTCAGACAGACGAAGCCAGCGGGAGCCAAGGTCAGCCCCTTGGGGTACCTCCGCCACCCTCATCTTGGATTTTGCTGTTCAGAGCGGCTCGTCAGTGCTGTGGGCTGGCACCCCGATGTTCTCGCTCATCCCTTGCAAAGAGTGACTATATTTACTCTTCTGATTTTGCCCAAGCAAAAGGTGTCATTTACACCACTTGACTTTAACTAGGCCTGCAGCTGATCTGCGCTGAAACTGTTTGATGGCAGTCTTTAAAAACTTCCTGCAGAATGCTGTAGACAAGATGTTACTTGTGCGAATGCTAATGAAATTTAAATGTCATGAACACAAGTTCTCATTGAAAAATTGCTAAATGTCCAGAACAGTCCAGGTCCTCAAAGGCACTTGAGTAAGTAATTCCTTGAAACCAATAACTCCTATGCAGCTAAATCCCTTCGGGACAGACATAATCTGTGTCATTGCTGGATGTTGGAATGAACGGAGACCAGGCAACTTGCTGTCAGGTCTAAGAGGAAGCTTATGTTGCTATTGACCCACACGTCTTTCAGTTTTCCCAAGCATTATCCTTCAGTCGATTGCTCGTGATTGTGAGTCTGAGCAGTCCCAGTGAGTCTCCTGCCCTCACAAAAACCAAAAAGAAATCTTGAAAATAATACCAGGCTACGTGGAATATAGGATACAGCTCCACAAGAAAGGGCAAACCACTTTCCCATCTCATTAGTATTTCTGTCTTTAGTGAAGTAACACTCACCGAGAGCCACTTGTTCTTGCACTTCTTCCTTTTAGGGTCTTTGCCATCTGGGATGTCTAGCTGTTCCTTTGCTAGGGGAATACATTAACATCTGCTGACATTGATACTGACCTTCTTTACATTGTAATATTCTTGAAGCATTGCATTCTGCAAGCACTTTACACACCAAACCCAAGGAGTTGTACACTTAGGTTTCTTCTCTTGGAAAGTCATATATTATGACTAGTCATGTCCTTAGGCTTCACTGTCTAGGACAATAAAAATAAATTATGTTTATGTCACCAAACTACAGTCCTGATGTTTTGTAGGCAGTTCTGTGACTCCCTCATGCATTGTATTTCAGAGTTGGGTGTAATATGAAAAGAAAAATAAGTATATGGGAGCTTTCTTATTTAAAGTGCATACTAGGGGTGACCATTCTTGCTGTGCTTCTTTGCAGCTTTTCCAGGATGCAGCATCAGGGTAAGCAGCGGCAATAGGCAAAATCTGTTTATTTTTAATTTACTTTTTATTGTACTAGTCTGAAACACTTGGCACTCCATAAAGTTTAAGACAACAACATCAAGCACATCACCGCTAAGCAAACATATAAATTAAACAAGCTTAGAAATCTCCAGGTCATATTCCACAGTAAGTTCATTGGCAGATCAGCCCACAAACTGTTGGGCTAACTGCTTTATCTCTCCATGTCTTTGTTTATTCTTCCTTTCTTTCTCTGTTTTAGATAAGTCAGATCTAGGCTTTGAAGCAAGCAGTTCCTCCCCTTGTCATTTGTACAGTGCCCAGGGGAATTCAGTCCTGATCTTTTCCTGGCAACTTCCACTGCAGAAGGCAACACAAATCATGAATGGGGGGTCACTAATCCATAATGCCACAGCTGGCATTTATCTCACTTGCCTTAAGACACCTCTACTGTAGATATGTCCATCTGAGCTGGTCAACTTTGTCTCCATTTATAGTCAGTATGAAGAAGGAAGTATTTTGGGGGATATTAATTCATCTGACTTGTTTTGGCTATCAACTTCAGGATAAAGGGAATTGTACCTTAAATTGTCTGTACAATAGTAGCTGAATCTCCACTGGGCAGATCAGAATAACCAGCTCAGGCAGAAGTGACTCTTTTTAGTGAAGAGAAATTATGCCACTTATAGCTTGATGATCATCTTCTATTTAAAGGATTTCAATCCATTTGGGTAAGCCAGCTTTCTGCCTCCTTTGCACCCTGGGAGCAACACAGAGGAAGTTCAGCCAAAAAGTTGCCCAATTACTCTAAGCCCTCCAGAATATCTCACAGACATGTATGAAATCAGTTCAACTGGAGTTTGTCATTTTGAAACACAATGGGGGCAAAAGAAGATGAACTTGAGGATGACAGCATCTGATTTTTTGTTTCTCTGTATTAACACTATAAATAGAAGGAGGAGGAACAGTTACAAAAGGTCTCATGTGAAAGGTGAAACTAATTACTCTCACTGCACAGTGAGGGCATTGCCACCACAATAAATCCTTCAGAAATTGTGAGTCTTGCATGGCCAGAGAAGTCATGAAGGATGGCAGTGAGACGCCTCGCAGTGTGTCACTCACTCTGGTTCCAGCTGTCTAGGACCAGACCAAAGGTACAGAAACCTTTTTTTTTTTTGAAAGAGAGAGAGACTTCTTTTTGTTTTGAATGTGAAAGAGATCAGAGACATGGAAGCTTTTCATCAAACAGAGCCTACCCAAGGATGGCTCTTCAGCTGGTATTAACTGGTGTCACTCTTTTGAAGCCATGAAAATATTATGCATCAGCATGTGACTTAGTGCCTTTTTTCCAAGCAAATATATTTGCAGGTTAGAGGAAAAGGCAGAGGATGCCAACTGAATAAAAAAAAAAAAAATCCAAATACTGGCATTTTTCATAGTATCATCTCTATATTCTACAAAGGCAAACAACAGTATGATGGGGTGTAACATAGACTAAAAACATATTTTGGCAACTCCTGAATGAAATTTCATTATTTTAAAGATAATTTTACTTTTTTAAGCATGTGACTCAATTTTTTGCAGTTTGAGGAAGATAATATTGTACAATGAAAGAATCTGAAATGTACTAATAAGGTTCAGTGTTATTTTGCAACTACTTATTTGTGCAAATCTATCAAAGGAGAAACCATTTGCTGATGATCAGTGCAGTGTATTCACTGCATCACAGAAGGTGACTCTCCTTCTAATTTCATTTTAGCCAGAGTTTAAATTCCACTTCAATGTTTATTTGTAAACATCAAGATGATATGGACCAGATCTTTTAGATGATACTGTTCCTGAAACAATAGCTATCTGTGATTACAAGATTGAATTAACTTCAACTTCATCATCATCTAACTCTGCTGAAATGTATGAATATATCTCCCTTAATAATAGCTTGCATCAGTCATTTCCAGGCATTGTATCTTTATTTCTGAGATAGGATAGGACAAATAGTCCTCTAAACTCCTTTTTTTTTTCCCCTCCACTTAAAGAATCAAGAGGAGAAAGAAATACTTCTCTAAACAGTTCTGTTCAACTGATATCTCTTAGTTCACAGGAACTGGGCGTACATTCTGCCTCCTTTAAGAAGACCTATCTCCTGCTTTAAACTGACAGCTTGCATGTAGTCTACATATACATGAATACTGTCACAACATTTTACCAACAAGTGTCACATATAGTCATGGTGATATCCATGACCTTACAGTAGGGAAAGGTGATTCTTCTTAAAATACAAACTGAAAGAAGAAATGTTTTCACTGATTCATGCTCTCAGTCTCACAGTCATAAGCAGCAGCATGTTTGTGGTGACCTGACATCAGGCCAGCAGCCAGGCACCACAACGCTCGTGTTGAAATAATAGATCCAGGATCCATTGCAATGACATGGAGGACAAGCAACACAAACTGTCAAGACTTTCTTGGGTCTCCTGAGTTTCTCTCAGCATGCGAACGTTTCCAATATGCATTTTTGTACACTTTCGGGTCTGGCAGTGATTAATGTCTCCCTCCTGCCCCACCTCTGTGAATCGTCAGGTCACCACCATTCTTCATCTCCAGGTCTGGGTGTCTCGTGAAGCCACAGGTGGATGTGCTAGGGTCTGGATGACCTGCTAATCCGTGTGCCCTTAACAGAGCCCATGCTGAAAGCCCCATCCCTGCTGTATGCTCCTGCAGGTACCTCCACACCCAGCTGTCCCCATGCATTCTCCATTCACATCAGTCTTAGTTTTCCTATTACAATGCTGTACACCCTGACTAACATAGAACTGTGTGATTAAATTGTAATGTCAAGTTACATTGACTGTTAAAGAGTCATGCTTTGCTTCTTGATAATCTTTCAGCTCTCCTGCTGCACTTCATTTCAATCTAATGCAACCCAGGACAAAATTTGATTTTTATGCGTTTTTCTACTTGTTTAAAACCATTGAGAGTTTTTTTTATTATTATTTTACTTGTCTTCAGCTATCAAGAATTAAATTTGTACCTAATCTTTGCCAACTGGATATAGTCACTACAATATATCACATATTTGATTAGCTGCCCCATCCTAAAATGGATGTTTGAGCTAGAAGAAATCATCCTCTGATGAAAAGTGTGTTTCTTTGTCATTGACAATAAGGGAAGTTAGACTTGCCTTACTGCAGTCAGCTGACTTTCAGTTGGTTCAAGTTGCATAAGAGAAATCCCACCTTTAACAGAAACACAACTGGAAATACTTCCAGATGCTCAATGAACCATAAAGACCCACGGCATGCTCTGACTCTCCAGTACTTGTCAGACAGCCACTGCTGGTCTGAGAAGGTACAGAAAACCAATGGAATTCAGGCAGGTAAGGCTATAAACAAGCTGTTTAATAAATTTGAATAGTTTGAGACTTAGAATGCTTGAAATGATTGATCTACAAAAATAAGATCCTTCCTGCCTTGTTCCTGTTGATCTAGAGTCAGAGAAGAGAGACAGCCCACTCCCCCCAAACACTGTGGACCTCCAAGACATGGGAGACCTCAGCCAGAGCCTACATCTGCCTTTGGAGTGAAACAAACAGCTATTGCAGTTTCTAAAACTTTAGGAACATCAGGATCTAGGTCTGAGTTTTGTGCATCTGGATCAGATAAAAAACGAAATTTTACCTGACAGTTTCATTTTTTTTGGAGGAAACACAGGAAATTGATTAACTAACCTATGATGAAAACCCTGCTTTTGTTTGGAGATGAAGGCAACAAACCACCACTTTCCCCCCCCCCCTCCTTTTATCTTTCCTCAGATGCCCAGACCCTTTCTGTTCACGCTATGTGCTGTAATGGCTGACAATGTACTAAACATTGTCTAAGCACTGAAGTGAACATCAGGAATGCCACTGCTGGAACAATTTCAATCCCTTACTTCTTTTAACGTAACAGTACTACCAACCCTCGGAAATGAAGAAGGAATTGTGTGTTGGATAAATGATGCTAATATTGCACATTGCATAATGCATGAACTGCTGTTGCCAACAGGTGCTTAGGGATAGATGTCTTACGTGAAAAAATAGGTTATGGATTGAGATATTTCCTTCCAGAAGCACTAGTATTATTTTATGTTTCCTGAGGTGATGGAAAGAAACCTCTTGGAAAGCTGTTGTTGCGCTGTCTGGATGAATGGCAACAAGTAGTTTACAACATTTATGCAAAAAGGACTCAGCCTCTCATTTATAACTGCAAGGCAACACAAATGCCATGGAAAAGCAGTCTCCAAAACAGGGGCAAACAGCTTTTGCAGTGGTCACCACTGACTTGAAAGCCTTACCGAAGCAGCTGCTTCTGAATATCCTTTTAAGCCCATCGAGCCTTGATCCAGCTGTTAAAAATAACAATGTTTTTCATCCTCCATAATAATCGGATATAGCAGGGCGGTGCTGGAGGAACGGTTGCATAAAAAAGATTTGGTTATATAACAAAAAATACACCGTAGCTCCCAAGTCACAGAGATGCCAGGCAGATCTGTGCTGCAGGCTCTGAGCACCCCTTTTCAACTCACCGTGCTGACAACAGCATCTGCCGAAGGACTCGGACACCCTTGTACCTTTGCAAGCAGCTGCAGAGCTTTCTGCCTTGCCCGGATTTGGTGCCCCCTCTGCCCTTCTGCGTAGGAGGGTCATGGAAAGAGGCTGAGTGTCTGTACCTCATCAGCCGTATATCACCTCGCTCCTCCGGTGACACCAGGTTTGTAAAGATATTCTGGACTTTGCAGTGGGGCACCTAAGTCACTGCTCTGCTCTCTCCGCTGCAGTGTCCGGTGGGGAAGCAGGGTACGGAGCCGCGGCAGTCACATCTCCTGCTGTCACGGATGCATTCCCAGCGGTCACCTCTCACAGCCCCTCTGTTGGTGCCTAGAGCTCTGTAGCTGAGTGCCAACAACCACCCTGAGACGATGCACCACTTTCCTTTCTCCTGCCTCCCCAGGAGCCAAATTAGCATCCACCTGGGATATATTCCTGAGGTCACATTTTCAGATCAAGAGATCAGAAGCGCCCCAGGAGCAAAGCACTTAAGCACGAGCACAAGCTGAAACATTCGAGCAGTCTCTCTGGAAGTCAGTAGGACATTTCACGCTGTTAAGTGCTTCTCTGGATTGGTCTCAGACCGAGCTTGAACTTTGCTGTTTTACTTACCGTAACATTAACTAAGGATGAACAAAAGTGGCAACAGTTAAAACTTTCCTTTTAAAGAAGCTAAAAATGAAGACAAATATTTCCCTGAAGATTTACCAGCAGTAAGGTTGGAGAAACTGGTGTGGAAAAATATAAGACCTATTTCCACAGAGGTTTCCTACCTATTTTTAGCAGCAGACTTCAGCTGATATTTCTTTGCCTGCTCAGAACTGCACTATGTGTTGCAGTTGGGGTTTGCAGGATGTAAAAATCGAGAGGCAACTGGCAAAGGAATAATTGTCTTAATTAAGAATGGTTAATTCAGCTGATCTTAACTGAACGTGCATAGGCAAGATGGGGTTTGTTCTATTATTATCTCATGCCAGGAAAACTCCAAAGAGTTGAGAGAGGAGACTTATCCAGTGAAACACCTGATAAATGCATGACACCTCAGGGCATTTTTTGGTCTTTGAAGTCACATCAGCCCTGGTTTGCGCGTAGAGATTGGCATTGGTACGCACTCAGAAAATGTGTTTCCCTTCTCAGAGTAACTCTCCTTTTCCAGTGCTGAATGTGACTGAAGCCAGCCTGCTGCTATGAAGGGGGGAATTGCTTCTGTGAAGGCCCTTTTGGCAGACGCAAGGTGTGTAGAGAACATCCAGGCATTTTGGGTACTTATCTGTACACCAGAAGAATGTTGAAGAGCTCCTGATTTGCAAAGTACATGCCAGGTCCACACCTTCTGAACATCCTGAATAAGGATTTTAAATAAAAGAAGTTCATTTTCAAAGACTTCATATTAAGCCAAGCAGAAACCTTGCGGTTAACGCTGGAATATTTATTTGTTTTCTTCAAAGGTGGTGCGTTTCTGATCTTTGGTGGTACCCACCCATGGGCAGAGCCTGGAGGAGGATTGCCAAAATCTGTGTTGCTGAATGTGTAGTATACAGAAAGGCTGTGCTTGAAGGAATGGTCAATCTGAAGCAGGTGCCTTCAGGTGGGTGAGTGAGACTGCTGCTTGTCATCTGAAGCCTTTGGAGGAAAGAACCATTGGAAGCTACTCAGATCCAGAAACTATCCAAATACAAGTAAGAAGAGCATCCTAGGACTTGCTGAAAATGCTTGGTAAGTCTCACCAGTACATAGATGCAGCTGGCAAGTCCACCAGACATTTCTCTTCTCTTTTCAGCTGTGCATGGGGTGCTGGGCTCTGCCTGATGCTGTGGCTTCAGTGAGAAAGCAAACCCACTTCAAATAAAACCTCATGGGTTTTGATCTGTCAAAATCATGAGAACTTAAATTGACATATTTCACACAGCCCTGATATTTCCCTTCCTCCTGCCGGCAGTTTTCTATTATCTAGGGTACCATTTGCTCAATCTATTACAATGCGCTCTTGATTTTGGTCCCCCACTTTGCGACCTTAGTGCATTTTCTTCCCGCAAAGGATCACAATGTAAATCACGAGGTCAGGGAATAATGAGTCTAGTATTTTTAAAAAGCCTCCCACACACAGGCAGGATATCAACTGATGATTCAGCAGGTGATGGGCTGTAATAAGGGGACATTTTTTCCTTTAATTGCTGTTGAAAAGGGAAAAAGGAGCAAGAGAAAGACTTAGTTTTCTGAGACAAGGGTCTTAGCTTCACTGGGCTTTGGTTCACTAGAATCACGTAATAGGCTTGAGCATAAAGGGCTGGACAAAGCTAAAGGATAAATAAACTGGTGAAAGACTCCAGCGTGACTTTCTCTTTCCAATGTGAAAATTGGATTAAATATGGTTCTACCGTTACGTAAAAAGACAGTGAGAAAAGGCTGACCTAGTGGCCCGTGAACTGAACGGGATGCAGGATCTCCTGGTTTCTAACCCTGCCTCTGCCAGACCTGTCTGCCCATGACCGCAGGGATAAACGTTCAAAGAATCACAAACACAAAGGCCAGAAGGGACCGTGAGTCACCTCACTGAACTGTTGCAAAACCGATTATCAGCCATTTTTGCCCAGTAATTTCTGCACTGAGCTAGTTAGTTCTTTGAGCGAGGTGAGGGTCACCAAGGACACACTTGTGGCAAGCATGGCTGGCAAGGGCAATGGGTGGATTGTTTTCTTTCTCAAATTAGAGGTTAAAGATGCTAGTGTAAGCTCTGTGGAAGGCAGTAGAAGCTTTCTCAGAAGCGATATGCAGACAAGGTTCCTGTCAGCAGCACCTGGTGTCTGCGTGAGAGGGGAACTCCCAGTTCCTGCCCAGCCCTTGGTGGGAGCAGAATCGTCATCTCTTAACAAGCTCATTCCTAACCGTGACGGCTGCCAAGTCCATCCCTAGCCCAACCCAACTGTGTAATCCATGGCCTGCATGTATGCCATCTCTGGCTGTTGACTCTACAGCAATCCAACCAGATGTCAAGATCTGGCAAAGAATCTACAGTTCTTGCAGGTAGATTTTGTAATAACTAATTTTTTCACTGTATGAGGGAGGAAAATCAAAGAGTCAACCAGATGATTCATGATTTCTTATCATGAAACTTTTTTTTTTCAGTCTTCCTATTCCTTTAAACAAAAGTTAATAGATATCATGCTGCCAAAAGGGCAGGAAAATTCATTGGGTAGCAGGAGGGATGATCTCAGAATTGAGTGTTGCAGAAATGAAAATGTTCTGACTGAGAAAAAGTAACATTTATAAACACCCTATGCACAGATGTTAAAGCATCTGAAGGAGGTAAGTGGCCATTTCTCCAGTGAAATTATGCTGAATTGTTGTAATCTACAGCAGCTTTATGTAACATGTTGTTTATGGTATGTAAATCCAAGGAATTCCCCCTCTTCTTCAAATAAGTATCAGATATACTCAAAAAACCCCCCTGTTCACCTACCACTTTACAGAAGTTGTTTTATTCCTTGAAACAAACAAAAACACAGCAAAAACCCTCCAGACCTAAACCACATACAACCTCCTTCCTGGAAAAGTTCAACCAGCCTTTCAGAAATTAAAGCTCAAGAACAAAGAATATATTTTTACTGTTTGTTTCTACCCTGGCCCTGTGTTTTCCCCTCATATTTTACATTGCCTCCTACTTGCAGTTTTCTTATCTAAATCTCATTCTCTCTTCTCTTTGACCTGAGGTCAAATGTATCATTTAATTCCATGACATCCTTCAGCATTTTGCATTTCCCTGTGAAGTCCTCAGCCAGCTTGCTCTTTACTAAAGATTAAAGAAGGTTGTTTTTCATGTTGTTCTGAGTAACAAGAGTGTGACAATCTGCGAATGCCTCTATTACATTTTCATGCCAGTCTCGCTGGCTGCGCCCTCTTGTCTTCACTTCCAGGAGGAGAAAATGCCTCTGGAGCGTCTGCGGTGTTGGCCCTTTATACACCAAGGGAGAGGAGCACTTTTGCAGAATTTACGGGCTGTGATGACGTCCCAGTGACCCTGAGAAAGTTACTGATATACTCCGAGACAACAGAGCAAGATGACAGATAACATACTCAAAATACCTGAATACTAGTCTGGCATCTCATGATCTGCAGACAAGCAATTCAGAAGTAAACTCACAGTCGACCAGTGTACAACTTCCCTCTCCAGCTGAGCAGAAAGGGAAATCTGATATGAATCTTGTGTCAGCTGCTATCTGCAGGTCAGTATCTTCTGCATTTACAATGCATAGGAAATGACACAACTCAGGGATTCTAGCTGTCGTAAAAAGTGTATGTGGCTAACGTGATGAAAGGGAGATGTTTCTAGGATACTGCCTTATACACTAATGTCAATCAGTAGAAGAGTAAAAGCAAATATTGAACCCAGCTAGCTACAGTGATGATACTGGGAGCTCAAATGGATGCGCAGGAGGAAAAAATTGTGGAGAGGATTTCTGAGGTGTGCAGGGGGATGGATTTGAAAGAGAAAATAATATTGTCTGGACTGTGGGGGAGAATTAAAAAGTAAAGTTAGACAGGGAGATGGCAGGAGTGGGCAGTTCCACAGATTAGTACGTTGTCTGAAGAAACATCCTGCTTTGATTTGCTTTGGTCTGGACCTGCCAGCCTGTTTGTTTGAAAGCCCCTAGCTGTCGACTGGCAGGGACTGGTAACAATTTTTCTCTCGTCACCAACTCACTGGGACTCATGATTTTATAAATCTCTCATCATTCCCCCTTAACTGTTTCTTCTATACTTGCAGCTTGATGAGTACTAATCTCCTTAGCTGTTGTCCATTTCCTCAAATCACATTTTCATTCCCCTTAAACATTTTCCACTTCCTAGCAAAGTTTTGCACAGTCTTTACTCAAATGTGCATGGTGGATCTGTGTTTTACCATAACAATGTTCTTTGCTCTTTTCCCTATTTCTTCTCCAATAATTCAACTTTTTTTTTTTCTCTTTTTCCTTGTCTTTTCATTTGAGTATTTTTTTTGGGGGGGGAGGCGGAGAGTGGAGAAGGGGGCAGCCCCTTAGCATTGAGCTGCTTTTTCCACAGAATAATCTATCATCTGGAGCATGAGCAAGGGCCAGTAGGGAGAAAGAAGTGCACGAAAGAGATTGTCTAGGGTGAGACACATGGATCAGACATGCTGATTGCCAAGGAGCCAGGGAAGGGACTAGTGGGCAGGCAGGATGTCAAGTGACGAACCTGGATGGGAAAGAGGTTCCACTGAAACAGAAAATGCAGGGGACAGAATTAGGCACCCAAAGTGACCCATTCTGGATATTGGGAACAACCTGCTCTGCTCTCCTTCCTTTCCACCTTTCTCTGTCTTTTTTTCCAGCAATTCCTTTTCTCCTCTCCAATCCTTTATCCCAAGCAAGCTAAAGCAGTGTGACAGTCCACCGGTGATGGAGGGCTTATGGGAAGGGCTAATGGATTTCTTTGCTTTGTTCAGATGTGCAAACAGACCATTACTTACAATCATTACCCAGTCATCATACATCATACAGACCAGTTCTATTTTCCATGCACTGAATATGTCACAGGCATCGTATTTGTCACTAATTGTACAATAGGCTATGCAGGCCTGCTTTAGGAGCTAGTAATTTCTTAATATAAGACATGGGACTTTGGCTTTATCTCGAATTTCCAAATGTTATTGAGGCAGTTAAATTTCCTATTTGTTTAAGAGGCACCACAAGCCGCACTTCCTGTCACTTTTATGAAACTGTATATGAATCACAGCAAAGCCCATGTTATGACATTGCATGCTGTTATAATAATGATAAAATTACTAAGTGCAATTCTGAAAAAGTTGGCCATTTCTTCCAGGCATATTCAAGTTTTTTTCACTCTACTTTTCCTTGTCTTTTTGGTTCCCAACCAATTTAAGCTGTATTTCAGAGTTACTCGTTTTGTCTTTCATCAGTACATGATGGTTTGTGGCAGCAGAAGCTTAAACAAAAAAATGAAAAACCAAAAAAAGTGTTTGGAGGTCCTACTCCCGCCATCAATTATATTTAGGCAATGACAACAAATGCAATAGAGCTGCAGGGACACTCTAGGGGCGGGAACTGGCCTCAGATAAATCTTTACAACCAGGGTATCAGTAGCTGTTTAATTCCTTCACTTTCAGCCTGTAGCAAATGCATAGAGCCAAAATGTGTGCTTTAGTGCCTGCCCTGCTTTGGGGACTGTGCAGGCTAGGGGGATGTTCCAGCTAGCAAAATGCCTTAAAAGGCATGACTCAACCTAGTTATCTTTAAATTCCCATATGGAAGGTATTAGCCACTGTCGTAGTTTAACCCCAGCCAGCAACTAAGCACCACACAGTTGCTCGCTCACTCCTCCCTGCTCCCAGTGGGATGGGGAGGAGATTCAGGAAAAAACCCCAAAACCTCATGGGTTGAGATAAGAACAGTTTAATAATTAAAATAATAATAAAATAATATAATAACAAGAATAATAATGGTAATGAAAAGGAATATAACAAAAAGACATAAATCAGACCCAAGAAAAGACAAGTGATGGACAATGCAATTGCTCACCACCCGCTGACCAGTGCCTGAGCAGTGATCTGCCCCTCCTGGCCAACTCCCCCCAGTTTATATACTGAGCATGACATGACATTCTATGGTATGGAATATCCCTTTGGCTAGTTCAGGTCCACTGTCCTGGCTGTGCTCCCTCCCAGCTTCTATATACCTGCTTGCTGGCAGAACATGGGAAACTGAAAAGTCCTTAGCTTAGGGTAAGCGCTACATAGCAACAACTAAAACATCAGTGTGTTATCAACATTATTCTCACGCTAAATACAAAACACACTGTACCAGCTACTAAGAAGAAAATTAACTCTATCCCAGCTGAAACCAGGACAGCTACACAGCCAGCTACACTGGCTAGCCACTGGCTAGTGTGAAAATGGGACAACTTGACAACGTCTCTTTGCTTTAAGGTTATTTTACACATTGGCCTGAAGGTTTTGGAAAGCACAGCTATGTTGTTGCAACACACTACTTGAATCTGATAGTTTTCTGTGACTAGCTGAAAAGGTAATTTGAATACACATGTGCCAGCTACCAACCTTAATTCATGCACAAGAGAAAACTGACTGTCTGTCAGCATCAGTGAAATGTAGTGATCCTTGAGCTCCTCCAGCTTGGTCTGCGTGTGAGCAGCCATTGTGCAAAGCTCCTTATGGACCAACATGTTCCCCCCTGACTTTGTAGTTTCCTGCAAGTTATTTTATGGTTGGACTCAATGATCTTAAAGGTCTTTTCTAACCTAAGCAATTCTATGATTCTATTAGGCTCCCTGGGGATCATACCCTACTTTTTGCATAAAGCTGCACAAAAGACTCCAATAGGAAGAGCTCTGAGACAGCACCAAGAGGGCTGGGACATCCACGCGCTGCCATGCAGCACCGTGCAGAGAGTCTAGCTGTGATGCTGAAAGTGGTGTAACCTCCCAGCATTCTTGGGCTCATAATCAGCTGCCTCTCAACAAGTCTATAATTTAAGGTAGAGGTCTGCTGAAGTGATTATAAAGTGTCCTGCTCCAGTAACAGCTTGGGTGTGGTGAGCTCGGGTATCTCTGCAAGTAGCTCCCCAGTGAAACATGGCCTGTAAGTGTGGATAGCATACTCAGGAGCCTGAGGAGAGGATGCAAAGATGCCCCAGATAAGGATCTCATGACTGATTTACCCTCCACTCTCATTGCAAAATCTGTGAGCTGCCAGTGAGCAGAGTTTAAGCACTGATCTGCAACCAAAGCAGACAGCTAGGTGGGCAGAACTGAACCTCCAACCATCCCAATCTCTGTGTAATATAAATTGTATGCCGTTCCCAGAGGTCTTCTTGTCACTAAACACAGTCACGTATCTGCTGTTTCCTGTGGGACATCTGGAGAGGGCTTACCTATTAGTTAAATATATTTTCATATAGGTTAAAGAATGAATTTTCAGCCTGAACCTGCACACCCACACTGTCAGCCTGGTGGTGACTTCAAGTCAACTGAAGTTAGAGCTGTCCTTCAGCTCTCCAGGTTGGTGTGGCAGCAATCTGGGTTTGCCAGCACAGAGCTCAGTGCCTGACCTAATTTGCCAGGCTTTTCAAATAGGATTTTCTGCTGGTGCCAAATCCAAACTGTTGCAGCCAGGCTGCTATTAGTACCTAAGCTAATGTATTTAAAACTACATTATGCTGTGGTCAATGATGGAGGTACTCAGTCATGTCATGGTAAAAAGGATTAAAAAGTAAAAAAGATAGAGGTACTAAGAAAAGTGACTTTCCTTGTGATATTTTTGGAAGACTTGAAGTTTTTGGGGTGTGCAGAATACTGATTTTCATCCTTCATAGTTTAAAATACTTAAACTGTTGCTTAGGTATGGATGGAAGGGAGGAAACCACACAGCCAGGAGAGAGGATGGTGTCTGCCAAATGGCCCAGCTCCTGCCCTATAACCCTACATACACACACACGCACACACAGGGAGAGCTACGACATCCCTAGTCCCTGGTATACAAGGCAAGATTTGTATGCTGTGCACAGACTCTGCTTTCTGAATTGGTTGGTTCAGCACAAATGATGATTTCGAGCACCCATATTCTAAGGGGAGAATAATTTACATCCCTCCCTGCCCCTTGCTTTCTAGATTATGCTGATACTTTTTTAAATGTGCTTGTTTGTGTCTGTGTATCTATAAGTCACATAAATGCTGCCAGTTACCTTTCAGAGCTACATGCAATGTGGCAGAGATTCTCTGGCTGAATGAGTGCTGTCAGAGTAGACAAAATCAAACTTTCACCTCCTGGCCTTCAGCAGTGTCACCATGATGGATGGGAGACATCTCCTTCCTTTGCTTTACAGGTTGATCTCTTCTATTTAACAGTGTTTGGATAATGCTTTGTGCTCCAGGGGGATAGTTTAATACCATGTCCTTCAAGGTAGGGGCAAAAAAAATATATATCACCAAATGAACCCCACAAAAATAATCTAAAAATTTCCAATCTTCAATAGTGCCAACAATATAAGAGAAGTTGAAGAGAGACCCCAAAAGGACTTTTATCACTGCATTTAATCCTGCAACCTGAGACCCCCTCCTGCCTTCACTGTCACCACCCAAACACAAGTTTTGCAAGCCCAGAGTTGCTAATCTTTGAGAATCCTGCTCTGTGCCACAAGCTCCCTTGAATGTGCTCACTTGCTTCCTGATCTGAAGTGTTACATCCTCCACAAAGGTCATTTTATTCCAAATGCCAGTACAGTTCTTTCTTCTCCTTCCTAAGAAGACAATCACAAGACAGTAATGACATGGCACTGCCTGAATATACAACCTGCTTTTGAGCTCAGAGCTCTGTCCTTGCCTTATACTTCCATGTCTGACAACCTTCAGAGAATGTCTTGTGGGAAAAGGTCCATACTGAGCCAGTCAAGGTGTGATGTTGCAAGGCCAGCGCAAAGTTGATAGGACCTGAAATCTCTTCTTGCTCGGTTCAGATGTCTAAACACAGGCATCTCATGTAGTTTTGCTCCCTCACATAACCCATCTGTCTTTCAGCTGCCCCTCCATGAGGGCACAGCTTTTCCATGGGTCCTGTGTCATATCTGCCAGTCTTGTGTGAATATCTAGGCTAGATGAATAAGTCTAAAATACACAGCTGTAAATTAAGCGGAATATCCTGAGGTGTATAAAATGGCACTAACCACTCTCCTCAAGGCAACTGGATGTCACTGCCAGTGCCTTGCAAGTGGTGATGTGGATGCACAGACCACTCACCTGCCTCCTTCAATACAGGGCTGCTCTGGAAGTGCAGGTTGTTTCTGGTCACCAAGCGCAGCACCATGGGGACGGTCCTTTTGTGTGATATTTCATGGCACTTCCTCATTAATTTCTGTGTCATTCTTTCAGCATCCAGCATGGGAAGCAGAATAGCTGCGCTCTTTATTTTCCCAGCATACAGTCGTCTGCCTTTCCATAGCCTTTTTTCCCTTTAAACAAAAAATGCACTTGCAGTGATTTGTGCTTTAAGGCAAGTTGGGATGATTAGAGCCATATTTTCTAATTGACATTTGCATTGTCCTTGTTAGTCATCATTTGTAATATGCTATTGTCTTTAAGTGATCATAATTATAAAAAATAATTGGTTACGAACTTTCAGGGGTTTGCCAACTCATTACCACTAATTAAGAACATTGTTTAGTGTAAGCTCGACAGCTGGCATACACCTAAAGAAGCATTAGTTTCCCAGTCTACTGCTGGTGTTGCTGTTGTTAAGCTGTGCATAGGAGACACCTACACTTTTTATTTCTCTTTTAAAGAAAGTTTGTTTCCAGGCTGAAAACTTACTTGTCACTGGTTCAACAAATCAGGCAAGGGGAAGAACAGGCAAAAAGGAGGCAGAAAAGGAAGATGATGTTGCAGTTAATGCAGCAACCATGTAACCTTTGCTTTATCTTCTTTTCCAGCTATGTTTTTTTCACAGACTTTAACATCTGCTTTTTAAGAAATTCAGATTCTTTTGCCCTAAACTGCCCTGTCCAAAGTCAGGTAAATTAAGCCTTCATTTCTTCAGCTACTTTTCTCTTTGAGTGGGGAGGAGGTTTTCCAGAGCAGATGTAGCGAATACAATTTTTCCAAAGAAAAGTGCTCGTTCCCTGGGGAAGAACGGTGTGGTTTGCACTCCCAGCTAATGTAGTCATTTGAAACTCTTGGTGAAGATTACTGCCTTCTGCATATCATGTGTGTGAGGAAGATTTAATTAACTGAAGTTCATAAAGCACAAGGAGCTCATCAGATAAAGGTTGCTATTTAATTGCAAAGACATAACATATCATGATTTCTTGTTGTTATTGTTTTAATACTGTAATTATTCTTATAATAGTTTGTGGTTCACTCCCTCTCTCCTGGCTGTTGGTGTGTTAAAGAGAGCTCCATTTACTGCTGTTTCACCTTGATTTCTGCCTGTTGCTCATCTTCCCCCTACTAGTAACTGCATTTAGAAATGCAAGCAGATTTATAGAGGGCAAATTTGCCTGAACCAAATAGTTCAAAGTCCAAAAAAGAAAAAAAAAAAATAAAAGAAGAGGCAAAGTAGGGAAATTCAAATATTGTACTGATGGGTTGAAAGCAGAAACTTTGCACAATTTGCTTTGCCTGTACTGCTGCAGTTCAAGGGCTTGGATCAATAGAAAACCATTCACTGGCTCCAGTGGGCTTTTGGTCAGGTCCTATGTGCAATTCCATTGCCTAATGAGCTCTCAGGAAGGGCAGCAAGCCGTGCAGGCAGGATACAGAGACAGGCTCTTGTAGCTCTCTCAAATAAATACAATGAACAAAACCTTTGCAGGTTTGAAGAGCCACTGAGTTCATATGAGGACATGTGCCACACATCAAATGTATGGGCATCACATAGTCTAAAAGGATCTCTATTTTTAAAATGGGCTTGAATTTTTAAGGAAAACGAGTCTCACAGTTAAATATCTAATAGACCTTGAGCTGGGGGTGGCTCAGACCCTGGTAGGAGAGTGCACCTTGTTTAAGTGCTTTCTTCTACTACCTTGCAGTAGGCAGCACAGGAAGAGCTGAGGTGCAGGAGCTGTGCTCATGTCAGGATTTGTAGACCTCTTCACACTACAAGTGAATAGAAGTGAGGAAGAGCACCCCTTTGAAAGCTCTCTGACAGATTGCGGGGAGACATACAGAGGAGAGGACTGAATGCAATTACTTTTACCACCTGGAAGAATAGAAAAGACATGTCAGTACCATGGCACATTTTATCACCAGCCTGTCTCTAAGTCCTGTCAGAGCTCAGATACATAGACAGGTTCAGTAAGAGCTGGGGTAGGCTTGTGATCTCAAGTGAAGTTGAAAGCACACCACTGAGTTGAGACTCATGTGGCTACAAGCACCTTGCAAGGGCTTCACAAAGCTGTGAATGGACCACAGGCCACTTCTGGGGTCATCTTGATTACAGAAAAACTAAATGCTGTATCACCTGTCAGAGCGGCAAGGGCAGCACCAAGTCTTTGCTAAGCTAGTGCAAGCCTAGATACAGCTGCAGTCCAAACAGAAGGTGTAAGGGACAAACCCAATGACTTGTGGCCATGAGCAAGCGGCAGCTGGGGTCATTTTCGTGGAAGAAGTTTTTTCTCTAATTTTTCTTTTGTCTCATAAATTGCTCTCACCTTTAAATAACACAATTCCATTAAATTTTTTATTACATTGTCGGCCTAATCTGAAATCTTTCCTGTGACTTAGGATTCACCCTGAATTTATAAGAAAAGTCAGAATCTGGCTCTCAGTTGACCTCCCCTTTCACTGCCATACTCACAGAATGGTTAGGGCTTTGCTAACCAGGACAGTGGGGACATAGGGCCCCGCATGGCTGGTGACAAATCGTCAGTGGAGGGTTGATCTTGCCGTGGGCAAAATATATTGTCGTCTCTGCAATGCTCTTTTATAACCTTTGGAGCTGGAATAACCTGGTGAAACTGAATATCTCTCCTTTGTCTCAGTCTTGGCCTGCTTTTGATGCCCAGTATCATGAGTGTACAGGGTTTGGCTGGGATAAAGTTGCTTTTCTTCATAAGAGCTCTATGGTGCTGTGTTTTGGATGTGTGACCAAAACAGTGTTGATAACAGAGGAATGGTTCAGCTATTGCTGGATAGTGCTTACACAGCATCAAGACCTTTTCTGCTTCTCACCCCACCCCACCAGTAAGTAGGCTGGGGGGGCGCAAGAAATTGGAGGGGACAGAGCTGGGACAGCTGACCCCAACTGACCAAAGGGATGTTCCAAACCATATGACATCATGCTCATCAATAATAGTTTTAAGGGAAGAAGTAGGAAGCGGGGGATGTTTGGAGTTAAGGCATTTGTCTTCCCAAGTAACCATTATGCATGACAGAGCCCTGCTTTCCTGGAGATGGCTGAACACCTGCCTGCCAATGGGAAGTGGTGAAAGAATTCCTTGTTTTGCTTTGCTTGCATGTGCAGCTTTTGCTTTACCTATTAAACTGTCTTTATCTCAACCCACCAGTTTTCTCACTTTTACCTTTCTGATTCTTTCCCACATCCCATCAGGGTGAGTGAGCGAGCAGCTGTGTGGGGCTGAGATGCCTAATGGGGTTAAACCACAACACTTTAGGGAGTTTTCTGTTGCCCAATTCTTGTACGTGGATGTGCCACCTCAGGGAAGTGCCAGTACTGGTCAGGAGCTCAGACCCCCTTAGCCAGCCTTAGTATGGCTGCCAACTACTGGGTGACAGAATTGCACAGATCATCGTTAGCGTTTGTGTACTCAAGAGTTCACATCGCAGTCAGATATGATTGAACACAGCTGTTCAGATCACTGAAATATGAAATAGGCAAATCAGGCTTTGCACACAAAGCTAGACAGCGGGTGCTCACTTCCAGAGCGAGCCAGACTTTGAGATAGTATGAGGCTGCAGCTCTGTGCTCTGCCACCTAATGAGTACACACAGTGCTTCGTCTGGCTGTCGGGATCTGTGTGGGCTTGAATCAAACCTCTTGACAGTGTCTGACTAACGCTGTGTAAGCTGCACTGGGAAGAGTGAGACAGGCAGTTGATACCCAGTCCAGAGCTGGGAATAATAGAGGTGCTCTCCGTGTCCCTCCTGGTGGTAAAAAAGAGCTGTTACCTGCTGGCAGGATTTTGCTACTGATGAATGACAGATCTTCTGGTTAACTCTACCTGTGCCACAACGCCAGCTGCACTGGGGATTGCATATGAAGTATGTACATGTGCCTGCATTGAAACATAACATACAGATTTGCACAGTTGTCTTGCCTCGTGTTGCTTCAGCCTACAGTCTTGCAAAGATATAGATGCAGCTTCCCTGGACTTAGGAGAGTCTTGAAAGGTAAATCTCCTTCCTGAACTCCTGTCACCTCCTCCATAATCTTGTTCTTCTCCAAGGCACTTAGGAAAGAGCCTCTGAGGTTCTGGTTTGCCTGGCACAGCGGTGTCACCTGGGCTGTAACTGCAGAGCTGCCTACATCTCAGGGGATGAGAAAACTTTGCTTGTGATGAGATCTTTGTGCTGTCTACAGAAAAGCCGAGCTTTCGGAAGGTTATTCATCAGTTTCTAATGCAACCAAGACAGCTGGGCTCCCTAGCTGTCTGTATCCAGACTAAGAAAGACCAAAGACATGAACAATAGTTTTAAGTGTGATATATGAAGTCATTCCTCCTTGCTAACCCCAACAACTCTCTTAAATCCTGGATATGACTGAAGCTAAAAGGACAGCTGTATGGTGCTGATATACAATGGGAGAACCTGCCAGGTCAGGGGTTTCCCACTTTCTGCTCCTCTGTGCCATGTGTAGTGGCACAGGATGGAGACGTCAGTATGTCCTTAGCAAGCCAAACATCTGCACAGGCAGGTGAGCTCTGGTCCTGCCCATAGACACCAGACCTGTGATCCTACCAGCCCCTGACCAGCTCAAAAGCCAGTTTTCATCCCTCTCACTCTTTCTGGTGCTCCCTTCTGCTGCGGTGGCCTCAAAGTGGCAACATCTGTGAGCTATAGGAACAACTGCGGTCAGGGATGCATCTGGTTCAAAGAGATTGAAAATTATATCCAGAAACTACTTTCTGGAAAAGCATTATGGGTTACAAAGTAAATAATCTACTTTCATTACAATGATAGTTTTAATAAGATAGCGTTATGGTGTGCTTATGTTCTAATGGTATACATTTCATACACTTACATGAGAGATTATCTCCCCTTTCTCCTGCTCCTCTGCTTCAAAAAGCAAGTGCTGGCAGAATGTGACTGACTGAAAGTCAAGTACAATGTTGTGCTCTTTAATACCCACAGAGCTCAAACTGGCACTGGAAAAAGCTTTTGCACAGCATCCAACCGGTGTGCCTTGGAGCTGATTTGGAAGGGACTCCTGTTAGATCCTAAATCCAAAGTGCTTTGAAATCAAAGAGGATCTTCTTTGACTGGCTTTAATGGATTTTGAAACAAGCCTCTGCCCAGGCTGCGACTGCCAGAGGGAGGCTCTCACCACTGCTAAGCCATGCTGCCGAGTCTTGCAAAGGTGGTCACCCCCCACCGCCCCAGAAAGGGGACTGGGACAGTGCCATCATATCATGCCTTTTTTAGCCCAGGTAAGGCTTGGTGAGAGAGGGGAAAGGTGGGGTCCTAGGGTTTACATTTAGGGAGAAATAGGGAGAATACTCTTCCCCAGTTCACAGGGGGAAAACCAGGTCCAAGAAGGTGAGGTGCTCAGCTGGCATGGCACTGAGGACCTCATGAGCTCCCAAGGGGCTTCTGTGCTAGGGTCAGCTAAAGTCAAGATCAAGCACTGAATGGGTCAAATCAAGGCACAGGTGTTGTTAGAAAAAGCTCCAAGCCTATGCACATGCTTGTATTCAGATATCAACTAGCTTTAGAGGAACGTCTACCTGAAAATATGATTGTGGGGTAAGCAAGTGAGCGGATATATTTCAGCTATGCCTTTGTGAATTTCTGTAAGCCTGCACTTACTCTAATGCATGAATGGTGATCCCCTGCAATGAATCATGGCTGGGTACCTGAAATGGGAGAGGTGTTCACTAAGGACTAGCTTCAATGCTGAATTTTTCCTCCTCCTGACCTCAGTGTATCATTTCCTCATACCTACAGTTTGTGTCCAAATTGTTAACTGCTCCCGAGTCCTTTTGCTGCTTCATGTCCATATGGCAATAGTTGGTATGTCTTTCTGAGGGTATACAGGCAGGGTCAAATGTCCAGATAGTGTAAAGCATAGTGACTGTGCTGGCTTTGTATATAAACACGTCTTAATGCATGTACCATAATTATTCAAAATGCAGCCCCTTAGAAATTTTCAAGATTTTCAGAGTTTTCAGGATTTTTCAGCCTGTAACCTGAATACTTTCTCCCTTTCTTTAACCTGATGAAAATGCCTTTTTTTGTTGGGTTTTTTTTTTTTGGCCTTTCTTCTTCCTCCCTTCCCTTTTCTTTCTCTGGCAGCAGAAGTAAGGAAGGCCCACGTCCCTGTATCGCTCAGCCCCAGGCAGCATGGCTGGCCCCAGCTAGGAGCTGCAACCAGAGCTGGGAGCTGCTCCGAACACCACGCACATTCCATCAAGTTCCTCATCCGAATGAAAAGCTGAAGTGGCTTTTCTGTGCAGGGAGGATTGAAACCAGATCCTGTTATTAAATTTGCTAAATGGGAACGTAATGATTTATGAGGGAGGTAGTGAACCCTCAGAAAGAATTCGGTAATAATAACGCTGGGTGAATGGCAGTGTGGAACAGGCTTCAGAAGTAAATGATCTGTTAAAAAAAAAACCACACAAAAAACCACACCAAAAAACTCAGCTAAACAAAGCTACTAAATGTGAACCAGATAAAAACTTTACTTATATCTAATGACATCAGCAAAGCAGACAAAGGACTGAAGTGGGACTCATCTGATATAACCAATAAGAAGCACAGACAATATCGTTTTACAGTCATGCTTGAAAAGTTCAAAGCCATGCAATGTATTTAACCACACACCAGCACTGCTGGCAGATGTGTAACTAAATCCTAGGCATTGCTTTGAAGAAAAAAAAAAAAAATTGAAACGTTTCCATAACTTTTTAATTTTCTGGAACACGTGTTGCAAAATTCAAAGGGTAAGGAAAGTTTTAGGTAAGCACTAAATTGAACACTGCACAGTCTTAGTACCATTAAAAAACATTTGGCCTATTGATGCACATTTTAGCCAGTTTGGAAAAGCAATACTCTGACTAGAGTTTGTCTTGTAAGAAAAGGGGTGAGGATGTCTGTTCATGCATTTGCATACGTTTGAAGGTTATTTAAGAGGGATATCTCTTCACTTATTAAAAAAAAAAGAACTTAAAGAAAATAGGGGGAAGACATTGCTGCTTTCTACATTACTTTGCAGCATGTCCATGCCACAGTGGGATCAGAGTAGTGAATGCTACAGACCAAAGCAAGGCTAAATAAAATGAAAGACCCAGAGCTGCAAGTGACCTGCTTGTATGAACCCTTGCAATCCCAATCCTGATTTCCCTGGGACTACAGGTAGCTCGTGCAGTTACATTGATCAGGTCCTTGGCCAGGAAAGGAAATCCAGACCCTGAGAAAAGGAGGAATAAATGAAAGCGACAGCTCTGAGACAGTAACCATGTATTGCTCTCAGCCACAATAACGCACAGCAACATATATAAAGATCTGGCTTTGGGTTCTGTCTGACACGGGGAGAATTGCTGTGATTAGCCAGACTTACTCCTGGAAAACAGTGGTGGCCCACCACAAATGGAAGGAAACAATTCTATGGGTTTTATTGCTTTTCTATGGAAGGCAGGATGCCTCCCCTTGCATTCCTTTGCTTCTGTGGCTTTTTCATTGCTAGACTTTTAATATTGCAGCTACATCACTTCCCCTCCCCTTTTTTTTTTCCTATTGGTTGATTTTATTTCCCCAGCCACTCCACACTGTGTAATAATGTGTGTAAAAGGGAATATTTACTTTTGCAATGCTACCTGCCCGGAGAGTGGTAAGGCATCATGCGTAACAGCTGTGGCCACTAATTCACTGCAACTGTGGTCTGTCTTCTCAGCATCAGCTACATTTCTTTTCCATATGCTAACTCCCTTTTAGCTTAATTTTCCCATTACCCAGCAGTAACATTGAGTAACTGTGTTGGGCTGTATTCAAATGCAAATTAATATCCCCTTCTGCCCATTAGCTCTGCTGTTTCTTGTCTAGCCAAAGCAACTGGAAACAAGTGAGGAGCTTGGTTCAGTGGTCGGACAGAGGGGCCCTGTCTGGGCTGGGATTGCTGTTCATCCCCGAGAGCAGACACGAAACAGCAGGCTGCAGAAAGGAGAGGTCCTTCATCAAGATGTTTCCTGTCAAATAACCCCTGAACTCCAACCATTCAGCATATCCCATAGCTCTCTTGAACTTCGGTGTTTGACATCTATAATTCACACAATGCCTATGCTGTGGTCTGGATTGGAAACATCCGGTGGATTGGCATCGAGAAACCTTTAAACAAGGCGTGGGAGAAGGGTAGCTAAGGGAAAGAGAGATGTCACTGAGCAAACTGTATGACTCAAATCTTAAAAATCATTACTGAGCCAGGATGTTAAGCTAAAGAAACCTTTAAGCAGAACAGCCTGGCACAAAGCGGGATGTAGGCATGAATGCTGATAGCGTGAAGGGAGGGGAGAGGGGAGAGAGAAGAAAATACATAGAAGAAAAACATAATTTTTTTTTTCTCATTCTAGGGAAAAGGCGGAGTCTCTTTCTTTCTCATCTTCTTCTTTTTCAGGATCACTTGGGACTAGAAATACTAGCACCATATTCGGAGGAAAAAAGTGGTGTAATTCCTCGGTACCCCCACCCAGAAAATTAAGCTCCACCCATGTGAGTCACCAGCCCCAAAAAGGTTTATGCATTTCTTCATGCCTATGCAACTCTGAGCTTCATTTGAATTTGTTTTCCACTCTGATGCTTAATCTCCAGTCACCTACTGGTCTCACTTTTCCCTTTCCAGCACAGGCTTTGGCAGTATGTGCAAATAGCATTACTCCATACTAGGCAAATCTCCGGTTTTGAAAAGAACATCATTGCACTGTTTTGCAAAGAAAGTTTTTATAATTTTCTGGGTTTTTTTCTGCCTGCTATTTAGAAAAACTTTTAGTTTAAGTTGATTGCTTCCCTTTGAAAATCCCAAAAGCAAAAGGGATACAAGAACAGGAATAGCATCCATCACTTAGAGGGTTTCAATGCATGATAAGAAACGAAGTCAGGAGGCAAATCTATGATGCTTGAACCCATGCTGAGACTAGTTCAAGCTCAGTTGCTGGATGGCATGCTGGTGTGAACAGAGTGCACTGGTTAAAAAAGGATAGGCACCACTTTTCCAACCACAGTTCCAGGTGGCTAAGTTAGTAACAACAGTCATTTAGTCAAGAGGCATCAAAGATAGCACCTCCCCTCTCAGAGGAATCACTGCAACACTGATCAGAAATCTGAGATTTCTGCAAAACACTTGCAAAAAGTTATGTGCAAAATGGTTTGTACGCCAAAACTGAATGGGTAAAGGCATGTACCTAGCACGTGAATAGTTAATAAATAAGAGATGATTGTAATTGGTCCACAAAGAGGAAGGGAGGAAAATAGTCCTGGAATAAATTACTTGCCATAAAAAATTCACTGATCCTTGGAAAACCAATACCTTTGAGTTCATGATAGGTAAAAAGACAGTTGTTTAAATTTTCCACTTCTGAGTTGTTCAGAACATTACTTATATTCATATATAAGATCATCTCATGCGTAAGAATTCTGTTCTTCCAATGCAGAATAATGAACATGTCAGCCTGGATAACTGCTGAAATTCAGCCATCTGCAAGATGTGGCCATGGAAAGAGCCTATTGCACAGGAGGTTTTGGCTGTGGAGATTGTTCTGGAGATCGTTCTGGAGATCGTACTTTTTGTACAGGACCTTGTTTTTTTGTCCCCTTTGGGAAGGATAAATTCCATGGCAGATCAGTGTTGCTGTTTAACCTTAGACACTCAAAAAGCAAAGGCAACACTCCTTCAATACAAATGTTTGATACCAGGGAAGGACATTTTGTTACAAGGTGATGAAAAAACATTTTCTGGACAAAGATGTGAGAAGCTAATCCAACAGTGACTGAAAGAAATCAGACAAATGTTACACAAAACAGATCAACTTTCATCTCTGACCTACCCACAAAGGACAAGTACAAACTAAAGGCAGGCAAAACAACCCTTGTCCTGCTGGCCTTTCTTATCTTTTAAGAGAGGCAGTAACTGGGTTCCCAGCTTTGAAGTCAATCAAATGATGAGCCTGCTAAAACTGATTAGCACATGCCTGCATGCTGGGACATCGATGAAAAGAGAGCTGGGAATGCAGCACTCTGAAGTAGCAATGGCTGGAAAACTCTGAGGCTGTGGGATCACAGAGGGACATGTAGATGCCCTCTGTCAGCTGCAGCAATGAGGGTGAGCAAAATTCAGGAATGGTATTTCATGCTGATGAATGTGCATATTGTATTGTTCTTGCTTTTGCACCTGCAGCATTCCGCATTCTGCAGCTCCGAGCTCTCAGTGCATCCTGAACCTCTGAAGTCCCTCTGGTCCAGAGCCTCATTTCTGACAGAACCTGGCATCAAATGTGTCAGATGAAGTGAAAAAAACCCTCATAATGAACGATAATGGAATAACCGGCCAGAGGGAAAGTTTCTCCCTAATAGCCAGTGATTGGTTCAATAAAAGCAGAGCACAAAACAACAAAAACAGAAAGAAAATTGGCAGCAGGATTAGCCCTGCTATTACTGCAGAGACCCAGCTACCAAGAGCCAAACAGAGAGTGGCAGCGATACAGGGTGCTAGTCTCCCACTGCAGGATACAAATAACTCCCATTGAATTCAACAACATTTATTCATGTCCTGTGGCAACAAAATGGAGCCTCCTATCTACTTTTCTCAGTGGTGCCGTTCCAGCGAGGTCAGCGAGGGTGAAGCACGTGTGCGTGTGTGATTTGTGCTCTGTGTTCGAGAACACTTAACTGCCATGACAAACGGCAAAAACATTGCTATCATATAAAAGAGTCTGCAAGTCCCTGTTAGATGTAGAGACAGAGCCACGAGGTTGTGTGCAGGTCTTGGGACTGTTTGCTTGATTCCATTCCCATTTTATCTCTTGCTGGCAGATTAGTTTATTCAAAGAAGCACTCTCGAGTGCTCTTCCTTGGTCTCCCTTGCGTTTTGGGGTAGAAAATGCCTATTCATTCCAGTTTTCTCACTTGCCCTGCATACCCAGCTACCAGCACCACATTAGGATGTGGGCAATGTCAGGCATGAGGCCAGAGTTGGGGCTAAGGAAACCTTGTGTTGCCTCTGAAAAGGCTGAGAGCTTCACTCTAGGGCAAAGGGACAGGTCTCAATGGGTTTGCTCACACCTGGGAAGTGGATTTTCTTGGGCTTAACCTGGGGAAATGATAGTTGGGGGCACATGCTGGACAACAGTATCTGAAGTCAAAGCCTTCTTGGCAATAGGGGAGAAAGAGGGGCTTGAATCCAGAGTAGCACAGGTATCAGGGATATTCTGTTGTAGAAATACAAGTGTAAATGATTGCTCAGGTAGTTCTTGGGAGAGACTGCCATTGGGTTTTGAAACGTTAGCACGGCCCAGTTAAAATCAGATGAAGATCTGATGAAAAATTTCAAATTAGGGAGGATAAAATGTGTCATGGGAAAAACTTTTTTTTTTTTTTCCTATAACAGAAAAAAAAAAAATCTAAATTCTTCTGCCTACACCAGAAAACCATTGCTGGTGCTTTTTTTTGTTCTGGTCAGTGAAGCATATGTTCCACTGGAGAAATAGTTTATACCAGTTACTAGTTAACTTGTCAATACCAGAGAGGCTTAGGCTGAACAAGATCAAGACTCATTCCAGAAGAGCTGTATTCATACATAGGTATAGTTACTCCGGTTGAAATAAATATTTAAAGGAAGAGAGCTGCTACAGCACAACCAGACTAACGTCTAAGCAGATACACTGCAAGATATAGAAAGTGGAATTTATCTTCTCATACTGGATCAGAAAGGCCTTTTTTTTTCTGCCTTCTTTTTTCCTCCTTTCTGAAAATACCATTAACTCACCAGATAGGAGCTGTGTGAGAACTGCTACATTCCAAGAGGATTAGATAATGGGAAGGGAGGAAGGGAAGGAGCTGCTGAAGGGTCTTGGCAAAACTCAAGAGCCTTCTCCCCACACCTTTTCCCCATTTTCTCATCTGTCTTGCTCTTCCCTGGTACTGAATTGCATAAAAAATAATAAAAGTCTTGAATTCAAGAAGACACAGTTGCAGACACTTGCTGCAAATCCCTGTATGGCCACATTTGTTGCAGAATTCATAGCAGTGGCTTGAATCCATTTAGTTAATGTCAGCTGGAGACTTTCAGGGTTTTTCAGGTAGAGCAAAAAATCTCTGTGTAGACACCCTTAAATTACTACAGAACTTTCTAAATTTAGCTTCACTGCACTGAAAAAAACTAAAATAAAAACCCCAACACTCTGAAAAATAAAATAAGGACTCAGACACTCTGAAACTGTAATAGATTAGCTGGAAGTATGAAATTAAACCAATAGAAACCCTCCTGTAAATATTATTATTTCAATTTAGATTAAGTCATCTAGAACACTGACTGATGGAGAACATTTCATTGGAAAAACCCTGCTTCTCACATATAATGTGACTCTGAACTGAATTACATTTTTCATAATCTAGAAAATATTAAACTGCATGAAAATTATCTCTTTTCAGTTAAGAGAGTTTTGACTGAGGGGGTTTCCTATGAATAATTTCCTTTAGAATCTTGTCCTTTATCTTGGGGCAATTCTGTTATTGTAGCCCCGGATTAACAATCAGTTTATTGCAATTTAGCTTAAAAGGAAAGAACAGCGTCCCCATGGCAGTCTGCTTGGTTTTAACTGGTGCCCCTGGGTATCTGGCTACCACATGGGGCTTTACTCACATTAAAATGGAAGATCTGACTGCAGTGATGTGAGCACAGCAGACAGGAGCAAATACCTCTCAATGTGTCTGGGCACCTGGAGGTACCTTGGATGTCAGAGTGATTATTGCAACCTGGTCTAGCTAGATGTGTGCTAGCCTGGCTATGCATCCCTCCTACAGTCAAATATCCTGGTAGGTAAAGATGGTCCTTGCATTAGACTAGGGACTTGCTTTACTGATTTTCCATAAGCAACACCCACTTAAATCCACTTTAATTGTAGCAATTTTGAAAGAAACTTTGGAAGTACAAATGAGGGTAAGGACCAGGTTTCCACAAAAAAAAAATATCCCAGCAAGTCTCCTCTAAACTTCACTGAATGAAGCATGAGTCTAAGGACAAATCTACGTTGTAATCCAGGGGTGTGACTGGGGCTGAAATCTGACAGATGCAGAATCCTTCTTGCTTTCACAAACTATAATAATAATACTGAGTTTGATAAAGGAAATACTTTTTCCAAACATCTAGTAACCCCAGAAACAGGAAGAATTTACTGTTTGTTTCTTGTAGAGCATTGCAAAGTTACTGGAGAATTTTTGATCGTTTAGTTTGGGGGGGAAGGGTTGTTGCTTTTTCTTCAAAATACCTGTGTAATTATTTCCAGAAGAAAGAAGAGAGTGTTCGATGAGCCCAAAATGTATCCAGGGTAAAAGATATACTAGTATGATATATCTTATGAGTCTCTCCATACATTCATGTTCAAGCAATTCATCACCAGACTGAAGGGAAAGACAAGTGGTCAGCTGGTGGCTGTAAATCCGTCCATTGGTGTAACTCACTCTTGTCAGATGCATTTGCAGAAAGCCCAGGAGCAAATTCTGTCCTGTTTTAAATAGTAGCTGAGTGTTATTCATGTGTGCCTTGTTAATCATAGAGACTTAATGCAAAGGCATCCATGCTTAGATGGAAATAAAGTAAAGACCAGGCATTACCGGGACTGTTGTTTATGCAGACAAGCAAGTGAAGTATAGGCTTTTTTATTCTAAAGAGCACAGAGTACCGAAAGAGTCAAATTAATTTTATTTTTACCTTTAAAGGTCAGTGCCTGATTCTTGTCTGAATGCCGTCAAGCAATTTTGCTCTCTGAAGGTAAATGATCAGGATGTTGACAAGACCTGGGGCTTTATCTCACCTATCTCCAGCAACCTGTAAAGCAGGCAACTCATCTAAACCAATCACCTCACTTTCTTCTGTAATTAGCAAGAGAAGCAATTCAGCAAAGTTGCTCCCGTGCTTCCTTTTCTCTGTACTGATGCTGGAGGGAACCCATATTATGAATATAAACAACCTGCCTAACTTTCAGATGTTCGATGCTGCCCAGTACCTGCTTTGCTGGGTTTCAGCTACACCAAACCTACCTTACCGGCCCCTGAAGAGCCTTTGCATAACCAACACCTGTCTCACTGCAGCTGTGGCAGCTGAAAAGAGGGGCTGTAATTAGGGCACTGTCACTCTAACTGAACGTGCACAGAGCGGGCAGAGGATGAAGTGCCTCAGCGCACTTGCATTCTACTTAACTCTCATCTGAGACACTTGATCTTCCCTGCCTTCCTTTCCACTGAGAACTAAGCAGTTTGCAAAAGGAGCTTCCTCCTGAACTGTCCACATCACAGTGAGATGACTAGTCAAGACGCCGCTGAGAAACCTTCCTGGGAAACATGATGTCACATGTACCACTCACTCCCCCTTGTTCTGTAAGATATCTCCATCTTTTTATGCTTCTACAAGGCTCTTCGATGTTCAAGGGACAGAAGAAATACATAGTTACCTCTGGCAACTTGCCTCTGTATGTCCAGTTACAAGCTTGGGCAATTTCCATAGTATGCATGGTACTGTTCAAGTATTTATTATTTATATTCTGCCTCTTAGACCTACCAAAATATGTCCCCTCTACCAGAACTCATAAGGAGAAGGTGTTGTCATGAAACTGTCTTTTTTAAGTTGTCCAGAATCTGCACTGGGAGAACAAAGAAGAACAAGGGAGGTTTCTGACTCTGTTCTCTTCATATAGCCGAAAGGAGTCAGGAGGGGTGAAGAGGAGAGAAATGCTGTACATTGTTACTCATCTCAGGGTACATTACTGCTGCTCCCTTATTTGCTGGACAAGTTTATCTTCTGCACCCTCACCTTTACCACCTTGAAAAATTTAGTCTGTGATGCAGTCAGATTCAAGATCCATCCTGTATCCCACTATCACTCACTTCACTCAGCCCAGAATGATGGTTTTCCATCGCCTTTACTCGTTTTTCACATTCCCAGCCCTGAACCTTCCCTCATGCTACCAATTCCGCACACACTTACTGATGCCTTGTCCTGTCATGAATCTTTCATAATTCTTATTCACACACTCCTACCCACTTACTGCTTCCACCTGGGCCACAACCATGGCCTGACCAGTCAATTCCCACTGTGCCCTGCACTTCTCAAAGAAAGTTAAAAGTGCCTTCTTTCTCTGTCCATTTGCGTTTTGCACATTGAAACACACAATTTGGTTTTCAAATTGCTGACAACCAGTGACTGCATTTACTACATTTTGCATCTCAGAGTTTAACAAATACCACAGATGAAAACCTTGCATGTCCAATTTAAGTAAATGGGGAATACAGATGCAGTTGCCCTGTGTCTTTATGAACTCCATTAAGTGCCAGATGACCAGTCACTCTAATTGCTACATGGGTTTGGGAGCATTTGATTTCTGAGGAGCGATTATGCCTGAAACAGACTGTGCCCAAAGAAAAATGATCTGCATGAAAATGCACTTAATTATAAACTGCCACAGCAGAAAGAGAACCTGACAGCCCAGCTGCCCCATAGGACTTCTGCATACATCACTGAGCAGAAGAAATGATGCTAAGAACCAAGCTCGTAAAATTCACTGACAGGCACCAAAATAAACTCTGATTTTCAGAAACAGTTGGTTCCCAAGTAGCTTTCATAGATGCAAGGGGAAGTATTGTGTATGCAGGGCATTTGAGAAGAGAATTTGGTAGAGTCAATATTTGCAACCATTTACAGTCACCCAGAATCAGAGATCTGATGTACATGAAGGTATATATGTGTGTTGCAAGTTTCTCTTGTAGAGAATGGGACTTTACTAAACAACGCCACACATCTTCTACCATGTGTTATAGGTTTACAGCTTTGTCTCGTTAATTCCTTTATACTGGGATTGAAGCAGCTAGGTATTGAGTTCCTTGTCCTTTCCCTATGGAATAAGATGCCAGATACCGTGAAGACGTGGCATCACATCATGCACAGCCAGTGGCAGATTAAGAGGCATTTTCTTCTGCTACAAGATCTGTGATGTGAAATGTAGTTGCACATCCTAAGGCAACTACTCTTAACAAGGTAGCACAGCACCGCCTAAAAGCACAGCAAACAGATAGCATGAAAGCATCCTGATCACAATGATTCATCAATTTCCAGACCAAAACTCCTCACAAGTGTGGTAAGAAGGATGGAGAGTCTACAAGAATGAACATGAAGAATGAAGGAAAGAAATTACAGCTAAAGCTTTATTATCTCTACCAAAGAAAAAAATGCCAAGAAATAAGTAAGACAGGAATAATGTCCAAGCTACTGGCATGATAAATACAGTGGATGCAGATGGAGCAAAGCTATTGGGAGATAACTGTTCCTTTAGCAAAAGGAATAGATGCTTGTGTTAAAGAGCAAAGATATTGAAGTAGATATGGATCTGTTAGCAGAACTTCTGCTTCTAGTAGATCAGAGCAGATCTAAATCCTAGAAAAATGCCAGCTAATAGTAAGTACAATAGGCATCTGTGAGGAATGCATCAACACAAAGACAGCCATTGCGCAGAATAAGAATACAAGTACCAAACTAAAGCAATGGAACACACATGACAAGCAAAGTGACTGAGGATGGTCCAGTGAGTACATTAACAATGGCACCATGAAAGGCAGAAAAGAGATTCCAGGCACCCATGCAGGGCCATGGGGGCTATGGGAACATCGGGTGCAGTATAGTCCTCAGCAGGACTAGTTATCCTCAGTAGAATACTGCACTAACATAGTTTAACTTTTTTTGGACCCAGTCTGATCTATTCAGAGATGAATGAAGCCTCAACACATGGAACAATGCAGCATCATGTAAATGTCCCTTATATCCCAGCACCCAAGTACTCTGGGAAGAAAAACCAGAGGATCCTGTAGACTGGTTGTAAAGATAGGGAGATTTCTAGAGAACAGGAAAAGAACGGTGGCATGATTACAACATGTTCTAACAGTCTCAGTGAACAGACACTGCTAAAGGATGCTAGCCCTTCTCTTGGTACATGAGCATCCAAACCAGCTAGACTACAGATCAGTCATAATAAAGAGAAAAATTCTATTGGAGACACACAGCCAAGGCCTGAGGATCACAGCTAAAAGCCAAAGGGAAAATGCAGACTGTCAAAAAAAAGCCCAGGAAACAAGACATGTAGCTTGTCATTTATACTAGTTGACATGCAGAATTATTAACTACTGTGGGACACCAGGGACCATGACACCAGAAATATTCTCAGTGTCAGAATGGTCTGTCTATAAACACGTTTTTCAAAGCAATGGGCATCTACGGGACAAATTTGAGTTAGAATTAGTGCATTCTGAGCCTGGTGAAATGGCAGGATCCATTTGATCTTCTGGTGTCAATGGAAAAAGAGCTGTCAGGACTGCAAAGGTGAGGTAGCACTGCAGCATGAGAAACCAGTGGGTAAGCAATTCTGAATTGGCTTAAAGCTGCTGTAGACAGCAGTGTTAATACAGTTAATAAACTTTACCAGGATCTAAGAACACACCCAATCTCGTCAGCATGCTCTGCTGGATGTCAGTGTTTCACTGGTATATGCCCAAAGGGGCAGGTGCTACTGGATATGTATTACAAGGAGGGTAAGGCCCTGTGTTGCTATGTGATCAAACCAACAGCTGTGTCTCCTGGATCTCCCAAACACAAAGATTATAACTGATGACCTTTGTATTATCGGGGGAAATAAAGTCCAGATGAGAATATTGGCCTGTAAATCCGCCATGCAGGAGATCCTGAAAAGACTCCATAAATGCTTTAAGGTGGCATAAAGAGAAGAGTTATAAATCTGCAAGGTCATACTGGTCTTTTCAGGCCCTATTACTAAATTCAACAATATCAGGCAATGTTCTTGATCACTGGAACATATTTGTCTGTTGTTAAATTGACAGACTGGTGTGTGGCATGGTTTTGGCCCAAGCAGTCTGGTACCCTTGCAAGCACAGTTTGGAAGTTAGCACTGGTCAGGACAGGACTATCTATTCCCAGTAGACAGTTTGGATGTGGCCACCCTATTTCAAGGCTAGGAGAGTTCAGTGCTACAGGCATGGGTTGTTCTGTGTCTGCTGGTCTCCACGCTAGGAACTTTTTCTGGACATGTCACACTGCCATCGATATAACTTTGAGAATCTCCAGGCAATCCAACGAAGATAGTGTTAGAGACACTAAAACCACTCCAAAACTGCCCTCCTCTCCAGAAACAAGGAGGCTGTGCCCCACTGCCAAGGCAGGGATGTGTAGTGAGTGCAGGATAGTAACCTATTGAAAGGGAGTAAGCAATCTCTCCATGAGACATCAGAGGTAGCCTGAGATGTAGACATACCTCATCCTGAAGAGTAAAGGCATTTCTCTGACTAGCCAGGGACTTTTTATATGGGTAAGGCTCAGTTTTAAGATAGTTTATAGAAAACAAATATGTGAAAGGGTCATGCTGCAGAGCTGGCAGAGCTGAGCAGGTCTGAGTCTAGCAGCAAAGACCTCACAACCTGATGGGAAAATGCAACAGTTAGACTAGCTAAATGTGTGAGCTACAGATTCAAGGCAGTGGAGGAAGCAAAACTTAAAAGGAGTGGTAGTGAACAGAAAGCATGTTGTGAAATGCAATGCAAAGTGTAGATGCTAGGAAGACCTAGAAAGAGCATGAATGTCCATGAGTGAGCCTGACTCAGGGAAGGTGGGACAGAGGGAACATGTATCTGGAAAAAAACCCAGAGCCAACAGGTTGCCATGCAACATAATGAAGATAGCAACAAGGTTAAATCAAGTTCATAATCAAGATACTGAAAACAAGAAGTAGGGGAACTGGTTTGAAAACAAACACATTTGGAAGTATATGACTTCAAAACATTAAAAAAGGGTAGTGGATAAAGCCACCTCTGTAGATTCAGTTACATACTAATATCTGCTTGCCTTAGTGGCGACTGATCCTGTAAAGCACACTCAAGCTAAAATTGTTCAAAATAGTGGTTTAATCATTCTTGTGTGACTTAGGAGGAGCATATCTTTCAGGAAGGAATTCTCTGGAGGTTTACTGAGGAGTGACTCTTTCTGTACACGGCTACATGTAGTTGCAGGATTTCTGCAGAAATAATAAATGTCCATTTTGTGTTGCAAATGTCTCATGATGTTATTAAGCACTAAGAACATGAAATGTCTCTTTATCTTTGACTTGCACACTTCCTTCTGCTTTGTGCAGCCCCCCACTTCTCCTGCAAGAAGTCTTGACTCAGGCAAATAAGGAAAGATAACAACAGAAACTAGGAGATCAGCTGTAAAGCAATGATGATGCTGGTCCTCAACCTGCTTCAGGTGACTTAAACTTTTTCTATCTATTTCAGAAAAAAACAAGAGCTCTAAGTAGGGAAGTAGCAAAGGGGGGAGAAAAAGTAAGGGAGATGGATTATGTCACAAATCTCTCATGCCTGTATAAAGTCAGTTTATGATAGAGAAATGGGGGAGATGTCATTGTGTAGAAGAGAGCTGGGAAGCCTCTGATAAAACATCTGGCTGAAAAAGAAACATTAGTGTGAAGGGAATACAAATGAAAGGGCAAACAAATATTTGCTTTTTGTCCTGGGATATTTGAATTATGTCAGGCTTCAGCTAAGATCCTAAATACACTTTGGAAGAAGGCAAACCGTGTCCTAACCTCTTCATCTTGCAAATTGTTCATGCCAGACCATACCTAAACTGTTTCCTGCTCTGTGGCACCACCTCCTGGCACAGAATGACAGCACAAATCCGAAAAGAAGATGAAAAGCAAACTTTCTGTGTGGTTGTTTTGTTTGATCTAAGTTATTGTTAGAACTGCTTGCATGAGGGAAGCACAGGATGATACCATATTTTGATGCAGAGGTATAAATACATATAATTGCAAGTAATTGCATCATTAGGACTACAGAATTAAATCACAAGTAAAAATAATGGTGTAATAACACACCTCTACATCCTGTTGTATCAGTAATCAAGTGATCTTCGGTAGCATGTGCATTCTATGCCCACCCACCCAAGGTTTCCTGTGTCCTTAAAACTTACTGTATAAACATAGAGAAAATAATGAACTGCTCAAGGGAAGAAATCACAAAATTCTCTTTTGTGTCATGTAGCAACAGGAGGCCTTGAAATAAGATCTCGTCTGCACAGGCTGTTCTGCCACTTCTGAAGCCTGCAGAAAGCCATGCTGTTGCACTGCAGGAAAGTTTTCAGTTTTACTATGCCTGAGTCACCACTGGATGTTCAAGGTGAACCGCACTAGCAAACATGGCTCACTACAAGCCATTAGGCAGGAGAAGACTATTTAGAATGAAAGCCTGGAGGCATTTTTCAGAGGCAGTCCTTGGTCCCTGCCCATCATTCTCCCCAGAGGGGAGCTTTGCCTTCCTTCCATACTTAGATAAAGGATGATGTGGGAAGTTACACATGAGGAAGGTGGGCACGTGGCTACAAATAAAACAGTTGTTGCTATTTTTGCCTCCTGTTGCTTTTTAATATGTCTTCAACTTTAGTCTGTAAATTGATGAAAAATCAGCATTTATGCTTCCAGCAGGCTGCAATGTCTATTTTCTTGGCATAGACTGATCAGCTCCGGTGTTACACTCATTTTCATATTCAAAAATGTGTCACAGTAGACAAGCTAATGGTTTTGGGTGGAAAAGTCACCTGAATATATTTGGTATACTTTATTAAAGATTTAGAAGTGAATTGGCAAAAACCTCTTCTTACAAAAGTAGAAAGAATTCATTTAGGAAAAACTAGGAACAGTAAACTCAGTAAATGGGTGGAAGACAGAATTATACTCTATTTAAATAAGACATTCCTGCATTTAGGACGACTAATCAAACAGGTAAGTGTAAATAATATTTGCAACTGATATTTCAGGATGGTATTTTTTGAAAAATTGCTTAAATGAGCTCAAAAGGGGAGGGAAAAAAAATTGCTGATCTTCTGACTTTCCAGGAGCAGAGTTGAGGATCTGGAACAACAGAATAGAGACTTACAAAACTGTTACTTGACATCTTTATTCCATGTACTTGGAAAAAGGAAACATATTCACGAGCACACTGGAAGAGGAGGTGCTGTGGGGAAAAGGTTCCTATTTAGCTACATGTGCATTTTCATCTCGCTACAAAACAGAAAATTTGAGAAGATTGCCTTTCTTGCTATTGTGTTTACCTTGACTACAGGAAAGTTAGGCTGAATTCTTCATCTTGTCCCTCCCATGACTGTGGTTTTGTGTAAAACATCAAAACCCTATCCACGTGATCTGTAAGAGGAAAGTAATAGTTCTTCCTACTGGTGTGACTGTAAAAAACATTGGGAGTTCTTGCCAGTACCTTCTGTATATAACTGTCAGGACTGTTTGCTAGGTCTCTATCTGAATGTTATGACTGGATGAACTTTGCTTGTTGCAAAGTTGTAGTCTAATTCTACTGTTTTACAGTAAAGAGTTTCTTGTTTAATAAGGAATAATAAAACCACACTCAAGAATATTGAAGAGGCAGCATATGGAATGCAACTCTTGTTGCAGTTATCAGAATCTAATTATCCAGGGGGAGGGATGTGAAGTTGAACTAACCTTCTGATTTCAGAACATCTCAGAAATTTACTTTTCAAGATACTAAGGAGTCTGAAATCCAGCTGTTAACTTGGATCAATGTTTCTGTATTGGTAATAGGACCAATTTTATGATGACCTGCTTCTTGCAGGACTTCAGATAAACTTGGCAATGAACAAAGCAGATTTTGGAGCACTAAGATGTCAGGCAGCTTATTCAGCAGGTATTTATATCTTCTGTCCTAGTAACGGGAAAGGTGCCATTGTCTTTGAGAGGATAAAATTAGGTGCTAACTTTATACATTCACTGAAAAGTCCTGCAATAGCACATGCTAATACTCTCTGAAGTAGAGTAGCAGCAGCAATACATCAGAAAAAGAGAGGATATGACCAAGACGTGGCTTTGACAAAAGCGTTCAGTGAGAGATACTGCCAATGTCATGAATGTGGAGCTCTAGGATTCTGGGTCTTTTTTCCAGCCATGGCAGGAAGGAACTAAACCACTGAGGGTCTCAAGGGAAACCACTGTGTCAGACAGTACCATTGGGTCTCAAAAGCATTTAATAATTCACTAACCCTTTTTTCTTTCCCTTCTGTAGTACAGACTCACCCTTTTTTTCAATGGTGACTCAGTTTTTAAGCACAATTCCTCTTCTTTTAGGCTAAAGGAAAATTTGTTGTTCATTGTTTAGTATTTCCCTCCTACTACCTTCTTTTCCCCTATGTACCTCCTTTACTTCCTTTATTCCCAATAAAGAAATAATGTTACACAGGTGTAAGAGGATTTCTGGACTTAATTCAAGCAGTGTTTTCACATCACATTCATTGACATAGTGCTTTCATGTTTAAGCACTTTGCTCAGGACATTTGCATAGATACTGAAAAGGCTTAATTCTTTCTCATTTTGGTTTAAAGCAAGGCACCCAGTAACATAAATAACAGACTGAAGGAGAAGGTCACCCCAAATAAATAGAGACGTCCCTAAAAGAGTAGTAACAATAATGACCTACTTATAACAGCTTTCTGAGACTGATCTCAAGCAGATGGAAATATCTATTCTCCAGTGTTCTTCCTCTTATGAGCAGCAGCACTGAGAGAAAAATCAAACTGTATGTGTTAGAAGTTCAGTCTTCTCTCCAGGTTCCTAGTGCACCCTGTGATTTCATTTTTGCTAGTAAATAGTGCAAAAAAGATTGAAGAAAGAGACAAGGTAAGTCTCCTGTCGGAACAGCTGGAGTCTCTTACTTTCCAAAAGAGGGTGCCTATATTCAGCCTGCTTTTTGGGAACAGTCCCAGCTCCTGCTGTCCCCCAGGCTGTGTCTAGGCCTTGCCTGGGAGAGGGGTGGAAGCTGTGTCAGGGAGCAACCTAGCAATTACCCAGTCCAAACCAGACTTTCAGCTGTGTGCCCTGTTTAGTTTAATAGCGTAAGTATAGCTGAAGTTTCCAGAAGTACCTAAACCAGGCCGATATAATTTCACCAATTTGAAAATAACGTTTTTATCCCACATGGCACTGGAGACACTTCCCTCCGTCAGAAGCACAAGGACTGAGGCAGAGACTGTGGATATTTGTTGTGTGAATGCAAAGGAGACTGTAGGACATGGTCACTCGTTAGGGTTGTGACCTGGCACAGTAGCCTGGCTATGGGACCTAAGTTCTGAATTGCACACTGGAATCACTGGGAAGTTAAAGATCTTGTGAACTTTACTCAATCTCTGCCTGGCTCTCCCATTGCTCGTACAGAATGCCTTAAACAACAGAGATTTGCAGCTCCCCACATCCCAGAGGCATTTCCACCCATGTGATAACCACACTCACAGCCAGCATAGTGGCATTTGGACAAGAGGCCTGCTCTACCTCCTCACCTCCAGATAGAAAGATTCAGGCAGGCTCAAACACCAGATGTCATTGCACCCAGGCTCTTTGGTTCTTGTGGAGGGCTGATCCCACTTTGCAAGTTGAAGTATGGATGGGCAGATCAATCAGGAGAAAAGGTAGGGAAAGGAAGTTTGGGTAGGGAGAAGAGATAAGAAACGGTATGGGATTGGTGAGGAACAAAAGTCAGTGTTGGGCTCAGCTCTGGGATACAGTAGTTTTGTTCATCCTTGTAATGGAGGTGTTCAGCCCATTAAGATGAACAGCATTAAGAGCCATTGCTTATCATAAATTAGAGGGAGAAGAAAGTCCTGTGAGAAACTTGATCCCTGTCTCACACAGGCAGTAACCACAGATAAAAAGGTGGTGGGTAACTATCGGGCAGTGCCTTTCAGGGTGTTTCACATAATAGAATAAACAAATTCTCAATGACTGATGTCCCATTTTCCAGTTCCAGTCCCACAGCCTTTTAATAGAAGTGACATTACTTGGTTTCCTAAAATAATACAGAGGGGAAAGATGATGGGATGGGTGCAGCTATTTTACCACATTTTTTTACCCTGCTATTTTACCACAGAAACTTAGCAGTGAATTTTCTTTATGCACTTCAGCTAGCCTTCAACTCTCCTGTGTACATCTATAAATTTCACCATGATTAAAACCATGCCAAATAAACACCCAGGCACATTAACTGACTTCATTTCCTTTGAAGAAACCCAAGCAGGCATATGAATAAAAGCTTTAGCAGGAGGTTCTGTAGGAAGGCAGATGCAGGTACAACTGAAAGCTCCTAATGTGTCCAAAAGTACCTTTCTCTTGGCCTGACTGTAGAAGAAATGAGGTAGCACCTGCAAAAGCTGTGCAGTTCCACAGCATGGGACTCCGAGAAGTATTTGTTAGGAAGATTCTCCAGCCTAAAATACATTAAGCTGCCCACATGCTGGGCAATTGATATCATAGGCACTCTGGGATGAGTTAGCTGAGATCAGTTCTATTGCACCGAGACATCTGACCAGTTAGACAAGGCATAAAGCAGACTGTGCTGGTTTTGGCTGAGGTAGAGTTAATTTTCTTCATACCAGCCAGTATGGGACTATGTTTTAGATTTGTGCTAGAAACAGTGTTGATAATACAGGGATGTTTTAGTTATTGCTGAGCAGTGCTTACACAGAGTCAAGACCTTTTCTGCTTCTCACTCCACCCCACCAGTGAGTAGGCTGGGGATGGACAAGAAGTTGGGAGGAGACATAGCTGGGACAGCTGACCCCAACTGACCCAAGGGATATTCCAGACCATATGATGTCATGCTCAGCATATAAAGCTGGGGGAAGAAAAAGGAAGGGAGGATGTTCGGAATTATGGTGTTTTGCCTTCCCAAGTAACTGTTAGGCATGACGGAGCCCTGCTTTCCTGGAAATGGCTGAACACCATTAAAAAAAAGCATGTTTAAAAAGGCTTGATAGCTTGTCCACATTAAAGATCTGTATCAAAGAGGTATTCCCATGCTAGATGTGCTTTCGCCCACTTCTATTGTACTAGTGACATACTGAAGTGATGACATGAGAAAAAAGAATGGTTTACTTCAAGTATTTGCCACCATACCTTTTTTTTCACACTCACAACGTTTTTTGCACTACATAGGCAAATTTAAAATTCTGTGGTCTGCAATGGACTGCCACAGCACAGTTTAATGTCAACTGCTAGCTAGTGTTTGAGTTGTTAAGATGACAACAAATATCTCCTCCTCTTTCTAGGTTTATGTGGACGTTCTCAGTAATTCTATTCTATTCTTCTCTGCTCTGCTTTTTTTTACAGACCAGCCTCACCTGTGTCTGAGTGCTTTCCAATAGTGCATTAAGTGATATGTCTACACATCTGTCACCAGAACCATGAATGTGCTTCATCGTTTCCCTTGCCCTTTCCTTAGGAGGGAAATTGCATAGACATGCAGCTCTTCTGATGAGAAGTGGTGAATGAATTCCTTGTTTTGCTTTGCTTGTGTGCACAGCTTTTGCTTTACTTATTAAACTGTCTTTATCTCAACCCATGAGTTTTCTCACTTTTGCTCTTCCAGTTCTCTCCCCCCTCCCACCAGGGCGGAGTGAGCAAGTGGCTGTGTGGGGCTTAGTTGCCAGCTGGGGTTAAACCACAATACAGACCTTGGGAACAGCAGACCTTTTTGTCTCTGAGTGATTTAAGAGAGAACACATGGTTGGTACAAGTAGGAAAATATCTAGACTGGAAAGAATGGGTCAATCAAATGCCTCCTGAAACATAAAACTCTCTGAAAATGTAGAGTACAACTGGAAAAAATGTGAGTAGGTAGTCATTCTGTCTGTGTGAGAAATATGGTCCTGTAAAATGGGACATGATCTGAATGTGACCCTGCTGTCAGGTACTCTTGATCGCAAAACTGTTGGGTTCCTTCAGAGAAAAAAGAGGAAAACTAAACAGTGACTCAAGCATCCCTCTAGAACCTGAAGGTAGAAATAGGGAGCCCAGGCACTTGAAACACAATACCTTTGCTTTAGGGGAGAGAACAAAATAAGCTTGGAAAGGGCAGCGTGTGTAAGAAGCCCCTTCCAGAATGTCTTGGCAAGGGTCTGACCCCAGCCCTTCCCTCCAACTGTCAGTGGCTCAGGAGGAAGTGCATATTTAAATCAAGTGCAATTTTAAAGTGTAATAGTTAAATAGATGTTATTTTTTCCTTTTTATTCTTCACTCATACTTGTTTATCCAGGGTCATACAAATTCAGCTTTTGTAGAAGGTCCATCTGCTGGCATTAGAAGATATACTAATCCCAGGATTCCAGGGATACCCTCTGGCTACCCCAGATGACTGGACACTGCTCTGATGTTGGGTAGCAATATGCCTTCACAAGAATCATTCAACAAAACTACTACCTTCTGCACCTCCAGCCTAAGCTGTTTCAGCTCTGCTTGACACCCTAAACTTGCTTGTTCACTACCTCACATCTGCATGTTACTTCAAAACAATCTACCTTTCAGCTTTTTTTGCCATTTCCAATCTGACTCCGTTGCTTGATGCCTTAAACCTGTCTCTACACAACATCTCAACTTTTCTCATTACTTAGATGTTACCTTTGCTCCCTGTTAGCTCTACTTGTCACCTGCTTGTCCCTTCAAAGCTGCTTCTTTGTATTATTGTTTGAAGGAGGACTCATGGTACGTAGAATATCAACAGGGACCAATGGCACTGAAGAAGCATCCTTGGGATCAGAAAGCTGTTGAGTACAGAGCTAAACTGAAAGACCACAACTGTCCCACCTATTAAACTCATTATCATAGTTCTTGTCCTAAGGCAGAGGCTGGCAGAGGAGCTTAATGGGTTTATTGCCGTATGGCTCACAACAGTTGACAAAAAGAAAATCAGCAAAGCTGGTGAACTCATTGGTCATTTGAAAGCCTCTATATACAAACAAGTGCAAAACATCCCACCAGTACAGACCCTGAAGAACTATATACATTTATAACAAGGAGTCACTTTCTCCTCCCTACCTGGGGAGAAATTCCAGGAGGCAAGGCTGAAGTCAAATATTTTTCTATGCTTGATGTGTCAGCAGAGTTCTGGCAGGTTCCCTAAGAAAAACAGCATACTTTTGTGAACACTATGTGAGCCTTTTGGGAGACATTGTGAGTCGGACTGTGCTGTGCACTTAAGGTGTTTCACAAGAAAATATAACACATTATTGCCACTAAAAACAGGTTCTGAGATTTTCTAGGTGAAATTTTGATCTGTGGAAAAAAAGTAGACAGTATTAGCGAAGTCTCTGAAGAGTTCGGGAAAGCCCCAGAACAATGGAGGCTACTGCAAGTTCCTTTTGTCAGATGTGATTTACCTGAGATTGTAAATAGCACAACAAGGTTACAGGTGAATCACAGCAAAGATTAAACCCTGGCTAACACACTTGGTCCCCTGAGGAAGGATGGGCACAGAAATTAAAAGGAAGTTTTAAAGTGTAAAAATTTCATAGGAGAGTTAGTAGGTGAACTACTAGTATGAAAGTGCTACTCTGCAAAGATGTCCAAAAGACATTGAGTGGAAATCCTGCTGGAGCATAAGAATATGAAAGAGTTAATCAAGGGATCTCATCTGGAGATCCCTTGACAGTAGGCACAAAGCTAAACTCATCCAGGGACACCTCTCAGGAGGTATTGGCAGGGTGTCCTTACAACATCTCAGTCATATGTGTTGGGAGTGCCAACAAAAACAATGTCAATACAGCTGGAATGGAGAAGGATACAAAAAGTTTCATTTATTTCCAAGACAGCAGTGTTGGCTGCAACTGACCAGAAACCAATTTTTTTGCCATTGCCAAAAGGGGGCTGGTAAACATCTCCTTGCAAATATAGACATAGTTTGGGGGAATTTTTTTTCCCACAGATCTGTCATTTACAAACTGAAAACCTGGGAGAGACTTGGATTTCAGACACTCTCTAATGCCAGAATCCTTAGCCTTTTCATTCCAGTAATGGCTCCATGGCAAGTCACACTCTGTGTGTGTGGTCTTTGGTTTATCTGTCTGTTTATTTCAGGCTAACTGTTTACTGTCCATCAAATAGATGACTGCACAACAATTCTTGAATTTTGCAGTGGCCTTCTTTAGTTCACTGATGTAGCTATAGTGTCAAACATGTTAATTCACATTACCTAAATATGAAAAGTCACCATACTACATCCAAATAAAGGCCCATCTATCCCAATAGTCTTTCACAGTAATGACAGGTAGCAGATAAGTGCCGAGTAAAGAATAAGGCAAATATAAGAGGTATTCTCCAATCTTCTAGTGACCTGCAGGGCACGGAGTTCTGGTGTCATCTCTCTGTGTCCGATAGCCTATGTCTAATTTCCTTTTGAACGTAGGTCAGCTTCAGCATACACGGGATCCACTGTCTATTCATGAACTTGTGCAATTAGTAAGCTACTGATTTTGAGTGAGGCTGACATTTCTTGTTACATTACAGTTCATTGTTAAATTATTGTTTTCTTTTTTTTTTGGTGGATAAGAAAACCTATCCTGAGTATAGCAGTTAGCAGTCAGGTACTGAGTGATGCAGACCATGGGCAGGCCCCTGGGATCTGCACAAATGCTGAATAACACAACCATTAACAAGGTAAGAACCATTTCTATGAAATCATTAATTGCAATCAAACTTTCAAGATGCTCCTGTGTAGATGAATAATATCACTGAAGCACTTGGAGCTAGGCCAGTTACTTGCAACAGCTATATTTTAAGTGCAAAGAGGAATAGTAAGTTAATTATGTTCTGATGCATAATGCGTGCATCTTAAGACTATGTTAAACAAAAAAAAGAAAAGACAAAGAAGACAAGAAAGAATAATGCTACAGATTAGGTATAACCACTGCTCTTCTTTCAAAGATTTTAAGATTTTATAAGGTTTTTTTATGGAGCTAGTTAACAGCAATGACAGCAGTTTTACTTCAAGCACAGGCATAAAGCATTGGCCCAAGCAAAGACAGTTGTAAAGCATGCATGAACAATGAGGATTCTCTATTTTTCAGTAAGGTTTTTGGTCTCTGGGAAGCCAAAAGATGATACAAGTGGAGAGAACAGCCAGAAGAAAAGTATCAGATTTGGGAGGAATAAACTGTGGGAGTCGGAGACAACTTGGGCAGGGAGGAGCAGGGGAGGGAGAGTGCTGGGGAGAATTTGGGGAAATATATTATCACAAACACAGAAATTCTGCCATGTTTCTGTAAATAAAAGGAGTTCTATTAAAGAGGTATTTATCTCTGTCAGCAGTTTTTCCTAACTGAAAAAATACAGAAGACCACAGTGTTTTAGCTAACTATTTGTGTCAAAAAGGGTGGCAGGAAATGTTCTGGCATTGCAGGATGCCTGTGCTGAAAATATTTGACAATGAAACATGGATGGGCAAGGAAAACAGAAACAAATTAGAAGGAAACAACTACCTAAAGAAAACTAGCTTCTCCATGTTTACTTTTCAGCAATTATATCCCCAAATAGTCTTTTTTTCCCAGCCTTTCATTTGCCACTTCTTTAGAAATCACTGATATGGCCCATCACCCAATTATCTTCAGACTGAAAACACTCCTCAGTAAATCTATTCTAAGCTGTTCCTGCCACAGTTTCATTCTCTAGCAATCTGGTCATTTTATTTTCATTTCATATTTGTGTGCTGCCTGACACAAGACAAAATCTAGGGGAGTGATTTTCAGCTCATATTGGTGTCAATCAAATGTAACTCTGTTGGCATCAGTAAGATAATGTTGACTTCCCTAAACTGTGTAAGGCCCTCAGATGGAGGAGTCCTTTTGCGGTGCTATTATCTTCCAGAGGCTTTGGAAAAGCTCACTAAAACCTACAGGCTTGTGTACAGTTAGCCTTGGTAAAAGGCCAAACTCCCACTCAGCTGCTTACTAACTCTGCCTCAATAGGACGGGGAGAAAATAGGATGAGAAACCTCATGGGTCAAGATAGAGACAGGGAGATCACTCACCAATTACCGTCACAGACAAACCAGACTTGACTTGGGGAAAATTAATTTAACTTATTGCCAATTAAAATAGATTTAGGTAGTGACAAATAAAACCAAAATTAAAACACCTCTCCCCCTCCCCTTCTTTCCCATTCCCAGCTTCACCCCTTCCCTCCTGACTCGTGTCCCCCCGAGGGGTGGCGCAGGGGCCGGGGCCGTGGGTTGCGGTGGGTCCCCCCCAGCCCCTCTGGGCCGCTCCTCCCTCCTCCCACGTCTCCCTGCTCCAGCGCGGGCCCTTCCCCGGGCTGCAGTCCTTCAGGGACAACCTGCTCCCGCCCGGGCTCTCCACGGCCGCAGCTCCTGCAGGAAATATCCCCCTGCTGCGGCCCCTGTGGGGCCCTCCCCGGGCTGCAGGGGGGGTCTCTGCTCCAGCGGGGTCTCTCCAGGGCTGCAGGGGATGGATCCCTGCTGCGGGCCTGCACCGCCGCCCGCCCTCCTCCTCCTCCTCCTCCTCCTCCTCCTCCTGCTGCTCCCTCCTCGGCTCCCTCCTCCTCCTCTGCCTGTGCCGCCTTCGGCCCTTTCTGGAACCTGTTTTCCCCATCTTGGCTGAGGGGCTCAGCTGTGTCCTGCGGTGGGGCCGTTGGAGCCGGCTGGGACCGGCTGGAACCGGCTGTGTCCGGCACGGGGCAGCCCCGGCCTCTCCTCACACAGGCCGCCCTGCAGCCCCGCTGCCGGCGCCTGGGCATGGGCACTCTGTACAGGACTATGCAGAACTGCAGCTTTTAAATCTTGCTGCTCAGACTTATTTTGGGTCTGGATTGGACCTTTTGTAGGTTGACAGTGTGAGGATATTTCTGGACATGCCCCCTTCGAGGTGAGCTGAAAGGTGCCGTTTCTCCTGCAAGAAAGCCAAACTGCGATGGAAACCGCAGCCAGCCCCACCACTGGCAGGGACTAGTTGCTGTCACACAGCTTGAAGAACCTGGGACCGCCTTTCATCTGCTTCCTACCCTGTTTCATCTCCTTCAACAAGTTACGCCTTCAGAAGCTGTTAGTTTTGGAGACGCACCTCTCCAACCTGTCACGTCACTCACGGAACTGACAGGTTCCTAAAGGCCTTGCTGGCTGTCCCTCTCCCTGCCGAAGTGTCACTCAGGGGGAGGGAGGCAGGCAGAAAGGCCTCTCTCCTCTTCACCTCCCCCTCCCAATGACCAGGGGCATTTCAGAACAAGCAAAAGATTTTTTTTTTTTCACTTTTTCTTTCATAGCGGTCCCTTACTTTCTGGTTTTCTTATGCTTGGACAAGGCAGGGCAGTGAGGGAGGTGAGGTAGCCACGCTGCTGTTGTTGCTCCCATTACTCAGATGTGTGGTGTGCTGGGTGGGAATCAAAGACAGCAGAAGGCCTTGACAAAGTAAATGAGCAGCTCCTGGGTTTTGCCTGTTGTAGAGCACAAGAGCAGGGGGACATTCAACAAAGCAAAAGCATATCAAAACCAATAAACCCATGCAGTTTTTTATTCAGAGTGGCAGTAGGAGGTTCCCAGGCTGGTAGCTCAGCAAGGAGTGAAAGGGGATTAGACTTTTACAGATATCGAGGACATTCGGAGGCAGAGCAGTTCAGGCTAATAGTGTTTTTCAGTGGGATATCACAGTGCATGTGGCAGGGATGGAGTCACTCTCTAGCAAACTGAGATTAGAATGAAAACTGCAGTGTAGTGGAAGAGAGCAGATCTGGCTGCTAGTTTCCTCCCAGGAATGTAACACTCTCCATATGCTGGGCTAAGGGTACCTCCAGTCTGGTCGAGCTCCACAGCCCTGTGTCTGCCAGCATTATAGCTTTTTTGTTGAGATACTACATTTTTAGGGAAAAGTTTTGCTTGTTTGCTTTGATTTGCTGCTCCTTAATGTGTGGGAGGCAGTTTAACCACAACCCAGACTCCTTGGGAGTCACTTTCATGGTAAGAAACTGTCTTTTTCAGATTTCTCCTGCGACTAAAGTAGGCTGATTGTAAAAAGAACAGTAAAAAAGAGGGGGAGATAAATTGTCCCTGTCCTCCATGTACATGATTCAGTGAAGCACATGATCCCAGTCACAAGAGGACACAAATCCCCTCCTCCCTTTCCTGCTCTAAAGATGTGAAAAATCAGCACAGTGGGGAAAACAGCTCAGAACATAGACTGAGAGAGCATGACATCAAGACACATTCACATTATAGTGCTAGTTAAGTAGTTTCAGCTTATGATGGCATTTGGGGACCTGATGAGAATGCCTCTTGTTCATAAAGCAAGTTCATATAGGTTTTCATCTGCAGAATTAAGGGCCATTAAATGACATTAGGAGATGTTCAAAACAAGCAGGTAGGTTTTGTTGACAATGGGTGGTAGACCTGTGCAACTCAAAGGATTGTGCAGATGCAGAGTTTAGATGGGTTTAAGGGGAGACAGGACGACATGAGATTCTTTGGAAACTATGAGCAGACAAAGCACATCGGGCTTAGACTCCCTGAAATAGTCAAAGCATGGGAGAGTGCTTGGGGGAACTTATACATGCTTGCCCTGTTTTCTTTTTTCCCTGGGCATCTCTTTTTGCCACAGATGTCAGTAGATATGGGATTAGGCTGACCGTTAGGAGGAATGGCTGTGTATGCTCTTATGAGGATAGCTATTACTCTATGATGATGTAAGTATAACTGCAAACTAATCTAACTGAAAATTATTAGATAAGGCCAACTTTTGACAATCTATAGTTTTGGAGACAAAACTAAGGTCCTCCAGTCTGGTTTCCTGCCTAGACCTTCACCCAGAAATTCCTGCTGGAATAGGCAGGAGGACTTAAAAGCATAAGCATCTTGTTGTTTTGAGGTCATTCTAATTCATTACCATAGCAATTTTGTGGCTTTCTTGGAAGCTCTAACATCTGTTAGTTCAAAAAAATTGTTTGGATTTCCTTGAGTGAAGTTGCTCCTTGCAGCCTTTCAAAGGTCATTCCTGCCCACATTTTACCAGTGCAAAGAAGTTCTGAACGGGGTCTGACTCCATTTGTCATCCCACATATACACTGGGTAGGGCTCCAGCTGCAAATTCCTCATCCCCCAAAGAGAAGAGTGTGAGAGCCAGGAAAAGATGATTATCAGTCCTAGAAAGATCTCTGTGTTCATCGTACCCTTCAACAGTAGGTGTCTTTACATCTTCTCAAATCTCATATTTAAATTCCATTTTAAAACCTAGCGCAGGAAGGAAACAAACTATTTTTGCCAATAGCTATAGACTTTGACTTTGGAGTGTGTTGGAAAGCTCAGGCAAGGCACAGGGGGACATTAGCCGTTTCACTCATCTCCACAAGCTAATGTCTACTAGTACAACTGCTTCAGGAGAAAGTGGGAGGTTGAAAGGTGATATCCCAAAAGACTCAATGTGTTGTATTTCTTCTACAGCAGCCTGGCAAGTTACAGTCTAATAACAGCTCCTGGTCAGCTTTTTTACTCCTATCATCTTCACACCTACATGCCTGTGGTTTTGCTTGAAAGGAATACACGACATAAATCTATACAAATGCCAAACATGCTCCCAACTGCTGAGCTGAGTATTTCTGACTCAGAATAACTGCACAGAACAGTTTTGAAATAGCCTTAGAAGAGGAGGAAAAAAAAAAAGCCAAACTTTACAACATTCCCATTGAAAATCCTGTAGATGCAAGGGTGACAGTGGCAAGAGCTGACTTGTCTTTGATACTGTCATAAAATTACATTCACTAGATATCAAAAAGTGATATAATTTTTCTCAAGGGAGCTGCCAACCTGGGCCAGATTCTGAGAGAGTCCAAGCACCTTCAGCAATGGATGGTGAGGCTTATGAGTGTCTTGTAGGGACTTGTCTGATCCCCCACCTTTTCATTGGAAAGGGAGTGTATTTGCAAAGCTTTCCTGATGGAAACAAACCATTCATCCTTTTTATTATGATTGCAAGACTGATCATCCCTTTTGTTATGATTGCAAGACTAAGGCTCCATTGTTCAAGCTACCATACAAACAGTACTTTAATTTTCCATATTATAGTAGCATTTGAGTTAGTGGTCTCTTCCTTCACTGTCCAAAATATTTTAATTCATTTTGTAACAGCTTTTGCATTCTGAAGGTCTCCTGAGCAGTCCCAGTACATTGCTCATGACATATACACACAGTTCAATGCAGGGCAACACTAAGATGCAGATCTAAGTGACTTACTAACATCTGAGAAAGTGAAAAGTTATATTAGCAATGTATTTTCTATACAGCTCTTCTTATGCAATTTCCTGTGACTCACATTTTCTATTAAGATTTTTTTGGGGAAAAGAGACTGACAAATGACTTGTAGTCTAGATGTAAAGCTACATTTGGTGCCATTGGTTTAACACTCAAGAATATTTATATGCAAAAATGCACACTAAATGAACATTAAGACTGCAAATTCAAGCACTCAAAATTTAGGGACTGTTCAGGTCTAATTTTCCTGTTCACTTCTCATTCATCCTCCTCATTTGTACACATGTGAACTCAGTCCTCAATGACAAATTAGCATGCTATTTTTAATTTGGAGCAAATCTCCTGACTTTATAAAGCACGGAATAAAATAAACAAAAACTTCCTTCCCCCACATTTTTGGTTAGTGATCATATGTCTGATATACTTTTTGCTCTTCTATGGCATTTAACACTACTGTTACGCACACACACATGCACACACACACACATACAAATATAAAAGTAATCTGTTTTCTCAACACCTCTGTTCAGAGCTAGAGGACTGAGATTAAAATCTGGCATATACATTCATTCTGGACATCCCTTATCAAGTACTACATCCTTGCTTTCCTGAACATTACCAGTCATACAACTCCTGTGCCTGAAGCACAGCTCGCTATTGACTTAAGATACAACTGGACATACTGGGCATTTCTGCAAAGTAGATCCTCAGTGCCTGACTTAGATATGCAGAGAATGAGGAAAACACAATAGTGAGGATCGCACTGAAATTTAATTTTGAAACCTAATATACCCAGCAAGCTGGAAACCTTTAATTTTGCCAGCTCTTTTACAGAAACCATTTCCTTTGCATTGATGCGGCATACAGGTAATGGAAAGACTGATGAAAAGAAAAGCATATGAATTAAACCAAACTTGAAAAAGATGATGGGTCCTCAGGTTCCTTCAGTGATTAGATGAAAATATTTCTCTTTTTTTGATTAATGGAAGTCCTTTCATTGACTGTAATGACAGGTAGATGAAATCTTATGGGACATAATGCCTCATTTCTGTGCAAAATTCATGCTCATTTAATTTAATAGAGACCTGCATTAGAAAGCAAAATCTCCTACAATTTTCTTAGGAACCTCCCCACCCCCCATCCCTGTTATTTCTTTAATGAAGCTTTTCAAATCTCCCTTTCCAGAATTTCTGGGACTGTCACTCTGCTTTCCAGTGATGAATCACATTTTGCTACAATGGTTGAAGGGAAAGACATCCAAAGTGCAAGGGCTATAAATCCACAGATAGAATCAGCCACCCACTATGGTGCTACTTTACCCTCCCACTTCCTCCAGATCTGTAGTTATTAGATGTCTTGGACAAAAACTTAGGGCCTTGTAAGTGTTGTCTCTAATGCATGGAGAATTATTTTTTTCAAACCACATCTTTTAAGTGAACCACTCTCTTTCTGGAGTCTTTCAAGTCTCCTTTTGAAGCCAGAATGTGCTCATTGCTTAAGGCCTTGGGGCACTGTAACTTCTGCAGTATTAACTTGAAGTGGGCTGCAGTCTGACATGGGTATCAGCCTTTGTTGAGGTTTTTTTTTAATCACTGTGTTCTCCATTCCTATATTCTCAGTGTTAGCACCCAACTGCACATCTGATAATTCATCTCATTTCTCTTATTATTTTTTGACAAATAAGATATATGTAGCACTAGAATTAAAGACAGTTTTAAACAATCAGAATTTTGGAGAAGAACACTGTAGGAAAGAGGAGAGGGATGGCCCAGCCTTCCCCCTTCTTGATTCATTATCTTGCAATGAAGGAGGAAAGACTAACTTTTGAAACTGTATTCAACAACTTTACCAGCTTTACCTTGCCCCTAGCCTTTGCAACTGCAATATGAGCTCATCCACAATTTGCCGGGATCTAAACAACAGGAAAATTTTCTGCTGGTCTAGTTTGCACTTTTTAGTTTTACATCAACATTAGCCTGAAGAAAGTGACAATGAGCCAGCGAGCAGGGGAATAATTGTGTATATGTACACTCACATACACACGTGCATGTGGGATCTTGGAGACATGCATGCAAGTATGCACTGGACCAAAATTTGCCACTGAAGTTAGCCACAGAGTGAGCAGAAGAAGGACTGCAGCCATCTGACTGGGACAGAGACATGAGTCAGAGTCCTCATCTTTGATTCTTCATAAAGAGACCTATTAATTATGTGGCCTTGGATGAATCACTGTGGTCAGACTTTATTCCAGTGTTTCTCCAGTGGGCAAAAGGGAAAAAGAGCAATAAAAGGAGACACGTGAGAAGGTCAAAACCAGCAGGGAGTGACTTGAAAGGAAAGAATGACCAGTGCCCCTGTGGAAGGGAGCAGAGTTTTGTGACATCCTTTGTACCTGGGAAAATAACCAACACCGCCTCTCTCCTGCTATTGTTATATGGAATGAATACATACTTCTGATGCAGCCTTTAGCCCAGACATATTTGAGTCAAGGTTAAGTTTCAATAAAAATAATTTACTTTGATCTGGGTGACTGTGACATACAGGATAGGCACAAAGCCATTCCATCTCCAAAGTTTTATTAATTTTAAAATGTTGACATATTAAAACCAGGGTTAAGTATAAAATCTGTCACAAATACCAAAAGACTAAGGTTTGAAAGAGTAAAATATAAGTATTATTTATCTTGTGGTGCAGCAAGAAACATGATTGGGCTCAAGGCATCACTGTGTGAGGTAGCACATAAAAAAGGAACGAAAAGCAATCCTTAAGCAGGGAGTATTCAAGATGTATTTCAGAGAGGAAGGAAGAGGACACCAAGGAATGAGATAGATGAAGTATTCCATGAAGTTTTTGGAGCTGACTGAAAAAGCAGCAATCACTGGTTTCCACATATAGCTCTTCTGGGGAAGATGCTAGCTGGTCTGTCAACACCAACCACTGACCCCACACGAGGCAGATTCTGGATCTAAAACTGAAATCAGCCATAATAAGAAAAAGCCAAACATATGAAGCAATGTTCTAATGAGCTGGAGATGACCAGTTTGTTCTGGTTTTAATAGGCCCATGTGTGCAAGCTGCTGAGTCTGCTGGCAGGACAGGCAAGTGAACCAGAAGCTTGGGAATGAGATGAATGAAGTTGTACTGTGAGCTGGGCTCTGTAGCTGGGGGCTATCCCAGCCCTTATTTTCTGTGGGCTGGCACAGATGGAGTGGTGTGTAACTTACCAGTGAATTATACATACTGTTAAATGAGCTGTTGAAAATCCCTGTTTGTCTGGAAGGACACTGAAATGAACAGGAAACACGCATCAAAAGTCCTTGGTAGGGATACGGGCTTGAAGTATTTTGATCTGAATACCAATGGTCCCCACAATCTTTCCTCAAGCTTACCTGACTGTCTTTATCCCCAACAGTAGCCAGAGCCACGATTCCTGTGAGACGACACACTGCACTGAAAGAAACAGCAGTGGGAAGGAAAGAAACAGTCCATGAGCAACGTGCCCCACTTTGCACAATAAGCCTGTGTCACGCATGCACAATGAGGACTTTGTTCTTAGCACCTTTCCCAGGCATGGGTGCACTGTCTAGCATAAGCATATATATAGACATAAATGACACCAGACCAGGAACATCCTCTAATGCTGCATTTTGACATTTCTTCTCTTGAGCCCAGGATGGTCCCTGGGACGGTTTTGTCCCATGTTAAGTGGCACTGACACAAATCCTGGTGCAGGTGGGCAGTTAGTGGGGCCAGAAACTGCTCCCAGGGGACACTGTGGGTGCAGACACCTTACTCTGAAGGTGAAAAGAGTCCAAGAGTCCAGTTTGGGGCCAATCTATGCCAGCTCACCTTGGTACCAGAGATCGGGCGTGGAAATATTCAATTTACTAATATAGATGTAACAGCACTATTACTCCAGATTCAGTTTATTCTGTCATTATGGTTCTAGGGCCAGCCAAAGCAGGCAATCAGAGCCACAAACAAACTATCTTATAAAGATCTGTATCAGCCACAGATAGAAAATATCCTCATGCTTATCCAGTTCTCCTTAGATTTGAGATTCACACATTCAGGTTAAGCCTGCCTTTGTATTTGCTCCTCTGCGTCCATATTATCCCTTACCCTCTTATGCTTCTACAGAGAAAAAAATTTAACAAAAAATGTGCTAAGACTGGAGCTGAACAAAAGATCCCTTGTTTCTGTAGGTATGGATTAGTCCTTGCAGAAAGCAGAGAGATGAAAGCTGTTGTAAGTGTTAAGAGGATTTTTTGGGTAATACTTTAGAGATGCATGTAGGTATGCCTTGTGAAATGGAATTTAGTGTTAAGAATAAGAAGCCTCAGAAACTGAATTCTTCCATTTATCCATAGATATGTTATTGAACAGGTTTCCCATACTGCTTCATCAGTGTGTCACAGTCCTGAAGGGGGTTAAAAGTCCATCTACACTTTTCATTCCATTCTTTTTAAAAGAAATAGATAAAATACATTGCACAGCTTTGTTTCCAAAGGATGATTGCAGAATATTTTTGTTCCTCTCTAAATATCTCAGTTGATTCATGGAAAGATATTTTCAGAAAATCAAACCAGTCCCAAACCTATTTTTCAGATGTTTAATGAAAGCCATCTGTGGATTAAAAAAAAAGCTTTTTTTTTTTTTTTTTTAAATTTAACTCCCCCAAGGAGAGATTAATGTTTGCCAGTGGGCTTCAAGATGGGCAGGTTGTGAAGTTGCGTGGGTTATTTGACGTTAGGTCTCAGTGCTAAGCCTCTCTTCCTATTCTGCAGTGTACTGAAGATCTCTGGTCCTTATTGGATAATCTCTAGAACTTTTAAGAAAGGCTGAAGTCCCCAATACCACCCTCTAAGTAGCCTGTAACTTCCATCTTCAGGCCTCAGTATGAGGTCTTAACAGCCTGTTTTATGATAGAAAAATCACCAGTGCTGTTCATGCGACAAGCATGAAATGTAGCCTTTTAACATACCATTTCTAGGGGCTTGGGAAGGACCCAGACTGGGTACTGTAGTCTAAAATTTAAGAGATTAAAGATATTCAGGGGCAACAGTGTTCAAACCCAGAACTCCTAACAAGCCTTGCAAACATATCCTCAGGCAGAAGGACTCAAGGTACGCTGCCTGGGTTTATCCCCGTGCCACTTTTTGCAAATCCTTTATATCATGCATGGGGCTTCATCCTTAATGTAGCTCTTTTGTCATTTTCCCAGGTCTTCTGGGATCTGACAGGAATTACATGGGTGAGCTGGGTGCCAGATTGTGAAGCAAAAAGGCTGTTCCCTCAGGACAGGTGCTTGTGTCTGATTCGGAAAGCCTGTCTGCCAGTCCTTGCTTCCCCGAGACATCTTCTCTCTGCACACCAGCCAGACCCAGGTCCCTCAGGCAATATCTGGGCTCCCGGACTGCAATGAGTGTTAAGCACTTGCTGCTGATTCAGACTTTGATCCCTGCCTGCTGCCCACCCAGGAACCAACTCAGGTTCGTCATTCTGGGACATGTCCTTGCAGCCCCATTGCTCTATCTTGGGGTGAAATCTGGGTTTGTTTAAACTCATGCCCTGGTTGTACCAAGGAGGGAAACAGGGCGCACAGGAACCATGGAGCCCTCCAGCCAGGTCCAGCCAGGTCCAGCCAGGACAACAGGAACGCAGGATGTGTGGCGAGACATGCAAAAGCATAAATCTGTCCCCCAGCCTGACATGCTCTGTGCCACCTAACACGAAGGTGCTTCAGGGTGACTCAGCTGAAGGCAGTGCTGCAGACATGGAGGCTGATTCACTCTCTGAGCCCCAGTGCCCCAGCCATAGCAGCTTAGGGATTTTCCTTCCTTACAAAGTAATGATTCAAGTTCCTGCATGAGAAACCTGGGTTAATGGGAGCCCTATAAATACTATAACTAGATCACTTGCTTGTTAAGTCTCATACTTTAACACACTTGCCCTTGAGAAGGCAAGAGAAGTTGCTACAACACAGAAAATGTCAGATCCACCAATGTGACCTGATAATAGCTCTTCCTTTTATTCAGCTGGCAGCGACCTATCTCATCTAAGCAAAAATTCCAGGATCCTGTTCTGCAGAAAAGAAACATATAGAAGGCTGTCTGCAGCAAGTGAGGTAGTTACTACACAAGAAAAGAGACTTCACAAAAAGATCCCTCAGAGACAGGAGATGCCCGATAGGCCTTTCTTATCTGCCCTTTGCAGGATACCAAGATAGGTTCTGATCAGGACAGAGTGACGATGTAAATGACTTTTGCCCCTTCTCTGAATGCCTCCTGCCACCCACACTTAGCAGTCCACATGCTTTGTCTTCAGTAATGGCAAAGCAATTTTCTCCAGTTGCTTATGGCAACATTTGAAATAATTGAAAAAGGTGAAAAGACATTTTTATCATTTTATTTCTTGCAGGTCAGGACCCTGATGTAAATTAGGCTAAGTTGCAAACCTCCAGCTATTTTGATTTATGTGGAAAATCTTCTTCCAGCTTACTGCACCATATATCATAATAACACATGAAAGATGTTGTGTATTTGCAACAGTGATGAATAATGTGTGGGATTTTAGTCAACATAGTGGTTGAAAACTCAGCTTTACTCTTTCTTATAAACCATACTGATCTTGGATGTAAACTCATCAAAATGATTGAATTAGCCCAAGCCTTACTGCCCTATGACCATGCACCAGTTGAAATTAGGTGAACTATCTTACCTTGTTTTAAATGCTTCTTCCTCAAAATGAGTATGCAAGCAGTATTAGTGGTTTCTGACACGTGACAGGGATTTCTTTTGCAAACAAAAGACATGGTTCTGCAAATGCTTATTTAAAGGGACAATTTCAGGTCGATTCCTTAAGCATTCACATGTCTGAATTATCAGCATGATGCTATTATAACATCACAGTCTCAAGTTTTCTATTAAACTTTCTTTTTTCAATGAATTTGCAACGTAACAAAATCTTTCACAAAGATTTCAGCCAAAAAAGCTTTTGCACTGGAAGAAAGTTTCCATTGTCCTTGGGAGCAAGGAAAGAGGACAGGGTATCATCTAACCAGTCCAGCAACTTGGTTATATTTTATCTGGGTTTGGTAACAAAAAAATGTCTTATTACTCTCCCTCAGCTAACAAATGTAATTTTTGTTCATAGCACACTGCAAGACTTCTTGAAATCTGTTCAAGTACCATCAAAACTTTTTTTTTCTTTCTTCTGTACATAATATTACATAAGAAAAAATTTTACAGCATTTTCTCTATATGAGAAGTAACAGAAACCTTTTCAGCAAGAAAACCAAAAGGAACTGTCTTTTGAATAGACCCTTCATTCCTTTCCAGTAGTTCATTCATTCCTCCTATCTTTGTAATTTTATACTGTCAGTCCTTATAATCTTTCAGCTTGCAAGAATAAAGGCAGGAACATCAATTTTGTGGATGATCTTTTGAAATTGTATTAGACTAGCTTCTTTCTGTATATCTAAGACTAGTTTTCTTTTACTCATGCAACCTTTAATTTGCAATTTCAGTTATGCCACTGTGTTTATTCATACAGATCTGAACATTCCATCTATAATTGGAAGTTTGAATAAATTATACTGAACTTGCAAATGAAACTATGTTTATTCCTGAAGTTATAATGCAATTAGTTATTAATTCAGCAAGGTTCTTAAGCACCTTTTAGTTCCTTTGAAGTCAATTAGACTATTTCTAAGTTTACAGTTATGCTTGTGTTTAAAAATTTCTCATTGAACAAAGTGGTATTGATTTAATTTTAAAAGTTAGAACTATAAATTAAATGTAAGAAACTTTTACCAGGGTTCCCAGAGATCAAAAGAATGATTAAATCATTGGATGATTTGAGGTAAACTGTAGAAATTCAGCTATAACTAAAATAAAGAGGTGGCTACATGCAAAAATTTTCAATGTCATTGCTGATTATTGTCTGTAGACCAGATGCTGTACTACTGATGGTTTGCTGGGCTATTTGAAGGCTAGCTGTTGCTATTTTATCCCTTTCTCTGTAGCCTCTGGGAAATGTTTTGCAAGTTGTTTGACAGAATCCTTCCAGGAAATAAAATTATAGTCTAGGCGGCCTGAAACATGGAGATTAACAAATTCACATTGCTGTAAATGTCAGAAAAGCTAAGGTGCAATTGCTGTAACCATTGACTTTGGAGCCTTCTTGCAGATGGAAAAGGCCACAGACATGCTCCTTCCCCTTGTAGGAATATCCTGTGATGGGTGAGCATCAAACTGGTAAACCAAAGGTTTCAGACAACCCAAGCTAAAGAAAACACAGGAACCAGGTGTCTGTGTTTGTGTGCCAATTTACCTTCCAAACAGTGAAGTCCTCCATATCCTCCCAACAGAGATTCAAAGTTATCTGTTCCAACTGGATGTAGAAAACTCTCCAAATGTAAATTTGTGTGTGTGGATTGCTTGGCATGGTCGTGGCTGGTCTCTTCAGGTCTGTGTCAGGGCTTCTCTCTTTTGCATACATACTCAGCTGAAGAGTAAGGAGAAGCCATACATGGAACTAGGAATAGGAGAAAGAAAAAAGGAAATTGAATACAAGATCACCACAGCATAACTGGGAGTCAGTGGGGTGAGTTATTAATCTTTATTCTATACTGAATTTTGCACAAGCCAGACTCTTACTGGGATTAACCAGAAGAAAAATTGTGGTCAGGTCAGATCCCTGATCCTCCTCACAGTTATTCACATGGTTAACCATAGCACAGTGAATCTATGGGGCAGCTTCTGCTAGGGTCCTCTAAGTGTCTGGGAGGGCACTCTGTCTCCTTCCCTGCAGAGTTCAAGCCTGTTTTCAATTCTGATCAGAGTTCCTGACCATTAGTCAAGTATAAATGTTAACTAGCAAGAATAAAATCCACATAACCCACTGTGATTGACCTTTGTCAGCTCTGTATCACATGAATTCTGGATATAAGGGTTTGTTAGGTTGATACACAAATGTTGGTGTCTCTTGGCCTGCTGGTTTCTGGGACTACCCAGGAGGTACAGATTTGAAACGAGTGCTTATAAATCCAATACACTTTGGTGTATCAAAGCTCAGATGTGTCAGCAATGTGAACTCATAGCAGGCTCCTTGATTGAAACAGTGGCACACAATGAAATAAGTGGCCTGAGGTCAGTGGCAGGAAGGAGGAGGATCCTTCAAAATGCTGGTGGGTGTGAGGTAGGTGACCAACAGAGGCTTTTGCAGGAGAATGGTATGTGAAACCAAAGCAGAGAATTTTCTGTACCTGAACAAATTATCATGGAAGAGAAGACAGTAGACATCCTGCAATGATGTAAATGTGGGTAGATACTAGACTAGCCATACAAAACTCCTGTTGTAATACCAAGAGGACAATAGGAAATATTTCAACATAGTATTTCAGGTTACATAGCATGAATCAAACACATGTTCCTGATAATGATCTGAGTTTGCCACCATATTCAGTGTATCATCAAAGTAATTAATCAGTTGGAAAACTCTTGATAGGCATACAGTAGAAAGTGGTATCAGCAAGGAGATTGAGTGATACCCAGTACAAAGGATTGGCTAAGTGTAGGTAGTAAAGAGGGGGGGATTATAACCTTTTAGCTCAGGCTCCAGGAGGTTCCTGAGCTGTGCTGGGCTGTCTGCCACAACTCACATTAATCCAGTGGTCGATCCTGTGTCAAATGGAGCTGTGTGGATGGGCAAGGAAGAGACAGTCTGACTGCTAGAGGAGGTAGGACCCTCCTGAAGCCATTACATGGGTAACTGCACCTGGAAGAGATGGGAAAGAAGAGTCAGAAGATGCACAGGGTCTCTGAGAAACCTGGAAAGATGCCATTTCTTGGGATGTTGATAGTGCCCACTGGACATCACAGCCCATTGAAAGAGAAAGACCTGGGAAGGAAAACAGCCTAATTCCCCAATCCACGTTCTGCCATCTCCAATTTATTGTAGTCCACTGTCAGCTAACTATTTTGTAACCTTACCAGTGAAATTAGTCTCATCTTTGATGCAGACAAAAAGTTTCTGCTGGTGTGTTTTTTCATCCCAGTTATGAACCTGAACCGGGGGAGTACAGCACTGCTCAAAAAGCCAGTGGATTGGTGGCAGAGTGGCATAATGAAGATATGGTGGAGGAGTTCCCATTCACCCAAAGCATCGATGCTGTATAAACTGACGGAGATCAAGAGGTGATAGATTTGCATGCTACATACTGCACAATGAGATAGTGAAATATTTGGTAACCTGGGGTCTGACAGCCAGAATAGTGTAAATATTGCTACACTTCAACTGGGTGGTGTTGATTCTGCATCACTGCTGAGGGTGACAAACAGAAAGCATATTCCCCAAAACCCTTGGGATCACTCCAGCCTGTATGTTGTCTGGCTGTTCACAGCAGTAAGCCAGCAGAATTAATCCTGGAGTGGCATGGAAAGGTTTATCAGAGCAGAAGGGAAGTGCAAGACAGAAAACCCTCGTCTTCATAGAAATATGTGGGAAGGCATTCAGAAGTATACCGTAGACAATGCTAACCGGACCCTTCCCAGAGGAGAAAGGGACATTCGTCAACGGAGCAACAAAAGCTTCTGGCAGGCTGAACAGGAATGTCCCTGGGACTTCACAGGCCAAAGCAAAGCAACATCTTTCCTTCCCTCCTCCGGCCTCCTCCTCTTTCATCCTACAGCACTTGCGCTTTCCCATCAGTCTCACTCAGTGGCAGATATATTCCCAGTCTGAATGAGATGGAAAGGAGGATTGATTCATATGGTACAGGAGTTTATACCATACTAGCTGATATTATTAATTGAGAAAGAGCCCTTCCCTCCATGTGGTGAATCTCAGCCAGAGCACGAAACTGTCAGCCCCAATGGATGTCCTGTCAGCCACGTGGGAGGGCAGGAGGGAGAAACAAATCTCTATCACCTGCTGTTTGCCTTGTGTTCACTACACTCCTGGTTTCCAAGTTTTCACTGCAAAAATCACCCAGTCAGTAGGTTGCTCACAAAGACTATTTTATATTTCCTGCACCCTTTATATTCATGCTTAACTGTCCACCTCCTTATATTCCTTTTTATCCTAGAAATGAACTTTTTTTTTTAGGATATTAGATTCTGGGAGCAATTGACCTAGCCTGCTGCCAAAAGAAGGTGGCTTCTAGATGAATTCCTTCAGATGTTTGTTTATAAGCAGGAAATATTTTCAAATTAAAATTCCTTCTGAAAGGTTATTGGAAACTTCCTGGGTAGTTGGTTTTTTTTTTGTATTTGTTTTTTTTTCTATTCTTTAACCATATGCAAACAGTTGCCTTCTTAGAAAATTGAGATAAGGGCAAATACAAAGCCTTTACACCCCATAAAAGAAAATGCCATATAATAGCATACATACCTAAACTTCTCCTTACTGAAGTCCCTTTCTTCCTCATTTTGCTCTTCATCTGGTTCTTCTACATATTGAATATTCAGTTTCATGGGTCTCCCCTCAAAAGTTGTAAGTGACTATATCTGAGTTTCATATCTCTTAGTCTCTCCTAGTCTCATCCTTGGCCCCAAAGCTTGGCCTCAAATGGTTCTTATTAGTCCACAGTGGTCAGGGCTAGGACTGCTAGGGTGGTTTGGCTATGGTGGCACCACATGGTAGTTGGGGCTGCCTAAAAAATGCAAACCTTTTTGGAATAATTTTAGATGTAGAGCAGAGGGACCCAAACGTGATCTGGATCCCACAAACAATCCAGAGTCAATTAGTCCCAGAACTACAGTAAAGTTGGTTTCAGAGGTAACTGGTCAGAGAATGAATTTACGTTGCTCACCCAGAGAGAATTTTCACTGTATATCTTGCAGGCTGCTGTCTTTCTCTACTCACAAAGGGGAATTTCAAAACTCATGATCAGTTTTAAGGGCAGTGGGCAGCCAGGAAGGCGAGGCTGGCTTCCAGTCCCGTGGTGCCTGTGCAGGAGAGATCTCTGTATAACTGTGTCTGGACTAGTCCTAGTCATGGAAACAAGAGTACTGTAGAGGTACAAGTATTGTGGTATGAGTCATGCAACATGTACATTGGCACACAGGTGATAAGCTATTGGCAAAGGATTTCTCTGTCCACAGCAGCAGTTTTGTTTTGACAACAGGAAGTCTTGATTTTGCTGGTAGGAATCAGATGAGAATGAAGAGAGGTGGAAACCCATGCCAACAAATAAACAATTTTTGCAGGTAGATCTTTTTAGTACATCTCAGAGCTTTCATGCCCTCCTTCCCACATATGCTGTCTGTCTATTTAGTCAGTAAGCTCTTGTGTGTTTGCCTAATGCCTGGTAAAAAGGAGGACCATATACCCTCATTAGCCACTACATTAATAAGCGTGATTAACATGCATAATTAAATCAATTTACCTCACCTTACTGGAGTTCCCAAAGGTCCTCAGATAGTACTGTTAAGGCTCAAAAGAGGTGGTAAGGACCTCTCCTCCCATCACTCTGTGCCAGCTGGAACGCAGTCAGCTCTGATCCAAAGCGTCTGTAACCATCGAGAGAGCACAGACCTGCTTGATGGAGTTAGACAGCCCTTGGGGTAATCCTTCCCCATGTCCTGGCACCTTCAAACACAAGGGGAGGGAGCATGGGTCTGTTTGCAGTAGGCTGAGCCGCACTGCCCTCCAAAAGAGAGATTTCCAGTTGGTGCCAGGATCAGGAAATGGTTGTGCAGATAAATTGGAAGGCAAAACTGAGGGTGAAAAAGTACATCTCCCTATTAAGCAAATGCAGTATGTCCTCACGGTGGGACTGAGGAAAAAAATCAGCCCAGCATTGTTCATGCAGTAGTTAAAAATACCTGTTGCTGAGATAGGTAAGGCCTCTCCAGAAAGCTGATCAGGCTGTATGTTTCAGTGGAAGCACTGGTCAAAGTAGACCGAAATAAGCAGAACAGACTTAGCTGTACTCAACAAATAAGGAAGTGTTTATGAGAGGAGCATCATGTAGAATAAAAGGCCCATTTTCCTTCCCCACATTTCCTCATACTTCTGGGGCCCTGGCTCATAAGCTCATCTTCCTGCTCCAGGGCCTCAGCTGCCCAAAGGGCAAGAAGCCATGCAATCGAGCTATCACCTTTTCAGAGATATCTCATCTTCAAAGCTATAGGATGCATTCCTCACAGATGGTCATGATAGCCTTCATTGGGATCTGAGTCAGACACACCGCTCTAATGAGGCCAGATGTGTGGTGTGTTGTATCCTCGCTCATGAACCAATAGCTGTATACACATCCAGAAAGAATATACTTGAGAAGTTGGTCTAACCCTTGGCAAGACGTTAATTTTTTCTGTGATTCCTAAGTCCTTGAATAGACAATCCTTCCCACCTCTTTCAGGGCTTTTAGAAACCTCAAAGGCTGGGAACCACTTTCCTTGATGCTCGTAGTACTATCCATTTTCTCAGCCTCTCCTCCGTCCTTGAATGTGTACAGTCTTTTCTGAACTTTATGGGGAACTGCAAAACCATTCCAATAAAATAAAAAGGTATGACTGTGGGCAGCACACAAAAAAAGGACCACAGATGCAATATTGCAGAATCAGTGAGTTACCTAACTACTTTCTTTATGTCCCCTTGGTACTTGAAGAGCTGTAAACCCTGCCCAAGTAGAGGAAGGTCATTCACTGACCTCTAAAACTGAAGCCCTTGGGAAATGTCCATTCAATCTAGGAGCAAGTCAGCAGCTCCTGGGCAGAAGAGCCTTCCTGACCTGCATGTGTCTGGACCATCAGCTTTCCTGACAGGCAGGAATTTCAGCCCTTACAGCTTTTAGCTCAACACTTGTTTTTCTAAGCTGTCCACCTATGCTTCAACTATAAAGCTAAGGTGTTTTTTCTAAGAGAGCTGACTCACACAAGTGGATGCAAGCTGGACAACCGGAGCTGGGGCTCTCTGCTGTGTACCCAGGCACTGGTGTTTCTCGCACAGCAAAGACAACGTGTGTGCTTGGCAAGTGGCTTCCACTGCTTGAAGTCTGGAATTTTAAAGTAATTTGGAGACAATTTCATTCCCATTCTTCCAACAGGTTCACACTATTTTTCATTTAAGAGTAAAGACATGCCTTAATGCTAGCTCTTCACTAGTGTGTATATTGTGTTCTCTTCCCTTAAATATTATACAGTTGAAAGCTAAAAGACCAATACAGTAGAAGTTAAGCTGTCATGGCCCATGCAGTCATTATATATGTGTTGCCATTATGTAAAACTGCAGTCATTATGTATAATTACTAAGGAAGTTGTGTAACAAAGGAAGAGGTCTATCTTATAGAAATAAAAACGTTATCCTGGAGATCGCTATTGACACACAGCCTGCTGAGACCTGCAACTAGACCATGCTTCTTTCCTTTCGTTTCTCTAACTAGTTATTTCTCAGAAAGCCAAGATGCAAATTAAAACTACACTTCTTTAATTAAAGGCATTCAGCAACCCTAGTGGGAAAAAAAGTGGCATTTAAATGCAAATTCAAAATCAACTTATGGATTCCCTCCTTCCCACTGCCCCAACTCTCCAGGTGCAATGAAGATGCCATTTTCTGGTGTCTGTATTCCCATTTTTAGCACAATAAAAATGAAATTATAGTTATTTGCCACTGTTTTGTTAAAATGTCAAACTGTTGATTTCAAGCCAGTTCAGTTGAGTTCAGCTCAACCTGCGTGTGAGCTGTCTTCTTGCCTTTGCTCCTTCTTTGAAAAGCCACAGCAAGACTGATGGGGAGTGACGGACTCCCTCCAGTTAAAAATAATACAGCCATGGGCAGCAAATTTAAATAGGAATCATGGACAAAATACTGTAGTTGGAAGTGAAAGCATCAGCACCCAGACACAGCCATGGCTTCAGCAATGCAAGAGCAACTGAAGCCAATGGGAATTTCTTCAGCTCACCCTGAGGTTCATATGGTGGTAACAGAGCCTAATTTCCATGCTAGGTTTTGCTGATGAAACTTTGGATCACCAAGCCCATGGTGAGGAAAGTCTGCCTTGTTGGCGGGCACAGCAAAACAAGAATGCCTAGCCTTGTTCTCCACATGAAGCTGCTTAATAAGACAGAGAATGTCAACAAAGACAGGGTTCAAGTCCTCTCCAAAGCAGCCAATGCTTGCTTCTATCCTATGGAGCCCCAAATATAACTCCCAGAACTGTCACAGATAGCATTCATCCGCATCTGGCACAGACACAATTTAAATGAGCTGTAAGGATGCTGAAACACAGACCAGTACAAAGCCTGGGGTGTAAATCACCCGAGGTTGTGCCCTCCTTATGCTTCAATATGTAGCGTGAGCCAAATGTGACAATCATGCTGGTTGTGAAGAGTCCTTAATTTCTTTTAAGTAGGCTTTGAACTAATGTATGTCGACACCCAGTAACTACTTCAACCTTGACTCATTTGTGAAGATACATGCCGTATGTAAGAGCCTAATGTAAAAAAGATGAACCCCAAACTAATATGCTTCACTGCTGAGGTGCATTTTCTCTTCAGACTGTCTGAGGCTCAGGCGACGTGCTCGGTGCCTGCTTGCGTGACACAGGCTGTCATTATTCACTTTGGACTTGGTCTCAGCGCTGTGACTCCAGGAAGCAAGTGTTAATTGGTGTGAACAAAAATGAAGGTTTCTGACTTCTTGTGAACAGCAGACAAAGGATGTTGCAATGGCTCATCAGACAGACAGTCCGGAACAGAGCTCTCTGTTATGAACTGTATATCATTAGAAATGCTTTCAGCTTGGGAATTTTGAGGAGGAAATGGCAGGCTCAGGAGTTTAGAATGAGACCTTTATATTTGACTGCTGTTGCAGAGGGCTGTGTTCTCTGGTAAGTAGGGTCTTCCAAGGGACATAGAGAGATGTGGGATCCCAGCTTCACACAGAGCAAGTCACTTCATGTTTCTGTACATTTTACCTCTTTCTAACCCTTCTCTCTTGTTACACTCCTATGACCAATGGTTTTTTACTATATTATTGTTGTGCGTGTAGCTCTACAGAGCACCCATTTCTGTGGGATCTTTTAAGATGATACTTTGATAGAGTAGCACATTTGAGCATGCAACATCTTCACAACCAGTCTAGTAGACAGTAGTGTAAGATGCACACCTTATTAACCATACATTTATTTTTTTGGCAGAAAATACATTAACAAATTTAAGTCATCATTTTATGGAGAGAAACAGTTTGTGGATTTTCACATGGCACAAATGTACAAACCTTGTTATTTCTTTTCTCTCTCAGGCTACTGTTGCCAGGACACTTACACCTTGACGTGAAAATCAATTGATGTGTTTAACTAGCATTTACTTCTGTTACAGCAGTAGTTGTGGAGGAGAAAAAAGATGAGGTACTAAAAGTAGACATTTTTATAAATCAACAGCTCAGAGCAATTTGTTTCTCAGTATTTAAAATAACAAATAAGACCCTGGCTAGGAACTCCTGGAAAGCAACAGGAGGCCCACCCATGTCTGCAGCAGGAGAACCTGCAATGAAGGTGAGCGCAGGATGATGTTCTTCCACCATCTTGGCTGGGGTGGAATTGCTCTCACAATTATGGAGGTGGGTTATAAACCCAGACATGTCTGGACAGCCCCATCCCAACTCAGAGCTTGCTCACTTGAGCCCAATATCAATGATTATTCCAGTTAGGTGAAACATCACATGAGTGAGAGCTGCCTGGGTTTCTTTAGGAAATTCAGTATGTGCCAGCTAATCTTGTTTAACATTTTGAACAAGCACTCACAGTTCTGCAAAAGCAAGCAATGCTTTTCGGAGCCAGTCTGTGCATTCCCTGTGTTTAGTACAGAGCTGTGATAGATTCCATATGGACATTTTACCCTTCAGCTGTTTACAGACTTGGGTCTGCTGAGATGGGTCTTCCAAGCCTAGGCATGGGGGCTTACTGATAGTGCAGACAGAGAAAGCCTCTCCAGCTGTCAGCTTGCACCAGCTTTGAAATAAGTGAGAAGCTCCATGAGCTAGTCACAGGAACAGGCTGGATTCTCATCTCATTGACATGAAGGCAGGTCAGGGGTCTCCTCAGTTAACTGATTCTGTCATAGCAGCCACAGTGGCCATCAACACTGTGCTCCCCTGCTCTGTGGCAGAGCTTGCCCTGAGCATTCACTTTGGCAGCAAAAAGCTGCTCCCCACCAATTAAGTCACTGCAGCTATGAAAAAGAAAAAAAAAGGGAAACTAAATTTCCTACATGATAGAGAAATACAAGGCAAGACAAAGCAGTGATTCCTTCTCTGACTTGCTCACCAAAGCAAAAAGGTAAGTAATTTCTTCAGGGGAAAAAGAAAAAAGAAAAAGAAAAAAGAAAAAAAAAGAAAAAAGAAAAAGAAAAAAGAAAAAGAAAAAAGAAAAAGAAAAAAGAAAAAGAAAAAAGAAAAAGAAAAAAGAAAAAGAAAAAAGAAAAAGAAAAAAGAAAAAGAAAAAAGAAAAAGAAAAAAGAAAAAGAAAAAAGAAAAAGAAAAAAGAAAAAGAAAAAAGAAAAAGAAAAAAGAAAAAGAAAAAAGAAAAAGAAAGCCTTGCAGAGCTTACAAGAGATTTGGTCTGAAACAAATTAGATCAGCTGCAGTTTATCAGCCAGGTAAAGGTAAACCTGGGATTAGCTAGCACAGGGGAAAGAGAAAGAAAGGCAGTGGAGCTGTCTAGTGTCTGAAAGAGAACAGTGTCCCAGCTCTCAAGGTGATTAAAGTATGAAACGGGCAGTGGGGGAAGTTGATCAATGAGCACAATGGAAAAGAAAATCAAAATAGGCCTCCATTTTTTGAGGAGGCAGAAACGGGCCATATAAGAAGAAACTATCTTGCTAATTTACAGTCAATAGAAAAGCATCACAAATGTTTTCTCCTTTCTTGGTACACACCTGATCTCAATGGGTTTACAGAGCTGGTGAACAGTTATCATCTTCAAGACAGGAAATTAGTCAAAACGTAGAGGACAGTAAGTTATATCCGATTGGAGGAACAGCTGATAATGGAAATTAGTGCTAATGAACTCTTAATTATTTACAAAGGTCCCACACCAAATCCCTAACTTTAGGGCAATCCCATCATAGGTGTCCTGACACTCTCAAACCACTTGCAAGCGAGCCCTTTAACTAAAATTTCTATCTCATTTTTTTCTTGGTATAATCCTACAAGGACTTCTCTAACAGCAGTTTCACCACTCCTCTGGGTAATCCTCATTTGTTTTTCCACTCTGTCACACACACATGTGTGGATACATACAATACTAAACTAAATTCATCACTACATTTCATTTTCACTTTTTAAGTCTGAGACCCCTTCACCTGTGCAGTGTGGATATACCAAGATGGCCTTAAATGCAGCTGTATATATTAAGCCAGATGCCAGACTGAGCCCTAGTTTTGTAGTGCATAAAGTGATGTTTCCCACTCGGTTGTACCACTTGATCCCATTTGGGATGAGCTCCAGGCATTACTAGGTAGCAGCATTAAACTAAAATGTTTCAATTTTTTTTTTTTTTTTTTTGCTTACACTGTATCTTTTATTCTAATTCTATCTACGCTAATTTATCTTGGGTTTAGATGATTAAATTAATGGGATATCTTGATTCTATCACTGAATGAACAGAATTATTATTGAAACTGTAGATGGTTGAAGGCTTCAGGATTGGAAATTTTGTCATGCTTCCAGACTTTGCTTTCACCCTCATCCTCACCAATTTTGCTTATATATACCTTTCTTAGAACAGTATTGATTTGGGGCAAAAGTTTTCCAGAGGAGAAGCGCAACATTTTGCCAAGATTGAACCCAATCATTTTTGTTGTGACTAAGTGGAGGGAAAAAATACAGACGGTCATCTGATTTTTAAATTATCCATGAATTTTGCAAACAATTCTATAGGGGTATATAAGATATCCAGAAATGCTTAGTGTTCATCTACTTCTGTTCATGCTGTAATCAGGTGCTTTATCAAAATGAATTTAAAACTGACTTTGGTGGAATTAAAACAAGGTCAAACCAAAAATTGCACCCCTCCTGGCTTTAGAGCTCACCAAGCTAATCATCCCTGATGAAAAATGACTGTGATGGACTATAAGTGCATTTCATATATCTGACTACAACTCATGGTCAATGTAGAGATCTTGTATGGGATCACTGAGAATCAACTGGTTGAACCCAGCTCTAGCATAGTCCAGTCTCTAGATCAGTTCTTGCTCTCCCAGACCATCATGCTTGGTTTGGTCCCTTGGTAATGGTACATTTTGTGTAAGGTACCTTCTAGCTATCAGGCCATGACTGTTAATTGAGGTGGGGCTTGTCGCAGCTCCCTTTAATGGTCTGCAGTGCAGACACCTGTATCTGTCATACTTACCGAGACTCCCTCAGTAGGTAATGGAGACTGATTTACAGAAGGTGATATATTTTACTTTCCTCTTTTAGCTTGGGATAATTGATCCTGCCTTTCACCTGGCTAAAAAGGGAACAGAATTAGCTTAAACTAGTTTGGGATGAGGAAGTGAAATGAATCTCTGATAAAAGCATAGGAAATACTGAACATAGGAAAAGCTTTCCTTATAGTGGGAACAGATAGTATTTGAGGCTGCTCTATATTATTTTAGGGTGGTCTTCTCTTCATACTTCTTCCATGTTCTGCAAATTTCATTCTCCTGTTGATCTAAGCTGGATACGTCTTCCTAGTACTTCCCTGAAACAGATCTTTCTCTTTCACTTCTTTGCCATACTCTGTTATTCAGATTAAGGCATTTGGATTTGCTTGCTTGTTTGATTGATTGATTGATTGTTTTTGTTTAAGAAGGTATTAAGTTGTTTTCAGAGAAGGTAAAGATTGCTGTACCTTACCTACAAAAGCTTCTTTTAGAGAGTGTGCACTAGGATGAGCACTTGACCTTTAATAGGCTCAGAAGTAAATCAAGGGTCCAACATGCTTTAAGCAACAAAGCTCAGCTGGTGTTTCTCTCTTTCCTAAAGGAAACATGGGTTTTTTCGAGGTTAAGCATGTAACCAGACAAAATATGAAGGGAGTATGACTCTCATTTAACCTATTTTCTTTCAGCCAGATGGTGAAGGCAGCCACTCTTGAGGAAGGTCACAAGCTCCTGTTGGCTAAGAATAATCAAGAATTCCCTTACACAGGACTTCCGTGGATTAACAAGTACAGCTGTATAAGCAAATACCACTGGCACCAGGTATTTGAAGAATCAGTAGTGAGTGCTACATTCAGTAATGCTTATCATATGCTCTGAACACAGAGAATACAAGTCTAGAGATAAGTCACTTTCTTAGAATAAAGTGACTTTATTTGTCTACAGTGCATTGCTTTCCCCATTAGCACTTGGTGCATGGTGTAAGTAGCTATGAGGTTTAACTTGGGATTTATTATCCACCTCCTTTTAAGACCTGAACTTGTAATGAAAACCGGATCATGTTACAACATCTCATTTTAATATAAATGCATATTAAAAATGAGTCTATAAAGCAGAAGCTGTCTGCTGGTAATGAGCTACGGTCATGAAACCATTTGTAAGCACCTTAATTGAATAGCTTACACTCTAAGAATAGCAGGTCGATTCCCTTCACAGCATGTGTTGCACCAGCTGTGCAGGAAGACACAGTGGGGTCAACTGCAAGTTAATTTACAAACAAAACCAGTTATACATCAACATTTCCACAACAAATAGCTTTTTCCCCAACAGTTCCTCTTCTTCAGATATGCTCATGCAACACTGTATCGAAAGGTCAGCTTAGACTTTCTCCACTACCATAATATATCAAGCAGCCAGAGCTTATGCTATAGCAATCTACCCCAAATGCCCTGGCACACTTGGGCCATTTATCCCACGAGCAATCTGATTCTGTAGTCCTCACTCATGGGAAGTGCCCTGGGAGTGTCAGAGATTTTTCAGAAAGAACCCTGAAATGTGGCAGGAGGTAAGAGGTGGATGGGAGAAGGAGATTTTGACAAAGTTTTCTTTTAAGTTTTTCTTGCTGTGAGGGTCTTTATTTACTGTAATTAATCAATTCAGGAGTTGTGCCTTGCAGGCACAAATCTTGCATTCACACCTTACTGTAAGTCTGGACTCCTTGCCACCTTATTCCTGTGTTTAAAGTGCTTGCAGAGTCTCAGGCATAGGGACTCTAGTGAGGAGAAATACCTATGCAGGAGAGGTGAGCTCTCTGGGACATTTCCATTCCCTGCTCTGCTGTAAATTTGCTCTGTGACTTTTGACAGGTCACATTCCTGGTCTTCCTGTGCTGAAACTAACAGCTAGTTACCAAACTTACAGGTTTGCCAAGGCTTAATTTAGCCATTCTTAGATGTTTGGGTGCAAAGCATATGAGAATTGCCAAGTCTCTTGATGTACCATCCATCACATTGTCCCTGTGACTGGGGCATTTACTTCTTCGCTGTTTGAGGAGCAAATACACCCGTGTAAGAGCAGTGCTGTTCTGAACTACCATCTTTCAGATGCCAAGCTGTCACTGCGTGTGGCGATTTAAGAAGGTATGACAAATGTTTAACAAGATTTTTAATGGCTGTTAAATCCTGAGTCCTGGACATATTCCAGTTCAGGTAATTACATTCAGCCTGCTTAAAGACACTTTAACGGGATAGATCATTCTCCACAGAGCCTCCAGTATGGAAAGAATGAAAGAAACACACAGCACTGCTGGCAGGCAGGGGAGGGACACAAGCGAAGGTATTGCCAAAAGAGGAGAGCAAGGAGAGTCATCAGTTTGTATGTCTTTGTGTGTGGTGGCTGAGAACAAGGAGCCTTTGGTAGGGGAAATAAACTTACCCTAGGAAAGCAGGAAAACTGCTTACTGTGCTGATTTTATAAAAAGTGAATCAAATGGCAGACCAAAAGTCAGGGAGCTGTGCTAAACTCAGCGATTAGTTGATGCCAAATTCCTCGTTTGTTGCTAAATTATAAACATGTAGTATTTTGAAAGTTGGTATTTCAAACATCAAGCTCCAGCCTAGGAAGCCTCAGGATGTTTTCCGAAGAAGTAAGAAATCAGGCTTGACAAATGCTATCTCCTGTTTTTGAACTCCATAGATATTTCTGGATTGTGATTTTGTAAAATGAGATTTCTTCTCACACTTTTCTGAGTGCCAGCCTTTTAAATTTGGTAAATGTGATAGCCCTGAAGGGCCCTTTATACAGCCATCAGCTAGCTCTTCTTTTCTTACAGCTGGTCTATCTTCCTGACATGATTTCATTTTCTTTTCTTACTGAGGAAATTGAGACACACTCACAGATCTACAGCCCCAAATTAATCTGCATATGCAGATTGATTTCAGTAAACCGGGTAACACGTATTTGTTTGAAATAGGCAAAAATTGCTGGCCTTTTAGGCAATGCTGTAGATAACATCTATTTTGACAGAATTTTGAGAGGACTGAGGATATGGGAACTTGGTGAGGGTTTTTAGTGTTGCTGATTGTCCATTACTTGTATAAATGGATAATTTTTAATAATTGTTTCCTTGCTAGTAGTAGGCAGAGCAATCAGAGACAAAGTGCATAACACCAGTCAATCAACCCTTTTTATTTCATTGATTCCAGAGCAATTTTGTTTCTATCAGCCATGATTACTGTTGCTGATTGGTTTTGAGCAGTGCCTACATCTGGGATATTCACATTTTTATGCCCATTTGCTTAGTGTCTGTCTTATTTTCCATCGTCCACCTACTTTGCCCACTGTTTGCAGCCTGTGCTATTTTATACAATTGGCTATTTATTTTAGACTACAATCTACAGCCTTGGTTTGATTTGGAATATGTACCAACAGTGATAAATTATTTAAAGTAGCTGGGTGAAATGGAAGTTCAGCTCTTATACTTATTTTTTTCAGGTCAGTTTTACCTTGTGCACAATGGACAGCTTTTTTTGTTCCAGGATCCAAGAGAAATTAAGAATCTCTTAGTAATACAACTTCTAGCTCTGAGAAGTGTCTCTCAACTAAACAAGTACCGGAGTTGTTGAAATCTTGTAATGGCTTTATTCCCAAACTGTCACTCTGTCTGGTGCCAATCTTGGAGGGCTTCACACCTCACAACAGATTATGTTTTAGATAAAAAGGAGGGCTAGATGTGTTATATTAGCTTCAATGGAAGGTGCTGTCTTATTTAATCAAAAAGAGGATAGGTCAGGCAGGGCTATCAGCCCTGTGACCTGTTGAACGCAAGTTATTTCCAGATAAATACAGAACCCCCTCACAGGCTTTTGTTTTAGAGGTTTTCTTAAGTGTATTTAATGCTATTACTTACTATCTGAAAAACAATGCTCTTCTTGGTGTCAGAGATGAAAATATTGTTTAAAAGTGAATATATTTTACCTTGATTTTTAAAGTGGGAACTAGTTTAGAACCCAGGATTACAGAGCATGATTCAAGCTTATTACATCAATATCAGGCATGAGTAAAACCCTGGCTTTATCCTGTGTTAACCCCCAGGGTACAATGTCTCAACTCTGTGCTGGAATTTATTTTTGTATTGCTCTACTGGAGTAAAGCATCTAAGGGCACCAGTAGTGCCAAGTGTGTTAGCTATATGTTTTTTCTCAGGCCTTGGTCCCTTGATCACGACAGTATGTTAGCTGGTTTATAGGCTTTCCTAGCTGGCTTACAGCCTTTCCTCTGCAGAGAACCAACTAGCTCTGCCTCAGGGGAAAACTAGGTATGGGATAGTTCACTCTTAAGGATGACTACTCTTGAGAAGTGTGCATCGTTTTCCTCTCTCTGCGCTTGTGTTTCATCAAACCCTGAGACCTCCCATATCCTCTTGGCCTTGCTGTGGAATAATACAGCACTCTTGAGCCTCACGGTCGCATGACTCTTACATTACTTTGGATCCTTTGAACTGAAAAGCCACAAAACACCCTTATAGCCTCACATTCCTGCCTGAGGCTCAGTCAGCACTGGCCAAAGTTAAACCCCAGGAGGATGAGTATAAAGTATGACTGGGTGAAGGGACCAGCCTTAGGGTGGCTGACATCAGGAAAGGGCACCCTGAAAGAATCAGCATTTCAAGGTAGGAAGGGACAGTCTTGGGTGTTGTTTCATGGATGATGTTGCACTGTGTCTCTTGTGGGTTTTGTGAAAGAAAGTGTGAAGGAACTGAAAGCAGGGCACTGAAAATCCTACTGTAGTCTAGAACAAAGAAAATGTTCTCCCACTCCTCCAGCCCTCTTTCAAGTATCGTCAGTCAGAACACACAGAAGTGATGCATCCTTATCTCTGATACCATCAATATATAACATTGTTATTAAAAGATATGGAATGGGATGTGGGGAGAGCTGTAGATGGTTGACTTTTTAAGTCTGAATAAAGAGTTCAAGGTTGAGAAGATAATACTTTAGAGAGTAAGGCCCTGATGCAGAAGACAAGGAAGTAAGAGTTCATTTCCTAATGCTGCTAATTCTGTATCTAAATCCTATAATCCAGTGTCCCATCCCAACCCCTATCCCCCTCTCCCTTCAAAATAAGGTATAAAACCTTCTGAGAAGGAGGATAAAGTGTGAGCAGTAGCCACAAGGAGTTCTGACACTATAATGGTAAATACCTAGATATGTTTTTACCTGGTGACACATATTCACATAGGTCACTGTCCTGGTTTCAGCTGGGGTAGAGTTAATTTTCTTTCTAGTAGCTGGTATAGTGTTATGTTTTGGATTCAGTATGAGAAGAATGTTGATAACACCCTGATGTTTTCAGTTGTTGCTAAGTAATGTTTAGGCTAAGTCAAGGATTTTTCAGCTTCTCATGCCCAGCCAGCGAGAATGCTGGAGGGTCATAAGAAGTTGGGAGAGGACACAGCCAGGACAGCTGACCCAAACTGGCCAAAGGGGTATTCCACACTATGTAATGTCATGCCCAGTATATAAACTGGGCGGAGTTGGCCTTGGGGGGGATCACTGCTCAGGAACTAATTGGGCATCGGTCATCGAGTAGTGAGCAATTGCATTGTACATCACTTTTTTGTATATTCCAATCCTTTTATTATTATTATTGTCATTTTATTATTGTTACTATTATCATCATTATTTTCTTCCTTTCTGTTCTATTAAACTGTCCTTATCTCAACCCACGAGTTCTACTTTTTTTTCCTGATTTTCTCCCCCATCCCACTAGTTGGGGGAGGAATTGAGTGAGCGGCTGTGTGGCGCTTAGTTGCTGGCTGGGGTTAAACCACAACAGTCACAAAATGGTTCATGAGGGATTGGAATTAGCATTTCCTAGCAATTACTATAAAATGATTGAATTGCAAACATTCTTAAAAATAAGAGGTGTCTTAGGGATATCTTCCATATGACCTCAGACTGAGTTTTTGAAACATGAAAAAGAAACCCACAAAGGGTAGAATCAGTTGTTGGCAGATGGGATTTGCTCATTTCTAGGCTGTAGAGGAAGACAGGAGAAAGTAACAGCTCAGCAAGTACATCCAAGACTGAAAAGATATATCTGTCTGATTTTTGTCCATGAGATGATGATGTTTCTTCTGCTTCATGAGTCAAATACCATTGCTTGGGAGAAATGATGACTGATGTACTGTCTAGTGCTCTGCCAACAAAAGTGTGAGCTTAATTATTTCTACTGCTAAGAGAAAATACGGATTTCAGGCCCCTGGCACTCTTTCCTTGAATTTTCCTTTTGTTTTCTGTCCTAGAATCTTGGGCTTCTCCCTATGACTGCCTGTCCTAAATGCTGCCGTGGTGAGGCAATGCCATCAGCTATGCACAACAGCTCTCTTCCTGCTGCCTTCTAGCTTAGAAATCACCTGAGGCAAGCAGTAATAACTCATTATCCCATAGTCTGAGCATGAGCAATAATGAGCTGGCTGCTCAATTAAAATCCTGTGTCCTATAACATAAACTCAGTGCATGGCTTACAAAATTTAAGAATTTCAGGGCTTAATTAGTACGATAAATTCTGTGAGCAGTGACTAATATGGAACAGCACATTACAGCTTGGAATTAATACGTCTCAGAAGTTAAGATCAGGGTCTGGAATATGATGAGTGACTTGTATGGCTGACAGGTAGAAGAACAGGAATATACTCACTTCCACCAATAAATCTGGTACTTTGATAACTATAGGCCTGCTCCTTTCATGCTGACCAATAACATCTTGTTATTTCTGCATTCCCTGTTGTCTGTCTGCATCCCTCCGATATCTCTTGTTTTTGCACTGGGTTAGCTGATGTAGGAGGTGGAATTTGCTTCTATTTCTGTACAGCACCTAATGTATGGCTTGGCCTCCCAAGTACTTGATCAAGGTAGATAATGAGATAAGATAGTCCTCAAAATGCAGCATAGCTATTGAGAGGGTGTAATGGCCTAGAATAACAGTGAAACTGTTGATGCTTTCCTAGAAATTTTTTTCCCAAATTAAAAGGCCTTAGAGAAATTGGAGACAACGGGGTGGTAAGGGAAGGCTCAGAGAAAGGCCCAGTTGCTCAAAGGTGTCAAGAAGGATTGAGTTATTATTGTCATGATTTATCATGATCCTTTATAAGGTTAAACTGTCCTTGGGAGAGGGAGGTGGGTTGATGTGTAAGTCTGTTGAAAGGAACAGGCTGAACCCAGTGGGACAAATTGTTTCTAGCACAGACCAAAGGAGGGAGGAAACTGTGTGCTACATGGTATATTAATATCCAGGTCAAAAAAAATGGGAACTTCCCCTTAGGGTCAGCACCACCTTGAGGAAGGACCACTTGCTACTGGAGGTTGGTTCAGGTTAAAGTGTTACCACCTTCTGCTGCTTCTTCTTGTCCCACCATAGAAGTTGCAATCTCCTCGCAGGTACGAATGAACATTTCACCTCTCCTCAGCCGGTCCTGCCAAAAGGAAGTGGTTTAACAGACGTATCTAAAAGTAATACCTCTTTTTTGGTTCAGTTTGGTTTTGTTTTAGTTTTTTGTTAACCCTGATGTTTTTGACAGAAACAGGCAATGGAGTGGTTACAGGTACAGTCCTACCCCATGAGGGGACACTCACCTACAGCGCAAGGGTGGAGGAGATGAGTATCTGGAAAAAGGTGACCTCAGCTTCAAATTCACAGCTGCCAGACCATCGTGCCTGGACATGTCTGAGTTTCTATAAGCAAATGGCTGGCATTTCTGCTCAACAGCTTTGTTTCAAGCATTTTCACCCATTCAGTCCATTGTGTTTTGTCTGGGAGGTTTCAAGCCACCTCTCAGTTCTCCGAGATAGAATAGCTGAAGTCCTTCCTTCACTGAAACCACTTCATAGCAAAAATCCCTCATTGATATAATTTGCAAAATGTTTTCTCTTCTAGGGTTTTTCCTAAACAGCAGGGTTTTTTTTTTTTTAGTTTTATGAGACAAAAATGGTGATTTCTGTTTGTTACTTTATTCTGGTTTTCTCCTTTTTCTTTTAAGCACTTATTTTTCTTTTTAGACTCTCTGTAAGAAAAAAATAATTGGAAAAGAATATTTATCAAATTCTACAAGACTGAAGGTTTGCAGGAAGGTGGCTTTTCTACTTCACTGGCTGCAGTCAAAGCAAGCTTCTCTGCTTTTCCCCTCTGTGAAAAATCTGTTCCTCTTCTAAGCAGGTCACTGGCATGAGGCTTGGGGAAAACAGGCTCCAAATCCCATCTCTATTACAGCTTCAGAAATGGAAGATGGGAATGCGTGAGTTCCTTCATGTGGCAAATTTGAAATGCTTTTCATCAGGTCACTCAGGGACTGATACAGCCTGTCTCTCCATCTCTCTCCCTTTCTCAGGGTGGAACTACAGCCACAAAGCCAGTAAAAGAGCTTCCCACCACCCTGTCTCCAGCTGAACATATTGCAGTTTTTGTCCCATCCACTGAGCCAATACAATTGCTTCTGCAGACAGGAAATAAATTGTATCACCAACATGGTCAACAGATCCCTGTAAGATGCAGCTGTTGCCTGAATATTTTGCACCAGAACCAGAGGAAGATCTGCTCTCCTGTCAGTTAACTAACAGAAACACTGCCACTGGCTCTTCAGCTTCAAATCACTCACAAAGCCCTCTCTTCTCCCTCACTTTTTTTCCACGCTGCAGAAAACACTGTAGTCGTAAATTTTATTTTTACAGGGAGTGCTGCACTCCTCAAAAATATAATGCCTGTTCGTATTTCTCCATCTCTAACTGAGGTAACTGGAAACTATTAAATGCCCAAAGCAGCTACATAAAGCAGCTTCTAAGTGCTTTTCTTTCCTTTCCCTGGCACCCGTTGCTTACAGATACACAGTGAAGTGTTCAAGTTTTCCATGTTTGTGTTTTTTGCATCCTCAGTCTCTGGAATGGATTTTAACTGCCCTATCCTTCTTGATAATGTATTTTTTATTTGACGGCCTGTGTTGTTCAATAAGAGCCAAGAAATAAGGCCCCCTACCTCCAGAGAGCCTTCCTGAAGCCGCTTTTTAAGGACATACTCCTTGCTTGTCCCAGGTAGGGCCAGAGACCATTTTGGGGAACACCTTCAGGGCAGGTCTCTGAAGAAAGTATGAGCCTAGTCCTGGAGGTGACCAATTCCTAAACAGCACAGGCTGCTGCAAGCTAAAAATAGCCTCCTTTGAAAAAAAGATTTATGATAGCATAGCTAGCTGTAGTAGTCCAAAACCATTATGTTAAGTGTGGGTAGCCAGGGCACAGTGCTTGAAATCTCTCCTTGTCCCCTTTTTTAATTGGCAGTACAGGCATTCCTGCTCTGTCTAGTGCCACAGAATATGAGCAGCAAAGCAATAGGCTGCAGATGGGTCTTCCCAATCCTTTCTAAAGCACAGTCCCACACAGTTCAAATCCCTGTTGTTAACAAGCCACAAAGGTTTCACAGGCATTTAACTATTGACACTGGTGCTGTTCATCACTGTATCCTCTTGCAGGTACTCTCTTGCTGTGGTTCATGTGTTCCTTTTGCTGTCTCTGTGTCAGATCATGGTGATATAGCTTTTTTGTGTATTCTTAAAGTTTCTTTTTCCACTAAGGTTCTTTCCTTCCAGAAAGAATGGAACTGGCCCACATGTGACCAAATACACCACATGTTGTCTATTGTTAGGAAAATGGCTGTTATAAATAAGCGGTGCTTGGTGAAAATTGTTATGATGGATAGCTGCAGTTCACACTTCTGCTCATCTAGTAATGCATTTTGACTGTTCAGTGTCAGAGGTTGAAATATTTCCTTTTTAATGAGGTCAGATATTTTTACTGTAGATTCTACAGATTTTAGATGATTCACAAGGTATGCGAACCACTTATACTCCATGGATATAAGCAGAGCATAAGAGAGGGCAATTGCTCTATTGCTTTGCCTTCAGTAGTAGAGTTTCTGAACACAAGAGGTCCAATTTTGAGTCAGCTGCAGCTCAGCACAATTCAAGATCTGCAGAGTGTGATTCTGAAAGGAGTATGGGTGAAGGTTTTCTGATGAAAGGAGGATGAGAAGGCAAAAAGCATTGCAACAAGCTAATTAAAATCGATACCAGGAGAGATTTCTCTGATGCCTGGGTGGTGAGCAACCAGCAGGTGTCTTCATTACTCAGACTGCTGGTGACAAGCTACATACAAAATTACAGGGTAGCTAGTTTAATTTCAGCTGCAAAGGAAGTCTTGGCAAGTCTCTGGAGAGATGAAGTGGGAGGAAAGCCCATAGATGCTCAGTCTGACAGCTTGATATTTGGACAAGAAAGAGTGCTCCAGAAGAGAAGACTTGGGCTCTTCTGAGCTTAAAACCTTTTTCTTTAAGAGCAAAGGGAATGAATAAAATAGGGTGAATTTTGGTTTAAGAGAAAAACAGTCAACATGGCTGACTACTTCTGTTGTAAAGGGTTTGACTTGTATCCCAGTGGAATGCTGTTGATTTCACAGCCAGTCTTATTTTCCACCCAGAAATGTGGGATCCCTCCTCTAGCAGCCCCAGTGTGCACCAAGCCATGGGATGGATGGAAAGCAATGTTATTGGTGCTAATGGCTGCTCTTCAATTTTCTTCTTTAAAGGAGTTGCTTGCAAGCTGGAAAAATGTTTCAGCATTAGCTGTGAGCTGTTATCAGACTTGTGCAGGTTGCAGCTTTTATAGTTAAGGATGCAAAGCAGCACTCGTTCAAGCTCTGGCTTCATATCAGAGCTGGGCAAAATTTGTGGACACATTTCAATGCAAAAATGTATGACATTTTCATCGCTTTTTCATGTCGGTTCATACAGGTGACTTCTGTCAATGAGATTTTGATAGCCCCTGCCTTGGAGGGGAAAAAAAAGCAAGTATGGCATTAGATTGCAACTCTCCAGTTCAGGGGGAAGATAGAGAGAAGGGCTATGTATTAGCAGAACATCTCTTCATCACGTAATTTGGAGATGAGGTCGGCAGCTTTTTTCTCCCTCCCTCGTGCTCTGTTAAATGTTCACTCAGCTGTGATGGTGCAGGAATTGTGGGGAAAAAAAAGAGAAGCAACAAAAAATGGTAGGAGTTGAGGAAGTATTGTTTCAGTTTTGCAGTGATGACGTTTTACAAAGGTCAGACTAATAATTGTTGTCGAGATACTTTAATATGATGTGGAAATATTTTTCCATACATAAAAACCTTTTCTTTTTTTTACAAATAAGTCATCCAGTAAAGTGCATTTGAAAGCTGTGACAAAATATAATTTTAAAATACCAAGATATCCCCTTTTATTGACTTGCCAAGGCTAGAATTCAGAATTGGGTTTATTTTAATGTTCTCGTCCCAGTTAGTAGGAGAGTTTGAAAGATGGCTCTAATGTAATGTGATGCGTCTCGCCACAAGGAATTGGGAAGCCTTTGATTTATTTTGAAATTCTTTTTGCTGACTCAGAGTAAAAGTGGGGTGAGATGGGAGATATAAAGCACTGTTTTGGGTTTGCAATTACTTTTCTGTTGGCATCTTAATGGATAGAAAAGATATGAGTTGTCCAGGATAGATACTTAGCACTGTATTCAATTAATTTTGAAGGACAAATAAATATGTGGAATTGAGCTTAGCTAAACTTTGACCACCTGGAAACACAGCTTGTGCTAAGAACTTTAAAATATGCATATCCGCTGCATCACAAACCGATGTTAAATAATTTACATTCAATCTTTGTCTTTTTAGCACTATATTAAAGCTATGTTCATTTTCTGAATAAAGTGGTGGCAGAACTGAAAAGCAAGGTGTAACAGACAATTAAAATTAACTATTTAAGTCCTCTTGCTTTTACTAGGAATAATAAAGTATCTCTCACCTAAGATCAAGGTAAGGTTGGATTATTGTTGTCTAGAGGGACAGAAAAAGGTATGGAAACTGGAGCCACAGAGGTAGTTTTGCATCCTCATTTCACTTCTGTGAACTGCAGGAGAAGATGATAGTTTTGCAAACCTGAGATTGCTGCCAAGGCTGTATGCATGGCAATTGGGAGCAATTACAGTCAAACAAAACCTGGTGCCTGACACATTGTGAGGGAGTCTGATTATTTGTATTTTCACCTAGCTCATGCAGATAGTAAGAAACGGCCAACTGTTCCTGTGTGCATTTTCTCTCTACTTAACATAAGATGTTTGTATAATGCCTAATAAAAAATAAAATAAAAAAAAAATCATAGCAACCTTTACAGATATCTTAAGGATTGCAAAGGAGTACAAAACCAACAGGGAATGGAGAATCCTGAAACACTATAGATGTTTGCAATGCTGTTGTCTCTAGCATGAGATAGAGGTTTTATTCCTAGGTCTTTTCTAGCTGAAATTGATGGGCTTCCCTACCAAGAGGGTAAAATTGGGCAAAATATGCTTGACGTTGTGAGAGAGGGAAAGCTGCTTCTTCAATCTGCTAAGCATAAACTTGGCTCTATTTATTAAGCAGCACCTTTTAAATAAGCAGCACAGCATATCATTACAGGTAAAGAGCCCTGAATAAACAGAGTAAGACATCTTCAGAAGAGGGAGGATGTGTGCCAAGCTTCACTAAGTTACAATGCCAGGAAGTTATTAGCACCTCAGCAATGCAGACGTATATGTGAAAATTAATGTTAGGCAGGTGTTTCCAGAAATAAATCCCCTCAATTACTTTGATAAAGACCTGACATGGAAGCAGGACTGTCTTTGCCCATTTGTCACAGTGGCAAACTCTGGGCAGGATTCAGCCTTTTTGACTACGCATCCAAAAAGATAAGTGTGTAGTCAGCAGAGGGAGGGGACGATATACAGGCACGTGTAACATGGGCATTTAACGCAGCTGAGCTGCACTGTCCCATAGAGATGCTTGTGTCTCTTGACTGAGTACAGAGGGAGCATTGGTAGCAACCCTGGGCTAGTTTCTGGGGCTGGAGGTGGTTTGGCTGCGTATGGCTTGATGGCTGCATCCAAGCATGCCAGCCTGGTCTTCTCTTTAGCGATGGAGAAGACCCAGTGAACAGAGCTTTCGGCGTTCAGTTTATCCTTGGGTACATCCAGTCTCATGACCAGCAGCCTGAGCTCCACCAGCTCCCTTTGAGAGCAATGGGGCTCTAGACTGCTAGTTTAGGGGTCTGCAACACAAGCTTCTGCTGCTGAATTTAGGTATGATGATAATAACAACTCTGATTTTAACCAGGTGAAGTTAGGTGGCATGTGTCTTAGTATACTGGAGATGAGTTGATGTATTTGTCTTCGATAGGCGCACAGCTCCCAGGATATAGTACATGAGAACCTTCCAAGCTCTGTTGCAGAAATCCTCACTACATCCATCTGGGGTAGGGCAGAGATGCTTTCACACAAGGGAACAGAGAGCACAAAGCTGTTGGTGTAACCAGTAAAGCCCATGACCCGTAAAGGCCTAGATCTTTAAAATCTGTGTAGGTACATGAACACAACACTACATCAGTGAAGTGTCCCTCAGTATGATCACTTAGTTTACACTTGGTGACATGGTTTTGAAGTTTTCCTCTGGAATGGTGGGAACTGAAACCAGGGGTTCTAGAGGTTAGGACACATGTTGTTCATGAGCAAACCATCCTGTGAACTCATCCAGATTCTCTTTCTCTCAGACTTCAACAACCATAAATAACTTCCTCATGGCTGGAAAACAGGTTTGTCTTCAGGCCTGGGGAGAGATCAAACTCGAGTTTTTTAGGCTTTGTAAACTTTTTGATGGTGGTGTACAAACAAGGCTCAAGCTCAGCTTCAATTTTAGCTATAGTGGCTGTGCTTGATCAACAGTAGAAAAAATATATCTTTCTAATTTAAATCAGCAAATCTGATTTTGAACTCATACAAGGAACAGATTTGTAGAGCAGGAGAATGGTGTTTGGAGTCTTTTTAAAGCTGGATTTTTCAGCACAGAATAAAATAACATTGTAAATTGCCTGGTGCTAAGTTACATATCTCTGTTCTCTCAAAGGAGACTAACAAGCCTGTCAGTGTTCAAGAGCCATTTGGACAATGCCCTTAATAACATGCTTTAACTTTTGGTCAGCTCTGAAGTGGTGAGGCAATTGGACTAGATGGCCATTGTAAGTCCCTTCCAATTGAAATGTTCTATTCTATTCTATTCTAACATTTTCACTGTAATACACATATTTAAACAGATATTCTCCCAATTCAGAAATTTAGTGCATGTGTGTGATCAGAGTTCAGTGCTGGAACCAATAACAATTAGCAATTTCATCAGTGACCTGGATGACAGGACAGAATATACCCGTCACATGTGTGTAGATGGAACCAAATTAGGGAGAATGTTGACATGGTGGAGGGCACAGCTGCCACTCATGTGGATCTTGACAAGCTGAAGAAATGGGCTGACAGGAACCTCAAGAAGTTCAATGAAGACAAATGCAAAGTCCTGCACAGGGGATAGAATAAACCTGTGAACCAGTACAGGCTGAAGGACAAGCAACAGAAAAGGTCCTCAGGATCCTAGTGGATGACAAGTTGAACATAAATGAGTAAAGTGTCTTTGAGTCATGGATGGCCAACCACACACTGGGTTGTATTAGCAAAAGGATAGAGGTCCAGGGAAGCAATTATCTCCTTTCTGGGACACTCCCGGAAAAACACGTTTGGCTTTAGGCCCCCAGTTAATATATATATATCAACGAACACTAGAGAGTCCAGTTGAGATGATAGCTGGCAAGCTAGAGCATATGGTGTACAAGATGGAAATAACCTTATTTAGGTTGGAGTTAAAACTAAGGTTGTGCAAAGGAACTTCTGTCTTCTGTTAGTTGATAGCATTTATAGAAAAGACAAATCCAGACTCTTCTTGAAGGTGCATGGAAATAAGTCAAGAGGCAAAAGATACAAGTTGGTATATAGGAAAATTTGATTAGATGCAAGGAAAATATTTTTCATCATGAGGATGGTCAAGTATTGAAGTAGGGATTTGGAGAGCTTGTAGGATCTCCATCCTTGGAGACAAGCAAGGCATGAATAGACAGAGCCGCAAGCATCCCAATGTTACTGGACCTCTTTTGAGCAGGGGACCAGAACAGAGAGCCTCTAGATATCCCTGCCATCCTGAATTGTCCTATGATTGCACTCATTAGAAAGAAGGTCTGGATGCTTTCTGTTGTCTAAATATACCAAACAAATGTAGGTTAACTCTTTCAAATGTGAGTGCCAGTAGGACACTGAAGGAGACTAGTAAGATTCTCACTTCAACTATTAGGTCATTTAGAGAGTGAGGAAATACTGGTCATAGCAAGTCCAAGCTTTCTTTCAACCCCAGCCAAGCTTAACCTCTACCTCTTCATTTGTGTTTTCTGTATGAGCCAGAAAAACAGTAACCATATTCAAAGGGTATTCAGCAGCCCAGAGACAAGCCAAGCCTTCATATCTGGTTTTGCTGAATGAAGCTAAGCTCAGTCCACCAGATAGTGATGTTTGCTAAGGACAGTATGGGCACTCTCGGGTCAGGACTCACTTGGTAGTATAGATGGAGAAAAAACACCCAACATCCTGTGGACTGAGCATGTTTTCTGAATGCCTAGGGCTCAGACCCGCATTTAGCTTTAGTACATCAGTTCATGACTTAGCATGGTAATTATTTGTGCAATTTTAAGCATCTAAGCAGGTTTATAAAATTTAGTGCTTAAGAATAAGGATGCTTTTAAGCACTCTGCTAAGCTAGAGCTTTAAAAGCTCATGCCTACGCAGCAGTTATCGCGGCATTCAGGAGTGTCTCACACAATGTGCCGCTATTGGAATACCATTACCACAGCTATCTATTAAGCCCTGGGGTGTCCAGGTGGCTGGTTATCACTGTGTGTTTTTGCTCAGAAGCTATTAAAATTGTTAAAGGGCAGTTTTCTTCCTGCCACTGGCTCAATTATATCTCTGTTTTATAGTCTTCATTAAAAGAGAAGGATGAAGATGCACAAACAGAGTAGTCAAGTTTAATGGTGGTAAAAACAGACACTTGAATATATATCCCTTGAAGAAATTTGGTGTATACTTGATTTAATTTATTTTCCACTAAAACTTTCTCCAAGCAATAGCTATTAATTAGCATTGTGATGTAGTATATTAGCAAGGTCACGTATGGTTTTTTTAGATGTTTCTTGAAAATGAAGTTTATGGCTACATCACAAAAGAAATTCCATTTCAGCTTGAAACTTCAGCTGGCAAGTAGTAATAGTTGGTGCATATAAAATGTTACTACTCTTGCAGACTGTTGAGCTGAGGTTTCAGCTACCTGATGACACTACTGTGTTGCTGAAATTGTCAGTTTGCAAGATTCTTTGATAAGGTTATATATTTTGTTGGCATTAGGAAGTCGTTTATTTTTAGAGGAGGAAGAAGACTTTTCCCCCAAAAAACAACGCATGATGATGACGACAGGTGCTGTTTGTGAACTTGATTTCTGTGCCATGCACTGCTGTACATTCTCATTTAGTTTTGTTTCTACTCCACACAAGCATGGAAATAGGAGTGGTGAGTTTGTAATTGAGAAAGTTTATAAATGTGAATGAGAAAAGTTTAGTAGGAGAGGGAAGAGACCAATATGCATGCCCCCAAACAGGTCTGGTTTTGGTATTTGATTTTTGTTTGGTTTTTTTGTGTGTTCCATCTGTACCAGCTGGTTTAGTGAAAGGCATTAACTTGCTTGAGAATGGGAAGGAAAAATTAGAGAATGGTCTGCAGCATAGAACTTTTTTTAATGACCTGATTTACGGGCAGCTGGAAGATATTGCTAGCCTCCCTCCATTCTTAACTTGACCTTAGTCTACTGGGTGCTCTGGGGAGCTGGGCAGCTCACTTCTGAAATGGCTGGTGAGAGGATGCTGGGGTTCCCTGCCAGCCATCTGGCAGAAAAATGGGCAACTTGTCCATGAAGAGTCAACACAATACCAAAGGATACAGCAGGGCTTTCAAATCAGACTGCTCTCAGTATAAAACTGACCCATCAGAAATTTCTACAACTATCTTGAGTCATACAACTTTCTCCTGATTAAATCTCCCCAGGTCTCGGTAAGATTTTCAGAAAGACATAAAGAAAAATGTTTGGTTAAGTTCATATGTGAAGCCTGGGGCAGAGGCAAAACAGTAATATCTGGATACCCAGGTCTATTTCTTCAACACCATTCTTCTTTCACTGTATCCTATGATACATCACTATTTACTAACAATTTAAAAGCTGAAATATTTGCTGATATCCCTGAAAGCTGCTCAAATTCTGTTCTGAGTACCAAAGGCCATATATTTACCTCTAAAGACGATTTTTAAAAACCTTGTACATGCACATAGAGACATTGTCCAAAAATTACCAGGAAAGAGGACTAACCGTCTGCCTCCACTACTACTCCACTAGTAGGGGACTCCACTAGAAAGGGGACTACCTTCACTACTCCACTACATCTACGTCCACTACTCCCTGAGTAACAGGCTTTGAACAAAAGAGTCTAAGAGCTGGGTGATTCATAGGCAGGTCCAGAGCTGTGTCTTGCCATCAGTGTAAAATGTTAGCATCAAACCCAAAGATCTCTAGGAAGAAGGAACTTTCTGGTTTCTTCTAGCTTTTAGAACCCAAAGAGCAAATAACGTCTACTTTTTACCATTTCCGTATTCTGAAATACATCCAGAAGGAATGATCATAACAACCACTGCAATAATGTAGGGGGGTGTTGGTTGATATTTTGCTTTGAAACAAAAAAAAATGAAGGATATCTGACTTGTAATGAAAAAGTTCAAACTGTTATTTTGAAATTGAGCATATACTTCACTGTTAACTAGAATATTGGATTCAAGATGAAATTTTTTGACATGTACTTTTTTGTTTGCTGCATAGGAAATCTGATTTTTTTGCTTGCCTTTATTTTCATTCCAGTTTAAATCAAATCCATTTCAAAACACTGCATTTTGCATTTGAAAGAATGTCCAGGTTTCCTCTGTCTCGAGGAGCTATCCCTAAAATATATTTTACCAGCTGTATAGGAATATCATGGCAAAAAATGAGTATGAACAGTGCATAGAATTGACACATCAATATGAATTTAAGTAGCAGAGCAACTTGTATTGAATTTTTCCTCAGTACAAGGATCAATAATTTGTCTGTTGACAAATTTAAAATGACTGTAAGTGGCAAACAATCTCATTATCAGTTCTCTGAAAGATGATACTTTCAGTAGACCCATGACTCCAGGTCGTGAGTGTGTGCATGTTACAGACCCCTTCTGTCTTTGCTCTGCAGGAGACTCCTGTACTTGGGGTGTTTTTACATTGCCACTCCATTTGTAAAGTCTGTGCTGCATGCTATAGTGCTAGAAGCCTGTCATTCAATTTTGTATCGGGAGTCATCACCACCAAAATATATTGGGGCTGCACATAAATTCACCTGTTCCTTCAAATCCTGAGTTAGGCTCTAATGAGACCTCAGGTGATGGTAGTAACTGCGCTACAGTTGGCACGACATTTCTCATAAGCAGTGTGCTGCATCAACACAGCTCAGACTAAAAAGACTAAAAATGTTTTTATTTTCTCTAGAACATATTGAGGAAAAGTGTACAGTATTTTGTTTTCCACTGCTTCTGGGTTTGTCTTGATGTCAACCTTAACTTTACCAAATGCAAAACTTGTGGAGAGTCATTTTAATTCTGAGATTGTCCTCAATCTGCTAAGTACCGATGACAACACACAAGTGGTTACTGCCTTAACATCCAAGCAGCTTGAGTAAGATACTGACCATGGTACCAACGTGTTATGTGTTGCTGGAATGGAATTTAAACTATTCAAGCGTATAAATTGAAAACTCATTCTGAAGAATTGCTTTGCTTTCCTAAACCGAGTATATGGTAAAAACAACCAAGACATTCAGGAGACTTATCACTGGAAATGAATGTAATAATGTAATTCATGCTGTGTAAGGCAGACTTTAGTCTTGATGGATGGTGTTTGGTTGGTATTAAACTCTGATTTGCAGAATAGGAAATTCCTTAAGGTAGCAAAATTTCTTGCCAAAGCTGGCAATGCACGTGCACAATGATTAACTGTGTTCCAAAATGTTCACTAATAACTTAGTCAGCCAACACAGCCACCAGCTGGTTTGAAAATTTATGGACCGCTTCTAAATTTAAAGTGGGACTGTATAATTGACAGTATAATAACCCCATCTTTAATTCAAACTGTTTCTTTAAAAAAGCTAGAAAACACTCACCTGTACTAAGAAGAGGTGGTCTTCTTCCTCTGCTCACCAGGAAAAAAGAGTCATCATCTCCATTTTCTCTTTGTGCAGAACATTCTTCAGGCACTAATTGTGCAAACCTTAACTTTTCATACAGTACCTCCTTTGGCAATTCACTGGGAGCTTTTCTTGGGTGACGATGATGAGATTTTGCTGACAAGAAAGAAAACTTACTGCACATTCTGTCTAAGAGACACCCTTATCTTTGCCAACTCATCTCAATCTTCTAGCATGTCAGGGGCAGACACGTCTCAGATCTGTTTATCATCCCTTCTGCAGCGATGCCCTCTGTAAGAGCTGGAGATGTTATGGTGGCTTGTGTAGCCCATAGCGTTATTTCACACTTATTACATCCTGGGGATTTCTCTGTTCTTGCCAAAAACAAGGGTACACAAGGACTGGGTGGTTCCTGGTCACCTCTGTCTCAGGACTGGAGGGGTGTAGACAGCTGCAATTTGTATAAGGGTTTATGAAGTCCTGTGCTGTGATGGGTCATGTTCAGCATATGGTGCTGACACAGGAGAATAAGACAGCTGTAGCTCCTCTATGTCCATAGGTACTCCCCAGAAGAACGCAGCTTATTTTAGGCACTCTGTTCCAAACCATTCCAGGATGGTGCATGGTGGGAAGGGAACGAGATTGAGGAAGAGCTGAGTGGTCCAGCAGGCTAAGTTATGGCTTTTGAAACACTTTGTCCTCTCTCTGATCGTTCCTGAATGACTTTTGGCCAGATTCCTCACAGATCTCCTCAGGCTCATGGTTCTGTGCTTTTCAAGTCGCACTAGTGATTTGATCACTACCGATGCATGATCCTTCCTCATTTACTTTCTGCCTTTCCCAGTCCCAGAAAACCAAGCAAATCCAAGCAGTGTGAGCAAGGTTGGGTGGCAGTGGGTTAGAGTTGGGGAAGGCAAATAATACTTGAATATTTATATCTGGCTTCTGCTTCTACCAAGGCAAAAGCCATTACCTAAGTTGGAAGAGCAATAATGCCCCTTCCAGATTTAGTAAGCAATGGGAAAGTACCCGCACCTGTGAAAATCAGTGTGACATTCTCTGATAGTAATAAAGTAAATTGGAGCAGGCAAATATATTGAATGGATGAGCCTCAGGCATAGCCTCTTTCAGGTGTCTTTCCTGGAGTTTACCTAAGGAAGCCGCTCTGTGAAACTGTCATGTCTTAGAATTAAGAGCTGGGAAGGAGCTGGGATCTCCAATGATTCCTATAAAATAAAAACCAAATAATGTGTTTCTCTAGCTGATACAAGTTCAGTTGTTTTTTGGGGTTTTGGTCCCCTCCCCCCCCCATAATTATGGAATAATTCACAAGTTTCATTTCAGAAATTTTTAAATGCCAGATTTAAAATATGGCAATCAAAATTGTTAAAATAGACATTTTCTAAATGCTTCACCCTTTAGTTTATTTTCTAAAATCTAGTTAGACTTGACAGCCCTCAAAATATTTACAGGAAAATATTATTTGACTTCAAAGGGAAGGTACATGATTGTGCCAACATCAGTCTTACGAATTCCTTCGCTTTCTGTCAGAGCCAATATTGGGCATAGAGACTTTCAAAGCCTTAGTGAGATAATGATAAATTATCCTCATTTCATATATAGGGAAAGTACAGTTAGGTATTTGGTCACAAAAGGAACAGAGCTGTCTGAGACAGTTCTGGGCCAGGAGGAGCATCAAAGGTAACCTTCAAGCTGAGCATGGGCTGAGGTTCCTTATGAGGCAATAGCACTCTTGCAGGACTGAGCTGAAGCCTATGAGATTATTCTTTGCTGTCTCAGTTGATTTAAATACATTTGCTGTAGGGTTTTAGCTGCTTAATTTGCTGTTGTCATGGGGCAGACGGCAACTGAAATCAAAGCACTGTAAGGATTATTTTTTTCTTCTCTCACTCTTAAATTGTGATTCACTTTAAAATAGAGTTCCTGAACAACACGAGTATGGTCTTCACTCAGGGTAAATGTTACTGTCCCATTTAATACAGAAAGCACCTATTCTACACCTGAAGTTGGTTATGAGATCTTGAGTTGAAATGACTTCTGGTTACGCAGTCTTTCTAGAACGGTAAAAGGGGTATAAAATGCTGCGCTCATGACTTAGGCTTAAATATCACAACAGTTTTAGCCAGTGTGCAGCAACTAACTAGGGAAAGAAATTACTTCAGGTGTCCTTTAGTCCCATGCAAGAGATGAGCATTCCCAGGAAACATCTATCAGAGTTGAGAAAGACTTGAGAAACAAGGCTTTGTTTGGGAGCTCAGTAACAGATTAATAGGTCTGGCTGTCAGGAAGATTCCCCAGACAGCAGCATAAACTTTTCTAATTGATTCCCCTTGATCCTATATATGCCTTTCTTGCCTCACTGTGTATAATTCCTCTTTCTTCACTACCTTCACATATACTTATTGCTAGTCATGTTCCTCATTATTCATTCCCTCCAGGATCACATACAAAATTGAGCTCCTAATTCCTTCTAAATTTACTTTCCTATCCATTTTTAGTTCTCACTGATTTTTTTTTTTTCCCCCAATAGGAACTTCAATACCTGTGCTGTAAATTATGGACAAAAATCATTATGGTAATACTCCTGTCTACACAATGTTTTGGTAGTTTGGGAAAGTTTGTATAGTGCAATGTAACCCTGTACAGATTTTTCTCAGCAAGGAGCAAAACATATGTCAATTCAGATAACATACCCTTAGTTTGTGACTAACCTTTGCATTTCTTTGCCTTTCCAAATATTACTCTTCACATAGAGAAAAATAGAACATTTCATGCTTTTGATCTTTTTTTTTTTACCTGCATTGAAAAAAAAAATCAAAAAATCTTAATTATTAATGTGCACGGAAAACATCTAGGTTTTGTAGAATATTTGCTTTTGGGCATGCACCCAAATCCTGAAGGTTTTTTGGCTATGTAAAAAAAAATAAATTAAAAAAGTAAAAAAATTAATTATTTTGGGGATAGGGATTAGCAGACATCAGGGGGAGACAACATCCTCCAATCAGTTCTAATCCTGATTTTCATCTGTTTCTAATCTTTGTGGATTATCTCTCCACTACCTCTGATATATACCCAAAAAGGATTTAGAGGTCTGTGATTATATCCCCAGACATGTGATTTCCTGGATCATTAATGACAGCATCACTGTCTTACAAAATTATTCAACAAACTAAATGAATACACACTTAACCTTCTGGGTTCTGGTGGACATCTTCAAGACCAGAATATTCAGACTCTGCCACCTTGGAGTCTCATAATGCTACCTGGGATGTAAGAGTTTATCTTCGTAACACTATCAGTGCTTCGTACCCTGCAGGACTCATAGATTTGATATACTTTCAGACTCTCATATTTCTCTTACTTACCTCTTCAACTTGTTACTATAGTAACTCTTGCTCCTCTCTGTAGGCAGATCTCAAATTAATTAATGCCTCTACTTGCAAAGGATCCCATGATAAAGAGAGGTGATTTGTGTTCTTAACAACTTGAAGGTAGTAAAAGAACCTTCTGTGGTCTTATGTACCAATCTGTAGAACAAATATTTAATGTTTCCTCTGTCCCCAGAGAAAGTCAGTCTCTCAGGTCTCCAATTTCCCCAAGTTGAGCCTGTTTTTCACGTGACTATAATTGCTGAGTGATCTCCCAGTTCTTATCTTGACCCATGAGCCTTTCATATTTTCTCTCCCCTATCCAGTTGAGAAGGGAGAGTGATAGAATGGCTTGGTAGGCACCTGGCATGCAGCCAAGGTTAACCCACCACAGAGACAAGCAGAAAAAAGTGCTGCCAGTGATGATCAGATGGACCAGAAGTTTAATAGGCAGTATTTTTCATCTGGTTTCATTTGGTTTCACCTGGATTCATGTAGTTTTCATTTTCCTTCCTTGTATTTCTCGATAGAAGTTATGATGAGAAATGTAGACCTAGATACAACCTGCCAAGGAAATTGCATTGATTTAAGACCCAAACCCAGCTTGTGTTATTCAGATGGATAAAGAACTAGACTCTCCTCTGCAGGGTAGACCAAAAAGAAAGCTTATCTGCATGTTTGCCAGACTTAGAGTTTGATTTAAACACCTTGTGGAAGTTTGGATCCTGAGGGTTGGATCTGCTCTCTAAGAAGCCTTGAAATCTCAATATTGGTTAATGTATGTTGAAACTGTGAGATTTTTAGTACTGCTGCTGTGTTGCCTCAGTGTAAATAAAAACTCATTAGTTTTATAATACAAGTAAATCCTACTCATGCCAGCGCAATTGATCAAAGACCTTGACACCTATAGAGCAATAAGGCAAAGCAGAACAAGCCATCCGTTTTTAATGTTATTTACTGGGGAGCTTGGGAACAAAGTGGATGCTAACGTCCTTATAGCATCAGGTACTGTGACTTGCACAGGATCTGATGGGCCAGGGCTTGGGTAACAGTCAGGTCAATGTCGTTGAACCTAGTAGAAGCTGTGACTTGAAAGATATTTTCGTCAAAGTTGGCAGTGTGGCATTGGGCTATTCCATGTATTCCCAGCCTATTCCAGTTTGGCACATACATCACGCACAAATGTTACAATGGCCAATATAAGCGACATTAGGATAAAAGATTAAGAAATGCACTTTTCAATGGAGTGAATAGACACACTGAGTATCAAAGATCTCAGGAATGGCTTTTCTTGCACTTTAATTTTGAATTTTAGTGGTTTTTTTCCTTACTTCTACAGTTTTAATATTAAAATACAATTTTAATACTCAGAGGAAATTTGTGGTTTTATATACCTCATTTTTAATAAAGGCATGGTAGTGTCTCCAGGTTACTCTAGCAAGTAATATATCCACTACTGCTCCTGCCTGCCAGTGTTATTAGCCTACCATGTATGAACACAGTCTGCTTCTAAACCATAGCCAAGTTCTGCACAGCCTTCCAGATCTTTAATTAACGTTAATGAGCAAAGGATGACACTTAATAAAGGCTTGTCTCTTTTCTTGCTGTAGCCCTAGTATTATTCAGCTGTGCAACCTACAGGAGGGCATGATAGACTGAGTGTTGAAAGCCTTGAGTTGCACTCTCACGTGGCTTGCGTGCGGTCTGTGAGAGCCACACCACCATCTTGAGCTCCATTTTCCCTACTTGCAGGTTATAAACTAGCCACAAGCTGTTAAACTCCCTTATAAAGTGCTTTGGACAAGATTCATCTCAACATTATGTGTTTAGAATGTATTTGTCCACATCAAACCTCCCAGTACAGTCAGCAGCACTCTAGTCACTGCATCCAGTGAAGTTTAGAATGTGATTCACCTGAAAAAAAAAGAAGTTTCCACCATAAAATGAGATGAGTCACCACTAAACTCTTTTAGGTCCAGCAATCAGCTCTGCTCACACTGTAAAGTCTGAGATTACTTGCTCAGACGAAGACATTTACATGCTATATCCCCACATTCAATTAAAAATCACTGTTTAAGTGATTATATTAGTTATAACAGAGTGAGTGAAAATTTATGTGCTCTTTGGAGCACCTACTATCCTTTGGTATGTCTGGACAGTCCCTAGCACCTCAGTGGTATAAGTAGAGGTCTCAGACTACTATAAAATTTAGTGCTTTGCTTTATGGAAAATTGCCATATTAAGTTTTTATGTAGTTTGTTCTAATCACAGCTTGAAATGAATGTATTTTTGGATATTTGGATCTAAAATCATAGAAAAAAATTTGTTGGAAGGGATTTCAGGAGCTCATCTGATCTAATATTTTATGAAGACTAGTGCCAACTCCAAAATTACATTAGGTTTCCCTGGACCTTCTCCAGTCAAGTTTTGAATATCTCCAAGGAGAGATGTGCCACAACCAATGTTTCTCAGGATAACTTATTCCAATGTTTGACCATGCTCATTTTGACTTTTTTTTTCCCTTACGTCCACTCAGAATTTCTCTTGGTGCAATCTGCGACCACTGCCTCATCTTTCCCTGAGCACCTCTGAGAAAGAGTCTAGCTCCATCTTCTCTACAACTTATCATTGTGTACTTAGTCTTTCCATATTATTTACATTCAGTCACACTATAAGATAGACTTTATTTTCTTTTACAGAACAGACATGTTCTTAGTTAATAATGTTCATATTTGCAGAGTAATAAAACAGTATGGTGATAGATTGGAAAAAACCAGACATTTTCCATTACAAATATGGCTGAACAATTAACAGTGAGTTTCAGGCTTCTGTTGAAAAGACTTCTTCCATCAAGACATTTTAAAGAGTATCTGTGTCAACTTCTACAGGAGGAGTTGCTGATAGTAATCATCATCTATCCATTTTCAGCATGGATACTTCAGAAGTTACTGAGCACTGCTTAATATTTTGGGGTTTTTTTTTCTGATATTTATGAAAGTTGGTGAACTGTGAAATGAAGAAAGAACTGGCAAAAAGGGTCACAGTGTTTTCCTGTGATCTACAGAGCTAGTCTCAGTTGAATCAAATAACAAAGGAATTGAACACACGCAATTCTTTTTTGTTATGAATCTTCAGCTGTTGCAAATGAGTGAAGTAATCTAAGTTACTGATTCAAACTGTCCTGAAAGCATCTTCATTATGAAATGGGAGACAGATAAAATAATATGGCAAAAAGCACACTTCCTCCACTATATATAGAGGTGTTGTGATGCTGAAAAATGTTTGCAAGACAGTCCCAGTCTTTACCCAACCTCTTGGTTGTTGAGGCACTTATATTACTAAATAAAACAAGCTAGAACCTTCTTCTATGGCTAATCTTTCCCACAAAAAGAGGGTGGCTGTAACCAGTCTGCCTGCTGGGCATGGTCCTCGGTACGTCCTGTTTTTCCCATCATTCCAGGCATTGTTGGTTGACCCAGAGCAAATATATCCTGGAGAGCATGCTAGCAATTAAACAGTACAAATAATCATGGCCTAGTTGTTGAACCTGAGACCTGATCGTGTTTATTTACTATTGCATACATGGCTTTGAGTATTCAGAGAGCTACCTTTGTCTTCTGACAAGTCGGGAGACATTCTTTTAATTTCCAAGGCTTTCAGTACCTTTCATTCTGATAGACAATCATAGTGCAATGAATCATTGGCTTTCTGTGGCTTTCTTTGTCATCACATAAATTGCAAAGCTGTGGTTTAATACACATTCCCCCATTTTGCTGATGCAGCAGACAGCAGGATTTAGAACATGTCAGACCTTCATCACAGCATTACCTGTCAGATGGGTCTTTCTGCCAAGCCACATAAGTAACTCTAAACCTAAAAACTTTCTTACTGGAAACAATATGGTATTTTTCTTCCTAGACAACATACCATGTGTTGCCTCATTTGAGTGAAGTTAGACTGATGTTTTTACTACCTCACTTCCACACATATTCTGAAGTCTTCAAACAAATCTGTCTCAACATTGATAAAATGGCAGGAGTGGATGCTAAGCAGGTCTTCAGTTACATTGAAACATGTATTCAGATACTGAAGCTTGAACTGTGCACTGCCAGTAATTCTGCACACTTGTATGATCACATAAAAAATGTGTAGCCATTGAAAACATATGTGTTATGGGTGGGAGCAAGAAGTACAGCTCTGTTGTTGGGATTTATTATATAGATCTTTTCTTTCTTGAATAAAGTTGGCAGCTTCCATTTGATTTCTACCTAACTACTTGAAACAGTTGTTTTCCTCTGAGCTTTATATGTTTCACATAAATATTTCTAGAATGAATTCAATGTGTTAGGAGTTTTTAGACTTGGAAAAGCTAAAATGAAGGTAATTGCTCTGAGAATTTGGGGTTTTGGCTTGGGTTTATTTTTGGATTGCAAAGCAATATCCAGAGATATTTAGTACTAACACTGACCTGAGTGTGACTGCAGTTTATTTAAAATACCACTCTAAATGCAACCTTTTCTGTACAGTCACAGCATTGCTTTAAATTCCAAGTGTTTGACAGTAGCTTGATTATCTGTTCCAATATTTTTTCTAGAAATCCAAGCTACTCTGACCAGTCTTTAATTCTCTGACTCAATTGTTTTAGCCTTTTTAAGAGATTTTCTGCCTGAACTAGGTAACTGTTCAAATTCACTGACACTGAAGCGTGATTGTATCTGTTCTGGCTGCTCTTCTGTGGGGTAGGACGTGCAGTTGCAGATGGCAAGGGGGTATCTGCAAGAAGAGGAACCAAGTCTGGAAGGCCTTGGATTATGGGTGTAGCTGAGTGAGCTCCTATCTCTGCAAACGATTCTGGCTATTCATGGTGTTATCTGGAGTGGTGACCTATACTGGAACTTGGCGCTGACATCTTCCTGCAAAGGAAATTTTCCTGAAGAAACTAGCCCAGGATTATCTTCCTCTGAGTTAACTTATGCAAATAAAGGTAATGTGTGATATAAATTGTTCAGGTCAACGTCTGGACTCCAGTACCAGGGGTAGTGCTAAAGGTCCTGCTTTGAGGATGTGCTCACTCAGCTGCAGAAGAGTGAGCCAGTCATCAAAACTGGATTTGTAACCTTCATGCCTACATGGACTATGGGTAAGAGAGTAAGAAGGAAGGCAGAAATGTCCAAATCCTTCACCAAGGACAAGAGTAGTCTTCTAATCTACAAAAGCTCAAAGGTGATCTTTACCAACTTTAAGATTTCCAATGCCAGAGGAGTCAGTTGCCTAGATGTCCAGTGGGGACTTTGTGAGATCCCTGTTCATCTGGAAAGGCCTCTGCTGTGTAGGAAGCATCAAAGCTGCATTTTCCTTCACGTAACCTGTATGCTCTGTCTTTGTTGATGATATTAATATAGTAATCATCTTGTCACAGCCTTCAGGTCAGAGGCAGAGGCCCTCCATCACACAATAGTAACCCTCAAATAAGAATGATCAAGATGATACAAGAAAACTTCAGTGATGTCACACAGTCAGTATTGGATAGACCTAATAGTATTTATGTCATAACTATAAAACTTTTGAATGTAAGAAATTGTACTGGAACACAAAAAATATTTTCTTCTAGGCTAATCTTCTACTTCCTTATTATTCAGTTTCTATACCTAAAGAAATGGGAAGTGAATGCCCTATTGCATGTGAGTTGGTCCCCAAACAAAGGCAGAGTTTAAAGCACCCCAGTGTCCAAAGGTAAAGGAGTGCCTTCAGATTGTAAACCAAGATTTAAATCTCATGTATATGTACATTTGTTACTGGCTGAATGGAAAACTGGGATCAAAAGCAGTCCCAAAGCTCTACTATTATTGTTGAGATTTTGTTGAGCAAAGTGTTTAATACAGCCCTGTTGTCAGAGAAACTCCTAATTAAGGGTACAAGACCAAGGGCAGGAGAAAGATTTACTACATCATTTTATACAAGTGCTCAAAGCTAATTAAGCAACTCACCCAAAATCTGGATAAGCAGAACCAAACACAGATCTCCGTTGCTGTGTACGAAGCCATCCATCCTTCCCCAGGCTTCCCCAGCTCAGACCTTTGGCTGCTCTCTGACACACACAACAGTGCTGCTGATTCCGAGGAGGGACGACAGGCGAGCACTGAGACAGCACTTCCCACAAACCAGGGTGATGGACCCAGCTGGGATGGAGGCAAAGAGAAAGTTGAGGAAGCGTTAAGGCCCCTTAGTGTCCTCACCCTTGCATGACTTTAGCATCCACTTCACAACAGTGAAGCCCATGCCCCAGTTCTCTGTGATCTCCTGCAAAGGGGTAGGTCATAGATCATAACCACATAAAGTGGGTCTGAGGCATAGGAGCCAAATTCATTCTAATTTAGCATCCAGAGTAAGGTTCAGAAGCCTAAAAATCCTTGCATTTGCTTTTCTCTGCACAATTCCTCATCTTTAAAACTGGGATAATGTTGACCTTCCTCACACAGGGGTTAAGAGAAATCCATTAATGTTTGTGCAGTGAAATGAAAGCTAGAAGGTTAAGTGGTTGTTGTTCATGCCAATAATTCATCACACTGGGCATAAAATTAGAGTTGACAGTGACCTTTCCTTTCCTGAAGTCCTCTTTTGGGCCAGACTCTGCTATCTCTTTTTCTGGCATAAATCCAGAATACATACATTCATAACAGCAGAACTGTTGTAGGTTTGCAGTGGGAAAACTAATCAGAACATTTTGCTCTCTTTTTTATATTAACAACTGCTATTATTAATCAGATATCAAAGTTTATGCAAATCCTTTCAGGCAAATAAATATTTTTTATTGCTAGCATAAAGCTGATGATAAATTAATTGTCCCTCTTTTCCATAAATATATCCAACAGTAGAATGTCTTTCCTAGGTAATGCAATTGCCTATTAATTATTTCCTTGTCTTTCTGAAAATAAATGTAAGAGGGAGAGACAAAGAAATTTATGTATACACAAGAATGTAGGGGAAAACTTCACTTGCACAGGTATAGACCTTTACAAAGGGCTTCACTAATGATTTCTGCATCAGCTACAAATTTTCAGGATCATAAGAGTAATTATGATTCTTGGCTCCTACTCCTGTCATAAATGAAGCTTTATTTTTATGTACACTTTTGCAGTGAAAAGTATTACTAATCTTACAGTCAGCAAATTCCTGAGTTAGTGAAAACTTGGTACATACATATGTATGCATACACAGCTTTGCCAAATACTCTCCTTGGTTTTTTTTCAGGGGCCAGGTTGGGGGAAGATCGTTGAAACTTCTGCAAAAAGGGCTATGGTATCTGACTCTGTTCTTCACATGCCAGGGAACTGAACTGTTGGGCTTACTTACATCCAAAGCCAATCTCTCTTTCAACCATTTCCTGTCTTAAAAACACCACCTTGAATCTTAGCTGCAAGAACTGTGTCCAGAGTTGCCTAGTTGCAAAATCTTAGTGAAGACAAAAGATTTGTAATACTACTTCAGGATAGGTCCCCACAGCTGAGGTTTATTGCAGTTAGATAAATCAACGTGAAATTAAGAGTGTTTTGTTGCTTATTAACTAAAATTTAATGATCTTGATAAGTAAGTACCTCTTTTTGCATTGAAGACAAACTCTGAGACGCTGCAGTATAAGATGGTGATGCTGGAAGCATGGAAATCTGCCTTTTTTAATTAAACAATGGAAGGCAATGATGCATCATGGTGAAAAGGCAAGATCTAAGATCATATTTTGCCCATGGTCATAATCTCTAGAGCACCTCCAGTTACATAATTCTGTCAACAATTTATGCTACTAGTAATTGGCCAATGTTGTCTTTCATTTGTTCTCTCTAATTTATTGTTTTTCAACATACTATTCCTAAAAGCTATGACAGAAGAAACAGAAATGCCTGTGTCAGCTGCATTGAAGGTTTCTATTTCAAAAGTGCTGCTGACTGACTCGCTTCAGGTATGGATGAGTTGAAAGCACCATAAGAAAACTGTCTCCATTTGGCTTTAATTTCTTTTTTTATGTTTCCTCAAGTTCAGGAATTTCCGGAATCTCTCAGCTAGCATTAAAGTAAGATTAGTCTGGAGAAAATTAGAAATTTCAATATCCTGGCCATCAGTTTGACCAGTATCTCTCTGTTTATGTTAGAAGAGATATCAAGCAGTTATTCACAGGCATCAGACTAAAGGATCAAACCTTCTCACATCAGAAACTTGTCATTGTCAGCATTCTCCCTCCCCTTTTAGAAGGAAGGAAGCAATTGCCTGTAGCTGGGAAAGTCATTCAACAGGCTGAGCTCTTCTCGCCCTTCTGAAAAATATTCAGAGGCAGCCAAAAGTTCAAGACAACAATAAAGACAGGGTGTAGCATGTTGACAGAGCCAGGATTGGGAGCAAAGCAGACAGTGGCATTTCCCCTCTCTTGCTTTTAGCAAAACCAGCTCTAGGGAACTGAGATGAAAGTGAAGTGCCATCTCCTACCGTCTCTCTCCCCACAGCCAGTTTTGCCATGAAGATGCACTTTGATGCAGCTTTATTCAGGGAAGGTGACAAACCACTGGAAATTATAGCAGATCAGGGGTCCTGGGTTGAGAAAAGGTCCCGGTTGTGCATGTGGCTCCGCAGGGCTCTGACATGCAGGCATGTGCTCTGTCCCTGGCAGATTTATGAGGGTTGCAGGCTGTCTCCATACGAGGAAACCTTACGAGTCTTTCCAGGTTGGCAGCTCTGGAAATGAACCTTGAGGAAGGGTGTTCATATACGCCAAAGTGGGTACCACTGTGGGATCATTCCTATTTCTGCCCACGGATGTGCAAGTAACACCACCAAAAACTGTGTTAAGACCTATACTGAGCCCCAGAAACTTCTCACTGATACTTATCAAAATCTTTCCTAGGCAGCACAAGCCACCTGAAATCTCTGTATACTCCCTCTTGGATGAAAGTAGGAAAATGAAACATTAATTGAATTGTGAGAGTGACTACACTGAGGACCAGGTCTGCAGGTGGTTAACAGTATCAGTAGCTACATACTAGCAATACAGCTTCGACATACGGAGAACATCAATAACCACCGGGAAGTGAGGTCTCTTTTCTTGTTGCCTTTGTTTGAAACCTGAGGCTGTCTCTACTTTTAAATTCGATAGTGGCAGGGAGCATTTGTGGGTACTGGAATTCATTGTCTCTACTGCTAAATTGCTAGAATGGACCCCAGTGTGGCTGTGATTGGGGTTGGAGACATGGCCCAGGGGGTAGCTCAGCCCCATTCCCAAAAGGCACTTTGGATGTCACTACCTTGATTTGAATGTTAACAGAGTTTAATAATATGAATGTAGGTTTTTCCATGCTCCAGTGCCAGAGACCAGTCCAGACATATTTAATTTCTTAGAATAGACATAGCTTGAATTTCCCAGGGATGAAATGATAATAACAAAAGAGATCAAGAATCCATTTTACATATTATGTCAGCAGAGTATGTTGCGCATGACCTTAAAATATATTGTGTACTTCAGTGCTGGCGATTATATATCAACTGTAGAAATCTGACTTTTGTAATTAATGTTGCTCCATTTTCTACTGGGAAATATAATTCGTGGATGGAATGGAGAAACCTTAATGAATCAATGTCAGTGTTCAAATGCCTGAAAAACCTCCTCCTTTTATGGCAGTGGCAGGAGGAAGAATGGTTTAAATGATACAAACAAGTAATCCTATCACAAACTAACAAGACGCTGTTTATCAGCAGGGCTGAGGTAACTGATACTCAGCCCATCCCTTTTGAAATAAACCACATTTGTTTAAAATCCCTTTACAGATACTGATTCACTGAAGCTCATTCCACCTGCCCAGAGATTAATTTCCTGATAGAAAACTAGCAACAAGCAGCACAAAAAAATCATAAACCTTCAAAGACGGTTAAGCTAAAATGTTTAATCTCTTGACCAGTATGCTAAAAGATGCCAGGTATGGTTAGTATTCTGCTAAGAAGTGGGAGATCATTAAGCTAATCTTGCTCTTTGTAATTGTCTGTCCATCATGGGTGAGCAGTCATTCTTTGCTTCACTCAATACTTGTGTTCAGCTGTTTAAATGTTAAGGAGTCATGGCAGAAGTGTATCACCAGCAAAATATATGGGCACTCAGAGAATTTACCTCGAGGCAGTCTGAGATCTTTCACTGGGCAAGCTGCCCCTTTGTAACTACTGGCAATAGTCTTGTGAAACGTGAGATTAGCTGTGTCTGCGAGGTGAGACGGGACAGTATCTTGCATATGACACAGAAGAGGTGAGTCCATGGAGGATGGAAGTACAAGAGGAGAAATTAAAAGCTGGTGAAGTCAGATCATTCTGTTTCATTGTTTGTTTCAAAACTGGTGTAAAATAGGTTGACTTCCACTGAGTTATACATATCTACTGTATCAGGGAAGTACTGCTGAAGGAAAGTGAGAGAAGTTGGGAAACTTAAGGGAAGAAGTGGTCCAGCAGGTAGCTTGCTGGTTGCACGGCACACCCAGATCACTGAAGATGTTGGCACCTGAGTGTTTGGTTTGAGGTAAAGTAAAACTTGTGATTTTGGCTCAGTCCCCACTCCTGGTCAATGTGGTGTTTTCCTGACAGTCACAGGCAAGGATGCAGGTAACATGGGATGAGGACTCCAGCTGTGGTCATAATTGTTGACCTGCAAACCGCAGAAGAGAGTGATAACACTACTTCTGTCCACTTTTGTGCCAACTCAGCTGTAAAAGTCACTTGAACTGAAGCTGTGAGTTTCTGTATTGCCTGTAAATATACATAAAGTGCTGTTTGAGACAATTAAGATTTGAATGTTGGTGTTTTTTTAAGTTTTTTAAAAAAACTCACAAAACTCTGTTCTCAGATAATCTAGATTAAATAAAATAGAAGAGTTCAAGCAGAGTAGACCTGACAGTTTGAAGGGATCTTTTGTTAGAAAACTAATTTACAGAAATATCAGCCTCAAAGTTCACCAAGAGGATCAGCTTTTATTTTGACTTAAACCTCATTGTCACAAAAAAAACAAAGGCAAGTCTGGTCGACAGCATTTGCCACATTGTTCCGATGGGCATTTAGTTATATAAGAAACCAGCTAATATGGGAGATGGAGGGAAGGAAGTTTGGGATTTAATGCAAATATATCCAACAGAGCTATTTTTTAAAAAAAGAAAATGAACAGTCACTTTTTCAGCTTGAGCCCAAATCAGGAGCTTAGGGGTTTACTAAACATTCCTATATCTTCAGTTTGTGTTTCATCTCCTAAATAAACTTTCAGAAGGTTTGTAGCTTAAGAAAACCTCTGTCATTTTAAACATCTGTTAAAGAAATGCCAGTTCATTCCTCACTTGCTGAGTTACTTTTTTTCCCCTCCTTAATGCCACCCTTGATTTGCCATGATGTGGGCTGGCTGTTGAAATGCTCTCATATGGACTTGAAGAACCTGATTTTCTGCCAAGTCAAAGGCAAACCTTCAGTTGCTTCAGTGGAGCTGGCCTTCAGTTGTCACCTGGAGGTGAGAGTCCCTCTCAACTGTGAGCCCAGGAAGAAATGAGAATGAAAACACGATTGAATTTCTCTGTTTCTGTCATGAAAGTCACACCTGAATGTAAGGTCAGCAACTGGGTTTTATCTGGCATTAAGAAAGACAAAGACATTAGCATTGTTGCAGATGCAGTCCCTGAAGGATTGCTTATTATTAAAACACCATTCTATATGGAAAGTTTGGAAGTGATTAGAAATGTCCTAAATTTCTGATTTTTTTTCTCTTAAGAAACAATCTTCCTTCTTTTCTGAAACACAACAACAAAAAAAATGGTTTAACATTTTTCATCCCAAATTAGAAAATTTGAAGGAAAGGTGAATTTTCCAAAAATGTTGGACTTAATGCCTTTTATCTCCATCAAATCTTCCTTTGAAATGACTACACTCCATTTTGTTGTACAACTCTGTATCTCACAGGGAAAACATCTGCTTAATCTCACTATGAGTTAAACTTGCGTCCCTGAAGAACCAGCAGTGCTTCTTGCGGTGATGAGGTTTGCTTTGGTCCAGAAGGAAGAGGTTAAGGTGTATTAACGTAGGTCATAAAGGCACTTTCTTCCAGGAGTATGTAATAATGAAGCAGCTGCTCCAGCTTGATTAGAATTACAGTCATTCCCTCACTCATTTGCCCTTGCAGAAGTGTTATTTTTAATTGGAAGCGGCACTTATGAATCACCTCATCCAGTTCATTATGAAAGTCCACTGTCACGAACTAGCAGGCGGCATAATGTATTCACAGGGCATCGTGTGCGCTCCCGCTTCATGCCAGGTCGGTACTTTCCCTCCCCGTGGAGCAGATAGATAGCTTATTGAACAACCAGCCTGCTCGGACGAAATGATAGATACCTAAGTGATGAGCACAAGGACCCTTATGTGACATATCAGGGCTGACCCCTTTGCAGGAAAACGGATTATCTCTCTTGAAATGCTCTTGAGGATGGTACCTGCCTCTGGCTGCTGATTCTGTATTGAAGAGGAAAGAGGAAACTAATGGGAAGGATTAGAGGAGAGGTGATGAATAGCGACTGAAATGGGACCCGGTCTGCGCTCCTCCTATTGCAGATACAGAATCTGATTGTGTTTGTGCTCTCACAAAGGAGATTTTTGTTCTGTCTGAGATTCCCTCAGTCCTGCGTACGTCAGTTTTGCAGTGAAGACACACAGTGCTTTCTCTCCCTGTTGTGGGAGGAATGCATCAGGCCGTCTTTGTGGTGCAATTTCTGTGACTAGGCAGGCAGGACAGCCAGGTGAAATTAATGCAGACAGTGTCCTAAAGATAGGAACCTTGTTATTACAACTCAGTCTTGAAAGAAATGCCTTGAACCCTGAAGAAATCCTCTGGTGTCAGTCAGTGCTCCAGCATCTGGGAATTTAGTTTTGCATTTTTCAGTCATGCATTCAGGAGATGTATTTTCTAGATCTGCTTCATATTACCCCTGACTGCCAGCCTTCCTGGGTCATCAATTAAATATGTAGAGTTGTTTCTCACTTTACTGATTTCAAATTTGATAGTGTTCAATCCCTGAAAAGGAGAAATGTCAGCCTCAAAGACTTCCCCAGAAAAGGCCAGGCTGCAAAGCACTGAATCACAGAATCATACTGAATCCCACTTAATTTCCTTTCCTTATATCTCCAGCAAGCCTCCTTCTAAAACCAGAGTATTTCAAACATCACTTACGTCCAGCTCTGGCTGAGTGATCTACTTTAGATGTTGATATAACCAAATACTAAAACATTTATATAGAAAGTAAACTTACAACTTAATATCCTGGGATCTGTAACCAACTAATTCTCTAACACCATCCTTTGCTGTGACTTTAAAAATTAGTTGCCTTGTTCCAAATTAATTTTCACACCTTTTTTTTTTTTTTTTTCCTATGGTCTTTGGAAGGCTGCCATCCTTACTCCTCCCTTTAGGGTATGATCCAGAACCCACTAAGTCATTGGAAAGTTCAGTAGAGATGGAATTAAGACCTCAAAATCTTCTTGAAAGCTCATCTAGCTAGAGAGACTCATCAAAGAAATAAAGAAGATGGTACCTTGCATTTTTTCTAAGACTTTTATAAAGCCAACAGGCATCTACAAAGGTATGTATCCTATTGATGTGATACATATGTATTTTATCAGCTGTGAAAAAATGCATTCATCAACATCTCTTCTTGCTGTTCTTCTTTTTCACATAACTGTGGTACATTCAGAGGATAGATACCTTCTTTATTGTAAGATCCTACAAACTGTCTATTAACTGGATGCCAAAAAAAAAACCCAAACCCCAAACTAAAAAATGGATAACCTTAGAAAAACTGGTAACTCCAGAGAACTTCTTTCTCTAAGATGAATCTTCTTTTTGGAGATTTTGATCTTTTCCACTGAGTGTGAAAGATTAGATCTTTTTTTCACAGACTTCTGATTAGACTGGGGTCGATGTCTGTCTGAGATGATAGAATTTCTAAATATAGCTGTTCACACACAAATAGCTACTTGAGAGGCAGGTTTCTAAGTTCCTGTTATAGCTAATGGAGGTCTCACCTAGATTCCACTGCTGAGACAGAGGCATCTCATTCCTGCCTGGCTTCCACCTACCAATTCAAGCAGATCCCATGTACTGTCAACCCCATGAAGATGTCTCAGAGATCTTAAAGCATTTGAAATGGCTAGGTGGAGGTTAGATGGAATACCCTAAAGATCATAAAATGGCACCAGGCCTTTACCTTTAAGAAAATTACTGCACTGAGTGCAAGAGGAGCTGTGTCTGGATTGCAAGTGATGGGACTTGACTGGTTAATTATTGCTTTCTTTTCACATCTTAGGTGACTGGGATGCCTTTTCCATCCATCTGTCACCACACAAGGGCATAGTTCTCCTATAAGTCCTCTGTCCCATTGGCCTCCTCATGAGGCTGTATCTGGAGACCTTCTAGTTAGTCATCTAAAATAACCAGCTAAGGGCTGAGTGGGTTCCACATGTACCTAAGATGGTACTGGATGGTTACATTTAAGCAAATTAATCTGTCCTTTAGATTTAATACCTTAATTCAGAGCCGAGTCCCACTACTTGGTGCTTTCTAGCTTTCAGAAGGCTAAAGTAGAAGGAAATTAATTCCTGCTGTTGTGATAGATTCTTGCTCTGGAAATATTACAGAATAGGGATCAAAATAGAAATAATTACCTTTGTGCTGGTTTCAAGGTGACTGCAGCTGGAATCCTTACCTGCATGCTAATTTCTGTCATATCACTCCTAATAGAGGAGCCTAGACCACTACTGAGACCATTCATGTACCAAAATTAGATGAGATGAACCCAGTCTCACAGGTCTATTAAAAAGTCATGCCTACTTGAGGAGTATCCTAATTACCACTTGGAAGCATTGTGCATGCACTGTGCCTAATAAATATGCATTAGTAGAACACAGCACAAGTACTCCTTGCAGTGTAGTATTCCTGAATTATTTTAATTGCATTTGCAAACAAATATATTGGGAAGTGAATGTTTGCCAATTGATAGTTCTGTTGTGCATCTAAGATTTTCATGCTGTCGTGGTGTGTCCCTAATCAGTATTTCTTACCCAGCACCTTTGACTGCTGACCTAAAAATATTTAACACCTGTTTTCAAAACTCATGGTCTTGTTTAGGTGTGGTTTAAAACAGCCATTCTACACCTAAGAGCTAATCTCTTCCAAACACTGGATTATTTTGTGATGGTAATAAGGGAAAAATAATCTGTCATCTGTATAGTACTAGTATGCAAGTCTTTGCTTAGTATGTGAGTATTTCTCCATTACTGGTTGAAAATAAATATTGGAAGGGACTTGAGGAATGAAATGGGTCTTCTAGGATCCCAGAAATACAGAAAGCCTAGAGACAAAGGGTGAGGCATGTGCATTCCTAAAAATTTTAACCATTTTGATGCATTATTCTCAAATACTGAGATACTTTTCTGGAAAAAAGGAACAGCAATTTGTGGTCAAGAATGAACAAAGAAATCGAAGATCAATATTTACTTGTACCCACCCAGAAGGCAATCTTATCCCCCAGTAACATGTCCTGGCCTAAACCCAGACCACCCTGGATCTAGAGTGTGACTTCAATTAGCTACGTTTGTAGATGGCCTTTGGCAAACTTCCCCATAAACTTGCCCAGGAAAGGTGAGCTTAGCTTTGGAAGTAATTGTCTATACATTATCAGTAGGATGGGTTTCTGAAAAGTTGGAGAGACTCTGTCACGTTTAAGAAGGAAGGGACATATTCTTTGCAGGAATAACCTGGCTATTTGAGTCTAGATGGACCCACTAGCAAGGGCATGTGTTCTTATAATCCCAGTTCTTGAGCCCAGGTTCCCATAGGGAGCCCACAATTTTGTAACTGCAATAAAAACACTAAATGTCAGGAAAGATTTTGGATTGCCTGCTAGTGGGAGCAGACTATTTAGTCTATACAGTTGCATCCAACTATTTAAGGAAGCTTCAAAAACTTGTCCAAAAAAGATCCTTTTAGCCAAGTACAATAGGAATTCTTTGCCATCCTTGCTACTCTTCTGGTGCACTTCGTACGTACTGAGGACCCTCATCTATGAAGAAAATGGCAAACCTAACTGAATACCATGTAACATATTTGCCAACCCTGAAGAATGCAACTGGGCTTATACTTAAAAAAAAAATCTAGAAAAAGGCTGGTTATAGAAAGTGACCATATAATTCTGCAATATGTTATTTAAAGTTTATTACCAGGTTGCCAAAGGACCCCATGAAGCTGGTCTTGCTGAGGATGAGAATTATATGCTATCATATTTGAAATAATTGTGCTGATTGAAAAAAACACACAAATACAGATAATTAAAATATTATTTTTCTTTTATGGAGTAATAAAATTTATTACTTTTTATACTACTTTGCCAAGAAAACAAATAAGAACTTTAATGTCTTTTTTACCACAAAGATGCAAATGTATACCAACTTTTTTCTACAAAAGGATAAAATGGTTTCCCTTAAACTTAAATGGTGCATTTGAGTTTTGTAATTGGGAAATAAACCAAAATATCACTTAAATATCAATTAAAACATCATCTCTTGGGAAAAAAAAAAAAAAAAAACACAAAGAATTTTTTTTTTTCCAAAGGGATTACCCATAAAAAATATGTTGAGCTTTTATTATTATTACAAACACACACTAAATATGAAAAATAAGTTTTATTCTAATTGTAAGCAAAATTTCAGAAAACTTAAAGCTTTATATGCAGAGATAGAGCACAGTTTTCAAGGGCATTGTTCCTAGTGAGTAAAGACATTGGCAGTAACTCCAGAACCCTTTATATCCTACACTAGGGAAGCCGGCACCATAGGACTGTGCCAGAGCTGCACAGCCTGGTAACAAGAGCTGCTGATAATTAAAACTACATGAGTTGATCATTTTCACCCAACTTGTATTGGGGTTCTTGGGGAAAGCCTAGTTCTTATCAGTGTGTGCAAGAAGGATATTTCTACAATGCATTTTCCTTTTCTTTAATTTGGTTTTGTACAAACTGATGCAAAAGCCATTGGAAAACGTTGAAATACCCTGTAAATCAGGACTTCAGCTTCTTCCAGCTGTGACCTAGACTCAGTTCATTTTAGCAGATTAAAGGTTTAGTCTCTATCATAGGTGGTTGACTCACAACATAAAGTTGCCAATTGATACTCATTGACTAGGAAGGTAATTTAGAGAACTAATTTTGATCTGACATCTAATCTTAGTGATTGATGCTGCCTCCCTGTAGAAGCCACTTAATCTATGGATTTAAAAATACTGTCTAAGAAGTTTCCCAACTCTCCCACCCACTAGCAAGTACAGATTATCTAAGGGTTAGTAAACAAGTACAACTTTCAGTGGAGCAATTCCTTAGTGAATTTTTCCAGAGGCAAAATTTATGATCTTCACAGCAGCCATAGAAATTCACATACTTTTTATGAAATAAAAATCTGTTTCAAAATATCACTAAAGCCATGCATAACTAGGCACATTTTTTTGTACTTTGTCCTGGTGAATTATGGCTTTACCTGTTCCTCACCAAACAAGACACCTTCCAATAAATACAGGTATTGTTTTTCAGTAAGAACTCTGTGCAAAAAGGGTAAAATGTTTGTTGACAGAGGGCACACACTCCTTCAGTACAAGTCTGGGTGTGGTCAGTAGCATCCATAGTCTGTCGTACTATACAGGAATTCAACACACTTCTGTAATTCCCTTGAACCACTCATTTCTTTCAACCAAGATGTAACTTCAAATGCTAAAATCTTTTTTATACTATAAAATTTTAATTGGTTACATGATCCTTCCTTAGGCCCCTTCACAGTGTACCTCAGGGTTGGGTTCACTGGGGGAAGCAAAGTTCCTCCCTTGCTTTAGCATCACTTGATGCAATCAACTCACAATACCATTTAAACAAGAATGGCCATGAAGCTGCAGAGATCTCTTCTCAATCACTTAGTGATAATTAATCTCAGAAGCATCTATTGCACCTCTTGAACATTTGAGAACAGGCTAGTTATAGTTGGTTAACATCGTAGCAAGACAACTGAAACATAGATACTTCCTTCTCTCTAGAACATTTTCCTCTAATCATTAGTTTAATGATTTATTGTTAATTTATGGTATTCACAAGCTCAAACCTAACTCTCCATTGATACTATATCTCATCATCACTGCATCCAATCCTGTATCTATGGGAATTCAGGTGGAAAATCTGAGACAGAGAGATTATATATACTTGTAGATAGATAGATATAAAAAAAAAAATGTTTGTTTGTATGTAGATGTAAATATATGAACTGTGTATCTACACATACAAATATTTTGTAAAATTTTAAATTTCAAAAAACACTGCCTTCTTTAAATGTTTAAATAAATGATGTTATCTCTGAACAATGGTACCACTTTTTAATGGTTCTCTTAGCTAATATTAAATGTAACTCAAGGCATGTGAACAAAGGCCATTATTACTGCATCTGAACATCTGTTGTTGCACCAGCTTTTGGGTATCATTAATTTCCCACTTACAGATTACAAAACATTACATTACCTTTAATGGCTCATCAAAATTATGAGCAATTGTTGTAACCATATCTGCACTCCCAGGAGTCTAAACACATCATGTTTTACACAGTCATCAAGGTAACAGAGTAGTACAAAAGTTTTGAAGGGGTATGAGGTTGATCTTCATATACCTGAAGAGTTCTTTTCACGTAGGGAAGAAGAGCATAGAAGAAAGATGTTTTAAGTCTTTCTTTTTTGACCAGGTTATTTAATTCATCACCCTATTAAGCTCTGTTGTAAATTAGCTGTATTTAACAATGACATTAATTCATTAATTTGATTTTCCCAAGTTCAGCTTGTCCTCTGGGCTGTTAAAGAAATATAAGAAGTGCTCCCTATAAAATTTGCACAAAGCTTCCCAAAGTGAAGTCCCGCTTACACACACATAATGGTGTTGGTCTGGTGTATCTAAGGCACAACTTTTAAAGCCCCCAACGCATAAAGAAGCCTTGAACAAAACATCCTAAGTGCTCATGTATCTACTGGCATACCACATTTACAGTCATAACCACAATCAGCTCTGCCCTTAGCTCCACGGCAAGCTATTGCATATTTAAAAGAGCCACATATATTTGTCACCTTAGATGTACGTTGTCCCATATCAGCAGCTCTTGTATATCACTCCCTTTCAAACTTCTCTACAGCGTTTTTATGTGCCCTGTAATCAGACTAAACAACTTCTCCTGTTTGAGTCTCTGGTGGCACATCAGTTTAGCTTGTTCCCCATTTGACTGAAGGCCATCACACCCTAGACCATCCAAACTCCACGCAGGCTGCTCCAGCTCCGGGCTTCTAGCAGGAGTGATCCAATTGGCTCCATTTAACCAGGCATGGCTGACAAGACAGTTTTTTTTTCTGGGGGATGCTCCAAGCAGTAGGAATATGTTTTGCATTATTGGCTCTAACATATGGCCTCAGTGCCAGGCTGTGAAATCATATAAGGCATCAATTCATTATTTCATGAACTTCAAAGTGGAAAAAGCACAAAGATGAATCATAACTATGCCTCAAGACCAAAGTGGTCACACAGGACCTAGAGAAGACGTCAACTGAATGCTATGCAGCATGTACACAAGTTAGTCTGCACCATTCAGGACTGGGACTCTTGCCCAGGTGCTACCCAAAAAACCAAAATATGCATATGTCATCTTCTCTAAGCTTGAATAATGTCTGGGTCTTTTCTTTTTATCCTCCTTAAGTTTGCCAATTTTCTCTCCCCCTATACTCAGTGCAGGCAGAATGATAGCACCTCTCCCCATGATTGTGTCGGGTGCAGGCTCCTCGCCTGGCTCACTACGCTGTCTATCCACAGCATTTCTGAGTAAGGAAATTGTGTGGAGTCTGTTTCTATTGTTTTCAGAGAAACAAGATTTCTAAACACCTATCAAAGGTGCTTAGACAGAATCTGAGCATCTTTCAGTCTGGGATGGATTTATCTGCACAAGTCCCTGTGAAACCATGGAGTGCTATTATCTCTTCTTCTTTCTCTGTCAAGGGAAAGAAAGAGCCCACCCCACCAGAAAGTGTTGCAGGAAGTGACTTTGAGCTCTTCATCTCTCTGTTGACCTAGGAGGGCATCTAAAGAGCCAGATTAAATTAGCTACCTAACTTCTGAAGGGCTAAAATTATGTGAGAAGACTCCCATTCACTGTTACTTGTATAAACTCATCTAGGAAGAGTCTAATGAACTCCAATTTCCTGTGTTTTAGGTTAATGATTTAGTCCCTAAATTACCTTTATTCTTTGTTTAGTCTCTGACCTTGGCTAGCATTTCTAGCTATTAGCACATTATAAATATTAAGCATTAGCAATACCTTTTTTTTTGTATTGAAAAATCCTTTCAAAGGCCTTTCAAAAGGTGGTTGACAGATAATAAAAACTGGGCCAGGTGAACCTATCCATCCTCCAGTTTTGGTAACACAGTAAGGCAAACCTGCCTTCATAGGTTCATAGGATCATAGAATGATTCAGGTTGGAAGGGACCTCAGGAGGTCTCTAGCCCAACCTGCTGCTCAAAGCAGGGTCAGCTATGGGTGAGACAAGATTGTTCAAGGATTTATCCAGTTTGGTCTTGAAAACCTCCAAGGATGGAGACTGCATGATTCAGTTCAGATATTCAGACCAATAACAATCACTGGCTTTTTACAGATAAAATAAACATCTCAATATCGACAAAGAAAAAGCTGTGTCAGAAACAGCACAACTAACTCCATTTGCATAATGACTTGTGTCCACTGTGCCCTAAATCCTCCCTGGTCCAAAAGTCCCAACTCTCCTCCTATTTCCAGGGCAGGCTAGAGGTTGTCCAGGCTGGGCTGTGGCTAATGCAGCCCTAGGTGTGCAGGTTGGCTCTACATGCTCGTGGCATGGCCGCCTGCTGCCAGGCACTACCTATAATGCCTCAGCCATTTGCTTCTGTCTCACTGAGCTCTAATTTAAATCATTCTATTCTACTTAGCTTCCAATTTCTACACAACTTCAGGAATATAATATCTTTCAGACCTGTAGCCTTCTCCAAAATTTGGCTGAAATTTGCTAGTAGATTCAAAAGTTAGGGAAAAGCCGAGAGACTGATAGATAGACTGCAGGAATACATAAAGCTTCATTTCTTTAAGAAACAAGTCTGAAAAAACAATTACTGCATGATTTCTGTATAAGACTCCAGAATCTTGAAGCTGAGAAAAATGTAGAAAACAGAATGTTTCCTCAAACCAAGCAGACATTCAAACTTTTTGGCACTAAAATGGCATTATTTCCATTGCAAATTTGCTTCTCAGTGGCATGGAAGTTACATCAGTTTCCGCTGTTATGCAAAGACATTAATCCTACTTTAAATGTCTGTAGGCTTTTTAATCCAGCATCCCCAGTGTGCTTACAATAATTAAGTATGCCATGTAATGCTCCAATGAGCAAAGTATGATTTGTGGGGAGAGGTAATATCTTTTATGAGACTAACTGATAAAGTTGGGGGATAAATCAAACAAGCTTTCAGGCACACAAGGTGGTTTTTTTCTTTTTTTTTCAGATTATTCACATAGTTTGACAGTGGCTGTGTGCCTCACACCTTTCTGAAATAACTGCCTTAGACTAATGTGTTAATACTCAACTGAAATTGGGGGTTATTGCATACAGAATGGTGATCAGCCATCCCTTCCAGGTGTCACAGCAGTTTCCATCAAAATATGCATGGAATTTCAGACTATATTTTTTTCCCCTACAGACTAATGCACAATTAAGGAACTCAATTAATACCCGTGCCCTTCCTAATTGTTCAGGACTATTATGCTTAAAGATAGGAAAGGCAGGCTGAAAGCAATGCAGCATTAAATGGCAGAAATCCTGGAAAGAAAAGGATAAAAAACGTACAGCCCGCTGTTCTCGAGGCTTCCCACTGCTCTAATGATGCAAAGATCACTGCTGTGGACAATATGAAATTGCAGACAATATATAAGAAGCTCGAGTTGGAAATTACAGGTGTATTGAAGATATCTAATCTGCTTAAAAAGTAGCCACAGGCTTTCCAGCTGAATTGGGTAGAAGAACTGGTTGCCTCTACTGCAAAGGAAAAAAGAGAGGGCCAGAATCACGTCCCTCAACCTGGTGGACATGCTTCTCTGATGCAGCCCACGATACAGTTGACTTTCTGGCCTGCAAGCTCACATTGCCCGGTTGTGTTGAGCTTCTTGTCAAACAACCACCCCAAGTCCTTCCCCGCAGGGCTGCTCTCAATCTGTTCTCGCTCAGCCTGTATTTCTGCTTGGGATTGCCCCAACACAGGTGCAGGACCTTGCACTTGGCCTTGTTGAACTTCACAAGGTTCACACTGGCCCACTTCTCAAGCTTGTCAAGGTCCCTCTGGATGGCATCCCTTCCCTCCAGCATGCCAACCACACTCCACAGCTTGGTGTCATTGGCAAACTTTCTGAGGGTGCCCTCAATCCCGCTATCCATGTTGCTGACAAAGAAGTTAAACAGTGCCGGTCCCAATACTGATCCCTGAGGAACACCACTCCTCATTGGTCTCCACTTGAACATCGAGTCGTTAGACCACAACTCTTTGAATGCCACCATCGAGCCAATTCCTTATTCAACAAGTGGTCCATCCATCAAATCCATGTCTCTCCAATTTAGAGAGAAGGATGACATGTGGGACAGTGTCAAATGTTTTGCACAAGTCCAGGTAGATGATGTCAGTTGCTCTTCCCTCATCCACCAACACGTAATCCCATCGTAGAAGGCCACCAACTTTGTCAGGCATGGTTTGCCATTAGTGAAGCCATGTTGGCTGTCACCAGTTGCCTCCTTATTTTCCATGTGCCCTAGCATAGTTTCCAGGAGGATCTGCTCCATGATCTTGCCAGGCACAGAGGTGAGACCGAGCGGCCTGTAATTCCCCAGGTCTTTCTTTTTTCCCTTTTCAAAAATGGGGGTTATGTTTTCCACTTTTCCAGTCAGTGGGAACTTTCCGGGACTGCCGTGACTTCTCAAATATGATGGATAGTGGCTTAGCCACTTCAGCTGCCAGTTCCCTCAGGAGCTGTGGATGCATCTCATCAGGTCCCTTGGACTTGTGCACCTTCAGGTTCCTTAGATGGCCTCGAACCTGATCTTCTCCTACGGTGCATGGGTCTTCACTCCCCCAGTCCCTGCCTTTGCCTTCTAAGACTTAGACGGTGTGGCTGGGGCACTTGCTGGTGAAGACTGAGGCCAAAAAGTCATTGAGTACCTCAGCCTTCTCCATGTCTCAGAAGAAGGAAGAAGCCACCGTTCTGCTCATGAAATGGTCTTGTCTCTCCCTTACACTTATCCTGTCTCCATATTTCCTTTTTTTTTCCTGACCTGAACTCCAACTCATCTCAGTGTGCTTATGAACTCATGACGCTTTGTGAGTACCTATGGTGGTCTGAGGAAAGAGGGGAGATGTCATGAAGGACAAAGAAGCCAAATAACTGGGAGGAAGAGACAAATGGGATCCTTTCTTGGTGGCCATGCCATCTGAAGAAGATTATGGAAATATGGTGTTAGATCTCAGCAAGTCTTTGTGAATACAGGCTCACAAAGTCTGTTGCTGAGCTGTTATGGTGTTCATTCTGCAGTTAGTGAGCATGGACCACCATCGACCTTCCTGATGCTCAACATACTCCTCGCTCCTCCAGTGCGCAGTGGTCTAGAGCACCTGGAATGGGATGTTTGCTCCTGCTTCTGACATACAGTGGCTTGTAGGTCTATGCTGTGCCTTTGCACAATGAATGTTAAGTCAAGGTCAATACATATGTCCAATAGTGCTTTCTCTCAGATAAAACATTAAGCTGGAAGGAGCCATTTCATGGACAAGGTATCACTCCACACGGAGTGATGTAGTCCATCATGCTTTATGGCATGGGCTCTGGTGGCAGCAGATCCCCATGTTAGGACTGGCTGTTTCAGTGTTTTCTCTTTTCTCATGTAGCAGTCTGGTCTCTCCTCTCCCTTTCCCCAAGCTGCGCTGTCTCGGTCCCCAAGCAATCAACACAAAGTGCAGAGATCTAATCTCAGCCCTGAGGCCTTGGTACACTACCATAAGCCACAGCCTGCAAATCCAAACTAGCTCCAGACCCAGAAGTGCCAGGTCTGGGACAGCTACTAGCTCTGTCTTTACTAGTGAACATCTGAGAACATCCTAATTGCAGTATCTAAAGGCAACCTAAATACAGCAATTTATCCTGATACACCAACTTACTTAGGGTTAGTACCAGGATTTTGAACTTGGCAAAGGTACCTAAATCACTTTCTCACTTATGAAATATTTATCCTTTTAAATCACAAGGATCCCTTCTGGACTTTATCTCTGAATGATTTTATTAGAAGTGCCAGCTCCAGGCAGAGCTGAGGGGAGTAAGCAGGGTGTTAGTAGTTGGCAGGAGAGTTGCCATTTGTTGTGAACAGTTTGTGACATGGTGTTATAGGAATAGTCTCATTTTACAGTGTGTCACCTGTGGTGGGTTGGCCTTAGCTAGATGCCAGGTGCCCACCAAAACCACTCTATCATTCCCCTCCTCAGGTGGACAGGGGAGAGAAAATACAACTGAATCAGGATAAGGACAGGGAGAGATCACTCAACCAATTACTGTCACAGGCAAAAAAGACTTGACTTGGGGAAAAATGAATTTAATTTATTACCAATCAAATCAGAGTAGGATAATGAGAAATAAAACCAAATCTTAAAACAACTTCCCCACACTCCTCCCTTCTTTCTGGGCACAACTTCACTTCCAATTTTCTCTACCTTCTCCCCCCCCAGCAGCACAGGCGGACAGGGAATGGGGGTTGTGGTCAGTTCATCACACGTTGTTTCTGCCGCTCCTTCCTCCTCAGGGGCAGGACTCCTCACACTCTTCTCCTGCTCCAGCGTGGGGTCATTCCCACGGGCTGCAGTCCTTCAGGCACAGACTGCTCCAGTGTTGGTAGCCCATGGGGTCGCAAGTCCTGGAGAAAACCTGCTCCAGCGTGGGCTTCTCTCTCTATGGGTCCACAGGTGGAGATCTGCTCCCCCGTGGACCTCCCTGGGCTGCAGGCGAACAGCCTGCCTCACCATGGTCTTCCCCACGGGCTGCAGGGGAATCTCTGCTCCAGCGCCTGGAGCATCTCCTCCCCCTCCTTCTGCACTGACCTGGGGGTCTGCAGGGCTGTTTCTCTCATATATTCTCACTCCTCTCTCCAGCTGCAGTTGTGCAGGTTTTTTTCCCCTACTTAAATCTGTTCTCCCAGAGGTGCTACCACCATCACTGATGGGCTTAGCCTTGGCCAGCAGTGGGTCTGTCCTGGAGCCGGCTGGCATTGGCTGTCAGACATAGGGGAAGCTTCTGGCAGCTTCTCACAGAAGACACCCCTGTAGCCCCCCCGCTACCAAAACCTTGTCATGCAAACCCAATACATCACGGAATGGTTTGGATTTTACCGTGAGAAAGAAGTTAGTTTATGTCCCATAGGAATGGACTGGTCTGGTTTCTCATTACAAAAATAAGAGGTCTCCTCTGAAAGATCCCTTCATCTAGATGTTTGAATAGATTACAGCTGAATGAATGGAAGGAAAGAGCTGTGCATGCTACATTGATACAGAAACTTAATAGGTGGGTGGAGCACAAAACAGCAGTAACAAAAAGAGAGAACTTTCTCAATGCTTTTTTACCATTGCGGAGTGATTTCCTAGCTTATTCAAATACCCACAAGGTGTACATAGAAACATTTCTTTGCACTGACACCTTGAGAGATCTATAACTTTCCTTTCACAAGTTTGAATGTCTTGTCACAGCCATTTGATAATTTAGTAGAGAAAATGCCTCAATTGTAGCACCTCTTCCAGCTTGTTTTCTGCTGCAGTGAACTCCAGACCATAACATTCCTCTCTGTTACAAGTCTCACAGCAGAGCCTTTCACATCTTGTTTGCTTGGGCTTTTTTATTGTTTGGTTAAAGAGCAGCCACATATTTCAGATACTGTCGTAATCTGAAAGGACATATTTTAAAATGACATAACGTATTCCGTGTGACTTAATGATGGGAAATTGGATTCGGTGCACTTATAAATTAAATGGATGATTTTATACTTGAAAGGTTGAAAACTCAGCCTGGCATATGAAAGCCAAACTACACTTTGTCATCCTCACACACAGAGGGTTGGAACAATCTTCTCTCCATGTCCATGGTTTGTGCAGGAAGATATGGTAGGTTTTACATGCAGTAATAGAGACTGTGGTTGGTCACTGGGAAACACTTTTGAAGAAAAGGAGGTAAGCACTCACAAGAACTGGCTTAAGAGGGAGCCTCCATCACTGGAGGGGGTTATGAACAGGACAGGCAAAAATCTGGCAGGAATGATGGAGGTGTGGGTCACCATGTACCATGTCAGGGAAATGATCTAAATTATCCCTTGCACGGAGTCCCATCGGACCCCATTCTCTATGATATGGGTTATAAATAATGAAGACTGTCCAGCCATAATAAAGATCCTCCCATAACAAAAACTTGTAATAAAGGCAAAACCATACCTGGGGTTACTGCTGTGCCTTCAGACAGTATCATCCGTTTCAGTCTTTTCTCTTTGGTAGTCAGGCTGACTACCAAATAGCCACTTCTCTTGAATTGGCGATGTGTTTCATGGTGCCTCTCCACCTCATTCTATGTAATTTTCTTCCTCAAAAATGTTTATTCCCCACTTGTGCTCTGATATTTGTTATACAGCTTGGAGCATAAAGCAGCTTCCACTTTGTGTTTCACCCCTGTTATATGCTTATTTCCTTACACTAAGAAGAAACAAATCCTTTCCAACAGCGTGATGTTGTTGTAGGTAAAACCAAAAAACTGGAACAATAAAAGTTTTATGGGAGTGTGCCCAGTAACATAACACCTATCCAATAGTGCACACCAAACCCTGTAAGAAAAACACCCACTGAACTGCATGCTAGAGGACTGACAGATATACTACAGGGCATAAGAATGATGCTGGGAGCGGGGCATAGGTGTCCTCTTCAACCACTGACCTCCAGAATCCAACCCAAAAGTGCTTCGGGTTAGAAAGGACCCTGCCCTTCAGCTGCATCTTCACACTCCAAAGACTCTACTCATCCTACTTGATCTACACCGGCTGAAGCCTCTGGCCTGAAGCCCATGCTCCCATCCTTGTGGTCCTTAAATTTTACTTTTTCTCCTTTGACAATTTTTCCCACAGAGCACAAGATTTCACACAAGAGTTTCAATTTCCTGTACCTTAATCATAGTCAAAAGGCAACAGGGGAGAATTTCAGGGTCACTACTGAGGGTTTGGTACCCAGGTCCCATGGGAAGTCAGTAGGAATAGGAATGTTACTATACTTTGATACTATACTTTTGACCTTTGAGAATTTTTCCTTCTGTCTTGGTCCTCATAACTATATTGAAACTCACCAAGTGCATAGTGAAGTTCAAAGGAAGAACTTTGTCTTTCTTGGAACCTGAAGATCCTCAAGACAGTGTCTAATTATCATTGCACAGCAATATGAATTGGCAGGATATGTTCCAAACTCTTTAAATATCCAGCCATAATATTTGACCTGATGACTTTGTGCAATGGATTTGACAGTCTAGGCTAACCTATATAAAAAGAGATTTTCACATCTTTTAATTTTGCCATTCTTTTCATTTAATTGACTGACCCTGTTCTCATATTAGGGCATACATTACAAACCTGTCTCCCAGGAGAACCTCAACTCTTGCTGATGTTCTAGTCACAGGTTGTTAGACTTCACCAGGAATATGAAAATATTGGTGGTGTGCCTTCACACTGAACCTGACAATTGCTTTTCTTGAGACTTGCAACACATTAAACAGATTATTTTAAATTTAATTTTCTCTCCTACTGAAATCAGTGTGAGATTTTTTTTTCATCATCCACGATAGTGCAATTAGACGCCAATAACAGGAAGCAACATATAGAAAGATTTTGTGCAGACAGTAAATTGCTGGTATTTTTTATGGACTGTGCAGAAATTTAACTGACACTCCCCACTGAAGTGTTGGTCATGAGTCAGGATTTTCCAGTTCACTGACCCAGAATGTTCTAATAGAGGGAAAATAATTAAACTCCAAAACAGTTTATTGCCTACTGCTCTGAAATATGACCCTAATATACAGCAAACAAGAACCTGGCTATAAAGAAGTATGAATTTCATACTCAAAAAAAAAAAAGAAAAACTGGAGTTAATGTGATACTATGGTGTCACTTTAGCCTGAGAATTTTGGGTGGCATTTCTAAGTTATATTGGCCACTTTCAGTGATACAGACGTATATGCTCAGATAATTCCTTGGCACCCTCTGTGTTGTGCAAAATATTTGGCTGGTGACAATTAATCCACTCCAAGAAATGATGTCAGGAAATAAGTAATGTCTAATAAGACGGAAGGCATTTTCGAGCTGAGTTTTTTATAACCCTACTGCCAGGAATGGGCAGTTTTGGTTCGTCCCCTCTGCCCTACATTGAGGGATTTATATTATTTATTTTCTTAAACTAAAAGTTCAAGACCATTAAGGAACTGCAGTTCATCTTTAAGATGAATTGCAAACCAGCTGTGCAGTATTTCACCTTAATGATCCGGTGCATACTGAACAGCACGCAGAGAAGCAGGTTACCAGTTCTCCCTTTGCTAAACACAGCAAAATAGTGCAATCTATAATCCAATTAGCATTGTTAGAAAAGTACAATGATTTCAGTTGTCTCAACTATAAGCTACGAATAACTTTAATCAAGAAATGTAAACCTTCCCAGGCTGAAACTGAGTCGTACACAAATCACAACTTGAAGGCTTACCAGTCAGAGTTCAAAGTTACAGGTCCTCTGTAAACAGCTACCCAGTGAACATTTAAAACATCTGTTATCTGAATTTTAGAGGAGACCACATCTATCACTAGGTAGTTTCATCTTCCAGGAAAAGATAACTGTTATGCTAGGAATTATTTCAGCCTTTAATGAATTTCCTATTTGAGTTATTAATGTGCATCCAGTGTGGGCTACAACATCATGTGTAATGGCTGAAATCTGGCTTTTAAATGATCAGTGGTTAACAAATAGCTTTTAGACTAATTAATGAGACCTAAGGAAAGGATTGTTTCTTGCCTTGTATCTGGTAGGAGGTGGGATGAAATAGGCTGTAGAGCATATCTTCATGCCCAGGACAGAACTTTGGCTGCTGAAGTAAGATGATACTGGCCAGGGACTCAAGAAATACTATTACAGTGTGACCATAATGATGTTAAGATCAGACCTATATTTTTATGCTATTTTGTTTCCAATTAAAAACAGCTAACAACCTACACGAAATATTAAGATAAAGTGAGAGAGGTCTTTTACTCTTAAAAAAAAAAAAGTTGACAAGGGAAATGACACTGGTTTTCTGTATTTTTCTTTCTGAATTGAACTATTATTTTGAACAGGAAATGCATCTGTAAAGCATCGAGCAATATTTTGTTGTGCACATGTGGTTAGAAGGTCATATAACAATGCTGAGTCTGTAGATTTCTTAAAAGAATAAATGCGAGGAGGTAATTCCTGTGGATTTGTGTGTCTGTAAGGCAATGGAAAGAGGGGAAAGTGGGTTTCCTGTTAGATGCCCCATATCCTTGTATTTCCATTTCTTGAAGTTCACTTGAGAGCTGAGCTGCAATGGTCTGCCAAGAACAACAGAGTGACTCTCATACAACTATTTCTTTTAAGGGCAGTAAAAGGCAAAGGAGTTATTCTTGGCTTTGCAACACAATTGCTTGTTAGTATTTCTAGCATACAGCAGGCTAGGCAGATAACGAGACATTTGACTTCCCTATTATTAACATCAACTTCTTCCTGTTTCAAACTCTTTTTGGTCCTCCAACAGCAATTTTCTCTTAGATAACAGTGAGAAAATCCCTGACTCTTTCAGATGTACAAGGTCATTTTCTAAGCAGGAGTGTTAACTGGGACTCCGTCAGAAACCAGCTGTCCCTCACAAGGAAGAGTTGCTTATGAAGTCACCGGTATGTGGTTGTTTCCACTACGGTTTTACCAGATCATGCTATTGATAACATAGGACTGAACTCCTGCAGCAAAGAGATGTTTTGGAAGAGGTGAAGGGTGATGCACAGATTCAGGCACCAAAACCAGACAAAGCAGTACGTGCATTTCAATTGAAGAGTAGTTCACCATGTGTCTCAGCACTTCGCCAGACCAGGACAATGTCGTGATGCTGATTAGACTTTCCTGGTGGCCTCTGTGGCCAGCCAAGCTATTTCGTTCTTCTTCAAGAAGAATAGTTCAGTGCTGTGTGAGACTTCATTGAGGTGTCCATGCCCATGTCCATCTCACAAGCAGGATGCTCTGCAGGAAAAGTTTGTCCTTTCTACACATCAGCCATTTGGCAGCTGAAGGGTCTATTCCCTGTACAGAGTGTTTTAAAGGGAAAGTAGCAACTGAAAACATCTATAGAGGAAAATAAGAAAACTCTTTCTTCAGAGAAGACTGCAAAGGAATATTAAATAGTTTGTGTGAAATAGATTGTGTGGAAAACATAACTAAAACCAAATAATTGTTTCTCTAAAAGTTATGTAAATTCTCTAGTGCTTGCATTGATTGCTGTTTTCATCACACTGCTTTAGCTTTAATAGGTTTTCTTTTCAAGGATTAAATTTCATAGCCCTTTCATTTGACTCTGCTAAGGTGCTGGGAAGCCCAAGCACTGTTCAATAACAGCTCTGGTGTAGTCATTCACAGTGGCTCACATCCCTCCTTGCCCCATACCTGACAGCAACCCCCCTGAAACCAATCCTTTTATACCCCTCTTACCTGAAATGCCTAGCATCCATTATGCAAAACTCCCCTTCCGCTAAAAAGGGATTTACAACCCCTTTCTGAACATGGCTCTCCTGCAGTAGGAAACTTCTCAGCATCATCAGGTCAATTGAAGTGCCCTGAATGCCTTATCCAAACCAGAGAGGTCTAATCTCTTTGAAGCCCCCCCAAAGAGGTATTTAGAGTACTTGCAGTACTGCAGGTGTCCCAGGAAAGAAGTGCCCCATGTGCTGCTGGTATTTGTTGATGGCATTTATTCTGCAGTAAATTTAATGTTTAGACTCTCTCTCTTCTGACATGCACCTGCACAACCTCCCCTCCCTTTCCTGCAGGATGCGTGAAGGGCAGACGCAAAACCAGAGGGCACCTGAGCCTGCGCCAAAGCAGGAGCAGGAGTCCTCTTCCGAGTCCAACCGTGATTGCCTGCTTATCACCTGGGGAGCCATCACTCTCCACAAACTGAGCTGACTGTAAACTGCTCCTGACAGTTTTAATTTCTCCAAGGGATGTCTTTATTGGACAGTCTCTCCATATCTCCTATTGACTTTTATGAAGGGCATCGCACTTCTGCTTTTTGTCATGGAGTGGGAAGCTCAGAAAGTATAATGGAGGGACAAAACCGTTCAGATAAAGAAAATGAGAAGAACTTTTTGTAGATAATAAGTTTCTTCAATTAAAAAAAAAAAGGATAAAGACAAGCCCCTCAAAAAACAGGCTTGAGGCAACTGAGCAGTAAACCAGTGTAATCCCCATTTACACTTCATTATCTTCTCTGGAATTCCTGGTCATACACTTGGGATCAAGCTGACACTCAAAAAGCAGATAGTGAAACAAGGAACAAGGCAAAAGGGCTGCTCTGCAGAGCAAAGCAAGAGGGAGGTGTCATCTCCATGAAGGTTTGGTTGATTTGGAAGAGGTGTAGAAGCGTGGAACAGGTTTCAGTAACCAGAATGAAGATGTGTATATAAAACACTACAGAGTATGAAAAACATCTCCCTCCTGCCACAGAGAAATAAAGATACCATCAAGGGAGTATACTACATTAAAAATTAACACAGACAAGTAGTTGATTTCTTCATAGGCTTCAATCAGCTATTTATGAATTGACAATGATTATACTCTCTCTCCCCTCCTTTTGTCTGCTTCGTCTCTGGGGTCATGTATTGTCCTCTTCGTTGTGGTTTCCTTACTTTATGTAAGTCCTTGTTTCTCCTGGGGAGCCCAAAAAAGGCTTTTTTATGTGGGAAAGGTGTTAATGCTGAGCAAAACATGAACACGAACCTTTGCTGTGGAAGGGATTTTTCTTTCTGCAGGCAAAGGTTCATTTATGTACGTGCCATGCACCTACAGAACAGCAAGAGAACATGAGCAATGGAGCTCAGTTTTGTGGCCATGCTCCTCACCCAGGCACACCTGCCAGCAGTGTACTTCAAAAGGAGGGGCTGCATTCCATGAGATCTTCTCTTTCGATCATGAGTAATTTCTCTTCATTTGGAATTTCACGGATGTTTGCTCTGGAGACTAAATGTTCCAAAAATGTAAAGGTCCAAGAAAATATTGAAGATTAAATTAAGACAAGTGAGTAGGACTCAAGTTTAAGTTCAACATGACATCCTGCAGCAGAACCAAGAGAGGTAATGGAGGAAAAATGAAAAATGCAGAGAAACTTTCTCATGCCATGAACAAAGAACCAGAACAATTCCTACTTTCACATTTTCTGTTAAAGGAGCTCTGTTGGGTGGCATTAACTAGCACAAGTAGCTGACATTTTAAAGTATATATGTAGTTATAACTTCTGAGGTTTTTTAGATGCTTCAATGAAAGGTGGTCTGGAAGGGATTGAGGATAAGTCGAGTAGGAGCACAAAACTGGTCGTGACACAGCTCGTTACACACTTAGTATCGACTGCTCTGTCACATTAAATCTGTTACACAGCAGAGGCAACAACTGTCCTGTCATACCGCATATGTCTAACTGAACAAAAACATTGCCAGTAAGCTAATACTGGCTGCTTTGATTCTGGGATCATCTGAAGAACAGAAGGAGAATTTGTGAATGTAAAGCTGCTCTTCATGACATCCATTTGATCTTGGATGTGAAGAAAATCTAGTCATTAGTCTGGACTCCGTGACCTCCATGTAGGTTTGGAATTTGCTAAACAGTTCAACCATACACAAACTGTGTATTTCCCTTTCTACAGCAAACGTCTCCCTTCCTAAAGGAGTGGGAGTCCATAAAAATTTCAGTAAAAATATCAGTAATTCCTATAGGTACTTTATGATATAAGCACCATTTGCTTTCTGGCCCTGGGAATACAGTTGATTGAATGAACCTTTAAGTCTCTTACCTAAATCTGCTGCAGTCCCTTGGAGATAGTCCATGAATTTTAGTAGGTGTTGGATTAGCTCCTAAGGGACTAATTTCCCAAGCAGTAAAAGATGCAATGCTGATTTGTGTGGGAAACAGGCTGCCCAGGTGGATGAGTGTTGTTTTGTTATACTACCAGAACTCTGTATAATACATTGATCCATGGTGACGAGACGGTTGTAGGAGGCAAGAAGAGGGGACAACAACCCCCCTTGCCTTACCAACTATAATCACAGATAAGGCTTTCCAACCTGATTTTCATGATATCTTGGACCAAACCCTGCAATCCTTGCCTAGTTAGCATTCAGCCAGACCTCTCACTGAAATGAGAGGATCCTCTAGATAAGAAAATGCAAAGTCAGGCTGGAGAGCCAATTGCCTTCTAACCACATTTTCTTATTGAAATCAACTCCTCGCTTCGCTTACGTGACAGATGGCATGGGGCACTCGTGTCAGCACACAGTAGGGAAGACAGCTGGAAGTTTGCACAGCGTGTTCCCGTCTTCCTCGGTCCTTCATGGATGGGGAGAGATGTGTTTGCAATGCTACTGCAACTGAGTCCTGTACCAAAGGCAGACAATACGGTCCTGGGTACAGGGTGCTGGATTTGACCTGTCAGCCCCCTTTCAGCTAGTTCAAAATTTGGTGAATGCATCACCTGTGAGAACTGGGCAGATGGCAAATTTTACTATTTCAATTTGTCTTTTATTTCATTATCCCCTTAACTTTTTAATTTGACTGCTCTAATAAAATAATCAAATTTTATGAAGGTTGTTTTTCTGCTGGGTAGGCAAACATCACAGATATCAAAATGTAATACAAAGGCAAATACTCAGGATCATCAAGACACCCTGTATCCATAGTGATTCATTTATAATGCATTAAAGTTATAGTGCTTTAGGCTAGTTTAACTGTTCAAACACATTAAGAGGAGTGCTTCAGATAACTCCATCTTGGGAACAGAGAGATATTTCAGAAAGTGATGTGTTCAGGGAGCTTAAAAAGCAAAATTTGTTGTCATGAATGGTTTTAATAGATGATCTGAGATTTAGGCATCCTGGAGGCAAAGCTCATTTAGTCTTCCAACCATTTTGTCATGTTTACTGTTCAAATTTCTTGAAAAAATTATCAAGAATAATTGGGGAGGGGGCACATTTCTTGCTAAAGCCAGTGTTTTTTATTTTCCAACATACAAGCTAAATACCTGGTGGAGACAAGGAACAAATCTTTGCCTTTATGGTCTCTGAAAAAGGAAAATAATTTTGTGGTAATTTTTGCTCCCTTCTTTTGGTGGCAGTGTTTATTAACAGGCTAGGAACCCTGATGGACCCAGACAAAGCTTAATAATGTCTGACAAGCCATTCATGGTAAAACTGGTTAATGTCACCTTTCCTTAGCTCAGATGTTTTAACTTTACTTGCCCCTTAGCCCATTATGTCAAAGAGGTAACAATAAATGCTTAGGAAAGAAAAATTAGCTTTATTTCTGTGTTCAAATGGAAGAAAGCAACACAATAAGCAAAACCAGTCCATTTTCTTTGCACTGTATAAAGCAGAAAGTCTTCTTTTTCCAGCAAAACTCAGTATTAGATAGACAGAGTAATCCCACAGCGTTTACTGCAGGAAAACTGCCCACAGGGCTGGAGATCCCTAATGCACAGGAAAAGTCACGTACTTGATTACGTACATGTAAATGATACTGGAAAGCCTTTGCAGGTTCAATGAATCCCACTATTTCTGTCACATAGGATTCCTTGCCAGACGTGTATGGAAATTGCAATTAAAGACAGCCAAAAATATCTCAAATTTCTAGTCTTAACTGTGTTGTCTTCAAAGATGGGAGGGGGGAAGATAGAAAAGGCAAAAATGGTGAATGAACAATAGACACTATGAACTTTAGCTTCTAATTTTTCTGCCTGTCCTTGGGGGAAGAGCTTTCAAAGGAAATTGCCCTACTAAAAATATTTTATGCCACAGTGTATTGTAAAAAATTGAAACAGATTGTAAGATACCAAAATCATTGTAGTAAAGAGCATATTAGACATCCTATTTTTACCATGGATAATTTCAATATTAATAAATGGCAAAAGTAAGTAATTACTATGCTAATTAAGTAACTGTTGCAATATTAAAGTCAGGTGCATCCAAAAGAAGGCATCCTAAGACTACCACAGATTTAAAACCTGTATTAAATATTATTTTTCTTTGATTGCCAGACTTATATTATTTCCCTTTGCAGGAAAACATAATCTAAGTAAACAGGCTGTGGTTTTCAACCAGAGACACCATTATCTTCAATCAAAATAATATTTCACCTAATTACAGGAAAAACATAAATAAAATTCCTGTCCAATCTTACGCTGTCTTTCCAGAAATACAGTACAAATACCATGTTCTAACTGTGAAGTTTATTTCCTCTAGATTTTGATGTGTGGTTATTTTCTCATGTATCTTATACTTGGAGTTGGGCTGAGCAGAGATCTAAGGCTCTGATGATGAGATCAAATTCGTGAGGAAGCAAACGGCTTGTTCCATTTAGAGGCTTTTATAACCCCTTTTCTGTATCATTGTAGAAAGAGAGAAACTTAACTTTTGGGGCTTTGTGACCTGTTCATTGGTAGAACTCTTTCCCAGCTTATCTTATTAACTGCTTTATGTGAATTAATAACACATACAGATTAGAGCTGAAATCTAGCTTTTGCCTTTGTGGCAGGAATTTCTCAGAATATCTTTTTTTTTACCTAACCCACTTTTCTGAGGTATCCCTTCAGTTTTCTCAGGGGCTTATAGAAGTTGAAACTGTTTCAAATAGGTCAAATACCTTTATTCTCTCTACAACTATTTTTAAACTTACTTCTTTACAATTTTATGTAAGTAGCCCTTGAAGATGATACGACTTTTTGTCAGAGCCTTTCTTTTCTGAAGTAGTGCCTGTAACCAAGAAAAGTTAACAAATTAATATCCATGTTTACTCCTAAAGCAGTTACGTGAGTAACTCTACAGCATTTTATGACTGTGCCATATGTACATAAAATTATTATATATTTAGTTAAATATCAGGAAGTGAAGATATATAACACTTCCAAGAGCACAGCTCAGAAAAGTATGTTCTAATTCTTAAAGATCACTAATTTTCCCATCTCTGTGAGGACACATTACATGATGGAATTAACCAATCTGAAAGAACCCTTCCTCATGACTCTCTGGGTGTAAAGGTTTAAACTCTTAAAAAACCCAATTATTTTTTACAAGACTTTTAGGTGTTTACACTGCTCCAATAAATGAGCCTGCACTGGGATCTCAGCTTCCACTTGGCTGCTTCTAGCACCCAAACTCATTTGTCCTGAACCAGCTGCACATTGCAGTGTAGACTGCACTCCAGGTAATAAGAAGACATGAGGGAAAAGGAGTAGTTTTATGACTCGTTTTTATGGCTAGTGATAATATTCATTATGTAGAAGTCCCTCTGAAGCATCCTGAGTAAAGTGTTCATAAATATTTTAATTTTCTTAGGTAGCAGTTTTCCAAAACAATTTTTTCTCCCAAAGGTAAGATCTTATCTATGATATCTTCTGTCTGTCCATGAAATTTGTCTTGTTCTTTGATAAAACCAAGTGAGAACAACTTCAGGTTTGTTTGCCTCCTGACCAAATATGTCAGGATTTATGACCTGACATTTGCAGTCTACTTGCAACCTTGAAAATAACTGTTTCTGTTAAAGATTTTGTATAAACCACAAAACATAAAAAATGGTTATGATGTGCATTTTTCAAAACATGTAATGAAAAAAATAGTAAAGAAAGTTAGAGCACAGTTAGATTCTATAAAAACTGCTTTTTAGAGTCTTTCCTCAACACACTTTGCTGTAATAAATACTGTTTTATGACTAAAGAAACGTTACCCTTCTAGTCATTTGGATTGTTCCTGTGAGACAGTTAGCTGAAAATTTCTATAATATCTCAACAGTTAATGAAACAAGCAACAAAACCTTATAAGTATGCAAGATACTCAATTTTCAAACATTATGTATGTATTTTAATTTTTTTTACACTGCATAAAGGTTCCAGTAAGACTGCAATGACCTAACAAGTAAGACCAAATTATAATAGGATAGTTAGTTGGTTTTGTGATATAACTGAGTTCAGTCCCTGGGAGATGAATCAAGCCAAAGAAGAAATCTTTTCATTGAAATTGTTTCACTGCAGTGAAGCAGCAGAATGCTCAAGGGGAGGTGTATCTTTATTTTATTCTCAATGACACAAGCAGCAAGACCCTGAGAATTTCATGCGGGCCACAGGATAAAGAGAGTAACTAGGGAACCTTGTAAGAGAACAAGGTTGTTCCAGGGCTCACCAAAATGTTCCCCCACAAATGTCCATGTCATCAAAGCTCCTGCCTAGGACCATTGTGGACAAGCTCTGTGAAAGAGTTAGTTGATTGAATGGATTTAGAGATTGTGTTCTCACCTCTTTCCAGGTCATTGCTGAGATATTCTAAAGAGTCATATTGCCAAAAATGTTGCCTGTCTGTGTGTAAAGAATAGCGTCTTGTCCAGGGCTGTCAGTCCAGTGCTTTCCATGAACATGGTATACGATTGCTTTACAATAACAAAGAATTGAATTTGGGCTTCGCCAAGTACGTTCATATCCCTTATAACACATATTTAGACACAAACCAACTGGTTGGCTCTGCCTTTCTTTCCAGCCTTACCTCTTCTGGAGATGTAGTCACATGCAGATATGGGGATAAGTACTGTCATGAAGGCAGGGTGGAGATGGTTACCAGGTCGCAGCAGTCATGCTCAGGGTGTACTCATGGACTTGACTTAAACTGAAAGAGCCAGATGAGTTATTCACAAATGATTAAGCAGAAATAGGTTGATTTATTCTACCAACCTATTGTATCTGTTTCTTTCATGCTATATGGGGTGATTACACACCATAAAGAAAAGGGGTAAAACATAATATTGTGATCTAATAATTGTCTGATATGTCCAGTAAACAGAAGCTGTAACACAGAGATGTCTTACTCAGCTTAGTTTTAGGGAAGAAAGAATGCAACACACCGAAATAAGAGGCATCAGCACTGATTTGAAGGAGCATAATGCAGTCTGACCAGGGAAAAAAAAATATTTTAGAGTTGTCTGGAGATGTGAATCCAAACAATTTGCCATGACCTGCTGTCTTTCAGTGACAAACTGAAATTTGAGGGCAAGTCCACCTGTTTTGATTTCCATGAGGGGAAGGTTCAATCCCAGAGCTGGAACTTAAATGAAGGCAGGATTTATATTGTTACTGCAGATAATAAATGATTCAGTCATTTCTGTGAAGGCTTATTTTGCAGCTGGTGAACACTCCTAAGCATCGCTGCAGAACCACTAACTTGCTCGCAGGCCTATTTTGCAAAGGGGACTGTTGATGAGGGACTGGGCTGTGGTACAACAAGAATTCAGAAAGTGTAGCTGAATTTATGACTGCAGGGTCTGAGTTTTTTAAAAGACGCAGCCATCTCGCTTGGTACCAGGCCAGACTTATCCCTGTATTACTCCATTGATTTAAAACCCCACACACATTTGATTCACTGGTTTTAATGAGGCTGGTTTTTTTTCTGGAATATTTACTGCTGCAGTCGTCATCTGAGGCCCAGGAGGAATGTGCCCGGTGTTGGGAACAGTACAGGACGTGTTGGGTTCAGCCGGGATGACTCTGTGTTGGCGGCTTACTGAGCGGTCTCATGTCTCCTTGCTGTTGCGTTCAGCTTTGACCCTTGGGAGTTGTGGCTTAAGTGGGAGTTTTTAGAGAGGTTGCCATTGCTATGAATGATCACAGCTGTCATTGACGGAGTGCGAGGGGAAACAAGCCTAGTGTCAAAGAAGCGTGATCTCATGCTTTGGTCTTTTAGCTGGTAGCCTGTGGATGCTGAGAGAAGTAGAAGATGAAGGGCATGGGTTGGGTTAAGTCAGAGCACTTTCAGATTAGTTTGTCATCCTCTCAGATACCCAGCTGGATGCTTCAGACTGTTTTCACCAGATTTTGTATCAGGAAAAATTATACAGTCCTGACTGGATGGGATTCAAAGCATTTTCATGTTTCTCTGCAGATATGGGTCCAGTTTGCTTGCTGGGACTATGTCGCAATAACCCAGCTACAACAGCCTGCAGCAGCTTTTGGTGCTGGCGGTGATGGTGACTCCTTTAATGCCTTCCATGTTCACCTTTTAGAAACTGAAGGGCTGAAGTGCTCTGGTATATTCTCCGGTTAGTGAGCTGTGGTTTAATTACTCAGATTGAACAATCTAAAGATTGCTCCTAGTCATAAACTCCTGCAAACAATATGATAACTCACAACCTACAGGGAGCCAAAAACAGTCTAACTGGCCACCTTATAAATTTTTAAGAAATTTGTTCCAATTGATTTATTTGTGAACACTAAAAGCTCTTCTCTGTGATGGAGAGATGTAGGCAGAAGAAATGTGTTTCACATCCTACTCCTGCCCTGGTGCAAATCATGCCTACACCATCATAAGTTAATCCTACAGGTATAAATGAAGGTGAAATCAAGTTAGTGGACTAGATTATTCTCAAATGTATCAAAATTCACCTCGAACAAGTTATGTGCTGCATTCTAGAGAAAACTGCAAATATTATTTTCCCTAGAAAATTCTTATTTCAAAATTTTATTCAGGAAGAATTCATAAAATATTGAAAAGTAGTGTTCTTTCCTCATACTCTTCCTGCTTTCTTTTCTTATTTTTCTCAGAAAAAAAAAAAAAAAGGATATGTAAAATTGTGAAAGTACATGTATAGAGATCTTTCATCAGGGAACATTGCTACATTTGTTTATGTGCTCAAAAGAAATCTGTAACTGGGGACTCAAACACTTTTGAAAACTCAAAGCTTTCTTACATAGATTTTATAAAAGGTCCAAATCAAATAAGAGTCATGGAAAAGTTGTATTTGGCAAAATACTCTTTTCTGACAAGATGTGTTTTCTTAGGAAAATGGTGAATCATCTTTAATGTTTTGTGAGATGTTGACCTCACTGGTGATGCCACACATACAGTCACTTTTCTCCTCATTCACTAAGGAAGCCATCATTTTATTTATTACTGTGATTAGTGGTGATATGTTGTTATTTTTCAAAGCCCAATTTCTAGAACTTTATAGTTCTCTTAATTTCAGAGTTCAGCATAAAAACATGAATACCAAGGGCTACAGAACTAAAAGACAACTGTTAAGGAGGGGAATAAAAAAGACAGAAAAGACATGTTGCACAAGAGTAGTCTAGATTTACCAGATATACCATAGGGACTAAATTAATTTCAGATATCTTCCAGTCAGATTTCTAATCCCCATGATTCACAAGTGAAGAGATAGAGAGAACCCACATGGGCATGCACAGCCTGGCTCTCTTTCCCAGGTGGAATTACAGGCTTGTCCTGACCTTGGACACTACTTGTGGGGCTCAAATCTCCCCTAACGTGTGGAGGACAGCCTCCTCCTGGGTGATACAGCTGCCTCCATCTATGATTCACATTTTTGAAAAATCATATTGTGAAGGACAGAGGTACTGCAGAGTCATTGCTCATTGTACAGTCAAGCAAACTTTGATAGGAGACAGAAGACAATAATGATGATGGACATTGATGATAATGAAGACAATGATTACAAATTAGCACATGTCCCCGGATTTTACTAAGCCCTTAGGCACCTAAAGCCTAGGAATTCTTTTCTAACTTTGAGGGGAGGCGGGGAGTTGAGAAACTCATGTTTGGCTAACCAAGAAATCTGCTGATTAATTCACCATCTTTGCTGTACAAGAAGCCCAGAAGAAATCAGTGAGTAGTGCAGAAGCTGGAAAGCCAACAGTGGATCTCAGAAAAGCATGATCTGATAAATCACACCACCTAAGACTCTAAACTCCAGTTAACTTCCAAAGCAGTGCATTAAAGTTTCCCAATCCTTTCTCAACTCCAGTTATTCCTTTCAATTCAGTTCACCATACAGAAAATGGTGAAGAGATGGACTTTTTTACATACCAAACATCTGCTGATTTTGATTAGAGCATCGTCTACCTGTGTTCCTTTTTCAGAGCATCCCAGTTCATCCTAGTTTCTGAAAATTACTTTGAAGAGAACAAAAAAATTATTCCAGAATTTTCAACATAGTCCAAGTTTAGGAGTACAGGTTTTTAGCTGTAGGAGTGATTTATCAGACTGAATACAGAGGTAGGTTCTTGTGCAAGGAACGTCTCACAGCATGGCATCCTTGCCCAAGCTTCAGGACAAAAGTATAAAACTTATACTCAATTCTGTCTCTCATTTTTATTCAGATGATGAATAGGAAGTCAACACTATATGCAGTGCTGCAGGGTGTCTTCCTAATAAGACTATTTGTATCCAGAAGTGCAGATAAACTAAACCTCCATTAACCAGATCTGGTTATAATCCCTCCCAATGGGCACTCAACCTATTTAAAAAGAGGTAGGGCTGTAACTTGTTAATTTAGTTAAAAAAGAGCAAAAAAGCTGTCTGCTTAAGAAGACAAAGCACAGCTAACGATCTCTGCGTGCTGTAGTCCTGAAATTTTCTGGACTCCCCTAAGCCTCTACTGCATCAGCCCCACTCATTTCATATTCCAGGGCTGGTCTTTAGACTCAGATACTCCATATACCTGCACAGTTCACAACTGAACATCCAGTTTTCTCTTCATTGAAATGGTTTTATTTATTTTTCATGTTTCATTAACTTTTGTGCAAGTGGATGGAAAAGACTTCAAAATAAGAAATATTTCAAACTACTGTCTGCTTCTGATCCTGAACTCACTTCTATGTATGTAGCACTCTCTGTCCTCTAAGAAAAGATCTATTTTTATGGTTTATATTTTCTTTATGGAGCACAGTGATCAAAATAGACCTGTATATTTAAGTATGCCTTAAGGATGCACAGTAGCCTTTAGAACAGCTGTGAAACAGGATAGAAATAGGATTCTTCATGTTGCACAGTGTTTTTTTTTATTCCCAGCATCTCTAAAGTCCCATTTTGACCCTTGATAATGACCTTGCTTACTCCATCACTTAAGACTATAGCTTCTGTTAGTGTAACAGTAGTATTATAGCTCATGAACTCACAACACTTTCAAGTATAGGGAGAATTGTCCCCCAGTTCTAGCACAAAGCCGATGGAAAGCAACTGTGCTGTTAGTCTGTTATTTGATTGCTTCCTAGCAATTCTTTCTAAATCCAAGTTACTTCAGAAGTAATTTAAAGCAGCATTATGTGTGTCAGTACTTCTTAGAAAGTTGTTTAGTTTATGACTCAAATATAGGATGTTGATGGATTTAGAAAGAGGCCAAATCCGCAGTTATACAATGATGAATGAAGAATCCGGTCAAGTAATGAACCTCCTCAGAACAACTGTTCTCTCTAATTTTCTTGTGAATTCCACCACTGTTGCATATACATATTTAAACTTTTCTTTAAATGTTTTCTGTTTAAAAAAAAAAAAAAAAGGTTTACCAAATTTCCATTTAAAAATCGAACACCTAATAGAGTACTGCATTTCAAGTGCCTGATTGTTGTCTCAGATCAGGTTTTTGCTGTGAATAATGAAGACCCAAGGAGATTTAACTGTAACATTATCCCTGTCAATTTGAAGTTTATTTGCCTGCAGGTCTATGACAGATACAGTTATATCTCACTGGATCCTGAGGTTTTATGAGTGACTTCTGAATTTAAAAAAAACTCAAGCAACTATTTTAAGCACCAGTTGGGTTTTTCTTAGACTGCTTTTTATAGGGCAAAAATCATAGGGTTTGGTTATTTCAAGAGTTTACTTTTAAAAATAACTGTCAGTGTAATTTGGGGAGCTTTGCATTTTAGAGTTATACTGCACTAACTGTTTTGGATCCTTCTCTGCTGTAGTTTTGGGTGTTGAAGTTATTTATGAGATGATACTAACGCTATGGAGAGATAGAAAAGTTCCCAGTCTGACCCTAATCCAACATAAATCAAGAGCAGCTCCTGCTAAAGCTCATTATGAGATTGGTGAAACAGAGAGCAGATTCCAGCCCAGTATGACTCCTCTTAAACAATGCATTTTGCTGAAGTGCAGAAGCACTTTTAATGGCTTTGGATAACCATTCATCTGAGCAGCGTGATTCATGGCTCTGTCAAATGTGGTGTCATGCCATCCTTCCCCAAATTTATTTCTCTTTTGTTATTTTTTTATAAAGACCAATGTAGCATTTTAATAAGAATTGGCTCATGAGTAAGGAAGGAAAGATGTTTTCTGTGAGGATATTTAGGTGAAAGTTTGGGACAAATTCTTGCCTGAGTCTGCTTATTCAGCCCACACCAGATACAAATGAGCATGAGAGCTGTCCTTGGGTGAATATGAATTTACATTACAGCTCACGTGGTCTGGAGTCTACATGCAGTTACACCTGCCTGTCTGTGAGATATCGTGTCAGCACTGAGAAAGAGAATGTTTTATAGTCCACACTTGCAATCTTTTAACTTTTTCTGAAGGAAGGAGAGGTCTTCGGGAACTGTCAGAAGACAAGGTATTTGGCTAACACCAGGGGGGACTGCACTGAAGTCTGGTCTGCCTGATTCAGTGTAAGAAAAGGAATTTCTCCTAATAGGAAAATTCTGTAACAATGTTGTAAGCATAAGAATCATTTCTATTCTCTGATCAATTTCTAATATGACCACAAGTCTTGTCCTGGACTAGAGAAACATTTTTTCAAAAAACCTTCTGTAGAAACAAGTGCAGTTCCCAAAAGGTGTGGTTTTGATATAAAGGCATTTTGTCTGAAAGTTATGAGCAGGTGCAGTTTGGGATACCAAGTCAGAACCAACACTTTCCACAGGAGATGAGAGATTAATATCTTCACTGATCTGAGTGATGGGACAGACAACACCCTCAGGAAGTTTGCAGATGACACAACCTGGGAGGAGTGGCTGTTATGCCAGAGGGTTGTGCTGCCATCCAGAGGGACCTCCTCGACAGGCTGGAAAAATGGCCAAATAGGAACTTCATAAAGTTCAACAAGAAGTGCAAAGTCCTTCACCTGAGGAAGAACAACTCCATGCACCAATATATGCTGGGGGTCACCGAGCTGGAAAGCAGCTTGGCAGAAAAAGAGCTGGGGGTCCTGGTGGACACCAAGTTGAACATGAGCTAGCAATGTGCCCTCACTGCAAAGAAGACTAATTGTATCTTTGGCTGCATTAGACAATGTATTGCCTGCAGGTCGAGGGACGTGATCCTTCCCCTCTACTCAGTGCTGGTGAGGCCACATGTGGAGTACTGTGTCCAGTTCTGGGCTTCCCGGTACAAGAGAGGCTTGGACATACTGAAGAGAGTCCAGCAAAGGGCTACAGAGATGATGAAGGGGCTGGAGCATCTCTCCTATGAGGAAAGGCTGAGAGACCTGGATCTGTTCAACCTGGAGAAGAAAAGACTCGGTGTGGGTGGGTGGGGGGGATCTTATAAATGTATATAAATATCTGAAGGGAGAGTGCAAAGAAGAAGGGGCCAGGCCCTTTTCAGTGGTGCTCAGTGACAGGACAAGAGGGAATGGGCACAAACAGAAACTTAGAGATTCCTTCTGAACATTAGGAAACACTTTTTACTGTGAGTGAGACCGAGCGCTGGCACAGATTGCCCAGAGATGTTGCGGAGTCTCCATCCTTGGAGATGTTCATAAGCTGTCTGAACATGGTCTGGGGTAACTCACTCTAGGTGGCCCTGCTTGAGCAGGCTGGCTGGACAAGGTGACCTCAGAGGTCCTTTCCAACTTCAGCCATTCTGTGAATTTGTGAGATGCGAATCCCTGATGAGCCAAGGACATTTAGATCAAATCAAAGCTGCCATACGGTCCTGAACCAGGTGACACGTGGTGGGAGTTTCAGTGTCAGAGGTGCCCAGCACTGTGTCATCCTGACTATTGCAAAAAGGAGTGCCTTTCTCACTGCTCTACAGGCGTGTAGGTGTTTTTCTCTATCGCATGCAGAAAGAAAAGACAGAAGAGACTGCATGTGTGGATATGAGCTGCTGTTCTTAGAAAGACGTAATACTGCTTGATGTGAAAACAGGTCCTTCAGCCAGGTACTTGGGCAAAGCAAACCAAATGGATGTGATCTCAGATACGCCTAGTCCTGGCAAGGTGGCTGTCATTTATTATTCCGAGATGTACAAACTCTAGTTTCCTTATTGCTGGGCTTTTGTGTCCAGACTTCCCTCCACAGCCTATCCACAGAGGCTTAGCCAAATATCAATTTAATGTACTCCATGACCAGTGTTGGGATTACATCTATTCACGGCTGTGTTTTCCTAGGCTCCAACTGTGCTTCCTCAGTTGCGCAGAAGGACAACTATTCCTCTTCTATTGTATCTCCTGCAGGGACAGGTTTTGATTCACCTGACAGTCCAAGTACAAATCAGATCAATGGTCTGTTTTGACCAATATTCTGTTTCCATCTGTGGGCAGTGCAAGAAGTTTTTGTCAGATCTGCTAATTCCTCCAGATTCCTTTATCAGGGTAATTCTACATGGTCCTGGACAGCAGATGAATATGCCATGCAGCCAGAAGTAGTTACCATTTACAGGATGATAGTTTTTCACTCTGCAGAAGATACACAGTCAACTAAATTTACAGAAACTGAAGTTAAACAAGCTCCCCATTCATGCAAAAACTAGCTGTTTCATCAGTTTAAAATTTCACATTATAGAACTATCTCAAATAAATGGGAGGATTAGATTCTAATCCTCACAAATACTTCTATAAACACATTATGGGTTGCATCCATGGATGCTTTGGTTTGGAGCTGAAAAAAAAAATGTCAACAGAAAATGTCTGCTTTTCTCAAAAACACTCTATTTTCAGCAGGAAACTAGTAGTTTATTACAAGTAATTTATTTTTTTTTTTTAAATTTGAATAAAGAAATTGCTCAAAATGTTGATCAAAACCACCTAAAGGAAAATACCTCTTTTTTTTACCAGTTCAATCAGGCACTCTGGGGCACAGTTCATATCCTCCAAATTTCAGTCATCTGAGCTAATCAGCAACATTTGCTTGGTAGGCAGTAGAGAGAGATTATCTCCTCTACAGTTTGTCCCATTTAGACACAGCTTAAGGATAATGGTGTGACTAACATTCTGGAAACACCTATTTTTCCACTGATGACAGAGGGAAGCTGGGTGACTTGTAAACTAGACCCCAAATTTTTAGAGGTCTTAAAGTAAGTGAAGCAAATCCCACTCTTAAGTGTGGTATATTTAAAGTCTGAATTACATTAGTAATGTTTTACAGTCCTTTTTATGTCTTAATTATATTTATTTTCAAAGGAAAACTAAATCAGCACAGATTATTGTAGGATGCTGATGACAGTGGCACAATGTCCCTCTCCTTCCGTCTTTTATCTGCCTCCAAAGGAACCAACAGTAAAATTCCTGCTGCAGTCATAACAGAAGCTAAACATGCATAAACTCGGTATGGCTGTGTAAACAAAAAGACTTGCAGCATTATAATGAGCAAAGATATTTTTTTTCCTTTTTTTTTTTCCTGGAGCTATGCAAGGTAATTCTGAATTTACAAATCTTCTGGTATCCTCATACAGTGTAATGTCCTCTATGCTTCTTATCACTGTTAATGGGGAAGTTGGAAAATGCTTTACCCACCAGTGAACAGTATCCTTTCAAGCACTCTTCTGTCTTTACAATAATTTAATGCTCTTTGCCTTTTAGATGGGATTATCATCTCATAAGCATTGCAACCATCATCAGTTCTCACCCAAAGCTTGCTGCATAGTCCAGCCTTATTTTCCAGGCTGGGGTCAAACAGTGCCAGGAGGGTCTTCAGCTGAAGCAGCCACCCAAGCCAAGCTGTGCCCATGAGAACAGCTCAGCAACCTGGCAAGGCTGGAGGTGGAAAAGGGCAGTCACACGGTGTAAGAGCTATAGAAACACCCACTTAAAAATAAAGAAGGGCAATTTTGCATATTTTGGTGGTGCAAGGCAGAAAGGTGGACACTGCTACATCTTAAGACTTGGACTTAGAGGGCCCATACCTCAAGATTTTAAAATGCAGGGAACCCTATGCAAGGGGTGAAAGGATTCTCTGTTACATGCCCAGAGGAACCAACCTTGCTATGTATGCGATACAACCACTGATATATGGACCAGATATCCATACCCTGTGCCCTGGTTCTCCCAGACTTTTACTCAGTCTTGTGTGGGAGACAGGGGGAGGAGAAGAGAAACTGTTTGCTAATGACTGTGAAAACAACCTGGCACACTGTGCGAATACCCCCTTCCCCATCCTCTCTTTTTTTTAACACCGAAGAAAGCCTGATTATGTTAACTCAGCTATGCATATGAAATTGTCCATCGTGTTCTCACATGCGGGGTTTTTTTTTGTGGAGGAAGGAGCCTATAAATAGCATGGCTCTAAGCTGCCGCTGTAAACAGTCTCGTAAAACACAGGCTGTTTGTAAAGCAGTGCAGAACGGGCTGTGCAGATGTGCTGCCTGTGTGTTGCCTGTGCTGACTGAGGGGCTGCAGTGGAGAATTCACTCTATCACTTCATTATAAACACTCCCTCCTCATATATCGTCTTCTTCCATGCTTACGGGCTGTACGCGGTTCTGGTTTTCATTTACACACAAGCTACGCTATTTCACAGGCTATGCAGCGCTGGCATCAGCAGCGCTGCTCATGTTGACCCCAAAAACTTATAAAACCTGCCATTTTTGAGCAACTAGTGCTTTGAGGCAAATTTACTAGGAGATAGTTTAAAAGTCAACTCCAAACAATCTTTTTCCGTACATTTGGAAATCTATTCAGTGTGATGGATATTGATGACATTAATTCGCTACTAAGGCTTCCCAGCAATTTTTAAAGCACCTTCCAGCAAGTAGAGGTTTTTTCATTTTTAAAAAATCCAGAAATTTTTTAAGGTTTTCCTTCCCTCTGTCTTTATTTGGTTCTTCAGACCAACACCTCCATAGTTTCTTCGGGTTTTTCATCTTTCAATTTCAGAAAACATTTTGTCAAGCTCAAATTTTGAAAAAAAGAAAATGTTAAAGTGTGGGAGACCATATTCATTCTTTCCTAAAGCAGCTTAATTTCATCTTTTATGCCTGCAGAAAACCATAGATTTTTCCTTTGCTTTCAGTAGAATGGTATTCAAAACCACTTGTGTACTGTTACATCTAAACCAAAATATCTGTAATCTAAGAGAAATCCTTTAATACAATAAAAACTTTCAACTAGAAATACTACTTTACTGGCCAGCTTAGAAAGAAGATCCTTAACTCCGTAATCTGTTCCTTTTCTATAGACGATTGTTCTTGAGACTTCTCTTGCAAATATTACATACTATTTTTCCATGCAAGACTATGTCTCACCTTCAGACTGTACTGCATGATATTCAACCTGCAATTTTCTTCATAGTTTTAAAACAAAGATTTCTGTTTATATCATGCTGAGACAACTTTTTTTTTATACTACACACATATCTGTAGACTAGCACATTCCTTGCTTTTCATTTTTTTGCCAAGCTGTCTCTTCCAGGTTGTGCTTTTATGTACGAGCCCAACAGTTAGGAGGTCACTACACCTAAAAAAGCCATCTAGATTTCTCTGAGCAGCAAAATCTTTCTCAGAAGAGTCTGCTTTCCTTCTGCTCTTGACTACAGTCCCAGAATATAGTCCCATAAATTTCCTCCTTTGGATGTATTCGTACAATCACTTATGGGGCCAATTCTGGACTCCTGGACAAGAAAATAGAGCTGGGTAAAAAGACTTTCTGTCTATTAAAGAAAGGAGGCTGTAATTTTTTTCTAAATTCAGGTTTTCAGTGGTAGGATTTCCAGCACGGCCTTATAAACAGCTGCACTGGCAGACCTGAGGGAGCAGGAACCTGCTGCATGCAGAAAGAAAATGAGCAGTCAGGGACTGTGAGGACGGCATGAATGTCTTAAGCAGCTTTACCATCAAAGAAAACCAAGGTTGTGTAAGGGTCCCCTTAGGAGTGTGTAAGCATTCTCATAAGTCACTCCTCCCCATCTTTAATCACTGTCAGCACTTTATTCTCAACTCACTGTAATTTTTCAGTACATTTTCCAATAATGAGAAAAGCAGATGGCATATGCTTTCACTGTAGTATTGCACAGAAAAGGATTTTTATTTCTTTCAACAGAAAATACGTAGATAGATAGATAACAATGTCCTTAAGTGAAAAGATCCCTGTATGGAAGAAAAAACACAGACTTCTTGATTTTTGTATTTAACGACAGTGTCATGTTACAAACTCATGTTAAACTGACTGCTCTCTAAATCCCACCTAAATCCCTTCGCAAAGGGTTGCATTGTCAAGTTGTGCTCTCTGACTCAATAGTCCTATTTCATATTTTTTTGGATGGACATATACATTTTAGAACTGCATCGCCTATTTCTTCCCATTTTTTTCTTTTTTTTTTTGAGACCTCATGCTGACCTTTTTTGGGTGTGTCTGTCTTAATTTGCTGTCTTCCTGGGCATCCACTACACTTCTCAATACAGTGCTGCCTGCAAATTTTCATCAGTTTGCAGCTGTTTCCTCATGCTTCCATTTCACTGCAGTTGCTAAAAGCAGTTACAAGACATAGCCCCTCTCCTCGCACTATCTTGCTAATAGGATTTGCTGCTGATCTCACTCGTGTGCCAAGGTATATGGGTTTATATTTTTAACAATGTAATTTCATGGATATATTAGTTTTCCCAAATTCATCCTATTATTGCAAACCCTGATTAAAGCCTTACATTTCCAATCTTTGTCTTTTAATTTTTATTGTAACCTAAGCATAAAACTAGATTTTTCAAGGAATTCTTTCTTCCTGGAATAATGTATAACAGGAAGGGACAAAAGAGAGTAAGGGTGAAAGGATACAAATGCAGGAATGTTATCATATTAATTGATATATTTGCTATTGGAAAGAAATGGATTGAGGATTATGAGAATTTGGAAAAATTTAAAGTGAGAAATAGTGTTTAAGTATACATTTGGAGATTAAATTAATTTGGTCATAGAATGTAGTTTAATTTATGTCTATGGAAAGTTAGGAAGCTCACTTCCCATGTGTGAGATCTAGTTTCTTGTGCCTTTTCATCCCTTCACCTATTTTTTTTCTATTTTCACTTTACTTACCCTAGACAAAAATTAATAGGCCATCCAGAAGGGAAAAAACAAACCAACCAAACAAGGTGAGGCCTGTAGACTTGCGAACACAAATTGGGGAAAAAGATTTTATTTTTTTTTATTTTAAAAATACAGGGAAAAAAAGTTGGTCAGGAAAATATGAACATTGTAACAGGGATTTCACGTAAAAAACTGAAGCTCGCTCTTTATATTCTGGTTAAGCCTTCTTAAAATAGGTCTGGAAATAACTGAGTAACAGGAGGTTTCAATAAAGAGGTTGTATATCAAATCTTACCTTGCAAATGAAGATTAAGAAATTATTTAGGAGTCTTAGTACAGGAATAAATCAGACCAAGGTTGAGGAAAATTCTACACCACCTGTCCACAGAACCGAGAATCGTAAGGACTACCACTCTAATTAAATTTTCTTTTCTTTTCTAAGTTTAAGGAGAACCTGTCTCTCCATTAGACCTTCATAAAAGCAAACTGCCTCTCAACATGGATTGTAACAGCGAGCGGTTTATTACTGAACATTTCAATGATCACATATAATTGAACTTCCCACCTTTCTGTCTTTCTTTAGAAAGACATTCTCTAGAAAGTCATCCTCTGCCGTGCAGGATTGTCCTGGTTTCAGCCGGGATGGAGTTAACTGTCTTCCTAGTAGCTGGTACAGTGCTATGTTTTGAGTTCAGTATGTGAAGAATGTTGATAACACTGATGTTTTCAGTTGTTGCTCGGTAGTGTTTAGACTATGGTGGGGGATTTTTCAGCTTCTCATGCCCAGCCAGGGCACCTGACCCAAACTGGCCAACGGTGTATTCCATACCATGTGACGTCCCATCTAGTTTAGGAACTGGGAAGGGGGGGGCAGTGATTTGGCCACTCGGGGACTGGCTGGGTGTCGGTCGGCGGGTGGTGAGCAATTGCCCTGTGCATCATTTGTACATTTCAATCCTTTTATTACTTACTGTTGTCATTTTATTAGTGTTATCATTATCATTATTAGTTTCTTCTTTTCTGTTCTATTAAACCGTTCTTATCTCAACCCAGGAGTTTTACTTCTTTTCCTGATTTTCTCCCCCATCCCACTGGATGGGGGGGGGAGTGAGTGAGCAGCTGCGTGGTGCTTAGTTGCTGGCTGGGGTTAAACCACGACAAGGATCCAACCTGTCAGCCTGCCTCTGCTCCTGCCACAGCTCCCAACAGGTCGGTCGGTGGTTCGGCTGGTACCTGGAGATCACCCGCTCTGAAAGGCCGTGTGTTTCCACGTACCACGCACCTCCTGAGGGCCGGGCTGTCAGACCCATTGGTACCGGGAGGCAGCCACCTTCGAGGGGCAGAGGGAAGCCTCAAACCTGCACAATGTGTAGGAACAAGGACGAGAATGTCATGGCCGAGCCCACGGGCGCATGCACTCAGCCTCGTGGAAATGACAGTGTCCTTGTCCAAGCGAGACAGGAAGAACTTCTGGCAGGGCAGGAGAGGGTTTGTTTTGATTTTTAAGAACCATTGTAGGAGAACACGAATTACAGGTATTTCTGTCTGATGAGTGAACTGTTGAGTTCATCCTGCTGGGATTTGACTGTGTGGCCGTGCATGGAATTTAGGGTTAAGTCTTGCTCTAATGGCAAGCGCCTTTCCTCCATTTCCTTGCCATGATCTCTGTTTCTCCCATAGCTGGAAAGTCAAAGAAATAGGCCAGATGTTTGCTATATGCACCTTCCAGTTATTTCCTACCTTTAAAAATAGAAAACCAATATTGCAGTGACCATATTCTGACAAAAGGCAATAAACCAAGCACTGTACCTAAAAGGTAACCTCCTGCCTGCAGATCTGATCTCCCACCAGAGAGTATTATCTAGTGTGCAACATTTGACTACTCTTTCGCGGCCTTGATCGCACTCATCTGAACACTTGAGGATATAGATGGAGGAAGGTTTGGTCCTCTGCATTGCTCCTCTGAATTTGTAGTTTGTTTGTCAGTCTCCCAGTCAGGAAAATTTCAGTTGCTTTGAAAACAGCAGACCTTGCTTGGATTTTTTAAAGTTTTAGTTTATTTCATGCAAGAATGATTTTAGTCTTATGATCAAAACAAGTAATGTACTGTAGTATAACATAAATTGTCATGACTTAAATAGATTTAGACTTGACAGACTGTGTAGTATCCAAGTCATTCAAGTATAAAAGCAGTGAATGGCATTATGCCTATCACAAGAAGTGTGGCTGTCAACTGCAATCACTCCTGTAGCATTCTGGAAACAAGGCCAATTCAAATCTTCAAATCACAAAGCGTCTGCTTCTGTATTGCTTTTTTCATCTCCAGCGTTTACCACTGAACTTCTTTTATAACTGTCTTTTTTGCTGTCCCCCTGTAACTTTGGTCATTTGCCTTGAAATATAATATATACCATTGTATAACCAGAATATCTCAATACAATTAGAATTACATTTCCATAGTGCATAATCCCGGGGGAAAATTCCTTGTAAAATCAGAGCAGAATAAGATGATGGGACAGACATCAGGACTGTTACTAGGAGTAACAAGGAGAAGAATTAGAAAGCCTGTAGGAGCTCAGCATTTCTGTCTACAAACCCGTGCAGAAACGCCTTTAACGGGAACAGCTTGTGTCACAGTGAGCTTACAAGGCACATGGTGCTGAATATTCTTAAAATTGCAGTAAGCACCCAGAATTTTCAGCACAATGCCACTTACTGGAAATAGTGCTAGCAGACACAGATGGAGGATGCAGCAAAGTGGAGGTCAGTCTCTGCTGAGGTACATGCACACGTGAGAAGCTGGTGCTGACCTTACTTTAATGCGTGTCCTGTGCTTGAAAAGCAAAGTAACGCCGAACAGCTGTGCCATGGGCCTGCAGGCCAGCTCTTTGCTCAGTTCAAGTAGCTCTTGGAGAAGGGATTGGCTTCACCAGTGTCTTCTGGAGCAGCAGCTGTTCCTTCAGTAATTGAAATCATTCTCTGCCTGGCTTGTGCTGAGTCCACCAGCAGCTGAGGCTGGTTCCTGGCCAGAGGAGAAGTGCTGTGTGCTCCACAAGTGCTGTATGCCATGGGGAGAACGAACACAAACTTAGACTTGGATTCTGACCTTCCCTATGGAATTTGAGTCATCATTAGCTAAGGCATAATCCAATGAGAATGGTGGGATGGTTTTTTGCTCTGTCCCGGTGTTCAGTGTCCAACAATGTCTTCCTCCCTGTATCCCTATGCAAAACACTCAGTGCGTATCAGCTCCCACTGAAGGCAATGGAAGTCTGTGTTGTGAAGCAGTTATGCATGTCATTCTTCAAACTTTGGCGTATGTTGTATCTTGGATAACATTGTGTTTTCTTCTCCAGTAGGCCATTTACCAGGCAGTAGCGTTCCCCCCTCCCCACCCAAGGAACAATCTCTATCCTCTCAATGTGATTACAGTCCATTTCGTTCTATAATAGGTTTCTTTTATTATTCCCTCAGGCATGCAAATCAAATTTTACTCAGTACCAAAATCTTTGTTCTACAAAGAATGCTGGCATCGAGTGCAGTGAAAAAATAGCTTTGCTGTTGAATACAGTCTGTGTTAATAGAACTTCACTATCTTTTTTACTTTGAAAGTAAACATCTGTCAAAGTTTATTTGCTCCGTCGGAAAAGCGGGAGTGTCTTAAGGGAAAGCACATGACAAAAGCAGATAGATTATTCTGCAATTATACCTTTCTCTGTCTAAATGTTTAATTAGATAAGCTGCCACAGAGACAGAGATTACTTTGGCATCCATCTGTCCCATTTATCGATGTTATAAATGCAATGGAAGTCTTGGCAAATTTGATCACAGCAGCCACAGAGAAAGCAGGGAGCTGACAGTCTCAAACTAGACCCATTTCAAACAACTTTTCAGCCCAGCTGGATGGCTCTTTTTGGTAGGAAAGCTGTCAGTGGTTTATCTTGTGCTCTCAGAGTTTGGGATGTACCAACTTGAGTGCAAATGTAAATATAATATTTGAAGCCACAGCATCTCTCACCCCTCTGCGATTATTGCTCTTGAATGCAGTTCTATGCTTGATTTCAAAAGCGGCTAAATAGCTGTATGTGTCCATCATAATATTAGTTTGATTGCAGATATTTTAAATGTGATTATAATAAAGGTTTCTATTGCAGGCCTTGCTTCTTGCTGGGCTTGGAAAAAGCATAGAGGAGAGCACATGATTTCCATCACACAGAGCCTGGAAGTTCAGGCAGTGCATAATACATGAAGGAACAAAAAAAGAGAATGAGGCAAATAAGCTGGCAAAAATTACAGATATATGAGAATTTTCCCACTTGATATGTAAGTCTAGCTCAATACTATAAAGAAGCAGGAAGGTTGCTGGGGGATGGGAACTTCAGTCCATCCCACCACTACCAGTTCAATGCCAGTGCCAGCAATAGATGCCGAGAGCCTGGAGAAGGATTATGGGTCAGCAGGAGAGCACCTGAAGAACAGCACAAAGGAATTCCAGCCACACCAGCCAGTAAGTCATCTTCATCGGGGACCCAACTTAAATGCCTCTATGCAAAAGCACGTACATGGGGAATAAACAAAAGGAATTAGAGATGTGCACATGCCTGCAGGGCTATGATCTCATTGGCATCAAGGAGATGTGGTGGGGTGGCTCCTGTGACTGGACGGTTGGAATGGAAGCATACAGGCTCTTTAAGAAGGACAGGCAGGGGAGATGAGGAGGGGGTGTAGCCTTTTATGTCATGGAGTGCATGGAGCACCGCCTCAGAATGGATGAGGAGACGACTGAGAGCTAATGGGTCAGGATTAAAGGGAGGGCAGGGACAGGTGACATTGTAGTGGGGGTCTGCTACAGGCCACCCGACCAGGAAGACTGAGTGGATGAGGCCCTCTATAGACAGATGGGAGCAGCCTCACGTTCACAAGCCCTGGACCTCATGGGGGAGTTCAACAATCCTGATATTTGTGGGAGGGACAACATAGCAGGGCATAAGCAATACAGGAGAGTCCTGGAATCCATTGATGGTAACTTCCTTCTCCAAGTGATAGAGGAGTCATTGAGGAGAGGTGCTATGCTGGACCTTGTTCTTAACAACAAGGAGGGGCTGGTGGGGAATGTGAAGCCCAGGGGCAGCTTTGGATGCAGTGACCATGAAATGGTGGAGTTCAAGATCCTTAGGGCAGCAAGGAGGGCACACAGCAATCTTGATACCCTGGACTTCAGGAGAGCAGACTTTGGCCACCTCAGGGATCTGCTTGGTACAGTACCATGGGATTCAGCCCTGGAGGGAACAGGGGCCCAAGAAAGCTGGTTAATATTCAAAGGTCACCTCCTCCAAGCTCAGGAGCAATGCATCCCAACAAAGCTGACTTCCAAGTCAGCCAAAAATGCCAGGAGGCCTGCATGGATTAACAAGGCTCTCCTGGACAAACTCAAACACAGAAAGGAAGCCTACAGAGGGTAGAATCAAGGACAGGTAGCCTGTGAAGAATACAGGGAAATTATCTGAGCAGCCAGGGATCAGGTTAGGAAAGCTAAAGCCTTGATAGAATTAAATCTGGCCAGGGACATCAAGGGCAACAAGACAACCTTCTGTAGGTACATTGGTGATAAAAGGAAGACTAGGGAAAATGTAGGCGCTCTCCAGAAGGAAATGGAATACCTGGTTACCCAGGACATGGAGAAGGCTGAGATACTCAATGACTTTTTGGCCTCAGTCTTCACCAGCAAGTGCCCCAGCCACACCGTCTAAGTCTCAGAAGGCAAAGGCAGGGACTGGGAGAATGAAGAACTGCCTACTGTAGGAGAAGATCAGGTTCGACACCATCTAAGGAACCTGAAGGTGCACAAGTCCAAGGGACCTGATGAGATGCATCCACAGGTCCTGAGGGAACTGGCAGCTGAAGTGGCTAAGCCACTATCCATCATATTTGAGAAGTCGTGGCAGTCCGGGAAAGTTCCCACTGACTGGAAAAGGGGAAAATATAACCCCTATTTTTGAAAAGGGAAAAAAGGAAGACCTGCGGAACTACAGGCCAATCGGTCTCACCTGTGTGCCTGGCAAGATCATGGAGCAGATCCTCCTGGAAACTATGCTAGAGCACATGGAAAATAAGAAGGCAACTGGTGACAGCCAATATGGCTTCACTAATGGCAAACCATGCCTGACAAAGTTGGTGGCCTTCTACGATGGGATTACATGTTGGTGGATGAGGGAAGAGCAACTGACATCATCTACCTGGACTTGTGCAAAGCATTTGACACTGTCCCACATGTCATCCTTCTCTCTAAATTGGAGAGACATGGATTTGACACACGGACCACTCCGTGGATAAGGAATTGGCTGGACAGTTGCACACAAACAGTTGCAGTCAACGGCTCAATGTTCAAGTGGACACCAGTGACGAGTGGCGTTCCTCAGGGGTTGGTATTGGGACCAGCACTGTTTAACATCTTTGTCGGGAACATGGACAGTGGGATTGAGTGCACCCTCAAAAAGTTTGCCGATGACACCAAGCTGTGTGGTGCAGTCAATGCATTGGAGGGAAGGGATGCCATCCAGAGGGACCTTGACAGGCTTGAGAGGTGGGCCCGTGAGAACCTCATGAAGTTCAACAAGGCCAAGTGCAAGGCCCTGCACCTGTGTTGGGGCAATCCCAAGCAGAAATAGAGGCTGGGCAATAAGTGGATTGAGAGCAGCCCTGAGCAGAAGGACTTGGGGTGGTTGTTTGATGAGAAGCTCAACACAACCGGTTAATGTGAGTTTGCAGCCCAGAAAGCCAACCGTATCGTGGGCTGCATCAAGAGAAGCGTGACCAGCAGGTCGAGGGAGGTGATTCTCCCCCTCTGCTTCTGCATCATGACACCCCACCTGGATTACTGCATTCAGCTCTGGGGCCCCAGCATAAGAAGGACATGGACCTGTTGGAGTGAGTCCAGAGGAGGGCCACAAAGATATCAGAGGGCTGGAGCACCTCTCCTATGAAGACAGGCTGAGAGAGTTGGGGTTGTTCAGCCTGAAGAAGAGAAGGCTCCGGGGAGACCTTCTAGCAGCCATCCAGTACCTAGAGGGGGCCTACAAGAAAGCTGGAGAGGGACTTTTTACAAGGGCATGTAGTGATAGGACAAGGGGTAAAGGCCTTAAACTGAAAGAGGGTAGATTTAGACTAGATGTAAGAAAGAAGTTCTTTATTCTGAGGGTGGTGAGGCACTGGAACATGTTGCCCAGAGAGGTTGTGGATGCCCCATCCCTGGAAGTGTTCAAGGCCAGGTTGGATGGGGCTTTGAGCAGCCTGGTCTAGTGGAAGGTGTCCCTGCCCATGGCAGGGGGGTTGGAACTAGATGATCTTTAAGGTCCCTTCCAACCCAAACCATTCTATGATTCTATGATATTCAGTCACCGGCAGGAAAGATTTTGGCTTCTAAGTAACAGAGCTGCCCTGTGGTTTCTGAGGGCTTTGCTGTGCTTAAAGAAAAGTGGGGCTTTGTACAGATACTGTGTTTTCTAAAATTGCAGTCATTAAATATTTAAGTTTAAAGGCTCCATTACCATTAAAGGTCACAAGATTAAACATATTCATTTTCACGACACCTCATAAGGACAATTCATGGGTGGTATTAAGGCCACCTGCAGCCCACCTTGTACACTTGAGCTATGGTGTAGAAGTTAATAATTCAAGATGGCATTCGTATAGCCAAACATAAGAGTAACAGTCAACCCCAAATGAAGAAATCTAAATTTAAATATTTACCTGAGTGTCTAATCTTCCATTACCTGCACAGTCAATGGAGATTTAGTCCATCCAGATGAGTATAGATGCCTGTGAGTGATGAGTTGAATCATATCCTATGTATTGGCACCCAAGACCTTATGATATACTTTAAGTATTCTTGCTCCATCTTCAGAAAAGCATACTTCACACATAAGCCTGTATATTATTGAGCAGACGAACATGGATATCTCAGATACTTGGGGCACCTCAAATGGACAAGAGGAGTTTCTGGGATATGATTAATATCCTTCCTTTTTGAAAAGGTCTGTAGGATCTAAGTAGTCAGTATTTATCACTTCATGTCTAAATCCCAAAGTCAGTTAAAGCAATGGTAGGAAGTATCCCAGCAATTACATGGTTATTTTGTATAGCAGATTTTTCTCCTACACTGTTCTTTGGACTTATTATTTATTGGTTTATCATCAGGAGACTCTTTCGGGTTTCGAAAATATATTAAATAGAGCATGTCAATTGCTTTTAAAAGAGGTAAGAAATTATGAAAAGTAGTGGGGGACATTTCACCTTCAGCAAAGAGAGAAGAGATGTTGACTAATGAGTTACAAGGGGATGAGGTCTCACAATCCATTCTTTTCCCAGTTTACCAGTTTTATATAGCAGTTTAATGATTCTTTCAGTAGTGTTTTGGAAGTCAGATCTTTTATTTTTGGATGCTGTTTTGAAGCCAGTTGGTGAAGTGTTTTGTATAGGAAAAATAGAGGAAAATATATGAGACATTCACAGTGAAAGAAGAAAGAATATGAAATACAGCTGGTTTCAGTTTTGACTGCAGACTTGAATTCAGGCCATGAGCACTGATAAATTTGCTAATGAATCTCATGCAGTTTTTGCAGTGTATCAAACCACTCTCGTTTGTAGCTTCCACTAGTTTTAGCTCAATTATACTTTGGGGTACATTTTGAACTAAAAAGCAGGATGTGCAGTTTGTGTGTTATTATTTCTATTTGCTTAACGTGGCAAAACAGGATGCTGTTGTGTTTCCAGTGTCCCATAATCTTTATCTGTATGCCTACAGCCACTGCATAGGAATTTTAGAAATATAATCCTTTCTTTGAACTACTCATCACAGTTATGTTCCTTCATGCCATTACAGGGCAAAACCACTTATTTTTTAAATCAGAGAGATGGAGAGATTAATGCCTCTGCATCATCTGCTTTTGCAGATGTTACTGAAACACTTTACAAGAGGCAAATGTCATTGTAAATCAATATTTGTAATTGCAGGGCAGAATGATCTGTTTCCAATGGCTGAGGAGCAGCTAAATTCAGACACAATTACAAAACCATAATATAGCAGACAAACAAACCTGCCCTCTGAAATGAGTATATTATTTGCCACAGATTAATTTTCTGTATTGTAAGAAGAACACTACTAAGTATTAGCCTGTGAATTTCTCTCTTCATTCTCCCTATATAAACACACTCTACTACGTTCGTCTTCTTGAACCATATCATCCTCATCTAGACACCAATATTGAATGTATGCAATACCCCCAAACTGTTTTTTTTTCCTGTGTGTCTTTGTTCTTGACCTCAATTTCCTCCAACAATTTTATTATTGCAGTATTCGTACCCTCTCCCCCACCCCTCCAAAACCCGTGGATGTTGTGATATGAATCACTGGAATCCTACTGCTGTATAAAAAGCAAGCAAGTTCATAAGCCCTAAGCCTTTAACAACACAGTAGAAAAAACATAAAATATGCATCACTCACAGGCCCAAGTCATTCTGGTTCCAATGACCTGTAGCAGTTGCTATAACAGTACTTCTACAGACATGCTTAGAGAACCACATTCTGGGGAGGTATAGAAATTTTTTTGTCCAAAAATACTAAGTATTCATAAGCAATAGCATCCATAAGAGCAGCAAAGGACTTCAGAGTGAACCATCAGGTTCAATGCCATGTTAAATGCCAGCCAGAAGCATCAAGAAAAAAATATGAATTTTAATGATCTATTTTCTTGTATTGGGCATCTGAAGACAATGAGTTCAAAAAGACAAAATACTTGCTTGTTAAATGGTCTTTAAAAAGCTGCTTGGAGAAAAAAAAGTTTTTTCAACTAGAGAAACTAATTTACCAAATTATTATGCAAGTGTCAGAAAGTTGCAATTCTTTCATGAGCTCATTCAAAACTATTCTGTAATTTAATTGACATGATTCAGAATGAATTTATGTATTTTGATATCAATTATGGCCAATTGCCACTGTGTTATCACTATTGTTGTTGGTCAGGATTTTTTCAATTTGCATAAAAAGAGAAAGAAGGAAAAGCTCTGATTTCAGCACTGTTCAGGTCAAAGCAAGCTCAGAACATTTAATTTCAAATTATTTTCTGGAAAAATTAAAGCAATCTTTCAATGTGAAGTGTTTGTTAAATGTGACCATTTTATTTTAATGTGAGGAGAAAGGCTTTGCAGCTTCTCTGTGGTAAACACCAACAGTTTAACTTCTTTTTTTCTTTCATGGAAACAATTTGTTAAACTTCCTCTAAAATTAATTTTAGAACTCTTTAAGTCAATGTATTTAGTTTGAATGTCAGCTTTATTTTCATTTTTAACTAGCTCTATATTATTTTTAAAATAAGTTATTATAAAAGTATTCTATAATAACATATTTGTAAGCAATAAAAATATAAAATATCTCAACTGTTTCATCATTACTACTCAGATTCTAATGGATTGTCAGTTTCTAAATCAATAACAACCAATGCAGTTGGTATATCAAAATGACAAAGTAAAATACAAGTGAAATGAAAAAAACCCTAAATGCAACTTTTGAAATTAATTACATTTAAAACCTGAAAATTAAGACATTCTACTTAGTTATTTTTAACATACTTCTGTCAACATTTAGTCCAATACACTATGTCTCATCTGTTAGAGCTGTTATCAAACTCCTGATCTTTATTAATTCTCACTGGGGCGAGTGGAAGTTGGGAGAGCATTCTGGGAAAGAGTCACTCTTTTTTTGCAGTGCTCCTATGACCTTTCCGTATATTCTCTAGAGACATCTACTTTTAGCAGCTGCTGGAAGCAGAATGGTGGGGAAAATGGATCTTCTTTGTTTTTTAATCTGATACAGTGCCTCTTATGGTCTTGAGTTAGCTAGGAGTAGCAGGCATCATTGAGATTTAACAAATTGAGCAATGACAAGAGATTATTAAGAAGGAAAAAAATATCTTACTAGTTCATCTGTGATATTTGTAGTGGACTTTGAGGAGAGCATCACATTGTATCCACGTCTGTGCAGAAAACCTCATCTTCTTTCTAGAGCCCTGACAGGTAATACACTCTCTAAAGTGGTCAGAGAGTCCTGTCTTTGGGCTAAGTCGGGTTTGTTGGTTGGCCTGGGTCAGCTTGACATGACCAGGGGACCCACCTAGTGGATGAGGGAGAGGCTGTGGATGTTGTCTACCTTGACTTCGGCAAGGCCTTTGACACTGTCTCCCATGGCATACTCCTTGAGAAGCTGGCAACTCATGGCTTAGACAAGTGTACTCTTTGCTGGGTGAAAAACTGGCTGGATGGACAAGCCCAGAGGGTTGTGGTGAATGGATTTACAGCCAGTTGGTGGCCGGTCACAAGTGGTGTTCCCCAGGGCTCAGTACTGGGCCCTGTTCTGTCTAATATCTTTATCAGTGGTCTGGACGAGGGGATCGAGTGCACCCTCAGCAAGTTTGCAGATGACACCAAGTTGGGAGGGTGGGTTGATCTGCTCAAGGGTAGGAAGGTTGTACAGAGGGATCTGGACAGGCTGGATCGATGGGCCAAGGCCAGTTGTATGAGGTTCAACAAAGCCAAGCGCCGGGTCCTGCACTTGGGTCACAGCAACCCCATGCAGCGCTACAGGCTTGGGGAAGAGTGGCTGGAAAGCTGCCTGACAGAAAAGGACCTGGGGGTGCTGGTCAACAGCCGGCTGAATATGAGCCAGCAGTGTGCCCAGGTGGCCAAGAAGGCCAACGGCATCCTGGCCTGTATCAGAAATAGTGTGGCCAGCAGGAGCAGGGAGGTGGTTGTTCCCCTGTACTGGGCACTGGTGAGGCTGCACCTCGAGTGCTGTGTTCAGTTTTGGGCCCCTCACTGCAGGAAAGACATGGAGGTGCTGGAGCGTGTCCAGAGAAGGGCAACCGAGTTGGTGAGGGGCCTGGAGCACAAGTCTGATGAGGAGCGGCTGAGGGAACTGGGGCTGTTCAGCCTGGAGAAAAGGAGGCTGAGGGGAGACCTTATGGCTCTCTACAACTACCTGAAGGGGGGTTGTAGTGAGGTGGGTGCTGGTCTCTTCTATCAGGTGGCTGGAGATGGGATGAGAGGAAATGGCCTCAAGTTGCGGCAGGGGAGGTTTAGGTTGGATATGAGGAAAAATTTCTTCACTGAAAGGGTTGGCAGGTATTTGAACAGGTTGTCCAGGGAAGTGGTGGAGTCACCATCCCTGGAGGTATTCAAAAAGTGTGTAGACAAGGCACTTCAGGACATGGTTTAGTGGGCATGGTTGATGGTTGGACTTGATGATCTTGAAGGTCTTTTCCAACCTAAACTATTCTATCATTCTATTCTATGATTCTATGACATGTCAGAAATCGCCTTGCCTGCTCTTGGTGCAGCAGTGGCATGTAGACACACACACACAGAGCCTTTGGAAATGGTGTGTCTGCCCTCATGAATACAAGCCATGGCCTGGATTATAGCCCTGTGGGTGAGGGGCACAACACAGCTCTTGCCCAAAGAGCTGAACCTTCTTCCAAATCGAGGTACCTTGTCACTGCCCTGTGGCAACCCCGGCCACTCCTGAACCAGCATCTGAGAGAGAGCCTGGAATGAGCCAAAATCACCCATGGAGTGTGTTTACAGCTGGAAGATAGCTCAGCCTCACATGGACACAGCCTTCAGATCCAGCTTCTCCTTTCCCGAGTTTTGCATTTGTCTTTATCTAGCACAAATCTCAGTTGGCAAGAGGTGGAAAGGAACAGAAAAGGAGGAACAAGTCCCCCCTTCTGGGCTGGCTGTCCCTCCAGTTTCTTCCCAGAGGACTTCTTGCCTAGCTTTCCAGATCTTCCCAGAGAGACACTTTTCTCTTTTATTCCCAAAATGCAGCCATCTAATCTACTATTTCTAACCAACCAGGTATGTCAGCACAGTAGATTCATAACCTTTCAAAGGACTCAAAACCATGACACAGAGGACATGTATAGCTGCTTTAGCATTTAGTGCCTCTGAAGAAAACACCTCAGATTTCTGAAGCAGCTTCATGGTGTTCACAGATGTGACACAGGAGCTATGAGTGACCAGCAGCAGCTCTCAGGCAGGTTGTCCTATAGTACCTCAAACATCCAAGACGCAGAGCAAAACTCAATAGCTCTTTCTCCTGATTTAATGCTTTCATGCCTTGCGCTTGTCTCATTGGGGCCTGCACCTTGATTTTATTTCTTTGTTTATATCCAGTCTTGCAGAACACTTATTCAAGTGCCTTAAGTTCATGCGTCTGACTAATCTTATTGATTTTTCTGAACGGCAGCAGAGAAAGAGAAGGGTCAGTTTTGCTCTGTGCCACTCATCCAGAGTGACTCAGGAATCCGGTGTGTAAAGATAAGCATGCTCTGCATTTGAAGAATCAGAGTTTTAGACCAAATTCTCCTGGGGAAAGGAGGAGGACAGGAACTTCAAAGGTGCCTTTAAAATATATCTTCCTACGTTAAATGGGTAGTTTTGAAAATTCTCCTTCCAGCACCCTTATTTTGTGCAGTGCCTCACAAGCTTTGTGGCATTACTAGTGTCATAAAGATTCATGGGAGGACACAAAAAGCCTCATGTGGGTTATTTATCTAGGTTCCCTCCACAGTTAATGCCAAAGAAGAGAGTCAAGACCAGAGTGAGGACCAATTACCCTCTTATCTGACATCAACCTTAAAGGGCGTTGAACTATGTTTTCAACTGGTCTTGTTTCCCATTGAGTCCAAAGTGAGTCTGGACAAGATTAGATTAATGTAGATTACAAAATTTGCTTTTAGACAGGCAAAATTAGGTGACAGAAATCCCACATTAGTTTACCAGGGGACAGATAACAAACAGTACAACCTTCATGTCTTCACTGAAAAATAGTCAACCTAAATTTTATGCTGGGTCATGGAGAAGATGTTGAGATGTTACCACACGGGATTTCAGCTTGCAGTGGTGCACTGGCTCCTACAGCCTGGTCAGTGAGACACTCATGTTTCTCCTTCTTGTATTGTAATGCCACTGTGATAAGAGAAAAAAGGTGACTTTTGCTGAAGTCCCAGATCTCCTTGAGAGGAATTACAATAAAATTTTCTGTGGATTCCACAGGACGTAGGGCTAAAACTAGTTACCTGTGTGGGAGGAAAACATATTATTTGCAACAGGGTTGCCCAAATGTCAAAATCCACATATCAAGATGCAGCAGCCCAAGGAAATTCTTTGTTTCCATAAATGTCTATGCCTCTAGAGACTCGTGGACTAGACATAGCCAAGGAAAAATTCTTGATGATCCCTGCTGGATTCAGTAATATTGTTCAGTAAAATGGAATTTAACTTGAAATATGAGCAAAGCAGTGTGTGAGACAGGGAGGGAATATTTAGTCTATGTTGGACTGCCTGTTGAATATCTTGGAAAACAGGATTTTCCTTTGTCTATCTTGCCATAGTCCTATTAGCTGAAAAGGCTGTGAAAGACTGGACATTGCCTTCCAGCTGCCCAGAAGGAAATAATCTCATACAAGCTGTACCAGATAAAGTGAAAATCTCTGCAAACACACAAAAGTCCCACATTCCTTTAATAAGCTGTAATAGCATTCTTAAATGGGTCAGTTGTCCCAGAAAAGTTCAAGGCTTTTCACACTAAGGTCTCAAAGAGTACAGAAATGTGAGCATTTCTATGGCTCCTTTTTCTAAACAGGACACGCACCACCCCCACCACCCCCCCAAACAAAACAAAACAAAACAAAATAAAATACACACACACACACACACAAAAAAAAAAAAAACAAACAAACAAACAAAAAAAAAACACTTGGGATTGGAGAAATTAAGTAATTTTTACATAGATGTACACAAGGACAAGTAAAAGAAAAGTAGTGATCCCCATGCAGTTGGCAACCAACTGAACTAGAGACTTCAGTGTACTTTATACAATTTTTTAAAATACCTGGAGATATATACAAATATATATACGCATAAAGCTAATCTTCTTAAAGAAATAGTTATTGGCATAAAAGACAACTATGCCATTTTAGCTTCGAAACGTAATCTTTCAGAAAATGAGAACTAAACTTCCTGGGGAAATTCACTCTCTTTCTGAATGTGTGTAATAAAAAAAGACACAATGATTATGATAACAGTTTATTCAACCATATAATGTTTCCTCTGCAGAGGAAAGCCAGTAGCATTTTTAGAAAAGGACATCTTTGCTAAAAGCAGAGGTGGTCTGACTTCCTGTGAGAGCAGAAGAGACTGGCATTTTGAACAAACATCACTTTACGTGAGGATATCTTGTAAGAGAAAGAAAATTGTCAGCCACTTCTAGGGAAGAAATGTTGAAACACAGACAAAACAGGTCAAAAACTGGGCATTAATCCCATCAGAAAACAAAACACATTTCTTACCAAATCTCTTTCCTAAGAAGTCTATTCATGAAACAAGCCAAAAAAGGGGTATCTCCAGAGACTCTGAAAAGACAAAGGGAATATGGAGAGAAGGAGGAAGAGGCTGATAAGAGGGGGACAGAAAGGTCAGTGTGAGGCAGAGGACAGAAAAGAGAGGAGTCATTTTGTGTATTTGGTGTTTTGACAAGCTCCCCATTGAGTAGGAGTCAGGGAAAATTGATATGAGCTGGTTTTAAGAGGAAAACAGATCTGCATCAGCTTCTCCAGAATACAGTGACTCAGCCTGATCATACCTGCAAATCCAAAGTCTCCAAAGTTAAGCTTAATCTCACAAAGATACAAAGGCAATATTCCATACCTTTGACTCTTTGAATAATTTTTTTGAATCTTTGGATAATTTTTTGGCAATGTTTCTTTTTTTTTTGTGGCATCTAGAGGCAAATTTGTCTTGAGGTCTCTTTTTTCTAAAATGTCTTTATATATTGCTCATGTATAAAGGTTTAACTATTAAAAACAAAAGAACTCTCTACATTAAAAATGACATTAAATTAGAATTACATTTTGGGAGTACACTTTAATAACTGCAAATATTCTGGGACAATTGCAGTTACCTAATAAACAAGTATTGAAAATCAAGGGAATGCAGAGTCATAATTAAACTTAAAGTAAACACAGTTTAGAAACAGAATTGTGTAGTTTACTTATCTCAACAGCCTAAATTCAGCCCTAGGAGAGTACTTTGAAGAAGCCATGTAAAAAATGCAGTGATCCTGTTGCAAAGAAAGTTGTCATGTTTGTTAGATATGAGCTACTATAATAACCTTAATCAGCCTCTTATGGTCCATGTCATGATGGGGGAAAGCAAGAATTTTTAGAACAAGTCCCTGGTCCCACTCCCAAAAAAGTGCTGAAATACAGACCTTTAGTCAAGTGCATATCCAATACTAAGGACAGGAATTTTCTGTTTCTGTAGTTCATGTGGCCAACAATATTATGGCTGTTCCAGTTTGTACATTCCCTTTCACAGACACGTCAAGTTCCTCACTGCAGAGACACCAAGACAGATCTTTTGCAACCATATTTTTTGTGTAAAGTATATGTACACGACTGTGTAATTACAGACTGTATTTGCACAAAGAAGCCTGGGTAAGACAACCTGAACTATACTTTCTTAAATTCTGAATGCTTGACTTAGCAGCTTTCAAAATACTCTTTTGACAGAGCACTTATTTGCATGTATCCATGCAGTGCATTGCTGGGAAATAGTGTTTTTTCTAAGCATCGGTTAGGTAGTTAAGTAATTTCGTTCTGTTTTTTTTTTTGTTGATCAATATTTCAGCTGGCTTTTAGGCATACAGCATATGTGGTATTATTCCTATAGTTATATTTAGCAGCAAGAACTGAGTTTTACCAGAGTAACAAGACTATAGGTTTGCCAGGAAATTGAGTGAAGTGTTGGATGTGGGAACAGAAGTGAATGAAGAGCAGGATTGAGGTGGGACTGGTTCAGAAGCTTTAAGCTCCTCTCTCACCTTGGACTCACTATTCTTTAAACCAGACGAAGTGTCTGAAGGTCAATATCCCTCCTGTTCATTAAGCGTCAGAGAAAGATACTGAATCATTGACCTTGGAGACTGATTTCTTTCAGAGCATCCACAAGGTTATTGGAGGGAAGTCATCACCAGAGAGGGAAAATGGTCTAATGCTGGTTCAGTAGTTAAGGATTTTGGAGTCAATGATGCAAGTACCTCTTCTGTCCCTGGCCTGAATACTGACCTTGGCTCTGAACCTCTCCTGTCTCATCTTCCATCTGTAAATTGGAGTGACAGCACTTCCTCACCTTGTAGGCATATAGGGAGGTAAAGGCATTAGGACAATGTTGTAGGGAAAAATTGTGGTTTGGGCATCTTTATGCTTGAGAGAAGGAAGCCTGAGCAATTAAACTTGCCCTAGACTACCTGCAAAAATCTCTTTTGGATCTGAAAGTACCAAAAGAGAAAAAATTTCTTTCTCGGAGAAAAAATTCTCTGAGAATATGCATATGTTTGGTGGCTCTTCCTGGATAATGCTGGAAAACCACACTGGAAGTGGCCAGTCCCTTCCAGCAGGTGGAAAAGACTGAACTCTTTGTGGTGTCCTCTTCTCTCTCCCTCATTTCTGAACAAATGTATGGGCCAAATGACACATTGCCTTTGAGATCTGTTTTCACTGGAGTCAATTTTCTAATTTCTGAGAGTTTTAAGCAATTGTTTTTTTGTTTTTTTTTTCCTTCCAATGTAATACAGGACAGACAGCTCCAAGGCCATCAGGAGAGGAGTGCTGGGGGCTTCTGGTTCAAACAGAAGGGCTGTGGGGGCTTCTCTGAACCATTCTTGTTCTTGTCTGCTTCATGCGCTCTCTCCTCTGCCCATATAAGACCTTATTCTTAAACAGTTTGGGAAAGGTAATGAACTAATAAAATTCGCTGATAATACTAAGTTATTCAGCATAGTAAAGGAAAAGTCCTGTGCTATGTCCCCTTTGTACCTCTCACAGAACTTGGTGACTGGCAGGTGAAACTCAGTGGAGGTAAATATAAGGTGACACATGAGATAGAAATCAATCCAACTTCCATGTATAACATGACAGACTCTGCTGACCATTACCATTCAGGTGTGAGAGCTTGGGGTTGTTAACAGTGCAGTGAAAACACCAGCTTGGTGCTCTTCAGCTGTCAAGAAAGCAAGTGAAATGTCAGCAATTATTAGAAAAGGGGTAGAGAATGAAGGAAAGAATATTACTATGCTACTGTGTAAATCCATATTTTGCCCACACTTCAAATGCTATATACAGTTCTGCTATTCCCATGTTGCAAGAGTTATATAAGTCTGGAAAAGATTCAGAGAACCATCTCAGGTGCAGTCGATGTGAGAAACTGCTTCTGTACTAGGAATGACTAAGCTGAAAATTTTCAGTCTGGACAAGAAACAACTTAGGATAAGTGCAGGGTGAGGGGAAAAAAGGGAAGATATAGATGAGGTCTGTAAAAATTGTTGTTGGCATGGAAAGGTTTGGTAGGATAGATTATTTACAACCTCTTTCAGTAAAAGAACTATGGACATCAAATTAAACTGAAGGGAAGGAGACTGAGAAGAAACAAAAAGTACTTTTTCCTTCACACTGCATGTAGTCAATCTGTGGACCTAACTTCTCCAGGATGTAGCAGAGGACAAGGTTTCCATAGATGCAAGGAAACACTAAACAAGTTAATGAAGGACAAAGCTATTGAGCATTCATAAATTGTTAGAAATGATGTTACAGAAGAAAACAGAAAAGAAAAAAGAAAACCAGTAGAAATTCTCCAGTAAACAACTAGAAAAAATATATTAAAAAAAAAAAAATAGAGGGGGTTTTGTATTTCTTTGTTGACTGGCCTTACCATTACACCCAGGAATAGTAAGATAGCTTTTTTAATGAGTTCATTGACAGGTCATGAATATCTGTACCTTTAGTCAAGGGCTTCCAGGCAAGATAGCCATCTTTGCTGATACAAAGACACAAGTTGCTACAAGGCTGGTGGTGTAAAGGAGCTGTCTCCTTAGAAGACTGAACCACATAGTTGCACTATCATAATTGCACAGGCAAAACGAGCAGTCATACAAGGCAGCAGAAATGGGAAGTAACAGAAGTTGAAAAGATAGCAGCCAGGTAAGACAAGATTGATAAGAAGAGAAAATAAGATTTTTTTATTTGCTATGGATGGTGAAAAGCTTTGCCTTTGGAGTTAACCTTTAACACAGGTAAATTCTTTAGCCAAGACTAAGTGCAGAATAAAAATGCGACTTTGTGGATTTCAAAAGGCAGCTGTTCCCATGCTTTGCGGCCACTGAAATGATTTGATATTGCAAACAGATGGAAGGGTAGTCTGCATAATGACAGGGGAGGCATGCATGAAAATACACCTTCCTTAATATGTGACCATGGCTTAAAGAAAAAACCTGTAAAAGTTAATGGGCTGCAGCTATCCAGTTTCTGTCAGAACAGTATAAGCAGAAAGAAAAAAAAAATTCACCCTGACAAGAAAAACTGAGGTTAAAATATAAACAGTCTCTTTGGTCTCCTGTAGCCTGGCTCATCTTCATACCTCTGCTTGCGTGACAGGACCAGATTCTCTTCAAGCTCTGAAAGCCCACAAGACCCTCTGGCTGGAGACCCTGGATGCAGTCTCAGTTTCAGGGTGTACCTTGTACAAATGCCTTTGATGAGATCAGATATTTGGCAAGTCACTTGAAAAATATCTGAAGGACTGCAGTGAGCTCAGCCTTCCACTTCCATCTAAAAATCCTGCTAGAATAGGGGCCAGAAGCTAATGTTGCTGCAGAATCGATGTGAATTATATTAAACTGGGGTAAACTAAACAACTTTTGCTTCTCTGGGCAGTTTCCCTAAATCTCCATGTAGGTTTAGTGGAACTACAGCATGATCGCAGAGTGTCACCTGGCCCAGAACAGCAACTCCTGGACTTGCTGCATTGAAATCTGTTGTGTCCAGTGTGCCAGCTAAAGAACCTGAGAGAAGTGTCTTGTAGCTCCGCAATGTCAAGGCTGCTGGACACTGTATTTTTGAGCTGCAGGGTCCTCCAACTTTCCTGAGTTTCACAGTGACACACCACCCCACACGTCTCCATCTGTAATGCCATGACATAAGCCTTGTGCTTAACATGACTTTTTCCATATAAATTGCAATGTCCAAGCTAAGACCTGTGACAAGTGGCATTCCTCAGAGGTCGGTATTGAGACTGGCGCTGTTCAACATCTTTGTCGGGAACATGGACGGTGGGATTGAGTGCACCCTCAAAAAGTCTGCCGACGATACCAAGCTGTGTGGTGCAGTCAACACACTGGAAGGAAGGGATGCCATCCAGAGGCACCTTGACAAGCTTGAGAGGTGGGCCCATGCAAATCTCATGAATTTCAACAAGGCCAAGTGCAAGGTCCTGCACATGGGGCAGGGTAATCTCAAGCTCAAATAGAGGCTGAGCAATGAGTGGATTGAGAGCAGCCCTGAGGAGAAGGACTTCAGGTTGCTGGTTGATGAGAAGTTCAACATGACCCAGCAATATGAGCTTGCAGCCCAGAAAGCCAACCATATCGTGGGCTGCATCAAGAGAAGGGTGACCAGCAGGTCGAGGGAGGTGATTCTTCCCCTCTGCTTCTGCATCATGACACCCCACCTGGAGGACTGCGTTCAGCTCTGGGGCCCCCAACATAAGAAGGACATGGACCTGTTGGAGTGAGTCCAGAGCAGGGCCACAAAGATATCAGAGGGCTGGAGCACCTCTCCTATGAAGACAGGCTGAGAGAGTTGGGGTTGTTCAGCCTGGAGAAGAGAAGGCTCCGGGGAGACCTTCTAGCAGCCATCCAGTACCTAGAGGGGGCCTACAAGAAAGCTGGAGAGGGACTTTTGACAAGGGCATGTAGTGATAGGACAAGGGGTAATGGCTTTAAGCTGGAAGAAGGTAGATTTAGACTAGATGTAAGAAAGAAGTTTTTTACTGTGAGGGTGGTGAGGCACTGGAACAGGTTTCCCAGAGAGGTTGTGGATGCCCCATCCCTGGCAGTGTTCAAGGTCAGGTTGGATGGGGCTTTGAGCAGCCTGGTCTAGTGGAAGGTGTCCCTGCCCATGGCAGGGGGGTTGGAACTAGATGATCTCTAAGGTCCCTTCCAACCCAAAACATTCTATGATTCTGTGTTTCTTCTATAATCAAACAGTGGAAAATAAAGGCTAAAATTTGCCATTGAAAGGATGAAAGGGATTGTTGTTTTTTGTCTGAAGAGCATTGACTAAAGCATACCATTATACAATTATGTTTACTTTGCAGGTAAAAACACAGACAGGAATAGCTACCTTAAAGACTTTTTCACAGAAGAATTCATTATGACCTTATACAGTGTGAAACAACAGCTCTTCCAGTGACAAATCAAAACCTGGGACTGGAACATTTCAGGGAGCGGTGCTTCACCAGCTAAATGTTATAAAAGCATAATGGAGAGGCACCAAAGTTTTTAGAACTAACCCTGTGTCTTAGAAGCCTAAGTCTAATTTTCAGAAGGAGAAGAACTTAGAAGACAGGTGCTCGGGAAACTACTCTGAAAATGAAGTCTTAGTTTCTAAGTCATTTAAGAGATGTGTTGAAAATATTGACTGAGAGTCTGGACTTGGATCAGTTCAGAGTCCATTGTGTGCAGGGACAGAACATACTTTGTTGCCTTTCTTATGGAACAGAGAAAAGACAAATTTGCCTATGTTACTGGGAATACAAAGCTTTCTGCATTGGTCCACTTCTGGATCACATGAGTGAGGCATTGATTTTCTGATTTTCACCCTGCATGCACCCCACTGCTATCTTTTAACCTTAATCAAGCTACATTTTTACATAAGAATGAGGGGGAGGAAATACATTATCCTCTCTGGAATTACTGATTTCTTCAAGAGCAGTATCCTGGGAAATAAAATGTAGGCACTTCAGTAATATCAAAGGCAGTAACTAACAAATGTACTTCTTATTCAATCCATGAGTCTGGAAATTCATTGGGCACAGGGTGAAATGTGGTCACTGCTATCGAAGTATATTGTCTACACTGGGAACAGAATTTTGGATGTGCACCAAAACTTTCTTGAGGGAGATAAGCTTGTTATTCAGACGGTAAAATGTTATGATTAACACCTGATGAAGCATTAAAAACCCATAAAAATTCTGCTACCTGGGAAAGATTACTTAGCAGGAGGCTGCCTGCACTTTGGCAAGCAAGTGTGTAGCAGGTGAACTTTGCCTCTCAGCTTTCAGTGCAAAAGTGGATTTACACAGTCATTTTGTGATGCAAAGAAAAGCAGAACCACTCAGACAACTGCAGACAAGGACAGATTCCTCTTCTGTTTGCACTGAAATAGCCCAGTTTATAGGAATTCTTGCCCCACCTATGGATGGCAAATACAAAAGAAATTAAGAGCAAGTTAAGTGGCATTTGTATTTGCTTTCACAGCTTGTCAGGCACAGCTTTTTGTAAATTTGCCTATTTCTTTCATTGTGTTGAGTAATAGGAATGATTTGCTCCCCTTGCTCACAATGGCACCACTCCACGCACCCCAGCGTGCTGCTGTCTGTCCTGTATTGCCTGTGAGCTCCCACCAACACCACGTCTCTGATAATCACACCTGAGGGGACGGTGCACGCCGAGGTCTCATCCCAACATGTATCAGGAACTCAGCAGATCTGGTAAAGTGGTGAAGTTGTGCCTTGCTGAAAATCCAGACCTAAGCACATGCTGAAGCCTGTACATGGGTCCTGTTAGGACCAAGCTCTAACACAGACCCACTGTGGATACTGCTGAACTATGTCCTCATGGGACATCTAGGCTTAAGCCTTTGGCCTTGCATGCACTTATGCTCTTTGAACTACCCACTTCAGTCTAAAATGGCAAAGGCTTCATTAGGGACTGCTTATGTAAAATAAAGAGTCTTGAGGGATGCTGGCCAGCCTCATTAACAGACTCTGCTGAGCATCAGCTGCTCAGCCACAGGCTTGCATTTTTTCTAATAGTAATGCTGAGTAGTGCTGAGTTACAATTTTCGCATGTTCAGTTTTAAAAATCTTAAAACATTTTAAGGTGACTAGATTATCTTATTTTTTCTTTTTCATTTGCTCTGAAATGAGGCTTCAGATGAGAATGAAATTTAACAGCCAACCCTAGAAAATGTAGGTCATTTGTCCTGAAGTGAGATTAACATGGAATTACAGTTTTGTTCAAGTGCATACACCCCTGAGTGAAACTGAACCCAAACACAGTTAGCACCTGGACAGATTTACACCTGTACAAAGTAAGATCAAGTGTCTACCACCCTGCTCTGAGAAGATGGGTGATTAAGGTAGTGGATTAAGATGGGCGATTGAGTTTCAGGGGATGACTCTGCATATGTGATAACAGGCAGGAACAGTACAGACTTCTCAGGAAATCAAGACTCTGTGTCTGTTATCCCTAGCTGCCAATAAAAGTGATAATGCTACCTTTCATGCACCCTGTTTGCACAGTAAACCATCACGGCTGTACAGAGACTGAGTCTCATTATGCATAACTAATGTAATGATTTCCAGCCTCATTTGGGACCTCCAGCAGAGTGGTAATCCAAGTAATGCTAAGTTGATTTGTGTGGTGGTGAATGATTCAACAGCATAGGAGGCTCTGAAGAATCACCCCCCACGCAAGAGCTTCAGGGAAAACATTAAGCAAGGAGATCCTGGCACCTCCATGTACTCTTTAACTGTCCTGTGTTGGTTTTGATCAAACAGGCAAGTTTGCCTATGCATTTCACTAGTATCTTCTTTAATGCTCATGTTTCCTAGTTGACATTTTGGGTGATTTCATGCTTCTGTAATCTCATTTGACTAACTTTATGTGGCATGAGTATTTGCACACGTAAAAAAGTCATATTTTTGTTGAATTCCAGTTGTATTGTGAACTGCAGATTAATGTACATGGATTGAGGAGAAGAAAAAGGGATTTGAAATGAAAGGGAAGTGATACCCAAACCCCAGATAGCTCCTGCATTGATTTAGAATAATGGAGAGGAAAGTTGCTGAGACAGCATATCTGTCAGTAAAGAGACTGAATTTAGGTTATAGTAATGAAGTCCTGGAGTGTACTTCATGGCACACCATGAGATCAGCAGTCTCATGCATTGGCTTCAGTGGAGTTTTTCATATGATTTAAGTTTATCTATTGTTTGCAATGTCTGAAAGGCCTTCCTTGGTCATGGGTGGTGAACAGGATAGTATGGAAATGCCTCACTGCCTTACATCACATGATTTCCCCTATTCTATAGCAGAAATACCCACGCACCAAATATAGGAAAGAGTAGCACGTGATGGTGGCAGGTGAATAAGTTTGTGGCAGGGGAAAAGTTGTGATAACTGCAAGAGAGGAAGACTAAATAACAGTACCTCATCCAAGCCCTTTCTATTGAATTTATTCTGCTGTTTGGAGGAGGGAGAAAGAGAATGTAGCTCTGTAGAAGTGAACCATAGTGGTCCACTTGGTTTCAAGGACACTGCTTTGTATCCATCTGATTTTATTTGTTGGTATAGGAGTAGCCATCATGTGTGATTCTTCTCTGAATGTGAAAGTGCTGATCCAGCTTTGGGAGAGTTTTGATTAAATTTGAAGCAGTTTGGAACAAAGTAAGAAGGGAGCAATATAGACAAGTCTAGAAGAATACTTGTAGATTCAAAAGTTGCTTAAGGCCAGAAAATAATAAAGAATGGTATGCCAGGGGAAAGATCTCCAAAGGAGAACTACTGCAATTAACAAAGCAAAGTAAGATTTACAGTGGTACATCTGTGCATTGAATCACAAGAAATTACAAGTATCTAGGAAAAGAAAATGATGGTTGAATGTACTTTAATATACATTTCATGACCTGGGGTTTGGGGGCTCTTGGATTTGGACGGGAGGGCATTGTTATTTGCTTTGTTGGGGTTTTTTTTAGCAACCTGATGTGGTTCACTTATGCCATGGACCTGCTTCTCTATCCAGTGATACCTCTGCGAGCAAACACCTACATTACTAATCACTCTGGGCAACATGTATTCCATATTCTCACCCTCTGTTTGTTTAATTCAGGGATGCACATCTTGTTTCTGCTGAACATAAGCAAGGAAAACTCAGAAATGTACTTCTGTGACTTTATAACCTGATAAACTGCAAACATCAAGTGTCCATAAGAGCCCTCAAACTTCATCCAAAGTGAATCTGCATGTGGTCCAAGGGTGGGCCTGGGAGCCCGAAGTTCTTGCATTGCAGTCCTAGCTCTCCAGATGATTCCCTCCATGACTTTGAGTAAGTCACAAAAGCTGCTTACATTCCCACCTGTACATGGGGAAATTTATTCTTACCCTACTGCTTCGTAGTTGGTCTCTGACTACAGAATTAGTAACTGGGCCTTAGGTAGTTTATCTGACATCGTGTATCAGAACTGAATAGCTGTGGATACAATACAATCCTGACCAATACAAATTATTTGCTTTCAAAGATGATTTTTATTATTTTTTTATTACATTTAATTTTATATCTAGCCAATTGGCATTTCTTAAAGATTAATGGGGACCTTTTTCTGGGACCCATTGTTCTCAAGTTTGAACTCTCATTTTAGAGACATATTTGAAGCAGGACTCTATTGACATTTTACCTTTTAAATCAAACGAATGCTTGTTAAACTGTTGTCTTCTCATTTTTCAATTTATGGTGTAATGTGTGGACAGGAGACACATAAGGAGACAGAGCATGAGGAACGTACATTCTGTTCATCTCAAATTCTCCTGCAAACTTCATGGATGGTCCAGGGGCATGGGTGTGGTTTTAAAGCTAAGCCAGCATTGCAGGTGCTGACAGATCAGAAGCCTATTGGATGCCTTATAAATCAGGCACAGAAATACTTTTAGAGAAGCATGTATCAGCCAGCATGGGGATATGACTACAAGCACATATGGAGTTCTTTCCCACTCCATATAAATCAATTGTATTGCAGTTTGCGTATCTGTCCTCTGTGCTTATTTGTCATTGAGGCATTGAAGGGTCTGATGGTTGTCAGTGAAATAAATCAAAAGCCACATTGTAACTGTTGTGGTGCGGTATTTTCCACCATTGCCTCTAAAGTTAGATATAATCAGTACTAAATTTCCAGGTTTATTTACAGCATCAGAGATAGGAAAGTGATGGTGTATTTTTTGTGTTGTCTGATATTTTCTAGCTGTTTTTAATATGTGCATGTCTTGAAGGGCTCTGTATGAATCATCAGCTCAGTACACAATGCTTACTTTTCATTGTTAACCTCTCATAATTCACCTTAACAGTGCTTGCTGCACTTTTCAAACTGAGGCAATACTAACAAATCCATTACTTTAAGAGACGGTGTAATATGCTGCTGCTGGAAGATATGGGTTTGGAATTATGTTTATTTTACATGATTCAACATATTCTTCCATTTGGAGAGATGGCTATGCTTATTAGGGCAATTATTTGACAGTCACTGCCATAGTGAAGGTCACAGCAGGAGACAGGGAATATTTTTCAGGACATTTAGGCAGCAGAGACAGGACAAATTCCTCAGGTCAGGCTTCTCCATTGGATCAGGTGGGAGGCTGGAGCCTATAAATGTCACCTTCCTCTTGTGTCTCTTCTCCCTAACTCTTTTCAGAAGCTTTCTCAAACAGGAGGGCTCTTCCCTCATGCATGAAGCATGGGGGAAGCTGAGCATGAAGCTGTTCTCTCTCCTTTAGGACAGGACAGTGAGAGAGAGTGGATCATAGAAAAGTCTCATTTAGAAGGGGAGATTATCTGGATGAACCTTCTGAGCAGGGCCTTAGGTTAGTTTATCCAGGGCCTTGTCGTGCCAGGTCTTGAATACTTCCCCCAGCTCTCTGGACAATGTAATCCAATGCTTAACTACTCACACAGTGAAGCTTTCTTTTTTTATATCCAGACAAAATTTCCCCTGAAGCAACTTGTGCCCACTGCTTCTTGTCCTGTCACCATGTATCCCTGTGTAGAGGGCACTTCCACTTCTTTACAACTACCTCCTAGGTACTGGAAGACCATGATTAGATCCCCCTGAACCTTTCCTTCTCTAGGCTTAGCAAAATGAATTTCTTCTATTTTTTTTATCAAAACCTATCTTCAGCCTTTCTTCATGTGTCAAGTTCTCCAACCATCTAATCATCTTGGTGGCCTTCCACTGGACCATCTCCAGTTCTTCAAGGTTTTGCTAACACATGGCTTAACACACGCTGAGCAGAGTGGGTTGTTCATTTCCCTTGATCTACTGGCTACAGGCTTGCAGATGTGGCCCAGGGCCTGGTTTGCTTTCATTGCTGCAAGGGCACATTTCTCCTTCATGTTCAGCTTGCTGCCTGCCCAGACCCAAGGTCCTTTTCTGCAGAAAATGGAAGGGTCTTAATGGGAAAATCCAGTACAAAAGCTAGCATTTGATCAACACTGGTGGTCACAGTGTTGGTGTCAATGACTCAGTGTTCCCCCGGAGTATGACATCTAGGACTTTGAATGTGAAATGTTTAATGTGAGTGTTGCTGCACTAGATCAGTTAAAAACTAAAAAAAGATCCTTGTGGTGACAAAGCCAAACCCTTAATCATTAAGCAGCAGGTAGGTTTTGAACTACCCATACAAGTACAGTTCTATCCCTGCCTGGTTCCATCTTCTCCATGCTTAAGGCAGGGATCTTGTGCAAAAATTAGACTGTGGACATATAATTAAAGACTAAGTACATTATGTATGCCATGTCGGGCATCCAATTAACATTTGTACTGCCTAACTACTACTTGGGCTTCTTTTTACATTCCTCTAAGGTGCTGGCTACTGGTGAAATGTTGTGACAGGATGTTTTAGGTTAATTATGCATTATTCAGGTTTTCTTTTCTAAGCTTTGAAACATGCCTTTTAGCTTAATTGAAAGTGCCCTTGTTGTATGACTGACCTTTTCACTATTCATTGTTTTATTAAAACCCCCACTGTCCACTGCCTATCCACATTAAGTGGGCTGAGCCTTTCAGATCTCTGTATCCGGAATCTCTCCTTTGAGGTTTTACGCTGTGGCAGATGTTTGATTGCATGCTTGAATCTTTCTCTTTTATTAGATCTTCTGTATTACTTCCTGCCCTGTTTTCTGTACAGTTAAACACCACCTTTGCTTTCCTTTCTGCATTCAACCTTTCTGCAATTATCAGCTGCACACAGTGACATTCCTCATTTCCTTTTAAGTATTTAAAATTAATATAAATGTTATCATTAAGAATAGCATTTAAAAGCTATTAATGTGGATGGGTATTTCAGTATAGATCAACTCTTATTGTATTTCTCTTTGAGAGAAAATGACTTTGACTTTCACTCCCAAGACTGGTTTTGAATGATTGAGAAAGCTGTGCTTCCCCACTGCAGTTGAAAGGACTTTTTGATGGTTATGAAGTGGTGGTGAAAAAAAAAAATAAAATAACACCGCATTGGAAATAAAACTGTCATTCACTATTTCTCCTTGTCACAGATGTCAGCTTACAATTCAGACTGGAGGTAGAACTAAGAAACAGGTTTAATGTTAGGAGCAACATTATTGTTTACCCCATAGACTTGCACCAGGTTTTTTCAATGTTCTTGCCAATACTAAAGGCACCCACAATTCTATGTGTTTCCCAAGCTGTGTTGCTAAGGAATAGACAGTAGACACGCTGTGATGTGCTACAAGTAAAGCTTAAAATGCTAATTTGGTCTAGTTATTAGCACATTGCTGATACAAAATTGCAATGGATTTTTGGCCATGAAAAAAATACAATCTGTATTCTAATTCCAAATAAAGGTTTTAGGATTAGTGATCTTAGAGTACCATGTAATTGTAATAATGAAACACCAGTCTATGCTGTGAGGTGCTGTTGGGAATTCAAGTGTGGTGTTTGCAATTTCAGGAGATAATTATTTCTCTGATAAGATCTTCCAGGTAAGAGACTTTGTATGTTTTGGCATTGGTTTCCTGTACAGACAAAAAGCTTTCATTTTATTTCCTAATTATAGAGTAATGCAACTTGCAGTATAGTTTTGTTTTGCCATGCAGTTCATATACATCTTACTCCGGTATGCCTCAAAGTTAAATAACTCAGGTGCAGAGTAAATAATACCAAAGGCAAGTTGGTGAAAAGAAAAGAAGTACCTAGACAGTTGCAGACAGGTGCACTGTCTGGATTCATTCAAAGAAATAAGGTCTGGAGGCCTTTGGAAGATAAGGGTTACCTGGAAAAAAGGAAAGGATGCCAGCAAACAATTCTGTGATCTCACAAAGGTTTTCATGTGGGAAGGCAACTAGAAGTTGCAACAGGTTCATTCACACATGAATAGAGCATCTGAAGCTAAGGAGTGCAGCAGATGGCAAAATATTACCCATTAGTTGTTGTTATTGTCATATTTGTGTAGCCCCTGGGGTCTGAAACTCAGATGAGCAAGAACTCTTTGCCACCATCTACTGATGAACTGGGGGAAGAGACATAGTTAATTTTCACAAATAATGTTCATGACCGGATGGATATTTTTGAAGTTTTGCTTACAACTCATTCAAGGATAGGAATAAAAGGAAAACAAACTTTTATTATCTTCACAACACTTCTAAGAAGCAAAGAATTAGCTCTTGTGTCACTGGATTACATAGGACAGGAATTCTGGCATGGTGGAAAAAGCGAATAAAAGAGCTTGATTTTCAGCCTATTCCATCAATTTTGTAATGAACTGAACTCCTCAAAGTGAGACTGGAGAATGAAGCTGTCCTGAATGTGGAGAGATGATAAAGAGATGAAAAGATGTCTTTATTCAGAACCAAAGGAACTTTAGTTACTGCAGGATAGGGAAAAGCCTGGAGATTCGTACCTTGCACTACACCTAAATGTGACTATCCTGGGCAAAAGCCAGAGCCAGCAAGGTGCTGGGAGATGAGAGAGAAGGGAGCAGTGGTACAAAGAGAACACTATCCCAAAAAAGGCACAACAGCACAGGGGCAACATGTCAAGGGACAGCAGGATGGCTGCTTAGGGTGCACCTTTCCTCCCCAGCCAGAGTCAATTCCACCTAAGTGCTCTCCTCTGAGACATCACCAGGGCAAATATGTCCTGTTGAGGTCACCTGGGGAAATTGCCTCATTTCCTTAGGTTTGTGGGGAGTGTCTGAAGCACATGTTTCTTTAGTGGAATCCTGTTATTCCACTTGGTATCTGGATTTCTTGATGCCAGCAATTTCTTGCAGAAAAAAATCACTTCATAAATATGTCATTACCCTACCTGACTGAGGTGCCCAGTATACAATATTGAATAGTAGATTGTGGAGGCAGTCTCACAGGAAAAAGAAACTCATCTGTGTCTTGTAATAACTAGGCAAGTATTTCTAGGAACTGTTCCTCTTTTTATTCAAAGGTACAATGTGCCGCTTTTCAGGATCAAAGAGGCAGGAGGTGGATGTTAGCAGTAAGGACAAGGTCTCTAAATGGTCTCTTGTAAATAGACATGAATGTGCAATTATGGGCTTCAAGCTATCCAGAAGTGTGTAAACATGAGTAACCCATAACTGGGGCTGAATAAATATAGCCCATATCTCCATACAGCTTCTTGACAGCTTGAAATAAAAGCTCTTGCCTGCCTGCCAAAGGTGGAGAACAGAGGTGGTAAGGCAGCTTCAACGCAAACAACAGGGGAAAATGTGTGTTAAGGCCTAATAGAGCTCTTTCGCTTACTTCTAGATTTTCCTACAGCTCTTCTGTGCAGTGTACTTGAGAAAAAAACACAAAACCAGAGCATGTAGGGTTTTTATTTAGGGAATTCACTTGGCATTAGTACAGAGGCCTTGAAGGACTGACTTCTGTCTGCCTTTTTCTTTGTCCCTTCAGCGAAGAACAGCAATCAGGAGAGCAGTGCTAGAGCTAAGGTGCTCCAGACTCCACAGAAAATGGATCTGTTTAGAGTATAAATGCAAAGATATTTCTCCTACATAGGAGGAACCTCAGCTACCCCAAATATGTTACAGTGAAATCCAGTAGATACTCTGCAGATCGTGTTTTTGTCTCACTCACCACACTCTGACTTCTCACTCTTGCATTGAATTGACGCAGAAATAATTCACAGAATCATAGAATTGTTTGGGTTGGAAGGGACCTACCTTAAAGATCATCTAGTTCCAACCCCCCTGCCATGGGCAGGGACACCTTCCACTAGACCAGGCTGCTCAAAGCCCCATCCAACATGGCCTTGAACACTGCCAGGGATGGGGCATCCACAACCTCTCTGGGCAACATGTTCCAGTGCCTCACCACCCTCAGAATAAAGAACTTCTTTCTTACATCTAGTCTCAATCTACCCTCTTTCAGTTTAAGGCCTTCACCCCTTGTCTTATCACTACATGCCCTTGTCAAAAGTCCCTCTCCAGCTTTCTTGTAGGCCCCCTCTAGGTACTGGATGGCTGCTAGAAGGTCTCCCTGGAGCCTTCTCTTCTCCAGGCTGAACAACCCCAACTCTCTCAGCCTGTCTTCATAGGAGAGGTACTCCAGCCCTCTGATATCTTTGTGGCCCTCCTCTGGACTCACTCCAACAGGTCCATGTCCTTCTTATGTTGGGGGCCCCAGAGCTGAATGCAGTCCTCCAGGTGGGGTGTCATGATGCAGAAGCAGAGGGGAAGAATCACCTCCCTCGACCTGCTGGTCACCCTTCTCTTGATGCAGCCCACAATATGGTTGGCTTTCTGGGCTGCAAACACACATTGCTGGGTCATGTTGAGCTTCGCATCAACCAGCAACCTGAAGTCCTTCTGCTCAGGGCTGCTCTCAATCCACTTATTGCCCAGCCTCTATTTCTGCTTGGGATTGCCCCAACACAGGTGCAGGACCTTGCACTTGGCCTTGTTGAACTTCATGAGGTTCTCACGGGCCCACCTCTCAAGCCTGTCAAGGTCCCTCTGGATGGCATCCCTTCCCTCCAGTGTGTTGACTGTACCACACAGCTTGGTATCGTCGGCAGACTTTTTGAGGGTGCACTCAATCCCACCGTCCATGTTCCCGACAAAGATGTTGAACAGCGCCAGTCTCAATGCCCTGAGGAATGCCACTTGTCACTGGTCTCAGCTTGGACATTGAGTTAGGGTTAGGGTTAGGGTTAGGGTTAGGGTTAGGGTTAGGGTTGACCGCAACTGTTTAAGTGCGATCATCCAGCCAATTCTTTATTGACCAAGTGGTCCATCCATCAAATCCACATCTCTCCAATTTAGAGACAAGGATGTTGTGCGGGACAGTGCCAAATGCTTTGCACAAGTCCAGGTAGATGATGTTAGTTGCTATTTCCTTATCCACCAACCCTGTAACCCCATCATAGAAGGCCACCAAATTTGTCAGGCAGGATTTGCCCTCTGTGAAGCCATGTTGGCTGTCACCAATCACCTAGTTATTTCCCATGTTCTTTCCCATTGCGAAATTCTCTCTCTTCTGGCTGCTTTACAACAGAGGCATCTGTAAACACATCTAACTCTCATTCTTATTGTATAAAAACATACTGCTGACAGTTCTGCTTTCTGCATCCTCAGCTTCTAGCCCAGAGCACAGGGTTAAGAAAGACTTTCTTAGCTATCTTACCTTTGTTTAGCATTTCAGCACTTTTTATTTTTCCAAATAGTGGAAACTCCTTAAGAGTAATGCAAGAATCTTGAAGTCTGAAAGAGGTCCAAAAGGGCAAATAGTAAAAGAAAAATCATTAACAGAATTTTTTCAACCTCAGCCTTTTAGTTCAGGTGGGATTAAGTTGTGGAAGAGAATTGGGACAAGCTTGTGGTTTTATTTGCTTTACTTCATTCTGCTCCTTATCGATTGAAATTTGATGGCCCTTGAAAACATTCTGCCCTTCCGAACTCCAAGCTTTTATGGAAAATACAAAAATAAAATCCAAACTGTGTGAACCAATATTCAACAGCTGAATGATATTTCCACCTACCCTCCCTGCACCTGCTCAATCTAATATTTTCAGTCTGTCTCAGTCCTCCATTTCACTTTTCCCCTTGCCAAAAAGTGAGCTAATGTCTCTTGGTGTTCCAGGGCAGGAAGAGAAAAGTAAGTCAACTCTGCATGTCCAAATTATTTGATGACCACATTTCATTTTTAGCTGCCCTTATCTTCATTGCCTGTCTCCACAAAGAAAATGCAGGATGACAGAAATGTTTTTCACGTCAACCAAGGGTCGCTGATTCAAAGTCCTGGGAATCTTGAACTGTATAGAATAATACTTTGGAATAAAAATGAGTCCTCATGTCCAAACTTTCCTGTCTGAACCCTCCAGCAGGGAGATTCATAGATTGGATTGGGGCTGGTTTAGCCCCTTGCTACAGGGAGGAGTATACTGAACAAAATCCTCATCCCATGGAAACTGGTGTGTCATGTGTCCTTCACTTGAAGATAAGTATTGTGTCATACCTTCCCCAATGACTCAGACTTCTCAGATGTTTGAACTTTCTTTGCTGATTAGATGTCCATTAGAACTTGCTACCAGCTAAAACTAAGCAGCTAAAAATATTCATATGATATATTAATCAGTTTAATTTAGCATGGTCTATTTGTATGTCATAATGACTTCCTCAAAGCCTTGCCTGGTGTTACAGAAATCTCAGAGGGAATACTACTGTATAGAGGCAAAGAGGGCATTCTAAGTAACAGAAGAACTTTCTAAATGCCATTTTCCTAACTCAGCACTCTCATGGTTGGTACAGAGAAAAAATACTTATAATTCCCAGTAACCTTATTATCTTTTTCTTTTCTCACAGCTTTCTACCTCAACTATTTGGATTTTTTCCCCAAAAATGGTACACATCATGACCCATCTTTCCTTGACACCTAAAATGTAGAAAATTATAACAATGGTAAGAATATTTTATTGCTTCCCACTTGTATTACCACTAAATGCATCATTAAGTGTAAATTGATTGCAGCAGAGAGTACATGAATTGTGACCACAGTACAAAGCCCTGACTTTCTGCTGATACCACACTGCATTCAGGATGACTGCAACATTACTTCCCCAAAAGAACCTGATTAACACTTGTAAGTTGGCCCACTAACATGAGGATCCAAGAGCTCCTGGAGTCCTAAAGTGCAGTTGCATTTTATCTGGCACATGCCTGAAGTCAAGTTTAGCATCTCTTCCCCAGCAATTTTTCTTCTCACACCCACACAGACTCTTTCATTCCCTTGTTACTCAAATTCCCATTTCTGTGGTTTTGAACAGTCCCATGCCATCTCCTAGATACCTCTATAGAGTGTTATTTTGCTTTCTCCATAGACTGTTGTGATGGACAATCATGTCCTATATGAAGACTTGACAACCAGCACATCCTCTTCCAGCATAGGTGGTGGCAGTACAGACATACCCAAGCTAGCTCTTAGCCAGTATGTTCCAGCACTACAAGCACTGGTGCTATGACCACTTGGAATAAAGCACATGCCAGAGCCTATCCCAGTCCTATCCCACAACCCCATGGAGTCCCAGGACCCCTGGGGCCAGCCAGGATCATGATGTGAATGATGAAGAAAGGCTGCTGGAACATATTGTGTTAAATCCCACATCTAGCAGAAAAAGAGAAGCTGGAATATCATCTTGGCCCCTTTAGAGGCAGAAGAGAAACTAAAGGAGCAGCGATACACCTACTTTCAGTAGCCAAATACGTCTCTTTTTAGAAGACTCCAAAGTTGCAGCTGGAGTCAGAGAATACCCGTGATATATTTTTCCAACCTGACCACTCTCAATGACTCCCCAGTCTGAAATGGTGCTTTCTTTATATGTAAAACCAAGAAGGTTCCTAGTCAGACTGAGATGAAAAGGTATCATTCCCCTCCTCATTACTGTCTGTAGTAAAAGCCTGCTATCAGGACTTAGCTGCTGATCAACGATATGCACATGGGAAGAATAGACTAGCTGCAGCCAGGTTGCTTTTAGAGAAAAATCTCTGTCAGAAACCTGTTGTGTTGTCAACACTATAAAAGAGGTGGCTCAAGCACCAGGAGATATATTTATCTTATTTACTAAGGTAAATAAGTGCAATTTGAACTCAGTGCATTTTCTGGCTTTAGTTTAGAGATCATACTCAGGCTAAACCCTCGTCCAATATTGTATCTGGCAATAAATAACAAAGGGAGCTGGCAAGCCCTCCCCAAAGTCAACTCTAACATTTTCCATGATCATGAACTGAACCCTGCACTCATGTTTTCCCTTTGACAGTGGTCTCTCACTGCTCAGAGTGACATTTGGAATCATTCAGTCCACCAGGTCTGGAGCAGTAATGCTTGAGCAAACCAGCAATTCTGCTTTTGTCCAGACAATAAACACCACATCATTGTGACACATTTTCATTTCTCCAGGAATAAACACACAGCTTCAGACCTTTAGTTTTGTCTTGTGAGAGCTGACTTCTCTGAGCCGATGGCTTTTGACCAGGAGCATCAATGCATTTGTTTGCACTGTGTTTGTGCACACGTGTCCTTTTGCAATTTCCTAAAATAGGGTACATCTTTAAAAAGTTAACAAAACTTCTTAAATAGTAAACAGCTCCGTGTTTTCTTTCAGGCTAGGTTTCTATAAAGAATGTATCATGGTGGTACCTTAACTTCTCTAAATTTTAGTTTGGTTTGATCTATATTATTTTTAAACATGCAAAAATTAAACTTCTCCCTCAAAAGAGGTTTCTACAGAAATGAACTAAACTAGTAATAGAGACTTGGAATATTATATATATATATATATATATAAGTAAAAGAAGCTAATGGTAGAAATAAACTTTACTATGTAGATCCAAGTCTTCTCTGAGATCAGTTTTGCCTGAGCATTTGAGCAGAGGTCTGGGTACTACTGCAACCTTCCAGTTGAAAGCTTGGAAGGCTCTCGTGTAATTTCATTTTCTGTGTGAATACTGAAATTACAGATGCTCTGCTGTATAGAGATTTATGATTTCTGTTTTCCTCACAGAGAATAGAAAAACTATGATTTCACAAATGACCTTATTCCATTGAAAAATAATTCCAAAAGGTAATTATTGACCATCTCTAAAATTGATACCACCTTTGGAATGTTCTTTGAAATTTACTAAAGGAAAGGTAGTGATAATAGGTCATCTCTTCACTTTTATTTCTTCTGTCTCAAAGTTAAGAAACACTTTGAATTCAAGAATCATAGTGAACCATAAAAACTTTTTACACGGAATTGTAAATCTTTCTGTTTTGTTACAATAAACATAAGGGCCTGACTTTCTTGGCACAGGTAGTTTTATTGCATCTATTACTAACAACAGATGTCAGATAGTGAAATCCAAATCATTGGGAGGGAAAAGTAATATAATTTTCTGTGAGTTTTACTAAAAGCTGAGTGCTCGAGAAGCTCAGAGACTGTAGGAAATGATCCTTTTATATATATATATGAAAAAGGTATTTTCTTCTCTCTCTTTCACTCTTCTATGAAATCTTTTCCCAAAAATCTTTCTCAAACAGAACTTTTTCATATTTTTGAATACTAGATCTGACATCAAATGACTTCTTTTTTACCTTATGCTTTTAAGTCCATTTCACAAAAACATACAGAAGTGTTCACAGTTCTGCTCACTTGGTGATTATTTTTCTTTGTATTAAAGAAAGAAAAGGAAGTAAAGAATCCCAGTGTGTAAGTACTTGGCAATAGGCAATAATTTGGTGAGATAGTGGCTTAAAAGGGATTGAACATAAACCAGAATGGATTTTTGTCACTGCAGACTTTGTCTCTTTCTTTCTAGGCTGGGATACATTTCTAACCTGTGTGGGGAATGAACTCCCTTCAGTTTGAATTTCTTCCAAGCTAGGACTTGCTCACAGTTGAATGCACCTTATGCCTCCCATATCAGATACCACCACCACTGCAAATCAGGGGCTCCCTCCTTCAGGCTTCAAGGGGAAACAAGTTTTGCTTCTACTGTCAGCTTTGCACAGATCTGGGAATAACTTTAAAACCAGGCTTACCTTGCAGACACACTGTGAGTACTCAACCCTTGACAGCAAGGTTGCTACAGCTAATCTGGTTTCTTTGGTGTTTTGTTTAGATTTGGGTTGGTTTGGGTTTTTTTCAGAGATGGAATTGAGATGAAATGTAACACTTAGTTAAACTGAGGTCCAATTTCTCTTTCAGGATGGACTGGGACATTCCGGGTTCAGTAATGCTTCTCCAAAGTTTCATCCGTAAAAATATTGTGGGATGCATGTATCTCAGGTGCTGCTGAAGTAGCAGCCAACAGTGGAGATGGAAGTCTGTGACTTAACGGTTGGAAGGCTTATGTTCACTTCTTAAGTCCTTTCTCCCTTTCATGACGTCTATATAGCAAAGGAAGTGCAGTGAAAAACAACCTTTCTGACTCTCTCATTCACCAAATTGTGTCATTTTAATTTGCTTATATCTCTGATGTTTTTTGCTACCCTGTTTTGGGTTTGTATGGTGGGGTTTGGTAGCCAGGGAGGGGCTGCAGAGATGGCTCCTGTGAGAAGCTGCTAGAAGCTTCCCTGGCTCCAAGTGGACCCACCTGTGGCCCAGGCCCAGGAAGGAGTGAGCAAGTGGCTTTGTGGTGCTTTGTTATCATCTGGGCTTAACCGCGATATACCCCTTTCTAAGTATTAATGTCTCCTCCTTATCCTGTTGATGGGTCAGGAGAATAGATCTTATTCCCATTCCTCAGCTACTTCAAATTGTGAGATGGCCCAATTTCTTCTAGCAATACAAGTGAACCAGTTTATGGGGGCATCACCTCTGAGTACAACATCTAATCTGCTGGGGTTCATCTGTCCTAGAAAGAAGAATGCTTTCCCCCTGCCCCTGCCCTTACTTTGGAAGAGCAGAGTTATGGTTTCAATGATCTGCTGCCCACTCACTCACAGTACACTGTGTAGGAGACCCAAGGTGAGGTTCAACTGAGTGAATCCGAGAATCTCCAGCACAGACATCTCTGAGAGAATCTCTGGGTTCCCTCTACAGTCAGTGCAGAGCTGGTCAATGGAAAGAGTGCAGCATCTAGAGCTATTCAGTTTTGACCTGGTTGCCTAAACACCTAAATTTCATTTGAGACTCCTGAACTGGGACCTTCACGTCACTCCAGGTAAGCTCCTACTTCGTTAAAAGATTCCTGTCCTAAACTTCCCTGGCTCTGTTGACCTGCTCCCCATGAACTACAGTGGGAGCCAATGTTCTGGTAGAGACACCTGGACTGAGGACACCCAGGGTATGTCTTGTTTTAGACTAAGACACCTAAATATCTACCTGTAGGTATGTGAAAAAGCACTAGTTTGTGCCTAGCATCATTTGTGATACCCTACAGTATCAGACGTCTCTGTGGAGCTGGCTGATGAGATACAGTCTTATGGGAGATCCTTACTGTTCCCAAGTGGCACACACAAGCCTGCAACACCTAAAATTCACCTATGTGTGGGTTACAGCATCCCACCCTGGGTGTATGTAGTCTGTGACAGTCCATGAGGATCTAGTCAGTACATTCACAGGAGTCTACTAAGCAATGCAGCTAATTAGTGCCTACTTCAGTGAGAGCTAAAATCTCCCAGAGTCACATAAAATAAAGCCTACTCAAAACCAAAGGGTCAAGAAGCTCTAGGAGGGAGATGAAGGGGTTTTTTTTTGGCTGGTCTCCTGTCTCTGTATGGCCATTTCAAATCCAGTCAGTTCCAGACCCTGAATAGCAGTCTCCACTAACAGGCTCTCAAGTATATCCATGTCCTTTTTTTTCAGTTTGGGTGCTCTTTTCTCATAGTACTGCACATTTTTTAAGGGATTCAATGCAGACTCCTTATGCACTCGTAATCTGTCTGTGGCACAAGAAATAGAGGGCGAGATTGCTCCTAACCATGCAGTTCAGAGACCTTTGCCTTTTCAAACCCCAAGAAAGAAAAATGCTGTAAATTACATACTGCAGTGGCCAGAAAGAACATGCAGTCATATAATCAGCCACAATATGACTGCAAGAAGGCATCGGACTGCATCTAACTTTTATTGAAACACCAAATTCCTCTAAAGCCTCATATCGCCAGGGGTATCTTTCCGACCAAATACATGCTACAGCCTGTAAAAATTAAGTTAGTCATTATAAACTTAATCTGCAGTCTGAATGGCAAAATTGAAAAGCACTCAAGCATTAAACTGCACTTCTTAAAGGTAAAATAATAAAGCAATATGGGTAATATATAAATAGTTTTAAAGATTGCTGGGAGCAAGATAGCTGGGCTGAGCATTTCAGTGGAAATTGTAACGTATTATGGCTCTCAGTAAAGTTGAATGTCTTCAGTAGGATGCTTTTACCACTAACTGGTTTGAAACCATTATTACTTTTGTGAAGAATCCTATGAACCTTTTCTGTTGTTTTGCTGGGTTTTTTTAATATAAGAAAGTTGCATAGCTTTGTCAATGTGAAGTGCTGCTTGGAAACCTATTAACTCATCCTTAAAACACATAGCCTGCTTGACAGCAAAGTTAATTAATGCTTAGTAATAAACTTTTTTTTTCATTAATGTCGTGGTTTAACCCCAGCCAGCAACTAAGCACCACGCAGCCGCTCACTCACTCCCCCCCCACCCAGTGGGATGGGGGAGAAAATCAGGAAAAGAAGTAAAACTCCTGGGTTGAGATAAGAACGGTTTAATAGAACAGAAAAGAGGAAACTAATAATGATAATGCTAACACTAATAAAATGACAGCAGTAGTAATAAAAGGATCGAAATGTACAAATGATGCGCAGGGCAATTGCTCACCACCCGCCGACCGACACCCAGCCAGTCCCCGAGCGGCGAAATTCCCGTCCCCCCCCCCCCTTCCCAGTTCCTAAACTAGATGGGACGTCACATGGTATGGAATACACCGTTGGCCAGTTTGGGTCAGGTGCCCTGGCTGGGCATGAGAAGCTGAAAAATCCTTGACTATAGTCTAAACACTACTGAGCAACTGAAAACATCAGTGTTATCAGCATTCTTCACATACTGAACTCAAAACATAGCACTGTACCAGCTACTAGGAAGACAGTTAATTCTATCCCAGCTGAAACCAGGACAATTAGTCAAAGATCTTTATTAGGTTAACTTTATTCTAATTGGTTGTCTTAATGAAGGTGACCTTGGCTACAGGGTTCATAAATAGTCATCATATACAATGAGAACAATAGAAATAAGTATACACATATTCATACATGTTCCAGACTCTTAAATTTGACATGGTACAATAACTCAGAAAGGTTAAACTCTGCCTTGCACCACTATATCTAAAAAAACCCCTGCAAGTTCTTTCACCATGTTTGATAACGTATGCAACACCTTAACTTTCAATATACAAGACTTCATCATATGATCAGTTGTTAATTTTACTGAGACTACTGCTATATGAACTATTCTTTTGTGCCAAACTGCACTTAAATGCTTAAAATGGGACAGTCTGAGGGTAGCTGTGGTGCCGGCCATAGGCTGGGCTCTGGAGTATTTACTCAGTTGAAATCCTTCCTTACCCCAAGTGAGGCTTCATGGATTTCAAGCAGTAGGATCACTCTTATACTGAAGGTACTTTGCAGAATGAATTAGCTGCATGTACCATTTTTTGAGATGTCTGTTTGGGGCCTTAAACACAACTGCATTTGTGGCCCCATTTTACCACATGATTAAGATATCACTATTCTGCAAATAGTTCTACAACATGCATGAGATCAACATTGAAGTACTTTGCTGAATAGTGATGAGATGGAAAAAAAAGAGAATCAAAATCTGGCTGTTGCCATTTATCTCAATGAAAAGGGATGGTAATCATTTGCATTTACAAATGATGGCTGTGCTTTATGCCCAGAACTTTGCAGTAGAGAAAATGCAGATGAAGAAAATGGGTTATCATGAACTGAGTAACTAAGATCATAAAGAGATTACAATATAGCTGGGATTCTAATTCATGTCTTCTCAGATCCAATGATCAGATAAGATTCTTGAACTTAGAGACAAAAAGTAGCAGAAACAAAATTACAATTGTTTGTCAATATTGAGACAGTTTTCCAGCACAACTGTATGACTTTGCAAATACCATGGCTCCACTATTCCACTCTGAGAATGTCTAGAGACATGCAAAGTGCTGTATCACTGTAATTTAACCATTTGCCCACAAAGCCACATTAACCAACCACATGCTTGTTCCTGTTGTGTTGCAAATGGCTTGTAACTTAAGAGAGATCTCTCTTCTCCTGATACCAACATTTTGCTTTCAAAAAAGCAGAGGAACCAATTCCCGTGTTGAATTTGCTTCCACAGCTCTGGCTACTCAGTCTATCTATAATTGGTGTAAACTAGGTGAGCCGAAATCTGCAGGAGAAATCCAGCTAGTCTGACCCTTAGCTAAAAGATCCAGACTGTTTTCCTTTTTCCTCTTAGTTTTGATTATATTTGCACCTTCCCAGTAAGTTCTATGTTGAAACAACTCCAAAAATTTCCATGTCAAGCTCTTACACTTCCCATGCTTCACATCATAACACATCTAATCATATGCAATTATGAATAGGACTGTTGCTTGGTTATGATGTGAAACCCAGACCAGGTTTCCTCAAATGGCTTGTCACCCTGCATTAGCTCTTCTGAGCTTGAAGCTTTAACAAAAGTCCCTAATAAGGCACAGTTGCATGTCATTTGGGTCTTTAACAACAACATTTTTCTCCACTTTACCTTTTTTGTTAACCACAGAAATTTTCCCCCATTATCTGGAATTTATGCTAATTTTGGCCTAATTAAGCAGTGGTTATTTACTGATCACTATAATTAGGTTCAATTGATCCCATGGAGGGTGGCATGACCAGGCACCCCAATTAAGCAGAGTTCACTGCAATATATTCTACATGAATGGAGGTAAAAGAGGACAATTTCACATGCGCGGATACATTTCCCAAAGTGTTGCTGAAAACCACTTCATCTGTTTCTTTCTAGACAGACATTACAGCTTCCTTCATCCAAGTTTCATAAAGCTTCTGGCATGATTATTTGTGAGACAATAGCCACTGAGGTGACACTGCTGCAGATGTGCTGTCTCCCATGTCTCTTAGAAGAGGCTTTGTGTTCTCCCTTGAAGGGCAAGGAGACACCAAGGCTTAGCAGAGTCCTTAAAGAAGTCTGACAGGAAAGTAGGTGCTGGATGAGATAAGAAGACTGCAGGCTGACATGTGCAGAGAAAAATGAGATAAAGTAACAACATATTTCAGCAAAACTCTCTTTAAATTCCATTTAAAATGCCTTTGTATGTTTGTGTCTCTGAGTTCAGGTCCAGATGCAACCATTTTAAGAGACTGAAACCGCAAACAGGTTCAACATGATCCTAATATGAGCTGATGCCCATATGTGCTGCATAAATGCATATATATATGAAAAACACTGTGACAGTCCAGTGCCTTACAGTCTTCTCAAATTTTAGACATGTGACAGAGCATCTTCCTCAGGATTAACAAATAATTCAAGCAGTGCTAGTGAAACTTGGAAGAGGAATAGTGGGAAGATAATAAAATGTTGTTCCCATCCTCATGTTGAATATAGAGTCAGAATAAAATTTTGGAAAGGATTTCTGTAGGTCACCTACCTGCTCCAGCTCAAAACCAGGGCAACTTCAAAGTTAAAAGAAATTTCTGAGGGCCTTGTCCGCTTGAGTTTTGAGTAACTCCAAGGATGGAGATCCCACAACCTCTCTGGACCCCTGTTTCAGTATTTATATTTCCTGTCCTACAACTTATGCCAGTTGTCCAGTTGTCTTTTTTATGTGCACCTCTGAGAAGTTCTGTCTCCATCTGCTGTATAGCCACCCATTATACAGAGGACATTGGGTCCATCCTTAACTTTTTCTCGAGGATTTATCTCTGCTACATGTGTTACAGCCCTTTAATTAACCTGCCTCCTTCCTGCTAGATTCTCCCTTGTTTGTCAAACTCTCTCCTGTACTGAGGGCCCCAAATGGAATTAATTTTACCAGTTGGGTCCTCCCATTAACCTGAATTCCTCTGTTCATCCTTCTTTAACATAGTCTCTTGAGCACAGAAAGTCAGTAAGCTAATCATTATCAAGAATCTTTCAATGAGAAGATTTATCTGAGGAACAAGATGAATCTCAACAAAATCAAACAGAGCTGAATGAGAGCCTTGTTTCACTACTCCAGTGTTATGGCTGACAGAGGCAAGCTAAGAAATATAACAATATTCTTCAGTGCTTCCCCACTACTAATGACCTCTCTCAAACTCAGTGAGAATTTTTGATCCTGGGGACTTGACAATAAAATGGCTTGTTGGTATCATCAGGACTGTCTCAACTCCCTGAGGGCTGAATGCAAAATCAGGGCCAGCAAAGAGGGCAGAGAGCTCATATGCAATTGTCAAAAATGCTCCAAAACACAAACCCCAGAACCTTTCTGCTTCGTGATTAACTGTTTAGGCATCAGCTTTCTCACAGGTTATTGTGAAGGTGACAATACATCCAGCTTACTCAGTCCACACAGCCTTTCGCAAATTTGGACGAGAGACCCTGGGAATGACTCAGTGAGAAAGAAGCATATAACAGGAAAATATACTCCTAGAACAGGGCACGAGCCAGCAGCATGTTTTCTATTCCTCCCAGGAATAAGGGACAGTAGCTTTTGGACACTGCGGTTCAGGGGAAACTGCTTTACCTGCTGGCTGTGGTTCCACCCTCAGCAATGTCTAGCTGGTGTATGAAGAGCCACAGGACAGAACTGACTCAGCATCAGTGAGCCAAGAGACGAAGTGGATTTGCACAATATCCATGGCATACACTCACCCCTGAACCATCAGATATGTATGCCAGGGGCTGACAGGGCTTTGTCACCCCATTCATCCTGGTTCAGTCGCCTTTTTACTGAGAGAACATTACCCGTGTTAATATGGACCTCCGTTTAACTATCCATAAGTTAGAGCCAGACCTTTCCCTCAGAAGTTTTCCATCACCTGTCTTTGTGTGATGGTAAACCCTGGAGTGGGGGAGGCTTCAGCTCTAATTAGCAGCAGGAACAACTTTGTATGTCCATCTGCATTGAGGAGCACTAGATAGATGGGTGTGCTAATTAGGGTCCATCACTTTTTGGGATACTGAGCCACATTGTGCCTGCTAGAGGGTAATACTGGCCATGAGAAGGATGTCAGCAGTGGTTATATTCTGGCCTGACTGATTCTTCGATGAATTTAGATTTCTAGCTTATAACTTTACTATTCCTAAAATAGCAGGGGCTGGAAGCTAGCTTTTCTGCTCTCCTTCAGACTGTGCTTGTGTTAACATTAATATGCGGGGTGTCTTGAAAACAAAAACAAATAATTTTATATGGGAAGACTGCATTACTTCGTCTCTCTAACTTTCAAATTAAAATACAGTAAGGCAATATCTCATTAGCATGTTCCCCAGCTGAGGAAGAATTGCCAGGAGATTTCACAGTGAGATTTTAACTCTTTTTAACTGTGGACAATATGATACAAATGCTGGTTTTAATAGTTCCATCAAACTAGGATTTATTTATTTATTTAATTTTATTATGAGACTGAGAGGATGACACTTCCTAAGGCTAAAGCAGGAGCTAAATTCTTCTACAATAGGAGCTTCTAATGATTTTGCACAATACAGCATAAGAAGAAACAGTGTTTTACTTTTCCCATTCAACACTACATTTCTCTGATGCTCATTTTGGCAGAGTCCCATTCCAACATGTAGGAAGCACACTCTGTCTCCCTGCAGAAGTTGATTAATTAACCAGCAACAAAGACACATTAAAAAAATAATTTAAAAATTAAAAAAAAAAATAATTTTGACTTGCAGAGATGCTTACAGAGAGGACTGTGTTGCTTCTTTTTCCTAAAGATGTCTTCTTTACCTAAAGCTCCCATAGATTTGAGCTTGCTTCCAAATTGTGGAAGATATGGATATGTGGAAGTTTTGCAAATCCAATAGATGCTGTTCAGTTTAAAGCACAGGACTTAAACTGACAAAAGACATTATCAGCTGCCAGATTTTCCAAGTCTTTCTGTATGACCTTACCTTCTCTCTGTCTCAGTCCTGTAAAATAAGGATGATTTCACTGCCTCTATTTTTTGAGTCTTTGCTATTTAGGTTTTCAATGCAGAGGCTGCTTCTTGCTCTGTATTTGTACAATACTCTGGAAAACAATACCCTGAGCTCAGCTCATCCCATTAAATAAATCACAGCAACCATTTTCCGTCCAGCCATTAATAAACAGCATTATCTTTCCTCCTTATTAACTGAATGTCTTTGATTCTGAGTTAAGAACTCTTTTCTTCATCCTTCTTTTGCAACAGTTTGCAGATAATGTATTTTGATTATTTTTTTTTCCCCAAATGGAGAAGTAAAGAAAGACAATCTTGTTACCATGCCTCAGCAAGACTCCATTTAAGAACTTGATGATACAAACAAACCAGAAAGACAGATGTAAATGGTGTTCCAATTAAGTGGAACCCAGGATGTCTCCATGGGTACATTATAGGATGCAGTGGAGGTGGCAATGTTGAAGAGGTAGCTAGGAATAGCCTCCAGCATTAAAAATTTAAACCTGCAACTCATTCACAGCTGTGCCTGTACATGCACTGGGAGAGAAATGGCACAATTGAAAACAGAATCGGCATATGTTTGCCAAACTCATCCCGAGGAAGAGGAAATTTAACCCCTGTGTTCCCAGTAAGAGCAAGTTTGTGCAACTCATGGATAAAAGTGCAAAGTTCATCAGAGCTGTCTAATTGCAAAAGAACAGTTGAGGCTCATAGAGGAGCAGCAGTAACTACCACTCAGTGTTGTACAGCAGGGCTGAAAATTAGAGCATGGCCTCCCTGAAGGTCAGCCTAGTCCTGTAAACTGTGAGTGACAGTCAGTCACACTTGTGCATAGCTGCTTGTGGGTGGCAGTCCATTGCAGGCCTTCCAGGGTTAAAACAAGAAATAAAATAATTTAAAAAAAGGTTGTGGTTCGGGTAATTGTGTGACAAAGCTTGATTTTGCTAGGAGAGAATGGCAGAGGGAAACATCAACCCTGCTTTAAGGGCAGATGCTGAAACTAACCACTTGCGAGACCTCCCACATGAATTCAGCCAAGTGACCTAACTTGTTTTGTGCTTTGCTAGGTGAGCGTACTACTTCTTGGGAGACCAAGGTTTTTCTTGATCTTGTTCACAATTATCCGTTGTTTCATGCCTTTTTCTCCATGTATGTCATTTAGTCTTGATGACCTTTTTTATTTGGGTTTAATTTATATGGTAGAGATGGTCACATCCTGCAGGTTACTACCCTATTATGTAATTTTCAGGTAGAACATTTGTCTTTCTGGAAGAATATCAGGGCTATCATATCTATGTTTGTAGCCCACATTTGGATTATTTCTTAACAGGAAAGATCCACAAACCATTCCTTGGAAAGAGGCCCAACTATTCCTCTGGTCAGATCAGACATGTCTGTTTCTAAAATTGAGCTATGGATCAGCTCTAGATTTGATGTGAAGAGAGGGATAAACAGCACAAACTCATCTCTGTCCCTTGTTAAGATCACAGTCCTTTCTAGGGACTGTTATAATTAAGGACAATGTTGTCTGTAGGATTCTGCAGTCTCCAGGAATAAAAACCCTTCAAGGCACATGTCAACAGCTGTTATGTTGACAGGAAACCCTACTAGATGGAATGCTCTGAAATATCTGATATGCTTACAGTATAGCATAACAGTATTGCTGTCCTCCTCTGAAAGGCAGAGGAGAAAAGCTACACCTGTAGACTTGATTGCTGATGAGGCAATGGGTTACTCATTTGGGCAAGAAGACCCCAGCACTAAGAAAGGAAGACCAACACTAATGAGGTAAAGGGCTGTCTCTTTCCAGAGAGAAGCCAACAGACAGAGCAGCCTGGGCAGCCACAAAAAGAGAAAACAGCAGGACCATGGATCAGTATTTGGGTGTGCGGGAGATGGACTGGGCCTGGCTCCAAAGGCTGCTTGTTGAACTGACTCTTTACGGAGTACCCTAAGACTCATCTTTCTCTGAAACCTCCTTAAAGGCGATGTATTCATTTATGATTTTACCTTCCCCTGGGCTATGTTTACACATAAATTTAGGATGAAGGAAGCTGCACTACCGATGAACCTTGTGTTTGCTGTAGGTGCATTGTGTTTTTCCATTTAGGATATTGTAAAGTCTGGCTCTCAATGGAGCTCTCAGATGAGCTATCCTCATAATATTGTTATTGTTACTCTTTTGTCTTTGGATCTCTATTGTGTATTGCAGCTTGTGTGAACATTTCAATAAAATACCAGCTCATGCGGGCAAAAGCATTGAGCTATCAATTTTGTCATGAGCTAGATGCACTTACTGTGATGAAGCAGTCACTCATCAGAGGAAATAAACCACAGCCAGAGGAGGTGGAGGGAAGTGTTCAAGCGTCTGAAAGCACACGGGGAGGAATCCTAGCTTACAGTATCCTGCCACCAGAAACTACCTGAAAGACTGTAGCAACAGAAATTCCGCAGAGCTGTTGGTTATATTTGCAAAATCAAGGGGACTGCAAAACTGTAAAGATGGAGTGTTAAACAGTCCTAGGGACTCCCTTTTTTACACTCAGTTCTGAAGAAAATGTAGGCAGCAGATGAAACCCATTCAGAGAATATCTGGATTACCAGAGCACTGCTAACTACCCAAAACATCCCTTCATTTTAGCACTGCAAATCAGAAATATTTCTGCCAGAGTCAGCAGACTAAACAGATAATTGAAATAAGGGAGGACTCAGACATCACAGTTTCCAGTTGAATTTGTTGCAAATGGTAGATGGGTGCAGAAAGTGAAGCAAAGGCAGCTGAAGCACTGTTAGGAAAGCTCAGACTGGAATAAGGACTTGTCTTCATGTGTTCAGTGTCTATTTCTTCCCATGATACAACAGCAACGGGTGACTTTTTATAGCTTGTGTTAAAGATTTGCTTAAAAGCCTTATCCTGTGACATGCTCAGGGCAGCCACCTCCCATTCAGTTCAGCCTGAAGCTTTCCATGAGTAAAACCAAGCAAAAAACATTTGAGGCCTTGCTCTCTACTTTCCCAGTCTAGTCCTTGCAGCGGCTTTCATTTTAGTGTTTTTATTGTTCACAAGTGATTCATCTCCAACAAAATTAAAGATGTAGGCTGCTTCACAAGTCTGCTAGGTGGTAAGGATATTTATTTAGCTCTCTAGTTTTGAGTGACTGCTGTGCCCTGACTACTCAGAAGTACTACGCGGCCACTACCGTAGGGCTCTGTTCCTGCCTTTCCATGGTAGATACCGCCCTATATGTTCTGGAAGGAGACAAAGAGTTATCTACAGATAACAAAGCCACAAGCACCTCTGGGTAGTCTTCCACTCACATTCAGACTGCAAGGACCACCCTGTATCAGGGGTGTTGGTTTTGGTTTGTGTGGTGGGGTTTTTTGGTAGCGGGGGGGCTGCAGGGGTGTCTCCTGTGAGAAGCTTCTGGAAGCTTCCTTAGCTCCAAGTCAGACCCGCCTCTGGCCAAGGCTGAGCTCATCAGCGATGGTGGTAGCATGTCTAGGATAACATATTTAAGATGGGAAACCTGCAGTGGAGGGGGGAGTGGGATATGAGAGGAACCCCTCTGCAGATACCAAGGTCAGTCAGTGAAGGAGGGGGAGGAGGAGTAGGGGAGAAGGTTGATGCCCCCGCAGCCCGTGGTGAGACCAGACGGCAGGCTGTCCCCCCCCAGCCCACGGAGGGGAGCGGGGGAGCAGGTGCCCACCTGCAGCCTGGGGAGAGAGGATCCCACGCCAGAGCAGGGGGATGGATGCCCCAGAAGATGGCCACCGCTCCATGGGGAAGGCCGCACTGGAGCAGTCTGTGCCTGAAGGACTGCAGCTTGTGGAAAGGACTTATGCTGGAGAAGTTCATGAAGGACTGTCTCCTGGGGGAGGGACCCCACGGTGGAGCAGGGGACGAGTGAGGAGTCCTCCCCCTGAGGAGGAAGGAGCGGCAGAGACAACGTGTGATGAACTGACCCCAAACCCCATTCCCCGTCCCCCTGCACCGCTGGGGAGAGGAGGTGGAGAAAATCGGGAGTGGAATTGAGCTGGGAAGGAGGGAAGGGTAGGGAGAAGGTGTTCTAAGGTTTGGTTTTACTTCTCATTATCCTTGTTTTGATTTGATTGGTAGTAAATTAAATTGATTTTGTTTTTTCCCCAATTTGAGTCTGGTTTTTTGCCCGTGACCATAATTGGTGAGTGATCCCTCCCTGTCCTTGTCTCGACCCACGAGCTTTTTCTTCTATTTTCTCCTCATCTCACTAGGGCCAGTGGGGAGGAATGAGCGAGTGGCTTCGTGGTGCATTGTTACTGGCTGGGCTTAAACCACTACAGGTGTTTAAGAGAAGGATTTTCAGACCCCAAGGAAAATGGAAGCAGCTTCAATGAGAAGTTAAGTTGTTTTTTCTTGGGCTTTCAGATCCCTCAACTCATGTCCTGAATTGCAGATGTTCTCCTGAAGCCAGGTACCCAAGTTCTGTGTGTAAAAAATTAGGGAGAAAAGCACGTTTTTAAGTCCATGTGGGCTTAGGGGTATAACTAGGATTCTGGATTTAAATGTATCCTCAGCATAACATTAATCAAAGACTTGATTCCAGCTCTCATTGGACTGCTTGGCTGCGGCTGTGGGTATTCAAATAGATGTTTTGGAGAAGGCAGTTAAGCCTCAGCACCCTTTCTGACAGGTCATACACTATAAAGTTGGTTGAGAGAGTGACCAGCTTAGGATCTTTAAATTAGAAGAAGTGGAAAGCCCACCCTAGAGGAAGGCTGACTGAAAAAGGAAGGCCAGAAGCAGTATTTGTGAGCAAAAAGAGAGAGGTTGTCTATTTCTGAGTATGAGGCAAATGAATCTCTGAAATCTTCACAGGGGACGCAAGCCTGAAGAAGGTTTAAAGGATTTCACATTCACAAGCCCATAAAAGGCTTTGAAAAGTGTTAAATATTTGTCTGTTTGGCAAGAGAAATTTCGTGTACTAAAGTAAGTTACAGGGTCTTTTCAGCTGTACTGTATGTTCTCTTGGTTTTGAGAGGAACCTGGCAGACTTTGGAGATTAGGGAGAAAATAAATCAGACATGTATTAAAAAATGTGCTGTAGAGGTGTTATGAGCCTGACACTTTCTTCATGCAATACAGAATCGTGTGTGGAAATGTTTTAGATATTTATTGTTTTAATATTCAAAAAACACCACTGTGTTCAGCTTTGAAAAAAAGAGGGTGATTAAATTGGGTGTGGGAATTAAAGCAGAGGTATCCTTGACCATTATAACAGCTCCATAATGATAATTTCTAGGGAGGGAGGAATGGCTCCCCATGCTCACTTTGTCCAACATTCTGAGAGTCCTAGGGATGAAATCAGGACTTTTTCAGGATTTGAAGCAGCCCTTGAGTTTATAATGTGGCATCCAGAGGTGGAAATTACTCAACCTAAATATTGTGCCATTTCCTATGTCTTCCTCTGAAGGATATGGTTCTGGCTTGTGTCAGTAACAAGCAACCAGAGTAAATGGCCAGGGTCCAGAGCCAGGACTGCAGTTCTCCTGTCCCACACCGGCAAGAGGGAAGATGGATGAATTGGCTTTCAGGGGAGCCAGCTAAGCATGAATGGTTCACCTGACACAGAATGAAGATAAGGAAAACCTTCCTATGACTGTTGAAATCTTTGACTAAACTCAAAGTGCTGTGAGATATACTTGGGCCATCGTTCTGTAGGTATCACTATTAAATTGTCCACTGACTTCCCCTCCAGAATGAAAAATAGCTGGGACTCCTTCCTACCAATAAGCCAGTAAAAGTCTGTGGCTTCAATTACTGTTGTAAATTAAACATGATCAAGACCGTTCTCTGAAGCTGAAGCAGAGTAGTATGGAAAGGTGCATATCTGGTACTCTCTTAGTCCCCAGCAACAGACTGGCTTACCAGAAAAACGTGCAGACTACCTACTGGAAATAGTCCCTGGTTTGTGTTTGGCCTAGAGATTGTCTGGAAGAGTGATAGTTGGTTTGGGCCAAGATTGTGCAAGGAGTCATTTCAGCAGTGTGTAGATGATTGCACTCAAGTGCCTGTGAAAGTACCCTGGCATGGTTTGATTTACTGTGCATAGGCTGTAGAAGAAGTGGAGATACTTGTCTTTGAGTACACTGGTAGGGTGAGCCCATTTTAAAAGCTGGGATAAGATCTGAGCTCCTCCATTTTGGAAAGTATCTAAGGCAAACATTGCTGAAAAGTTTGAGTGTGAGCTCTCTGCGCTCCACAGAGGACAGGCAAGTGTCACTCTGCTGCCCAGCACTGATGCGTCGAGGGCAGGAGGCATATTTTTTCTATAACAGAGATAATTCACTGCAATGTACCTCCAATTCACTGTGGCATCTCGTGACTCCCATTGTGTGCCTGTGTGATGTAGAGAAATTGGATTCTCTGAGACGGGTTTGTTCCATTTTGACAAGGAAAACACATTGCACAATCAATATCTCAGTCCCTCTGTCACAGTGGCTTTTCACACTGTTCAGTTGCCCTCTGCACTGAAGAGTGCTGCAGGTGGCTCTTTGCAGATGTCTGTGACAGTGACAGATTAGGAGCTTCTTCACTGTTTTGATATCAAATGAGCCTTGCATATGCCTCCTGTTAAACATGAACCTAAACAGCAGGATTAATAAAAGTAGTAATTGGGACACTCATCTGTGTATGATTTCATTTCAGTCACGATCCTGAAAGTGTTGAAATAAATCATATGTGTCTGTTAACTCCAGATGAAAATCAGGCAACTTATTTAGTAACATAAGCAATGATTTTTGAATCCTTATTTAGTAACATAAGTAACGATTTTTGAATCCTGGGTTTGGGGCTCTCTCTAAGAAAACTGTAAGCACACACAATGGGGAGTTGGTAAAACTTAGGTGCATAAATCCAAACCTCTCCCATTCAAGACTACTTTACTCTTGGCTTTCATCATTCAGATACCTCAGTTGTATTTCTGTGTTTCATTCTGTTCAGGACTGGACAGATTCACAGACTGCAGACCACCTTGTCTACCTGCTCTGAAGCATCTCAGAAGACACCTTCTCTGAAAGTCTGGCTTCAGACATTGTATGGGTTTAGCTGCAGCATCCTGTTTCTCAGGTAGATGTGTGGATCTGCTGACTAGCAATTGGAAAAGGAACAAAAAGAGGTAAGTCCATAAGTTTTGGACATGGAGTAAAATACATGAATAGTTCTTAGGGGACAGGAAAGTCCCTTTCAGTGAGAGCCCTAGACTTTAGGCTGCAAGGAAACTCTCACATATTCCTTGCTTTAAAGTAGTTTCCATCTAATTCTAGAATCATTGACTCACAGAAGTCTGGAAGAGAGCTTGGGATGTCACGTAGTTCCATTCCCCACTCAAAGCAGGGAGAACTTCAAAGTTCAGGTTGCTCAGGGCATTGTCTGGTTGAGTTTTTAGTATCTCCAAAGACAATACCATAACTTCTTTGGGCTTTTTTGCCACAAGAGAGAACAGCTTCAGCAGGAGGAATGGAAACCTTTCTCCTCCCCACACCCAAATAGGAAGATTTTGTTCTTGGAGATGGCTTTGAATCACTTCATGCAGCTGTGACTGGTACCAGCTCTCCCATATGGTGTGCTCAGCAGTGAAATGCATATAAAAGGATGTCACCAAAACTGCTTTCCATTAAAAAAAAAACAAAACCAGAAGAGGTCTTGATTTGGTGAAGGAAGACTAGAGACATTTAGCAGAGAGTGAATGTTGCCCAGATAAGCATCCACATCTGGAGGAAAGGCAAGATTTCGTATGTGCCCTTTTCTCCAGCATTTTTCTCTCCATAGAGATGTCCTCAGTTGATGTAATGGCTGCACCCCTCATCAGTTTATGTGGGGGGACCAGGCACCTGTCCCCAGGCTCTGGATTGCAGTCTAGTAGCCAAATCCCGGAAAGAGAAATGTCTCTGATCTAGTGTTACAGTCTTCAGCCCTTTGGACCTAATCCTAAGAGATTTACTCAGGCCTGTGCTGTGAATTGATTGCAGAGCTAGGGATAAAATGCAAAAGCCCTGGCTTTTCAGTGCCAAGCACTGAACCATTACTCCTCTGGGTCAGGCAATGAACAAGCTAGAAAAGCCTTTGAGGCTCTGAGCATGATTAATAGACCTAAAGCTCCAGCCTGGAGCCAGATGGAGAACATACATACTCCTGCTCTTTATGTTTGCATACGTACAGGTGCTGCTCTCAAGGAGCTTGTCAGCTACCTACTTTCAGGGAGCTGACAGATCTACAGCAACACCGCTGGACTAAGTGTGCAAACATTAACCAAGATAGCCCTTTAACGATGCCATCAGTTGAGTGATCATGCTGACTGATGGCAGGGACTGGGCAGGGTTAAATATGTGTGCAAGAGAATTTTTATTGCACCCTTTGTAGGTACTTCTATTCACATAAATATATGCAGGTGTACCTCGTGCTACCCAATCACACATTTCTGTCACCTATTTGACTACCTGTCAGACATGGGACATGAATTCCTGGCAGCTAATTAACTGCTTGTGCCAACCTCCTCGCAATTTACTGTATGATGGTTTGATTTACCACGTTTCTAAACCTATATCTCATCTGCTTTGTCAGGCCTGTCCTGCAGAATCCTGTACCAGACCAAGGCATACTGAAATACCTTAGACATGTTCTCTAACAGGCAGAGACTCTTCAATGCTTTCCACTAAATTACCAGGCTGTGCATTCTAACTCTCCATGGCCTTGACAGCTCTTACTAGGCACATTTTGGGCCTGTCAAACTAACAAGGCCCTGGCAAGTTTTGAGCAATATAAATCCTTTCATGAAAGCCAGAGAAAGAGGGAGCTGACAGAAGAGACAAATGCCTTCTGATGGCAGATGTTTGAGACAAATTAACAAACATCAGCAAACTTCTTTGATCAACTGAAACAATGAGGTAAAATTTTCCCTAGTTTCTTTGTTAAAATTAAGTGCAAAGTCTGAAGTGTTGCTGAAACAGGGGAAAATATTTAATTAATGCCATTGGATGTGATATTCCTCTCCCCTAGGTAAACATTATCTCTTCTGTACTTAATAGCAGGACAATTATTACAGCAAGTGTTGCTCTGTGCTGTTAAATAAGTGGTTCTTTGCAATCCCAAGTGCTATAATGAGGTGTGCATAGATGTGTCTGAAAGGATAATCCAGTGGCCAAAACTTTGATCCCTTGCAAGGGTCACCTGAAAGCCATTCTCAGCTCCACCAATAACCTGTGGTGGGAATTTGGGAAAAACTTCAGCTTTCTTGTCTGTTTATTACCAGCCTTGTCTATTCTGCTAAGAAACTAGTGATACAAAGACCTTCCCATGTTTATGTAAAATTTCTTGCTGTGTGCCTGTATGAGACCCAGCAGTGCTGCCGTGCTCTCAATTGCACTTCTGAATGCTGCTGCTAAAAGAGAAAAGGTGGAAAAGCTATCCAATGAAAAGTGCCAGAGTTCACTGGCATCACTTGGAATAAAGGGATCTGTGGAAATGCATGGTGGTTTCTAGCAGAGACTTATTTTACCACGATAGCTGCTGAATTAATTGCTTTGTCTACTTTCATAGGTTGCCTTTAGTTAAGGTGAAATACTTTCAAAAGTAATGATTGTAATAATTAATAATTTCTTCTATGGAATTAGCTTGCTGTCTTTTCTTCTTCTCCTTCAAGGGTAAAGCTTGTTGTCTTTGCTTATATGAAACTCATATGCATTTGCATATACATATGCATATGTGTATATATGTATATATACATCAAGACAATGAGAAAAGAAAGAATGAGGAACAAAATTATATGCCAGGTAACTGGAAAAAAAAAAAAAAAAAGGCAAAATACTTTCAACATTTTCCTTTACTCTTTTCTTTATTCATTACACTTCACTCAGAGAGGAAACCAGACATCCTGAAATACCATAACTTCAAGAAATTTCCAAAAGGAAAGCTTTGGGTATTGTTTGTGAGATTTTCTTCTTTTGTCTAGATGCTTTTTTTCATCTGCTCTGTGATGGTACTCTCAGTTTACTGCCACTGGGGAAGCTATCCCATCTCATAGAAGAAATACTTGTGACAGGAGGTTTGGTACTTGTGTGGGGCCATGCTCAGAGCCTGCGCCAACTTTTGAGAAAGCTGACATTTGGGCTGGGACCACAGCTCTGGTGATTCATCCCCAGCCATGACGACAGCCTGCAGCCTCCCCCTCCAGCCACTGTAACACATAGTACTGGACCAGCCGCATCCCCAATGAGCAGCCCCAGTTGGTGCCAGTTGAACACCTACACAGCAGCAGATGCAAGCCAGGGGAAGGAGGTAAAAAGCCACCTTGGCTGTCCTCTCTCCTCCCCCTTAAATCTCTGCCTGCTACCTTCCAGCAATGTAGAGAAAATTAATTTGGGATTCAAGCATCTGGAGAGCAGTGGATAAAAGGTACTCTGGAAGAACATATTGTTACAGATGTTCCTTTCCTTACTGCTACAGCAAGTCAAGATGAAAACATACTGCATAAACTGTGACGTGCCAGAAATCTAATGCAAACGGTTCCCTTTCAAGCAAGCAGTAAAACCCTGGAAGCTCAAACTGTGTCCTGCAGGCAGCAGAGGAGGAGAAATGCTCTCTCCTTTTTTTTATTATTGTATTATTAAAGATAAAATTGTGCTTGGGGGCATTCAAACAATGTGGTGCTGAGGAATGTGCATGAAGCAGATAACACTATTTCCCTCCACTAGGAGGGAAATATATGTAATAACAGGAACTTTATTCATTAACTTGGAGAAAAATATGATTATGTTAGTGAGGCTAAAGGATATGAAATACCTTCTGCCATTGGATAAATGATGGTCCAGCCAATGCTGGGACCAGCCTCTGGAAGTTCCTACTGGAAGAAATAGCAGATGAAGGCAGGAGTAAGAGGAGGGAAGCAATTCCCAGATGGTAACACTTTAATTTTTAATTTTAAAAAGTTAATATTATTCCAAGTTTTATACCCTGAAGAAGAAACCACTTGCGGCAATGCCATATTCTTGTGTCCCCGGTGGGTTAAATAAACTCAGAGTCACAATGCTTTTTATTTATTTAAGGGACAGCTTTTGCCTTGGACTGAATGTCTGCTCAGAAGCAGTATAATACTGATCCCCTTAGGCTGGCTATGTGATCTGGTATGTACCTGCTACTTTCCCAATCCATTTGTTTGTAGATATACAGGGAACAATCCATCAGAGTTGTCCCACATTCCTGCAATGTGGGAACCAACAGGAGTTGACCAGAGCAGGCATATCATGGTAATATTCTGCAATAATTCTGCTATCTAAAATGGAAGTTTTCTTGGCAGTTTGGAGGAAACAGGGCTGAGCTGCACCTCACCCAGGATTTCATAGGAGAATAAATCCTAGCTGTACCACCAGTTCTGCTATTATGATGTCTGGAGTCAGAACACCGCACTGTGTGGGATTCATTACACACTATGGCATTTCTTCCTTCGTTTAAGTCTGGACCCTCTATTTCTTACTTGAGCTCCACTCGGCAGGCTGAAAGGAGTAGTGTGTTATGTGGCATACCGTTCAGGGGAAGGTTGGAAAGGAAGAGGAAAGCTCACAAACTGTCAGCTCTCATTTGGCCCTTAACGAAAGCACCTGGATTCATAGGGGAAAAAAAAGGCTATCTGTGAGGAGTGTCAAATGAGCAGAGGGAATTGATATTTACCCTCTAGAATTGAGTTGTAGTTGGCAGTTGAACAATTTTTCATTAGAGCAGTGCACAGCAGATGATTAGTCCTGCTTTTTAGCAGGTTTTCTCCAATGCAGATGGATGGCAAGATAACAGGAGGCCTGAGAAGTAAAACAAAGATGCACTGTTTGAGCAGCTGCCCAAAGCCTTGACATTTTCCTGGCATCTGCTTGACCATGGCATGCCAGGCTTCCCACAAGTGTTCCTGGATGGAGTCTCCAGGCCTGGCTGGTACTCACATGGAAGACCACATGCAAATCCCAAGTAATGTGGAATAAATGAAGGAACCAGCAAATACTAGACTCCAAAACCCAGACAAGTTGAAAAACTATGTTCCAACCCTGTTGTGACTGCAGAGAAGGCATAAGGAGGTTACCTGCTTGTACAGCTATGGAGGAAACTGGAATTCAATTCCAGGCATAATTCACAAAAAAGATTCAGCTTCTCTATCCTGAAAAATGGGAACACTGGGTATTTTTTACAGTGCAGATTTTGGATAAGGGTAGTCCCCAAGTTTCATGCCTGATGTAAGGGATAAAGCAGCTGCCTATGAAACCAGACAGATCATAAGTCAAGATGCAGATGACTTATGATCCTTGAAAGGGAATTCCTGCCACCAAATGCGACATCTAAGCTGCGTTGTTGCTCTGCCATTTACTGATCAAAATGGCTCTGGGAAAAAAAAAGAAGAAAAACCCCCACTTCTTTGAAGCAGGTTTTCTGGATAAGTTATTTGGATAGATATATGATCTCTGTGAAAGCCCTCAAGTGACAAACTTGCTGTGCATCCAAGGACCTCCTCTCCTCCTTACCCTGAAGTAATAAATCCCTTGGTTTTTCCCCAACAGTACTGGGAGATGCGTGTCCCCTTTGTTGCCCTTTTCCCATGCCCAGGAACTTAGTGTAACTCACTCAAGATCTCTATTTGTCATCCACTCCCCCACCACATACCAGAGTTATCCATTCTCCTCTCCCCTCTTCCCTTTTTCTGGGCAACTCCTTCTGTCCAATAACTTCTCCCTTGTTTGGTTTCCAAGTCCTTCAAAGAAGTTTTCACACAGAACACAGAGATTAGTGCTGAAGATTTCGGGAGATAGTGAGGGACACAGTGTCACTTCAGGTGAGTACCTGAGCAAATCTGAAAGGCAGATCCCAACTTGGATTCCCATAGTAACCAAATGTAATTCTGGACAGGGAGACTGGAAGGTTTAAGGCATTGTCATCCACTGGACCAAAGTGAACAAAATCTGTCCACTTCCCAGGCCTCCCAAAATAACACTCTCATAATAAACCCACTCGACTTTTCTTTGGTCACAGCGTACTGGTATTTTAAATCTGGAACAATGAGATGAGAGAAGGGAATACTACTTGGATAAATTTAGTGGATACCAACAATGAGGTATTTGATTTGTAAGACAGAGATTCTCAAACTGAGGTCACTACTAATAAAGCAACAGGAAGGATAACCTGACAGTAATGACAGTAGCTAGCCTTAATTTAGGATCTCTGGGTTCTTTAGTTTGCTCTATGGAAGTTATTGCTGGAACTGCACAGGACTTTGCTGGAACAAGCAGATCCTTGAACAAGACATTTAGACGTGCTTAATCTCAAATATATGAAAGGTCCTTCTGAAGCTAGTAGTACTTGTATCCTTACTGGATTGAATCCTCAGTTTCTGTATCTGTCTCCATTTCCTCAGCTACTACATGGGAGTCAGTAAATTGTATGTAGCTTTGGGGAGTCACATAGACACTACACAAAGGGCAGAGGGGATATAAACAGCTGTCCTCCTTTCATATTAGTTGTCTCTGCATCCCTAAACTATGGGCTATGTATTTTGTTTCCCTTTGGAAGTCAAACAATATGAGGAGTGAGTCTCTAGTTGTCTGCTGTCTATGGATCATCCTCTCCTGAAAAACATTTATTTCAATAGAGAAGGGAAATTTGATGCTGAGGTCCGAATGAGAGGGCTACAGTCCTCAAACCTGCCTGGGTCAAAAGCCTATCCCACCTGGAGTCACTCCAGCTCCCTGGAACCGCAGCAGAACAGGGGAAAGCCGTTCCTTTGTCCATAGGTTTTTCTCTACTGCATTGCTTCCAGGCTGTAGTCATGCAGCAACATTTCTGTGACCAGTCTAATGTCCATATTTTGATTTTACTGAAAGACGAGTTTCCTGTGATTTTAACTTTGACCACCACATTCAAGACTCCAAGTACAGTTAAATTCTGCCTCTATGCACTACTTTATATAGGTTGAACACTCCATAAAGATATGGAGATCTTAGCTCCTTGAACAGTATTTGAACCAAATACTTGTTTTGTGTCCTAAATGTTTAAGCCAAGTGTTTATTTCATTTTACTCCTAGCTAAGATGTGGAAACCATTCACTCCATATAAGCAACCCTGTTACCTCTCCCTCCTGCACAAAGCAGTTTCTTTTATTCTTGCAGTGCTCTGTGAGACTATATGTCTGTGCCATGGGACATTGCTGCTTTGTTGTGTGACCCTGGGGCTGGTGACTTGTGGCACACTGTCCTACCTATGCCTGAGTGCCACGTGTTGGCTCCCAGTAGCAGGAGTGACTGTGTGCTGGGCACTCTGGACTTGAAAGGTCTTTCAAAGTCACCAAATCCAACCCACCACTGTTGCAGTGAACTATAAACCTCCCATAAAACTGATCAACCTCCTTCCTGAATAGCAGCTGCCCATTTTTGCCTCAGCAATACCAAGACTTCACTATTCCACTGATTCATTAGAAAGTTTCTTCTAGTTTCCATTACTCAAGTTTTATTTCTTCCTAGCCATCCTTGTGCCAACAAAGTCTTCTTGTTGAAACAGTTTCCTCTCTTTCTGGTGCTCACAATTTTGCATAAGTTATCAGCAATATTTACCCTATGGGCTGCCTCTGTACTTGGCAACATCCTGCTTCTGTGGCAACAGGGTAGAAAACGTTATTTAATAGATCACTCCACTATGAGCTGTGCCCAATCACACAACAGCTAGAGCAGGGAACAGGTTAACACATCAAGGGAAAGTTTCTATTTATGATGCCATAGAAATGCCATCCATGATTCACTGGGTGGAATTGTCCTGGAACAGGAAACAAAAACATAGTGCATAGAAAACAGTGATAAACATCGAGCTGATAAATGCTCCTAATTACTTTAGAATAGCTTGGGTTTTTTTCATTAGCCTTCCCCCTAACATTTTTGTACCAAAAATAATTTTCTGTGAGTCACAACCATGTCATTATAATGAGTGCAAGGAAACATCAGTTTATGTAAGATCAAGTTAAGTAACAAGAAAGACCACATTGAGTATAATCTAATTATACTTTGTTCCACAACAGAAGGACAGATTTATTTTTTCAGATAAGAGTGAAAAGCCGTGTATAAACATGTGAAACTAAGAGAGAGAATCACAACGTATACCATTAGGTTCTGCAGAGTCAAGAAGCCAAATGAAACTACCTAAGACAACAGTTTCTCCGCTGACACTGCTGGGAGCGTAGCTCTTAACCAAACACCTACATTAAATGCCTAAAGCTGTGCAGCTAGATACCTCCTTTACAATCAAACGTAAAACCACAAAATGCTTCCTTTCCAAAACAGGCCTTCCTAAAGCAGCAGCCCAGAACTCTGAAATATACCCAAAGGTCCTACCATTTTGAAATGTCAATATGTTTGTGCTCCTGGAACTCCACACGGGGATGATAAGTCATAAAATTTATGCCAACAAAGACTATCATCAATGTCTTGTTCACCTTCATAATTGACATGGGTATAAAATTTAACTCAGTATTCCCAGCATTGGATCACAACTTGCATGTGAGACACAGGATTTCTTTTGCAAAGTTATTTGATCTTCATCTGTATGAATTCTTATCTCTCTTGCAGCCTGTCTGTACAGCTGAGGAAATGTTTCTGAAATACTTTGAGAGCCTCCTTGGGGAGGCAAACAAATAAAAGATCGATTTCTATCTACTCTCATGTTGTTTTTACTTGGAGATGTTGCTCTTAATACAGCTTGAATTCAAATTGTCAATTACAAATCATAGTGCCTATAGTACATCAGTACAATGTGATACTTTCTGTCTTTCAATAAACGGTATTTACACAGGATCAAATTCTGCCATGAATTACACCAGAGTGAAACCAGAGCAAACAGCTCTTCAGTCAACAGAGTCGCTCTGGATTAATGCAGAGAAGTGAAGGTTTTCCAAGACTACTGTCAACTCATTCAAAGCTTTTTTAACCTCCAGGGTTATGTGTACCAGTATCTCAATAACATGCTTGGAAAATCATGCAACTGATTAACAGTAGAGCCCCCTGAGTGAGACGTAATTGAATTGGAAAGAAAAGATGCTTATTCCCAGGGTAGGGAAATGTAGGCAGTACAAAGAGCTACATGTCCAACCAAGATCCTGTATCAGAGGAGCGACAGCTCTATTTATGGGTACAAGTTAAGGACACAAGTGAGCTAACTAATTTGGAAATCTCTGTGATATTGGCACAGGATCCTTGATTGTAGGGCTTCCTTACCATGAGTATTGATCTCAGTCTAGTCCCTGAAGCAGAACACATCTCACCCCAAGGTGAAAGGTCAGATTTACTCCACTCTAGTACAGATGTAGACAACTTATTTTAGTCAATTGAATCCCACTCCTGGTGCCCACCTTGTTGTGACAAGAGCAAACCCCACTGTTCCACCTTCACTTCAGCGTGACTCATGCGTTGCCGTACAGCTAATTCCCTTTGGGAGGATTGACCTCCCAAGCATATCACCAACTATTCTGTGGAACAGGATACCAATGTTGCCTGACAATAATAGGAAACACCTGTAAATTAAGTGATCATAAAAAAACCTGTTGTGGTTTAATCACAGACAGCAACTAAGCACCACACAGCTGCTCGCTCACTCCCCACATCCCCTCCTGCCCCGGGATGGGGGAGAGAATCGGAAGGGTAAAAGTGAGAAACAATCTCATGAGTTGCAATAACAACAGTTTAATTATTAAAAAGAAATAATAATATTGTTAAAAATTTTTAAGAAAGAGAAAAAAAAAACGAAAAAAAAAAACCAGAGGAAGAGGATAATAAAAGCCAAGAAAAACAAGTGATGCAAATTAAAACAATTGCTCACCACCAACCGAACAATGCCCAGCCAGTCCTGAGCAGCAGGCCTCCACCCCAACCTCCTCCCTAGTTTTTTGCTGAGCATGACACCATGTGGTATGAAATATCCCTTTGGTCAGTCGGGGTCAGCCATCCCAGCTGTGTTCTCTCCTAACTTTTTGTACACCTCCAGCCTATCCACTGGCGGGGCGGTCTGAGGAGCAGAAAGTTCTTGAGGCTGTGTAAGCACTGCTCAGCAATAGCTAAAACATCAGTGTGTTACCAACTGTATTTTCAGCACAAATCCAAAACATAGCCCCATACAAGCTACTATGAAGAAATTTAACTGTATCCCAGCCAAAACCAGTACAAAAACAGTCAAAGAAATTGGAGCTGTTTTTTCTAGAAAACTTAAAATTTAAAAAGGAATTTTGATAAATAACTGCAGATATATTCTCCATGCCCAATGAGTTGAACAAAGATTGTCTTAAATTGAAACAAAAAAAGGAATCGACTAGGCATTAAGAAAACCTATCTAATGAGTAGGAAATCTAAGCACTGGCACAGGCTATGTGAGGGATAGAGAGTCTAGCACATACTACCATCTCCAATAAATGGTTTGGGTATAGCTAGCACCACAGTAAGCATGGACTGGACAGCTTCTTACAGTCCCTCCCAGTCCTGTTTTCTCTAATTCTGAATAGTTTTCACATTGCTTCAGAATGAGATGAGGCAGAGGCAGAGAAAAAAACAGTCTCCTAGCACCCTGCTCTGATTCCTAACAAATTGCTTCCCATTAAAAGTAACAACATTTTCAAATGCTTGCAGCGATCAGCAGGGTAAGTCATTGTCCCTCTTGCACTACACATAAATTCTTTTTACTGTCTTATTTGTGGACATAATTGTTCTTTTTTTTTCTTTAACATTTCCTTGTCTTGTATAATTTCTCTTTAACTTGGTAATGATCTGAGATTAGTTTTATTGGTTGTGTTTCATATTTGTTTCATATTTTGAGACTCCAGATGAAAAGTTGTACACATATATATAGTATTAACATGACTGAACAGACCATCAAAAGAGCATTCCAAGAGAGATCTTGATTTAAACAGGTAACAAATGGTAGAAGAAATTTGCCTGATATTACTTAGAAAATCATAGAATAATTTAAGTTGGAAGGGACCTCTTGAAATCATCTAGTCCATACCCCCTGCATCTTTTCCCCCAGCACAAGCAGGATCAGCTAGAGCAGGTTGCTCGGGACCATGTCCAGACAGCTTTTGAATATCTCCAAGAATGGAGCCTCTACAACCTCTCTGGGCAGCCTGTTCCAGTGTTTGACTACCAGCATGGAAAAAAGTGTTTTCTTGTGTTCAGATGGAATTTCATGTGTTTGAATTTGTGCCCGCTCCATCTTGCCCTCTGTATTGTGTCTGCATGGTAAGGTTTTGGTAGCTGGGGGGTTACAGGGGTGGCTTCTGTAAGAAGCTACTAGAAGCTTTCCCTATGTCCAACAGAGCCAATGCTAGCCAGCTCCAAGATAGACCTGCTGCTGGCCAAGGCTGAGCCCATCAGCAACGGTAGTAGTGCCTCTGGGAGAACAGATTTAAGAAGGAAAAAAAAAGTTGCTGTGACACAGAAACTGCAGCTGGAGAGAGGAGTGAGAACATGTAAGAGAAAAAACTCTGCAGACCCCCAGGTCACTGCAGAAGGAGGGGAGGAGATGCTCCAGGCGCCGAAGCAGAGATTCCCCTGCAGCCCGTGGGGAAGACCCTGGTGAGGCAGGCTGTCCCCCTGCAGCCCAGGGAGGTCCATGGGGGAGCAGATCTCCACCTGCAGCCCGGGGAGGACCCCATGCCGGAGCAGGTGGGTGCCCAAAGGAGGCTGTGACCCCGTGGGAAGCCCACACTGGAGCAGGCTCCTGGCAGGACCTGTGGCCCCGTGGAGAGAGGAGCCCATGGATTGGATTTTCTGGCAGGACTTGTGACCCCACAGGGGACCCTCGCTGGAGCGGTGTGCTCCTGAAGGACTGCAGCCTGTGGAAGGGACCCACGCTGGAGCAGTTCATGAAGAACTGCAGCCCGTGGGAAGGACCCAGGTTGGAGAAGTTCATGAAGGACTGTCTCCTGTGGGAGGGACCCCACACTGGAGCAGGGGAAGAGTGAGGAGTCCTCCCCCTGAGGAGGAAGGAGCAGCAGAGACAACGTGTGATGAACTGACCCCAACCCCCATTCCCCATCCCTTGCATTGCCTGGGGGGAGGAGGTGGAGAATTTGGGAGTGAAGCTGTACCCAGGAAGAAGGGAGAGGTGGGGAGAAGGTGTTTTAAGATCTGGTTTTATTTCTCATTACCCTACTCTGTTTTGATTGGCAATAAATTGATTTTCCCCAAGACTAATCTGTTTTGCCCATGACGGTAATTGGTGAGTGATCTCTCCCTGTCCTTATCTTGACCCACGAGCCTTTTGTTATGTTTTCTCTCCCCTGTCCAGTTGAAGAGGGGGAGTGATAGAGCAGCTGTGTGGTGCTTAGTTGCTGGCTGGGTATAAACCACAGCACTCTCTCAGTGGGCATTACTTAAAAGAGTGTGGCTTCTTCTTCATTCCTCCTATCAGGTATTTGTACACATTGATAAGATCCCCCTCGGTTTTCTCTTCTCTGGACTGAAGAGTCCAAGCTGTCTCAGCCTCTCCTCATATCATAGGTACCAGCAAAACTAGCAGTCGGGGCTCCTGAATCTTAGCTCTGTCTTCCATCACCAAAACCAAGGCTGCTGACTGCTGCTGAAGATGCAGTGGCAGTATCCTTCACAGACATGACTGTGAATTAAAATTAGTGTGGAGAACTTGGATGTGGCATTAACATGAAGGATGGAGGAAGGCCTGGCAGAAACATGCCACGGCTTATTCTATCTTATATATGGTCTAACGACTAGTCAATCTATTTTTAATTACAGCTCAGTCTCCAAGCTAAACAGTTGATACGATTCTCATGCTTCAATTGCATAGCAATGACAGTGAAGTATTTGAATCCTAACTAAAGAGGAGATAATGCACCTCCTATCTGCATGCTTGACGCATTGTGCTGCCCTCTCTTTCCTCCACCCTCTACAACAACATCTTATGTGTGTGCTCCTGTGATGTATAATTCACAGTGTTGTGCAGCCCTGCCCTTCTCCTGCCCTCCATTCAAATCGGTTTTCAAATGCTGTGACTCCAGGCACTAATGTTTTAGACAAGGTAGATGCAACTGAGACAAGGCTGTAAGCTGAAAATAATGTGCAGCAGCATAGTTGAGTGGTTAATCAATACATGAGCTGTCAGCTTTTCAGATCAAGGAATTAACAAACTTATTTTGCAGTAAATGAAATGAGTTTTGGGGTTAGAAAATAGAAGATGCTAACAAGGCAATGTCTGAGTAGGGTTTTTTTTAAAAAAAAGTAATGAAGGAAAGAACTCAAACATTAACATTTGAATCTTTTGGTATTCTTAGTTGTGCTTGTTCTAACTAGTCTTGAGGAATTATGATGACTAATTTACCACTGAAGGGTACTCAACACAGCTTGATGATGGCTAAGAACCCAGGATGGCTCTGAAGTTAGAGCTCTAAACATATCTCTACAGCCACAAATGTTTTCTGACCCCACCTTAAACTGGAGAAGTTTGAAAACTATATCACATGCCCATTGTAGGGAATACTTGACAAAAGATAATTAAAGAGCATTCATAAACCTTCTTCTTTTCTCCCTTAAATCAAAGTTTTTTACTTTTGTAAGCTTTAGTACCTTGACTGGGGAACCTCTGGTGATATCCATCATGAACTGAGCAAAGGCAGCCCCTGAAGCTTCCCAGTCAAAGAAAAACCTCCCAGAGAGAGGATCCTCTGCCCCCAGTTGCTGGTGAACAAGGATGATTGATTGAAGGCTCCAGACATCATCTGCACGTCTGTAACTTGGTGATGTGAGACATTTTTGTTGAAGTACCATGATGTTTTTAAGTTGAATAAAACATCAGCATTCATGTCTGACAAAGGATGGAAAAGAGATCTGTATCTAGCTGTGTCTGGCATAAGGGTTCATCCTAACCTTTGGTGCAGCCTGTGGTGACAAGCATGTCTGGGCAGCTGGGAAAGAGACTGTATCAAATAGTGACTACCTGTCAAAAATGCTTATAAATGGTTGTGTAGGCAACTGGTCCACTCCATAATTAGCGGAACCTCCGCAAGGATTGCATGAAGGTGATTGACATGAAGTGGTAATAGAAGCAGGGAAGATTTGGGCTTAAACTACTGTAAGTAATGATGGGTCACGGGTTCTGGGAAGAGCAGATCTACCCAAGCACCAGTATTAGGCTTAAAATACTGTTTGAATAGTTTGGAAAGAATCTCTAGATATTTTTTTCCTGGTCAATGCATCAATTAAAACTACCATAAATGGTATTTCCTCTTATTTGAACAAACCACTAACAGAAATGCTATAGCCTGTTTAGTCCCAACACATTGAATAAAAATGTAATCTGAGCAAGGCAACATTTACATCACCTTTATTAAGAAGAGAAGGGGTGACACTACACACACCTTCATCAGAAGCATCCCAGAACATTCTGGAGTGTCTGCAGCTTATTTTCAGGCTTATCCAGGTAATGATTGGAGAATAAAGTGTGACTTTGTCAGGCAGAGACAACCTCAAACAATTCTTTGCAACTCAATTGATGGCATAGCCTGGGGGATGCTGTTTTGCAAGTGTAAAAGGCAAAAGTCCCATCACAGGAGCCCAGTGTGTGATATTAAACTTTCTGTAAAAGGCCATCCTCAAATTAGGCCCATTATCTCTGACATACAATCTCCACACAAGTGAAATATTTAGTGCTAAGAGATTATGGCATTTCCCTAGGCGAAGCTATATGCAGTTCACAGAGCTTTTGCTTGCAGAGCACAGCTTTGCAGGCTTTCTCAGCCAGTTTGACCAAGACCATGAAACAAGTCTTGTGCATACAGTCTCCCTTGCAAGATCAGAGCATTAACACACAGCATGTAGCATTCGCTACATATCAAGGTGCCACGATTAGATCACTGGTCGGCCCGGACCAGGGAAAGAGACAGATAACACACACAGTGTGAGCGCCAACTTCCGGCTTTTATTGCGCAGTTAATTCCTTTTATACTAACAAGGGGAGGTGGGGTTACAGGTACATCACAAGGCTGCGACTAACCCTCTAACTTTCCGTGACAACGCGAGATCTTCCGAACGCCGACCCCTACATCTCTCCCCTCCCCATGACGAGTTGGCTTCTATTGTTATGAACAATTCCACACAAAGAAATAACTATATAAAGTGCCATGAGTAGAAACATATCTCTACAACTACTTAAAAACACTCTATCTTAAACACCCGTAAATGTCCCATTTACCCTGCAGAGCAAAAAGCTCCTTTATAGAAATTCACACAAGAGGTAGATTGAAAGTTAAGACTTGGAAAGAGTTACTTCTATTACTCTATAAGGCTTATCGTTGGTGTGTTGATGTTAAGGCTTAATGTCCGAGGCACCTAGATTCCTGGCCGCGAGTTCCGACAGTCGGATCCCATAAAGGCACGTATTGATGGACTCTGAGAGGGATGTCATCCGGATACCCAAGGTGTCATAAGCCAGGACAGGATAACAGCAATCTGTAAGAAAACTCAAACACTACGAGGTTAAGGCAGGACGAATCATACGACTAGGAACCCATTTCAGGAGCCCTTCACGTGTTTGTACACAGGCATACCCTCGCTCATGCTATGTTTAATCAAAGTATGCTTAACACACTTTTTACCTAAAGCAAGTTCTATATACACTTACTGGCTTTATCAGTAAGTGGATTCCACACTGACTCACAGCATTCTTTAAGTTCTCAAGGACTTCCCAGTGAAACGCCTCTCTCCTTTTTTCTTTTTTTTTTTTTTTTTTTTTTTTTTTTTTTTTTTTTTTTTTACTCCCCTCCAATGCCTCTGTAAGGTGTCCTGTCCCTCCCTTGCCTGTCTCTGTAGCACACTTCTCGATGGCTGCCGTATCACGCCATCCATCCTCTCCTCATCGGAATAACCGGAGTCTATAGCTGCTGGTACCGCGCGCCAGTTTCGGAAGGGCCCAGCCGAAGGATTAACCCATTCCGGCCCAGGAGCGGCAGATGGCGCAGTTGATGGCGCAGCAAGAATAGGCACAACAGGGCCAGGCCCCGCAGGCAAAGGCGCAGCCAGCACAGGCCCAGTAGGCCCGGCCCGCGCAGGCAGCGGCTCGGCCACCACAGGCAGAGGCCCGGCCCGCGCAGGCAAAGGTTCAGCCACCACAGGCACGGGCCCGACCGCCGCAGGCAAAGGCTCAGCCACCACAGGCAAAGGCTCAGCCCGCACAGGCACGGGCCCGACCGCCGCAGGCAAAGGCCCGGCCCGCGTAGGCACTGGCGCAGCCTGCGCAGGCAGAGGCTCGGCCGCCACAGGCAAAGGCTCACCCGCCGCAGGCACTGGCGCAGCCTGCGCAGGCAGAGGCTCGGCCGCCACAAGCAAAGGCTCAGCCGCCGCAGGCACTGGCGCAGCCTGCGCAGGCAGAGGCTCGGCCGCCACAGGCAAAAACTCAGCCTGCACAGGCAAAGGCTCGGCAGGCACAGAGTCAACCTGCATAGGCTCGGCAGGCAGAAACTCCGCCTGCTCTCCCGGCAAGGGCGCCTGGTTTCCCTCGCCGGGGGGTGGTTCCCCCGCCACTACAGTTTTTAACTCTCTCAGCTTCCTGAGCTCCCCCTCCGGGGGCGTTCTTTCCTCCCATTCCTTCACCTGACGGTACAAATCCCCCTTAACATCCCCGCCGGGAACCCAGTCCAGGAGGCATTCCCGCAACTCCTTCAGAAGATCCTGCCGTAACACCTCCCATGCCCGCCGCAGAGAGGGCCCATCCAGTCTCGGAGGTACTGTCTCCACCGGAAAAACCCCTATCTCCGCCGCACCCTCTGAGTCCACGCTATCAGTCAGAGAGGAGCCGCTCCGCGAGCCCCGCTCCACAACCACCCACTCCGTCTGATCTTGTCCCACCGTCTCTGGGGGCACTATCCCCCGTTGTTTTCGAACCGGCGCTTCATCCGCAAACAGGATAGCTCGCGCCGCCGACCTGCACTCCCTAGCCTTTTGTCCCACCTTAACTACCCCCTCCACCATGTCCCAAGCTCGTAATCGTTCCGCAGCGCCATGCTCACCCTCGAGCGCCGACTGAAGCAACATCTCCCGAACCACTCCCCAATTTGGGGGACTAAAAACTTCTGTGGGAGAACTCATCCCTCCCCGGCGCAGCACCCATTGGATGCATTCGCCCGTGGGGCCCCTCCTAATCGTTCCTCGGGCACCCACCTCATTAGCCAACCCTTTCAACACCTTAATCACTTGCGCAAGTTCCATCGTCGCCTAGGCAACCGATCACGTCGGGGTCACCACTATGTAGCATTCGCTACATATCAAGGTGCCACGATTAGATCACTGGTCGGCCCGGACCAGGGAAAGAGACAGATAACACACACAGTGTGAGCGCCAACTTCCGCCTTTTATTGCGCAGTTAATTCCTTTTATACTAACAAGGGGAGGTGGGGTTACAGGTACATCACAAGGCTGCGACTAACCCTCTAACTTTCCGTGACAACGCGAGATCTTCCGAACGCCGACCCCTACATCAGCACTACAGACCTGCTGAAAAAAAAAAAAAAGAATACCGTGGGCTTTACAGCATGTCACAGCTTTGGTGTGTGCCCAGTGTAAAGGACAATGAATTATTGTGCTGCCCTAAGGGCACAGTAGGATCATTTCTCTAGAAAGCATGCCTCTTTATGGGGCAGAGACACAACACCACCAGACTGAGGCTATAATAACCTGTATAATGAGATGTCCCCTGACATTATCACGGATCATATCGTTACAGCTAGGGAGGGTCTCCTGGTGCAGAGTAGAGAGAGGGGGCAGAGGAACTGGGAGTGTTCTTCTTGTCAGAGATGGTGTCTGGAAAAGCTTTGTTTGTCCTATCAAGAAAGAACCTACAGGACCAAAGATCTGTGGCTTTAGGTAATATAAATGCACACACTGAAAAAGAGAGTCCCCAAAGACCCTTCTGCAGCATGAAAATGGAGGTAAGAGACAAATAATGACTTGTCCATGGAGCTGAATCAAGAGTTCCACTTCTGCCTCAGCAGCTTATTTCTGCCTGACTCCTGGACTGACCCATTGGCCGGTCCTTAAAACAATATGGGCCTTCTGGCTGAAAGTTATGACTATAAATGTGTTAATATTAAGCAAGTCTTGAGAATTTACGGTGTTGTTTTTAGTTCATACTTCTCTTGGAGAAAACAAAATAATCCTTTCTTTTACTGTTTCTAAACAAGAAAAGGCAGTGATCTCACATTTGCTTCTAATTACAATGCCCTTTACTGTGCAGCCCCACTGAGGGGAAAAGGTTTTTGAAGTCTACAGCATTGAGTGAGAATTGATCGCTAATTAAATTCATCTCTGGGAAGTTAGCTATAACTAAAACATACTGAGTAAAAACATTCAGATCATTGTTTTGCTAGTGCTACATGTTAAATAAAAACTGCATAAATCAGGTGCTTTGAAATAGCTGGGAAAGCCAAGCCCAGACATGGTGGAAGTCCTATTTCAGGAGGGCACCGACAGTAGTGGGCCAGTGCAACACCTCTGTGTACTTGTGGTGATGATCAGCTTTCACGAAGGATTTATCACTCTGTCCTCCTTGCATGGGAAAGGCCAGTTATGGTGTGTCCATAGTTCCACAGAGCCAAACATACCCACTCGGGTAGAACAGGGTGTTTTGGTTCTTTCTGGGTTCCACTGTGGGTTGAGGACTGGGTTTTCAGTGTGGACTGGAACTGAGTAGGAAACACAAGATATGCTGTGCCTTCACTTTCACAGGACACCATTCCAAGATGCATTAAAACATGACTCCAAAGGTAAATCAAGAACCAGTAGAACACAGCTGTAGCAAGTGATTTTATTTGATGACTTCTCAGGTAATAGGTTTCAAAGACGGTCGTCATTTTTTCTTTTTTATCTGGTTTATAAAACTACCTATTTTTTTTGCCAGTTACGGTTTTTACTTACCTCTGCCTATTAATATAGTGGCAGATGGTACAGGCAGGTATGTGTTAAGATGTACGTACAGATGGCTCACTCTGTCTTGCGGTGCCTCTGACAAGATAAAGACATGAGGAACTGCAGGATGCTGCAGATTACAAAGGGAAGCAATGTATATGCAGATGGCCTACACTGACCTGTGGTGCCACTAACAGGACAGCAGAATGAGAAACAGCAGGACACTATAGATAGCAAAAAAGGAAATAGCTTGACAAAATTGCTGTCAAAGTTAGAAATTACAGGGCAACCATAGCATAAATACCAACTAAGGGTATAAAATCAGCAAAAGCAGGGTTGATGAGGAAATGGTACACAGAAATGAGCTGTTTATTTGCGAGGGGATGAGAATGGTAAAGGGGAAGATCTTGCAGGGGGAAAGGGAATACAATGTGAGCCAAATCGCATGTTCACAGCTCCCTGTCAAGCAGCTCTGAGCCTGATCAACACAGCTTGGAGCAAGCCTGCAAAAGCGTTGCTGCTCCAACTGTGCTTGCATCTGACTCTCTTGCGCACTCAGGAGGGATCTGGATGCTTTCCCCAATGCTGGGAGGGAGAACCCAGAGGAGGTGGCTGGACATCCTCACTTCCAAATGGTGTGAAAGTCAGAGTGCAGACAAACCTGGAAAGAAAATTTTGCTTTTGTGACTTTTGAGGGTGATTTTGATGTTGTGTATACCCAGTCCGGTTTTGAATCCAGAAATTAGTTTGCTTTCATTCAAAGAAACCCAAGCCCCACACTGCCTAAGTTTACCTCTTGATGGTTTTATTATTTATACACCACAACTGCCCAGAGGTGATGGCATAGCTTAAACAGAAAAGATAATGCCTTGGACAGTGAGTTTAGGAATAGAAATATAAATTAATGGCAAGAATGAGATCAGAAGTATTATCCTTGTTCTGTATAGGAAAATCCACAGGGGATATATCTGAGTTTGTCCTCAGAGGCCACCTTGAGATTACTGTCAAAATCAGAACTGTAGGCCAATACTGGACCTAGGAGAAGGGGTCTGGCAGATTACAAAGCAGTCTGGCAGGACTAGAGCTTACCGCACCCAAAAGTTTGCTAATAGGAACACAGTTTAGTACAGGAGACTTACTGCCAGGGAGACGGATTCCCAAAGAGCAGTAGTAGGGTCAGGACTGACTGTGGCCAGCTGTTTGCTCTGGTTGTGGTGTGGTGGCCTTCACCGCACAGCTCCCGTTGTGAGGCTCTGCCTCTTCCCACGTCCCCTGGCCATGGAGCTCATTCCCCATAGGAATGTGGGACTGAATGAGAACAGCCCAGCTCTCTGCAATCAAAGGCAGAAGAAAACACAGAGCAAACACATCATGTCTCCTCTGGTCTCATCAAAGGCTACAAAACCTTTCTGATTGTTCTGGAACAGTTTCTGGCTATAAAGAGGCTATGGAAAGTGAAGAGGAAAAGTTAAGGAACCATCAACGTCTCATTTCCCCACCCAAGAGGGGAGGCAGTAAGAAACTGTGTCCCAGTAGACTGTATCCCAGTAGATAATACCCCAGGCTGCACTGAAAGGGAGGGTCACAGAAAAGTTTTCATCACTATTCCAGCTACCCTGAGACTCCTCACATGTTAGATATGTACATTTGCTAGAGTATAAATGTAAATGCACATTTATCTCAACATTTACTGCCTTTATTTGTCGCAGAGTTCAGTGCTTGAGAGTCAAATGATTCTGCAGGTAGTAATTACTGATTTTGTATTTATAAAAAGTGGTTTTAGTTTAACAAGCAAATTGAGATTGACTTGTCTTGAAAGGAGTTTCTTATTCTGCCCCACCTCCTGTTTTCAGTGTCAATTTACTGGTTTCTGTGACCATGCTGCTCTCTTGGCAAAACAGGCTGATTTCAGGGTGTAACTCTAGTGACAGTAGCCATAGCCCTACACTGTACTGAGTGGACTAAGTAATGCAGCAGATGTCTTTGTGTTCCCAATGTAGCACTAGGACCTTCTGGGCAATGATTCAATGCTTCTCAGAATGCAAGACCCTAAGAAGATTATAAAAATAACCATATAGTGACTTTGTTGTAGACAAAATGGTCATGACTTGGGCAATTAATTCAATTACTTGCAAATTAATACCAATTTCTGATCACTCATTCATGTATAGATAAAAAAGAGAAATATAAAAAAGTACTTCAGCAAACAACATTCCTCCCCTTTCTCCAGGCTCATCTTAAGCCAAAAAAAACCCTATTCTACCCATTCCCAGTCTCAACTTCCCTTATTTTCATCACAGGTTACATTCACTCTATCCCAATCCCTCCAGTGAGGTGAAGGGGTGCAGGAGGTTGTCTGTAATGGATTCAGTTTGTCTTTCTGTCCATAATAGTTTCTGTGTGCCACTCTTTGCTTCTGGCTGGTTCCTTCCTGCCAAACCTTGCTTCTTACTGGTTTTCCTCCACCATTCCCCGCCTCTTACTGGTTTTCCACTGCTCTACTTTTCTGTGGGGGTCACTCACAGGCTGCAGTCCCTCAGGAGTGCCCCTGCCTCTTTGGTCTGAGGTATGACTGCCTCCCTACGATGTCACAGGTGTGACAGGCATTTCAGTTCTGAAATAAAAGCATCTCTAGGGAGACCATGACCCTCTTCAACCAAGGCCATGTTAGTTAGGATTTCTCATACTGACAGTTGAATTCCTCACTAGAAAGAAGCTGACCTTCCCTCGCAGGTCTTTGTTGGGCTGAAGACTACCGAAACGACATGCATCAGTTGTTGCAATGTGTGTCTTGGTGACCTTCACCTCTTCTGGAGTTTGGTGCTTTTCTGTCCAAATGCCTGTTGATTTTAGTGCTGGCAAAGAGAAGTGCAGTATTTAACTACGTAAATGGATGAGGAAAGAGAAGGTGCATGAGGCAGAGACCCAGATGTTTTTTGTGTCTTTAAAGAAGACCATCTGCTCTTACATATGAAAACATGAAGTCATTCCTCTTCCATGTACAATCACGCCTGGTTCTTTCTGTCACCGGTAGTTTTAATGGCAGTGGATGGCAACTGTGTCTCCCTTTAATAGTCCTCCAAAGCCAAAGGGAAATAAATAAAGGAAGGCAAAGGAACTGTCGGTAAAAAAAGGACTGACTGGCAACTTGTAAAGGGAGTATTTGGGTAGCCCCATGATCCTGCAAACACCTTCTGGTGACATTTCAGTCATCTGTTGTGTTTCAGACCAGTAGCTTTCCCAATCACATATGGCTATTCCCAAGCACAGAACTGGCCTTTTGCATAGGGACTAGATGTATGACAGCAAAGACCCATTCAGGCATCCTAGTTTTAGCTAATACTTTTTTGGTTTTTATTTCTTTGTTTGCTTTAGAAAATAAGGTGCCTGTTGACACAGAGGTTAAGGAGGTTAACAAGTATTAAACAGAAAGACAGAGGATTATTTCAGAGTTCCTCATCTGAGGCTTTAGCTTCAGTGTTTTCAAAGGAATTTCCAGCAGCACTAAATAATTAGCTGTTGTACCAGCCACAGCATCAGAGCTCATCTTCACAGCTGTAATTACTGCATGCTTCTGACACCATAGATATTACCATTAACCCTGCATGTGAATCATCATCTAATTTATTGTCTGAGCTGAAAGCAATTCTGTCTTTCCGGTTGAAAATTTGCAGCAGTGCTTTGTCATGTTAATCTTCAGGTTATGATCTCTCTTCCATATGCATGCATTGCCTTTCCAGATGGAGGCTTACCGAAGCACCTCCTGCTGTCAGCCTTCACGTGCAGTCTTTGACAATTTTGGATTTTTTCCTAAAAGCGCAGGCAACCTTTATTTCCATGTATAATGAAGAAGTTCATTTAGCAAGCATTGGTATTTACAGCACACAAGGAAGGATATTCTGAGAGATTTGAGATGCCGAAAAGGTTAATTATTATAATCTCTAAAAAAATAAGATGTCCGTATAATCTCCTAACTGGTATTGCACAGCTGACAAGTGTACATGATGCTGACCTACTGTTGGTGAATCTGTAAAAGAGGCCCCTTACATCACAGTAAGTTCTGAAGCTCTCTGAAAAGATGGGGCATGGGCCTGTGCCATGTGAAAGTACCGCAACAAACAATCCCAGCACAGGCTGAGGTGTAAGCACTGTCACTTGATAGAATATTTCTACAGGAAATTTGTACGAAACAAACTTTTTCATAAAGAAATGTCATGTCTACTACATTGTGGGGTTTTTAATGGAAAATGTTAGCTCTCAATTGAAGTTAGTTTCAACTGAAGTGAAATATTTAGTGCCAATTTCCTCTGATATAAATTCATTTGTCTAATTGAATCAAAATATTTTGTTAGAAGGAAGAAAAAATGCAGTGTCTCAGGACTTTTTTCTTTTTTCTGTGTGGGTCTGTCTGGGTAATTATGCATTCTATGATGCTTCACAGGCTCTGTCTGCACTGATAAATTAAACAGTACCAGGAAATATTTCCAGGCAGTGGACCTCAAACATCTTTTAAATGGCACTGTTTGCAACATTAAATTGTTAAACACATCTCTGGTCATGGTCCAGGCTCACTCACTCCCAAGCAATTCCCAGGCACAGGAAAGAGTTAGACTGGGCCAGGGACTGTTTCCTGGCAGATGGGTTGGATGTAAACATCAGGATTTGAAGGTTAAGAGGGTTTAATAGTTATACAGGTGCAAACTGTTTTCTCACAGTTCAGTCCTGAACTCCTCACTAAAATCTACTCACAGAGATTCATAGGGATTTAACAGCTAGCTTTTCTGAAGTTCTCATGATCCTTAACACTTTCATTCTCACAGTTGTCCAGAGATATAAATTAATCAAGTACCATCTAAGGTCATTCAGGAGATCTGTCAGGAGTGAACCTGGTTCCAGGCAAGTCTTCTGGGTCATGGTCATTCCATCTCTCCACGTCTGTGCTTATCTCACCTTAGCTCCAGAAGAAGCAGAAACAGGCAGCCAAAAATGGCCTTTGAAAACATCACCGTACCTGATTATATCTGAAGTTTTTGTCTGTAACACTGCAGAACTTTCTGATTCACCCAATCCATATCTAGTCAGTTAATAATCCTCTTTTAAATGGAAAGAAATGGCAATGTTGAATGGCATCAACATGTCTTTCATTTCTCAGGCTCACCTGTTTGTTGAGCTTGAAAGAAAGTTAATTCAAATACTGACTTTTTGTCAAATTCCATTTCACACCTCAACCTCTCCTGCAAATGAAGCCACAATGGAATCTTTACTTATCCAGCTAGGCCTGTTTCTTATGTCCTCCTGGAACTCACATTTTTCACCTTTCTTTCTAGATGTTGTTCTGATTTGGAAAATTGACTCTGGAATCTCAAAACAGTAATAGAATGATGTCTGGGACTGAGGAAATCCATTTCTTCCAGTCATCCTGAGCTCTGTTAACTGGTATGATGCTATATGGGGGTCAGAATTCCTTTGGCCCTCCCAATAGCAGTCCCTCTCCATCACACCTATACACTTCTGTTTAGGCTCTTCAAAGAGTATTCAGCAAGGACACTTGGTCATCAGATGTTTGGTCTGATGGCCAGCAGCAAGGCCAGCCCAGTGTTGGTATCATACAGATTGACAAACCACTTACTCACCAAAGATTGTTTTGCAGTTAACAGAGGTATGTGCAAAAATAGTCGTCCACTTTTTGAACAAGAATAAGCAAAATACTGGGGTCATCAGAAAGATATGCTTTTGGCAGAGGTCCACCATGGCGTTATAGCAAGCAACAGAAGAGATACAGCAAAATGGTTTTCTTGGAATTCTTGTTATGTTCCCAGAGAGTTATGAAAAGAGGAAATCTGTTCAGAAGCTGTTTAGGACACAATTTAATGGTGAAGGCAGGTGTTTGGTAGAGTATCAGGCATCTGCCCTAGACAGACAAGATGTCCTTATGATGGTCACAGTGAAGGTACTCAACTAGAAGCAAGTATCAAAGCTGGTTGCACTTCTCTTGTGCAAACAGATTATGGTGCCTACCCAACATTCATAAAAACAGATCTTGAAAAAGAAACAGTTTCCAAAAGATTAATGCAATTATTGGCACAAGTCACTGAGAGTATTTAAGTGTAAGATCTTAATGAAGATTTTTCCTAGGCGTCCTACCCAACACCCCGAAGTGACACTTCCCACAAGTGAGCAAAGCAAGTTCTTCTGGGTTAAATCCATCTAGTGTTACGACACTGTTAAAATGCTTAAAAATATAGATGAGGTTGAAGATAAGAATATAAAGGGCAGTGAATATGAGCTTCAAATTAAAATCTGTCAGTGACTGATGGGAGAGGCAAATGAGTCAATGATAATGTGGTTAAAGAAAATAGCAAGGTATTAAAAAAAGCCCATCCTGGGAAAAATTAACTGATGGGAATTAGAATTACAAATGAATTACAGATGAAACTACAAATAGTGAAGCAGTATCCATGATCTAAAATAGTAAGGGTGGAATAGAATGCTTTTCCTCAGTAATAAAACAAAGTGTAGGATAGTAATTGTAATAAAACAAAGCATAGGTTCTTCAAATCAAACATTTTCCAAGAAGCAGACTCAGGTAACTTGCACTCAAGAAATTTTCAAAGAATTACTTAATCAACTTCATAGCTGAGTTTATCTGAACACATTTTTAGAAACAAGGAAATTCCCATAGTCTGGGGGATTATCTGTATAATATCAGTATTTAAGAGAGCCAGAGATCAGGCAGTCAGATATAAATCCCTACTGAAATAATGCCAGAAGTAATCAACAATGTTATTGTTTCCTTCTGCATCTTTATTGATATTATTCATCTCACTTACCATCACTTCTTGTAAAACAAGCTTGATCAAAGAAACCTCTTCCCCCTTTTGTTCCTTTTTTAAATAAACTGTTGGATGATGCATAAAGGTAGCTGGTGTGACTAGTTTTCCCTATACGATTTGAATGGGTACCAGACAGTATTTTGTCAAAAATAATTTGTTTAGTGAGAACAGAAAAGGGACATAGTAGCTACTCAACACAGCACACAGAAAGTTCAAAAACCAGGTTTTAAAAGGACAATATTCAGAGTATTTCTTTCTGGGTACCCCCAGAATTAATTGATGGCCCAGTATTATTTGGAGGGGGCAGGGGAAGAGAAAGAGAAAAGTGGTGGTAGGGATCAACGAGTTAATTTTGCCTGCAAAATTTGCAACTGAGAAAAGATTGGTGGAGTAGCAAATTACAAAAAAACATGATGCTGTTACTGTCTGACCTGGAGCGCTTGAAGAAATGACTGAAAGGCAACAAAACATGTTTTAACACAGACTCTTTGAGGTCCTGCACATCACACACAGTGTGTTAAGAGGACGGGAGCTTTGTGGAAAAAGTCACTGTAGCCTGAGACATTTACAGTTAAGTGCACCATTAAAGACAGTCATTTGGATCACTGGTGACTGATAGGCACATGCAGAGTCTGGGGTGCTAAATTAAAGATGAATGAATTATTTTCTGTAGGAAACTTTTTCTCTCCTCTGACTGGAAAAAGCACTGTGTGATCTGCTTAGACTAGACACCAAAGGCTTATGTTAGGAGAAATTAATCCTACCTTTTGCCTTAGTAACTTGAAGAGATACTTACAGGTTACTATAAGGCTAAGTGCAGGATGCAATTGCTTAAGCATGGGCACTAACATTATTTAAGCATCTTCCTCAGGCTTCAGCTGAATGGAGCCTCCAAAGTCCCATGGTGTATCAGAAGTCAAACCAATGACTGTGAAATGACTAAGCAACCTTTTCCAGATCTAACCTGCAGGAAATTCTGAAAATTCAGCACAATCATATCTTACAGTCAAGGCCACACCACAGAGAGAGCAGAGCCCCTGTACACCTCCTCAGTGGATATTTTTAGAAGGCCTCTGCGTCTTCTGTCTTGATATTAGATTCCTAAATTAACCTGTGCTACATACCTTTATTGCTATCCCTCTTCACACAGAAAATTGGCCTTACATGTTTGCTGTTTCCTCTCAACCATTGTAAAGACTCCCGTCTCTCTTAGGCATCTGTATTTTTGGTGCTGGCATCCATCTGGGTTAAGAAAAAAAAGTTTTCAAAGAAGAGATTTAATTCTTATTGGACAGATTACAAATAAATGAATAAATATTGATTTTGTGTCTGTTACCCATTTATAGAGGAAAATGGCCTCATATTAAGTTAGCACATTTCTAAATAAAGTTGATTAGACCATTGTAAAAAATTTTAATTACAAAGAAATTACAAACTAGTGCACACACACACACATTTTTCATTTAAGAAGTAATAGTTTTATATGCTTCTAAATAAAGTCTATCAAACAATTGTGCAAAGTCTGCAACTACTAAGGAAAAATAAATAAACAGAGTTATCTTCATCATTCATAATATCTTCCAGAAATATGCTAGAAAACTGAAGAAAAAGAGGAAGAGTAAAATATCTTACTTTCCACAGGAAAAAAACCACCAGATCTGGAGTCTTACAATAGCAGTTTCTCCGCATTTCACCCAACTAGAATAGTAATTTTAACCTTGTTGCCTTTGGCAGAATCCTATATCAGTAAAATATGAAATTTAATTTTTCTGAGTTAATGGGAAGGCTTAAATAACAGTATAGCCTTTTGTAGAATTATTAATAGTGTAAAATTGAAAATAAAACACTTCAAACACTTGTGGGTTTCTTCAAAATTTATTCAGCTTTTTGCATGCCCTGTAAATGTAGCAATTAACCATTGGGTTAATTTTAGTTCTTTTTAGTCCTATCCCAGACCACTCTGTTCTACAGAAAAATCTGACCTTCTATAAAAGGAAATTCTGAGTATTGAGAAGCTATTGTCTCTCTGAAAAAACCCTAACCCTTTCTAACAGTATCTACTAGTGGTATTCAACAGTACAGAACTAGTAATAAATTTACAGACAGACAAAATTCCTCTCATAGCAGGACCTTCACTGAAGCCAACTGAACTTGTGTTATTTAGGACAGAATTTGATTATTAGTTGAACTGATAAAGAAAGCAAACAAAAAAACCCCAATGTATTTTACACAAATGATAATAAAGATTCTTTTCTAAATGCATGTTTTAAGAACAATTAAAAAATTAAATCCTTTATTAAACCAAACACAATTTCATTTCTCATATTTATCTGAATTATCTTGACTTTCTCTTCCCAAAAGATTATTTCTAATCAAGTTATGGTTTTCATGATAAGATACTCTTGTAGTCCCTGGGGCAGATTATTCTTTCAGTGATGCTGGTATAATTCAGCATAACTCAATTGAAATCAGCTGTATTGTGCCGAATTGATTCTAATCTGGCCAAGAAATCTAGAATCAAAACTTTGTCATCCTACAAAGACAACAGCAGGAATAATTTCACAGATTTCAGTTAATAATGCTCATTTTATATCTTTCAGTTGCAGACAAAAGGTCTTCTTTTAAGCAGAGATACACAGACCTGATGCTCACAAATTGAGATTTATTTGAGGGCTGTTGATTTACCTTATTGTCTTAGGACAAGAAAAGATGTCAAAACTTGCCTTTATGAGAAATAGCTCTTTTCAAAAGGAAGGATCAAATGCTTGGCACTTTTTGATTCTGATTTTTCTGCTCTGCATTAGCAACAATCTTACATGTTTCTGCTTAAGGAGGATTGTGGCAAGATTTGTACATATAAGGCAGTCTTTGTAGCTTTGGTTTTATTCAGTCAGGCTCCAAGACAATCAACAGGGAATAAAAACTGCAATGTTCTTAGGGTAAATAACGGCCAGCCAATTTTGTATTTGCCTGTGAATATCTATTTCAATCCCGAGGGAGGACTTGTTTACCAAAAAGTTTGTCTCTTGTTTTGCAACAATACCAGTTGGTCTAATAAAACAGATTACATCTGCCTATAAATCTTGTTTTGCCCATGTCCTTGGACCATCATGGTTATAACAGCCATGATGAAGGAACAATGTGGGCTCTTTTCAGTGGGGCCCAGTGACAGCACAGGAGGCAGTGGGCACAAATACAGAATGTTCCATCCTAACATCAGGAAACTGGTTTTTTACTTGGACAGTGACTGAGCACTGACACTGGCCCAGAGAGATTGTGGAGTCTGCATTCTAGGAGATGTTCCAAAGCCATCTGGACAGGGTCCTGAGCAACTGGCTCTAGGTGGCCCTGCTTGAGCAGGGGGGTTGGACCAGATGAACTCCAGAGGTCCCTTCCAACCTCAAGCATTGTGTGCATCTGTGATTCTGTGATAGCAAAATATCTACAGACTTTCCTCAACAAGTCTCTGGCAGGGGACCTGTTTTTGGGGGCTAAGAAAATGAGAATGGAGGCGAGGTGTTACTGTCTCATGGTCTCATATAAAACAGTCTGAGTCCTCTACCATTTTCCTGTTCTTAGCCAGTTTTGTCAACTCAAATATATATAACTCAACTAAAGGAGGCATTCGCCTATAGTTTAGATATTTCCTTACTGTAACTTGCATTAACACCCACAATATTTTTTACATCCACAATTTGTCATTGCAAGCCTTTTACCAGGAATATGAAAAGGCAAAGATACCAAGTCTCTCCTTTATACCAAAATCCTCTCACATGTTTTATTTCCCTCAAAACCTATATTGCAGTTTTCTTCAGTGAATAAATTCAGACATGTGGTCCAGACCTCCAAATGTCTGGAGCACTAGCAGAAGTCAGAAGAAAAAAAAAGAAAATTTGAATATTTTAATGGGTTCTGAACACGTGTTTTTTATTGGAAAGTTGAGGGATGTTCAGCTTGGGGCTGGATTTGGTCCATCTCTGTTTTTAACCAGAATGGAAGAAGTGTGTATCCCAGGCTGCTTTCATCCTGCTAGATAAAACAGTGCCACACACTGAGCTTTGACATTGCCATTACTGCCTCCTTGTCAGCATAATCCCTGGCACGGTTTTGCTGCACATCAACAAGCACTCTTGTTAGCAGTGTTACGTTTAGGAGATCCACCCCAATCAGAAGCACTGACAAGATTTGGCTCCCTGCACCCTAAACACTCCTACACCGGCTACACACCCTATTTCAATTAGCTATATGGATGTAGTTTACAATAACAGGAACCTATAAGAAGTGCAGTTAGTGTTGGCTCTTCTCATATGAACAATGCAGAATATCAGTGTGAAGGCCTGACGCTACTGACGTATATCTCAAAACTCTCACTGGTTTAAGCAAAGATTTTCACCTTGGCTGTTTATCCAAACTTTTTGTGTGCAGCTAAGCTGGTTAGAGATCTCAAGCGTGTGTATTTTCTTATAGCATAGAGAATTTGTCTAATGGGGATAGAAATATATCTTTGCTACACAGGGACACTGTGAGGATTGATTAGGTAATAACTTGAAAGCACTATAGGAGTGAACGGTGCTGTGTTATATAAATGCTAAGTATTGTTATTTTTCCTTGCAAAAATACTTCAGGAGACTCTGACAGGTTCACAACTGAGCTCTGAAACATAAATACTAAGCTATGTCCGTCTTTGATTTTGTAATACTACACATGGCACTTAGGAGAATATTATGATATTATTACCTGAGATTGCTTGTTATTTTTGATGAGGTAGCAAAATACTGGCAGCAAATGAGATTTGTTGAAGTCTTTTCAGTGGTTCATTTTTAAAGTGTAACTCCTCCTTGGCTTTATATTTCCTGTTATACAGAAAGGCTGTGTGGAAGGATGCATCTTCAGGGGTATGAGAGACCGGAGAGAGAGAAGAAAATGCCTCCTACCTGTCCTCAAAACAGCACTGCTTCCTTAGCCTGTTTGCTTGTGTAGCTCTGCTCTGCAACAGTAACCCTTTCTCTTCAACACATTAAGGAGGCTGGTGTATGTGTAAGGTGAGGGTGGTGGTTATTCCTCCTATCTACTTCACGACCATATCATCTGTGTTCAGAGGACATAGTGGGATGAGAAACATCCCTATCTAGTTGAAAGAAAAAAGGAAGCACTTACAAAAGACTGATCTAAGTTAGAGGCCTGAAATGGACATTTTGAATACATCATTCTCACCAAGTTTTCGGATCTCTGCCTGCGCTCTGGACTCTGCTGTAAGATCACGTGCCCAAGGGTTGAGCTTTGTCTCAGGACAGATGTACTCAGGGGCTTAAGGGCTTAGAAGTACACAGTCATGCTTCTTAGGGGAAGATCTGTAAGAAATGCCTGTGCCATGCAGAAATCTGTGGAGGAGGCCTGGATCCATCTAACTCCACAGGTTCACTTAATGGAGGAGCTAGAAGATGTTAGACTCCCATAATGTATGCGGGAAGGATACCTCCACACCTGCCCATCCTTTGTTAAGATAGATGCCACCATTCCTTGGAAGAGAGCTGAACAACTCCTGGATTGACTGAGGAAATGCCGCAGAATGTAGCCCAGCATATTAAAGACAACAGGGCTGGGGATTTCTTCATACACTATACTATAAGATATGTAATTCAGGAACTTCTTAATCAGTACTAAAGCTGTTGCCAGCTGTAAGCCTGTGTACCTCTATCAGAAGAGCACTGGAGACAGCTGTGAGCTAAAACCCCTTCAGCTGTCCCAGTACACTCTGCCTCCAAATACAACTCATTGTGCTAAAAATAAGGAACTGGGAAAAAAAAAAATAAGAAAAATAAAAATAAAAAAAAAATAGAAACTGGAAAATAAGGGCTCCAGGAGGGGTGACAGCCAGTCTGCAATCTACATCTCTGTCTATCTTTCCCAATTGACTGTAGAGGGAATCTGGGACAACTCTGTTTTTAACTCAGGATGTGTTTAGGATAAATCCACACCTAAGTTACTTAAGTTAGTCAGACTCATGAGCAGAACTCAAAGTGTGGAACTGTCTGTCTTTGTTTTAAACCCAAGAACAAGACTCCCAGCCTAATGACAGTGGCTACTACTGCAATTCTTATGCTATGCTGAGGAACATGCTTTAATGACCCTCACTCTCATCTTCTGTACTTTTATATGCTCTGGTTGTAAAAAGTTCTGGCTAATTCCTAGCATTTGTTTTAATGGTTTTGTTTTCTTGTCTTGTTTCTCAGATATTGCATAGAATATTTTATTCTTCCTGAAAACAGTTATGATTCCCCTGTGTGTGATATTGAACAATCATGCTTTAATCAATGCTACTAAATCTGAAGTATCTCTTGTGCCTCCAGGTATTGATTCTACTCTGTTCACTTATTTCATTTCTGTAAAACACTGAAGTATTTTCTGGATATGGGATCAATCTTCAGGCTCAGATCTCTTGACAGTTATCACCACCATTCAGTTTATCTAGACAATCAGAAAAGACCTAGGCTCATGAAATATTCTTAAGTCTTTTCCCATGCTGACAAAATTACATCTATGGCTGTAAAAAGTCCATCAAGTCTCCCCCCATACACAAAACAACATATTGTGTGGTCCATCTTTACATTGTTGCTTTCCCAGGAGTTATTCCTCTGGTGTTACTGAGACTGAAATTCAGCCTACAATATTCAAATCAGGCACTTGGTTCAGCCATGTAGTTGGTTGCTCAGCTGTGGGATTATTTCTAGTAGAATGTCTAACATCAGAGAAATTCTGATTACTGGGACCTGTGCTTAATTCCAGACCTCAGTGGCAACCTTGTTATCACTGCTGACCCAGGTAATCTAAAGCTGGACTCCATGGCAAACACTCCAGTACAAATATACCTACAGATATATTTGCAATTTCTGAAGAAGTGGCTGAGTCAGAGCTTTGAATGGTGGTCATCACAGCTATTGGGAAGAGCCGTATCGTGGGAGTACACCTACAAAATCAGTTGTACTGCTGCAGCTATTACATTGCAGTTCACTTTCTACTGTAGCAGCGCAACCAGTAAGAAGAGTAAACAGGTAGACAACAAGCTGATGAGTGAAATCTCAAGTCTTCTGTAAACCCTGTGAAGATGTCAGCATAGCCATGAGAAGCTCTGATTCATGGTGTACTTGCGGAATGGGATACCACTGAGAAACTGTTTTCAATAGTAGCCCTGCCTGGTACAGAAACACAGAATTGCTGAGGTTGGAGTGCATCTTCTTGAGATCATCTAGTCCAAACCCCCTGTTCAAGCAGGGTTAACTAGAGCAGGTTGCCCAGGATCATGTGTGAGGAAATGCAAAGCAAAAGCTCAGTGATGTTGTGATGTGAAAGAAGTAGCAGGGACCTTGATAATAAACAGGAAAGAAATGTGGGCAAGATCACTGACATATATTTTAGTTAAAAAATCTCTGATAATCTCTGGTGAGGCAAGCTATACAGATGCAGTTTTTCACTAAGAAATAGCAAAGACAGGTAATAAGATAATTTATTAGTGTCCCACATGTAACAGACAGATGACTTTGACCAGAAAGAGACTGTGATTCAGCCCAGATCTGCACAGAGTTGAACTGACAAAGTACTTAAGTATTAGACAGCTTCCAGCTTGCATAATATGCAAGAATCAACTGTTATTCCTCTGGAAGGAGAACAGACATTAATGAATTGAGGAAAGCTTGGTGTTCAGACTGCAAAGCGCTGAAAGACTGGAGTCCAACCATGTCATTACAGTCAAGCACATTCTGTTTGGCTCATATATGTGTCATATGGTTATTTAAGGTAAAATGAACCACAATGTCCCTTCCTTAACCTAAAGACATGACAATTTCTGAATTATTCTTTAAATTTGTAAAACAAGTGAAGATCCAATTATATTGTAGGGAAAGCAGTAATAATATAACACTGATGGAATGATTTGCCTTGGTTAGCAATGAGTTTCTTTCTTTGGAAAATTGAGAATATGCTTCCTCAAAAGAATGTAGCTTTTAAAATGTGTTGCTGTTTTCTGTGATTAAATATCAAATTTAATTTTAATTAAAGATATGTACAGGAAATCTGTAAATACAGAAATTCAGGCTTTATTACATACTTTCCTATATTAGTAATTTGCAGTTGTGCTCTGGTTTGACTCAAAGAGTGATTATGACTTAAACACAAACTGTTTTAAATATGAAACTACGACATATCATTTATTAAGCTAATTCGTAGAATAAGTTAACCATGGAGGTATGTTCCCTGTGGAAAGTTTTATAATGCACATGAAGTACTTGGTTTTAAATTATGAAAGCACCATATGCACTTTCAAAAATCCTAAAAAATTACTTGTCAGTATAAAATAAAACAGTCCAATTGTTCGTTCACAGTGTGAACTTATTGTTTAGCCATATTCTGAGCAGGAGAGATAAAGAGGTGAGTTAAATACATAGTGTGTGTCTTTCTGTTTGTACATATTAGTACTTCATGCTGTTCATGAATTTGGCAAGACAATTTGCTAGTGAGCATTTGCAGGCTGCTTTTCTGAAATTTGTTATCTGAAATTTCTCATAAACAATGCAAGAAGTGATAGAATAACATGACAAATGGAAAAATAGGAAGCCAGTGTAAAAGTAACCTTTGAGATATAGTCGAAAGGATCATGTAAACTTATCTGACCTCCCATATGAGCCAGCTGAAAATCTTAGCCAGTGAGAGTGCTGCCAAGTTGCTCATAGCTCAATACCACTTGGTTAATACTCCATTAGCAAGCAAAGTCACCAACTGAAAATTATATCTCTGTTCTTGTTTGCAAAGGGATGAGGCCATAGGCTTAACAATTTTAAACCATCCTAGTATCTTTTTGTTAGTGAATAATGCCTGGAATGAAAATTAATTCATAAAGTTGCCTGGTCTGGCACTGCCTTCTGTTTTCAGTGCCGTTCCCCTCTGAACAGTCTGCAAACCATGTCAGTCTTCACAGGGAACATGTTACTCACAGACAGGATACGTAGCAGAAACAAGCAGCCTGTCAACAACACACTACTGTGAGGAGAAGGTTTCCTTTCTCCTCCTTCCAGTACATCAGGAAGGAAGGAAGGAAGGAAGGAAGGAGGGAAGGAAGGAAGGAAGGAAGTTAGTTCTCATCATGCTTCTAATTTCAAGCACCTCCGGGAAATGTCCACTCACTCTTTTCCTGTCTTTTCCCTGATTCTGTTTGTCAGTTTACTCTTCTTCACTGAGTCACCAAACATTAATAATTTAATCCCCAAAAAATAACAGATTTTATTCTGTTTTCTCAGAATTGCAGATCCTACTTCTAGAAAAGTGGCTGATCCTACTTCTAGAAAAGTTAACAGTAGTTCTACTACTGACCTCAGTGAGAGTGAAAAGAAGGCCTTCCTTACTGAAAACCTGTATCTGCTTTATACAGTGTGGTTTTGCTTTAAATTCCACATAAACACATGTTTTTGCCAGATATGTTTATGTATGTATATTAAAATGTGAGAATGTTGCATTCCAATGTGGATACCTTGAAATTTATGGCATTCTTGTGACTCTTATTTATTCTCTGAACTTTTCTGCATTTGGAAAAATTAGTAATAATAATGGCTGTTTTCCCTGAGAAAAGCTTACAAAAATAATATAAAATTTCAGCATTTCCCAATTAAATGTGTTTTAAATCTTCTGCCTACAATGCCTTCTTATTCCCATTTGCAGATCTATTACTCCATGAAACGAAATATCACTGCATTAAAAATGTACCCAGTTTTGTTATCCAGCTCATAACTTCATAGCACTTTTTGCTTCCAGAAATAAGTCTGGTAACTACCAACAATAAATGTTGCTTGCCACTTCATTTTTCTTCCCCAAAAGCAAAGCTAATGAAAAAAAATCCCTTAGACAATGACATCTGCAGCACAATCTGTCACGCAATCCCCTTGGAGTCAACAAACAACAAATAACTCATTATCCAGACTGAATCATCAAGCTAGATAACGAGCAGCTTGCACCCAAGCACTTCTTTCTGCACATTGCTCAGCTACTAATCCTCTACCATTTGGGAGTCTCTTATTTTGTTGTCTGGTTTGGGTCTGTCTTTTGCCTTGTGCTGTCCTTTTGCCATACCTTCCTGTTGACCTCTGATAATTCATGGCAGACTACTTGTTTTCTGTTGAGGAATGGTTAGGGTGGTTGAAGCCATCCTGGTGCCCTTTGTGATGGGATTGTGCTGGTGTAATATCATAACAGGCATCTCCTCAAGTGGTCCCTGACTGAAGACAAGAGTGTTTCTGTGGAAGAGAAACAAGGACGGTTGCTGCTAACCCAGGAAACATGGTGAAGAACTATTAGACAAAGGTAGACGATGCTGGGTGTTCAGTGGGTGGGATGGTCCTGCCTCTCAGGGGGGCCAGTGGTTTAGCCTCTGTGGGTCTAAAATTGCTTCTGATATAGAAGTCAGTAAATCACAGAGTGACGCTCTGGAATCAAAGCATCTCACAAGCAACATAGCCCAAACCACGTTCATCTTCTGAGCAGAGAGCAGCCCTTAACTCTCCTCATGGACCAGGCTGGAGAAGTGGGCTGAGAGTTTCTGTGGAGCTGCAATAGGATGTCTAGAGCATATATTTGAGTAAGACCTTCTTGGCTTGGCACAACTTAATAAATAGCTCTCTGAAGGACAGCAACAGGGAGTTTTGACCCAGACATACATGAGGAAGAAAACTATTAACTTTGAGCTTAAAAAGCTCATCTGTACCCCACACAGATCTGTATTGTACATGTTCTTTGGTCACCAGAATGGAACAGGCTGTCACGCTATGTACGAATGGGCTAGACTCTCAGAAAAGTGCCTTGACACTTTAATGACCAGAAATGTCGAGCTTTTCACTTATGCTTTGTTAGTTTTATTTTATGCCTCATCCATATGACCGTGCTTCCAGAAACTCATTCGGCATTGGTATATCACGAATCTGAAGAAGACGTCAGGACCTACAAAGACTTTGCAAGACATCTGTTGATTTTCCTGGCCTTGTATCAGGCCTCCAAATCTGCACACTTTCCTTTGACATCCAAAACTTTCACCTCGCAGCATCATCTCTGTGCAATAACGAGGTTTAACATGCTGACCTTGATAAAAGCAGGGACCTCACTTTCCTTCATGTGGCATTTGTGCACGTCTTTCTGGGTGAGACAATGGCTTTTATTCAAAACGCATTTTTCAGGGCATGCTTAGTGAATCAGTTACTTCAAGATCTGATAGCATGTACCCACTTCATTTTTTATGCTCAATTGCTCACTACCACTAAGAATTAAAGCTGCCATGGTGATCTGGCCAGCTAAGGAACTAAGTTTTGCTGAAACAATTATAAAGGTCCAATAACCAACAGAATTTATGCACCCACTACTCTTTGACTTAACAGGGGAGTTAGGCTCCTAAATACCTTTGAAACAGCTGAAATTTTTGATGATCTAGATCTTGGTGTGCTGGGACTCAGATTGTATAGAAATTTAGATTGACAGATGTTTGTGTCTCTTTCCCGCAGGTGACACTAAGTAACATATTTATCTTACACTAATATATACCAGATATTGTAGATTGCCAATGTAACGGAGGCTGGGTTTATCAGTCACACTATGTGATCAGCTTCAAAACAGTTCTCATTTGACTCAAATAAATGATTGGGTTTCTGTTTACACACTTTAAACTTATGTTTATATACCAATTGCAATCTAATAAGATTGTTATTGTCAATTATAATTAGAAAATAACTACTGTCTTATTGCCATCTTAATTGGCATTAATGTTGCATATAAATTATAGCTGCTCATTCGAGTTCAGCTGGAGCTTTCCTGGAGTTCTAAAATATCTGTCCTACAACTTACCGAAGGAACAAATCCAGGAGTATTTTCAAACTATTTCTTCTCATTTGTCTGTAGCTACTTGTATTTGTAATCTTCGTTTTGCAGTGTGGTCCTTCGTCTGTTATGCTGTGGACAGTGGCCATTAATTGTAGATAAGGCAGTGAATAAGGCTCAAATAGAAATTGCAATTTTTAGCATCAGTGTGAATGAGATCCTGCTAGAACCAATTTCTTGCCTTCCTTGACAGTAATTAATATATTGACTTTCAGCACTAGTAAATTACGGAGTCATGCAATGGGACTGTATTCTAAAAATATTTCACTTATGAAAACTGGAGTATCTAGTTGAAGATTTACTAAGTCTCAAATTACTTCAGCAAGATGGAAATCACCTCTGACCCCAGTGAGGTGCCTAGGAAAGGAGCATGTACCACTTAAATCTGAAAAGAAGTCCTATATGCATCTGAAATGACGCACAGACTTCACATTAGCCCTCTGAGGGCAGGAGTAACTTCAGTGAATTAAGCACATTAAGGCCTCAGTGTTTTTCTAAATTATTGACGTTTACTTATTTTCTCAAATTAATGAGTATACAAGTAAACACAATAAAAAACCAAAGCTGCCATGTTTCTGATGCTCATTTATTCTGACAATTGTTAGTTAGTAATTAGAAGTTATATACTCAGTTGTAACAGTTCTTCAAAGGGCATTTGTAATTATAGATGTATTTGCAAAAATAAAGGGAGAAACTGACTTCATAGCTGATGCAGCAAGAAACAGTCTTTTGGGAGGGTTCTAAAGTCTATAGATTAGTAATGAGGAGATCAGCCTGGCCGGGCTGTTGTGTTTTATTTATCTCTATAACTACTTTTTGCATTTTCATGATGAAAACCTGTTTTTCAAAAATTTGAAAACCCAGTGAAATATTATTTATATTTGCTTTAGATGTCCCCATTAATATTCTATATTGATCTAGTTACTCTTTCACTGTTTCTTTCTTCCTTTTTCCCTGTCTTCCCTTCACCCCTCTAATTCTGATTGCTGGGGAGCCTGATAAAATGATGAAAAATATTAAATTACTAAAAATTGTCATAGAGAACATGATCTTTCCACTACCTAGTATTGTGGATTTAAAAAGAAAGAAAAGGGGGTTTATGATGGCTGTGGATACATGCAGGCTTCTGGGAGCAGTGAATCAAGCTGGTGAAGTATTGAAGCAAAAGCAGGGCATTTCTGTCTAGTATCTGGAAGTAAGTGTGGGATCTTGGATGGGGATGGTTTCATGTTTTGTAGGATATATGAGATAAGGAGTTTGAGGATTTTGTGGGATTGTGGTTTGCTGAAATTTATAGGACATGGAGTCAGGTAAAGGAAAAGAAAAATAAGGATTTCAATAGCGTTTGAGTCAAGGCAGGGCCAGCTTTTTGCAGGTTTAGAAAAAGACATTTGAAATCTGAAACAAAAAATGAGATCTGGAAGAGGTAATTTGTATTATGTTAGCTCTGCTATCATAAATAATGAGGATCACAGTTATTCTGGATACGCAGAAGCAGATGGCAAAAGCCAATGTTTGCCCCAAAGAGGAGCTTACCAACACAAAAAGCATAAAGACGGGAAAGAAAGAGAAAGGACAAGCAGTAATCTAATGTATTTTCATAGTCTGGCTCTATGCACTGTGTATCTTTCTGTCCTGCAACCCTTGTTAAAAATCCACCTTCCTGACCCATGGAAATGGTGACACGCTGGGACAAAGCATGTGTTTCCATGGCAAAGATTGTACAGTGAGGACTCAGGGGCATGGTTGTTCCAGGCATCACAAGATAGCAACAGTTTTTAATCATATCTGCCCATAAAAAGAGGAAGTTATGACCTAGGAGTACATATAAACTCCTGTGCTTTAAAGAGAAGTTTTCTCTTAATCTCCTCTGGGCACTGAACTGTTCACAATGAAAAACTGAAGGCAAGCAAAACACACAAAACTACCTATACTTCCACAGTGAAATAATGTACTTGAATTATATTTACTGTTCTGATTTTATGTAGAGAATACACTTTCTCCATTTATAAAGAATACTTAGTGCTACAAGAAACTCCTGAAGTAAATAAAAGCTATAGACTTAAGTGCTTACAGTTCCTCAAGAATTACTCTTTTGAAGAGCAGCTAACAGCTTGAAAAGCCTCTTCTCTTCCTTGTGCTTTGTAGGTAGTTTGAAATGACCCTCCACACTCCTAAGACTTTCTTCTCACTCTCTGATGTTTTCCAAAATGTCTCTAACCAACATGTGCTGCGGGACACATTTATCCACTGTGAGTTACTCACTTACTGCAGCCAAGTATACAGGGAGATACTTGTCGTTCAGCTGTTGCTGAAGCCCCCAAAGCTCTCTACAGGGATGTGTCATTCAGAACTGTAAAGGACCAGGTCACCAAAACCAGACTTCATCAGGAGACACCAACACTCTCGTGTTTTCTGTTGTTCCAGCAAGCACGTTTTTGGTCTTGACGCAATTCTCCATGGCTGAAGGTCTGCCCGTATCAGCAGCATCATGAAGCGGTATGCAGGATGTGCAAAGCAGAGGCTGAGTGGTAGCATTGAACAGGGCTGTCTCTGTTGAGTACACTGGTGTAATCGCATATGGCACTGGAGATACGTAAGCCAGAGTAGTGAATGTTATAGGAGGACCTGCCTCATTGAGGCAAAAGGGGTGGTGGGCTAGCTCCATCCAGTACACAGGATAGACGTGACCTGCCTGCTCCAAAAGACCTGCATCAGAGATGAGAGGGTGTGTGCCTGGGGTACAAGAAGTTATCTGGCCAGATTACCAAAAGCGGGAAACATATTGGAAAAACCAGTCTGGGAGTTTTCTTTGAAGCGTGTATTTGCTGTACATGAACTAGGTGTAAAAGTGTAAGACAAAACACCCACAGTTCTTAACTACAGTTGTCAGCTGAAGTCTTCCTCAGCTGCTTTAGCTTGTCTGTTTATTTAGGAACCTTAGTTTCTCTTTCTACTCAAGGGTGGCATGACCTGGAGAGTTCTTGGTGATTTTTTTTGTCTTTGGGTCCCTCTCTGTCATGCAGGATGGCTGTTCCTGCATCTTCTCTGTGTACCTTGTCTATTCCAGCCTTCATTGCCATCCCAGCTTTCTGTTTATCTTCACCTTATCTCTATCCTGCCCTGTGTCTGCAGCATCTGGGCGTTAGGGCATCACATCATCCTGCAAGAGATTAAATCACTGCCTTTCCCTTCTGCCCCCTTCTCTTCAATATTTCCTTCTATTCCAATTAGAATATCTCTTACTGCCTCACTGACTTCTCTGGTTAATCCTTTTGGAAGACACAGTGATAAATTTCCTATCTTATAACTTACATATCTTCAGAAACAAGAGTTTTTCAATTAAAATACATTAGTTCTCAGAACATTCACTGTGAATTTCAAACAACCGCTGCATCTTATGCAAGATTAACTGAAATTAAGATCGTCGTGTGGATGTTGAGTAACATACCCCAAAATACATTGCTAACCTTGAGAGGACTCCTGTGGGGAACCTTCCCATGTGAATTAGCTGGGTGTTGGGTTTCAGGAAGAGCTTGAATTTCATCTCCCACTCACCGAAACTCTTTGAAGTTCTCTGGTGTATCAGCTGTAGGCAGGCACCGTTTTAGTCTTCTCCTTTGATCATGAAAGTTTTCATGTGGCGTTGGGTAATGAAGGCAATCAGGCACAGCATCTCTCTGTGACCAAATTGCTACGTGCAAAAGTGAACAACATCCCCCAGATGCGGGGGAGGCCTTCCCTCATCTTTGTTGTTCCTCAGGACATGAGGGGCAGGAGGGAGAAGGTGCCAGTGCCAACAGGCATGGGCTATCAGAGAAAAACCCTGCACATTAAGATTTGCCTATTAGGCTGCAAGCACAGTGTCAGCTGGAGCTGCCGTGCCCTTAGAGGATGCAGATACCGGCATATAGTGCCATTAACACCATTCAGCAGCACTGCCTAGGCAGGTTGCTTGTTTTCTTCAAGGCTACCATATATTCAGAAAGTGGGCATGCAGTCCAGCAAAACATGCTCTGCGCTGCTTTCAGGTTGTTCTTAGAGGATAGCAGAGTCCTCTGACTGACAGGTTTAATTGATTTAATTGCACTGGATCATCGTATATCTCAGCCTCACACCAGAGATCTGGTATCCATGAAACCAAAGAGGTTCAAATTCACTTCTTGGCTGAAAGGAGAAATCTCAATTTAAGAAGAAATCAACAGGTAAGGTTTATTTTGTTGACTATGCAAAGCCCATCACTTAAGCACCACGTTAAGTTAGTGAAATTGTTCCTACTTTTCCTGCAAAAGGCTTTTCAGGGGGTGGATCGCCATCATAGCAAAACAGCTGTGTCTTTACAACAACAAGGGCTTGGCATATACAAGGACAGGAAGTTTTCAGATCCTAACGAGTGTTCCCTGAAGTGGCTGGCTTTTTTTGAAGTCTGAAAGATCAACGAATATGATCATGGAACTGCATTTTGCTCCTCCTTAGTCCGGCCTTTACAGGAATTATTGTTATATTTCACTTCTGTTAAAAAGGGTTACAAATAGCGGTTCTAACAGAATATTTAATTTGGATTTTCAAGCTTTCTTCCAGAAGCCCCTGTGCCTTCAGTTCCTGCACACACCTTCCCAATTCTTAATGACATCAGTTCCCAAGATATAACTAGGAAATGTTGCTCCATTAATCAAGTATCACATTCTAAACCTTAGCAGCCCTGATGATCCCATTGCAGAGTCCTTATGCCTCTTGCAGCAAGTTTTGCTAAATAGCTTTTATGTTGTCACTTAGATGTTGGTCATTCAAGCTTAGACAGCGTCAGTTCTTAAATTTTAGCAGAGTTCTTTTGTGCCTGAGTGCCAGTAGAGATAGAGACAAATATTTAATCTATGTCATACTGGACACCCATATTTAAAGGGTAATCCTGGATTCTGCATTAGAAGTATGTTGCTATGGAAATGCCAGTGAAATTGAGGAGTGGATTTTACAAGTAAGGAAGTATGTATCTATGTTTACTTAATATTCTTTTTGGTCAAATAATGTCTTCAGATAGCACCCAAATCTGACAAACACACTGAAAAACAGTTCATCTAGAATAAAAATAGTGATTTATACCCAGTAGTTTAGTTCTATTAAGTGGTGTATCTATGTAAACTCTCCAGCTTTTAGATGCCTTAGATCACTGTGTTGGGTCCCAAAGACGTGAGCTTTTTGTCTCTAAACCTGTCACTGGTGGTCTAAAACCATCATTGTTATTTACTAAATAGAGCAAGCACAGGAAAGTACACACCATTTCAAAGACACCAAATGTTCTTATTTTAATGCCTCTCCTTCAAATCCACTCTTTCCCTGAGGCCTGTGTTCACATACACTGAATTCCTCTCCCTCATCAGGCTTTTATTACTGAGTCTTACTTCATCTTAAGGGGATGAAAACCTTCCTCCCATCTCCATTAGTAAAATATTTGCTTCCTCTTTGTATGACTTTCCAGCTCTCTCTCCTCTAAGATTTCCTGACTGTTTGAAAATTATCACGAGCCCCTACAACTGATAAACCTGCTTTCCAGGAAAGGACACAACCTATTAGTGCTATTGCATTACTGTAGTTATGCATTTAAATCTTTTCTTAGCCTTTTTGTTACAAGCTTTCAAAGTTGCAGTCTAACGTCACTGATAAAGAAGTAAAGAGAAAAAGAAATAAGAGAAAAGAGAAAGAGAAGAGAAATTCATATCTGAAATGAAGACTGTAGTCTAAAATAGGCAGAAGGAACTAGTCCCCAGTGCCACAGTTAATAATCAGTGCATTGATAGTCAATATGGTCAGAAGCTCTACTTGCCATGATCAACAGCAGGAAGAACTCCTCCACAGTCTGTAACTCAAGGAAGTAGATATGGAAGATCCTGGCTGGAGAGGTTACAGACATTAGATAATTCCCTGCTACCCATGATTGGCAGGTTTGGCATTGCCTCCAAACTGCAAACAAGATGAATGTTCCACTACAAAACTCTGGGAATGTTTATTTTTTAAAGACAAAACCCCTGCAAGGAAGTGCAGTCAGAAGCCTCCAAACCCTGAGCCAGGTCATGGTGTTGACTCCCAAGATCTGCAGGTCTCCATATCCCATCACCTTTCAATACAACTTGGTGGAAATATCACTCTGGATGAATGCAGCTGTGCCTTGAATTCCTTTAATAAAGGCATTATCACACACGGCAGCAACAAAGGCTGTGCTGTTGGAAAGGACAAGTCTAGGAAAGAGTACAAGGATGAAAAACTTTTGCCCTCCTTGTTTCCAGTTTCCTACCACAGAATGGAAACACAGGGGTCCTTACATAGTGCTCCCTTTGTGATCCTCTCAAGACTTGAACCCATGTGATACAAAACTGTTGAACACAACAGGGTACCCACCTCTTCTCTCTCCTTTCTCCACTCAGATAAACCATTTGGCAGGGTCCAGTTTGCAGCAGGACTCCAAGTAGAAGTCAAGGCAGATCCTACTGCAGGAGACAAGAAGATTCCTTCCAGAGCTTCTCAGGACAGTTGTTCTCACAGATCCCTGCTGGGCACCTGGCAGGGGCTGCTTCTCACCCAAGGTTTTCATCTTGTTCCACAGTCTCCATCTCCTGGTTGGAGTACCCCATGTAGTTCTGCCTCTCTTTCCAGTGTGAGTTAGTCTGTAGGGTTCCTTCTGCATTTCTTGTGGACTCTGAAGTTCTGCAGGACCAGGGGCTTTATGGAGAGGAGAGCTCATAGTTATTTCTGTTTCCACTATGCTTCTGATGGTGAGACTCAGAGAGCTCCTTTATGTCTTCTTTCCTTATCTCACAATTTATGGTCTTTAACAAACAAAGCTATAACAATAAGACAATACATGTCAAGTGTAAGTCTGGAAAACTGTTGGGAAGGCATCACAGCATAGCTCTAAATCACTCGTAGCATATAGTGTAACAAAGACAAAACCCCATGAAGTATTGTATGGCTCTGACTTTCCATAGACTTCTCCAATTTGAAGGACTAAGCCTGGGAAGGGCACATAGTCATGTATCACTCATGCACCATTACTTATGATCTGAGTTGGAGGTGGCAAGTGGAGACAATAGCCAGGCCCCATTTTGCTTTCAGACATACAATGGAAAACTCCATTCCAGCTCCAAATAACATTTGCTAAGTTTTACATAGTAATTGCTCATCACAACTTTGCAGTTTGTTAGAAGAAGCATTTTCTTTCAAACTTCATTGTACTGTTCTTTTTTCATGGAACTGGAATATACAATGTCATGGAGAAAATGAAAACAGAGACATGGTGTAGTTAAATAGGGCCACCCAGCATAGAAAGGTTTTTTTCTGAATGTTACATGTATAATTAAGCCATCAACCCACCTAAGAAATAAAACTGAGTCTTTTAATTAGCTTCTTGAATAGGAATAAATGCTTCATTATTCTTAACCATATCAAGCTGAGAACATTATTAAAGTCTGAAGGAATAATGAACAACATGACAGGAAACACATTAGAGCACATGCAGGAATATATTTGCCTACTAAGCAATCTGCATAAATATGCCTATCATTGCTATCTAGGAAGACAAAAATACCAAAAGAAAGAATGAAAACAAAAGGACAGTACAGGCAAAGTTGTAAAGAAAATGATACAAAGTCAGAGGAAGGGAATATATTTTTTGGTATTCCGTGCTGGTGAGCACTCAAGAGTTCAGCTGCTCTGCCAAAACTTGTCTAAGCTGGCTGAGTGGTTTGGCCTGTGTTTGCACTCAGTCAATTTTTTTTAAACTTCATTATATCTGCTTTGGCTCCTAGGTTTTGCCTCTCTGCGATATTTAGAGGGAGAACATGCCTCTCCAGAAGCTGTAGAACAAAACAGCTCAGAGAAGACTTTTGGACGAATTGCTTTGCTCTGAGTCTGTAGGGAGGATGAGTAATCTTTACAGGCTTTCAGAAATCCCTTGGCTAAAGGGAGGTGTTATTCTCTCTCTTTAGAAATAATGCCAAGAGCACAGAAACACTTTCACAGCAGGGGAAACTGAAGGTACATATCTGATCATTCATAGCTGGATATGTTATCCCACAATCCCAAACAAAGAATGTTCTGAAACTCAGACCCAGCAAAGCCTGTATTCCTGTCTTTGGATTAAAGCTCATCCATAAGCTATTTCTACTCACCAAAACTCATTAATTTCAACTGTATTCAATCACATGCTCAGAGAGCTGCACTGCCGTGGCCTGGAGCATCTGCTAGAAGGACTTCACTGCATCATATAATTGCCATGAGATCTAGACTCCAAAGTCTCGACTGTGTTGCTGGAGCAGGCAGAGAGTGGGAATTTCACACAACTTTCCTTGTTATGACACTGGTCTGAAACTGCTGGATGATTGTTTGGGGTTTGTGTGGCAGGGTTTTGGAAGTGGGGGAAGGGCTTCCAGGGGTGGCTTCTGTGAGAAGCTGCTAGAAGCTTCCCTGGCTCCAAGTCGGACCCGCCAAGGCTGAGCCCATCAGCGATGGTTGTAGCGCCTCTGGGAGAACAGATTTAAGATGAGGAACCTGCAGTGGCGGGGTGGAGGGGAGATTGGAATGTGACCATAACTGGTGAGTGATCCCTCCCTGTCCTTGTCTTGACCCATCAGCTTTTCTTTGTATTTTCTCCTCCTCATCCCACTGGGGCCGGGGTAGGAGGAGTGAGGGAGCAGCTTCATGGTGCTTTGTTACCAGCTGGGCTTAAACCACGACAGTGATCCAACAGATGGATCTGCTGTCTGAGAGGAGAGGAGGAAAGGATGGTGGGTTGTCTTCTCCCTACCCTGCTCCTATCCCCTCTTCTCCATCCTGTTCTCTGTCAAACTCCTGCAGAGCAGTGCTCTGTGCCATGGGAGTGGACCTGAATTTGTCCCCTGGGCATCCAGCTCCACTCCAGTGCCATAAAATCACATCTGTGCAAGCACCTGGGCACCTCTGCACTGGCACAAGCAGGAGCAGAGGCAGGGAGAGAGGGTGTTATTTTGTCTCTCAGAGCAGCGTCATAGGCCTTTTGCGAACTCCTCCTTGTAATGGAGGTGGTGCAATATTTTGAAACTGAAAGGACAGAGAACTAAAACCTTTAAAGGTATGGAGGAAGGAGAGCTGTCCTATTTTCTGTTCACTGAGCCATTGAATTCTGATAAAAACATCTCCCAGAAGAAACCTGATCAAAAATTGACTCCACAATGTGGTGTTTGTCAACCTTTGCTCTGGATTTGACACTACTCCTAATCAAACCATTAACATACCCTACCTCCTAACTACAGGAAATTATATCTGCTCTTTCATGTTGAAAAGAGGGGCATTTTGGCATTTACCTTTGGCATTTTTGCCTATGAGACAGATGCAATTGGAGACAATAATTTTAGAGTAATTATGTCTGCTCCAGTCATGATAGTTTGATTTCTAGCTTTCTCTGTTTCTCCTATGTAGTTACTTTTTGTTTGAGAAGCTCTGCAATTGTATATATTTAAAAGGCAGTGATTTCAGTAAGTGTTTCATAAAGTTCAAGCAATTTCTCAAAACATGATCTTCATTCCTAATTAATGTAATGGGATAGAACAGCTAATGTATCAAATTTCATGCTTTTGATCCCAAAGGGGATCAGGAGATAAGGAGCTCTTGAAACAAAGATGTGATTCATTATGTGAAGCAGAAAATGGAAATAATCAGATTCATGGAAATTAATTGCGAAGATGATATATGCTGAAAAACAAATAAGATGGGATGAAAAGCTTGAAATGTGTCTGTAATTAGCAGAAAGGAGGGGCTGAAACCTGGAAAAATATACTGTCTGGTTTTACTTATTAGCCTTCAGCAACTGCTATGCTGAGATGTGATGAGAAACTGGAAAAGAAAAAAAAAGTCATCTAGCACTTCCATTTGAAATGAGCTGGGGAAAAGCAGTGTTACTGTTATTTTAATCTTCTTTCTTTTTTTTCTCCTTGAACTTGAAATGTTCTGTCTTTCTCTTTTTCCTATCCTAAGATGAAACAAGCAGCCACATCCTTATGTTCTACAGAAGAAATTCACCATAAGGAAATGAATCTCCCTTGCATTCTCGGAATTTTGCATTCCTTTTACCAATGACTTTGTTGCACTTTCTCTTCTGCCATATGCTGGACCTATCTCTAGTTGAACTACTGCACTTCTTAGAAAGTCTGCATTTTCCAAGTCTTTTAATTGCTGATTTTTGCTCTTTGTTTCCCCATTCTTTATCAGCTGTCCTTGTTTACTTCCTTTCTTTAACTGTCGTGTAAAAAATCCCAAAGTTGTAATTACACCTTTCTTGTAAGACATGGACAGTGGTGTGGTATTTCTTGAATAACAAAACCTGGAGGCATGAATAAATGTCTCATACTTTCCCCTCACTGTCCTTCAGAATGAAAGTGAAGTAATTCCTTAGGAAGGGTTTTCCTCACACTTCCCAGCTAAGTTTTTCAAGATAATTAATGATTTTAAGGACAGAAATGAAATACCTTAAAGACAAGAAGAGAGAGTGAGATTTCTAAAATGACATAGCATTTTCCTTCATGAGTCAGGGGCAATCAAAGCATCTAAAATGGGGCACCTAAGATGAATGGCCTTGACTTTTTGGATCCCTGAACTGGTAAGAGCCTCAACTGTTCAGATACTTTTTTCTCTCCAGGCTTTTTACCCAACTCTGATGGGCAAGTAAGGTCAATGGGATTCCTACACAACACAACTTTTTGCTGCTGCAATCTTTTTTGCTGAAAGAATGACAATTCTATCTCATTTCTGGACTGGGCACTGACGAAGAGTTTGTGGTTGGATTCCAGTGTTCTGTTATTTCCTTGTTCCCTCTCTCTCACTCCTAGTGAGGGAAGACTCAATACTTAACTCCTTGGCACAAAATGAATAAACACCACCGTAAAAATACAAATTGGTTTTGCTCTATTATTTCTTTAGGAAATTTGTCCCAAAACTCCATTCTGATGGTTGGAAAATGTTTCCTACCAAGTATTCATGTGAGTATTTGTTACAGTACCAGCACTGACCTTTAGCTTAAATAGTTCATCTCCTTCCCTGGTGCTTATCTCTTGATGCATTTACACTTAGCAACCAAATCTCCTTCCAGCCTTAGTTTCTGAAACACTCAAGTTCATTAGTGTCCTGTCTTTAGGTAATTTTCCCATTTCCTTGATGACCTGGGAATGCTCTCTGCATCACTTCCATTTGAGTTCACCTTTTTTAACCTGAATGTTGCACAGTATTGCAGATGAGGTTTCATCAGTGCCTTGGACTATAGAATCATTAATTCCTTTACTCTAATAGAAGTATCTCACCTGAAGTCATATATTCTGTTTCTATGGCAGCTTCGGTAAATGATCACTCAGATCATGATCCACAGTTAGTTTCTGTTAATAGCTTTTCTATAAGGTCTTTGCTATATATCAAAGGTGAGTCTGACATGCCCTTTGGTTCCATAACCAAGCTGTGAAGAATTAATGCTGGATATTGCACAAAGAAATATTTTCATAACAGTGTTATCAGTAATATTTGTTCACCAATCTACAACTGAGAAGGAGAAGCTTCCCCTAGTGACATAGGGATCTCTCTCTCCAATAACATTGCAGAAAACTGCAGCTCCATAGCACTGTAGATCTTTAAAAATTCTCCAGAATGATTTTGAATCAACTATCTATGGCAACATTCCTTCTTTACTCACAGAAAAATGTTGAATGGCCGATCTTTTGGTTCAGAAGAGTCTTGCAGTACCACATGGAAATGTTTAAATCTGTAGCCCATTCTCTGTCAGACGGCTGGAACTGTCTCCCTCAGTTGCGTTGAAATTATAAATGTCACTTATGGGGAGGGTAAGGAATGCATAAATCTGGGCGTCTTTGAATGGTCTTGTGAGCATAAGCAACAAGCATGCTGGCATGGTGGGACCGTTGGTGAGCGCAGGGGCAGCAGCCTCCTCGGTCACATGGGCACGAACGAGATGAACGCACTTTGACAGGCAACAAACTATGGAGCTGATCAGAAAGACAGCAGGAGGTCGTCTCTGTAAAGTTCACTCAGCTGGAAGATCCCTCCCTGCTCAAAGCTGCTGGAAAAGAGGCAAAGATGGAGCGCACCAAATTCACATCAAAGGCTACGGGTGAGGTGCTTTGACATACATCTATATTGACTAATATTCCCATCATTTTGTTTAAATTTGTGCTTTTCTGGGATAGCTCATAGCCTTCAATACCTGCAGTCCAGCTATAACTTCTTCTTCACCTTATGTTACCCCTGGCATATTTTTATACAACACCACCAGTAAATCTGTATCTTTTGTTGCCCGAGCTTTGCATACAGACTTCTCATTTCCTTCACTCTCTTCACCATTGCCAGTTTAGGCACTGCTGTTTCACTAACTCTGACACTTTGTAATGATTGCTTATATCAATATCAGCATTTCCTTTCTTATTTCAGTCCATCCCCCCGTTAGATTCTTCAGTCCACCCACCAACTGGACTTTTTTCAGTCCATCCACCTTTGTTCACTACTGTATTCTTGTTCACTCGAGTTTCCTCTTCCTTATGCCTTACAACAATGTATGAAGATATCATGAACTTCATCATCTCTTTCATTGATTTCTTACTTTGAAGCTCTTTGATTTAAGGTAATTTCATTCTCAAAGCTCAGTCCTGCCAGACTTCATCCCAGGAGATTATTTTCTCTATTCCTCCTGCAGACTCCATTATCTAAGAAGATCCTTCTTTCTCTAAATAACTTCCAATGCTCTTATATCTTGAAGTCTTCATTATTTTAATATAGCTTTGTTCTCCATTTCTGGGAGCTGGATGAAATGCATTGAAGAATGCAAGGAGAAAAGAACTTGCACTTCTTAGGTGGTCTTCCCCAGACAGACATCTTTGTTCCACTCTTGTGAGTATTCAGCGGTAACATATGTCCTAATGTTTCCAGTGTCATGGTAATGTTTTTCTGCCTCAGGTTCTCATTTTATATTCTGGGTTTGACAAATTCTGAATGCCAGCCTCACCTGTGAAGAAGAAACTATATTATATTCCTCTTCTTGTATTTTTCAGTGATACAGCAGTGGAGGGAGGGGGGGAATGTAATGAATAAAAAAGTTCTCTAACACAACCAGAGATATACTTTTTTTTTTATTTTTTTGCAAGAGTCAATGGCCCATAGTATAAGAATTAACACTGCAAAGAAACATAAGTTGAAAGATCAGGCAGCAAGACAGAATCATTATGTTCAAACACTTTTTGAATTAGAATTGCACATTATCTGTCTGAATGTGACTGTGCAGTGTAGCAAGATGTGTTATCTGTTAGAGAGCTATCAGAGATTACTTGAGTCAGCACTGCATCCACCAGCAGTCCTTTGTTTCTGTCATTGATTTTTTTAAAAACCCAACACATTATGAAAAATGAGGGGAAAAGAGTTTTAGTGTTTGGATTGGAAAAGGAAATGTAATAGTCAGTGTGCATTTGAAATATGTAAACTCTTTTATAGCTTGAACTGCTATACAGTGCCCAGAGATTTAGATTTCTGGAGGCGGTTATGAAGGAAAAAACCCTACACATTTTCTGCATGGATTTTTTCCAGGCTGTTAAAATTTGACACATGTGCATCTTTTCAAGCCCTTAACCTAATGAATTAAAAACCAACAAAATGGCCTTATCCTCAAAGTAAAAGTACTATTGTCACAAAATTTTAGGCATAAGTACTAGAGCAAATCTCATGTGAAATGATATTATTCATTAATTATTAGGGTAACTCCTAGGAGGTCCTATTGGGTGATGTGCCACTGTCATGGTTCCCAGCTGCACACTCAGTCACCTATCATTTTAACATGTCTTATATTCCCCACGCTGAATAGTGGCACCTGCTAGTGTGTCTAAACAGTATTTTGCAAAAACAGATATGATGCTCTTTTCCATGCTTTGAGCTAGATAGAAGCTGTGTGAATATGATTACTTAATCCCTGTGCCGGACTCAAACATCTCATCCTTCCCACAAAAAAAGCAAACAGTGGTACTAGCCATCAGTGCAGATGGTGAGATTAAGAAATTCAGAAAAAAAGCCACCTTGTTGACTTCTGATTTAGTGAGCATGGACATTCTCCTGTGCTGTGAGATGTTGCATTAAAGGCTTTGCAGATTTAAAGTAAAAGAATTCTTGAATTTCTTTACACAGATTTGAGTGACACTGGTCTCACTCCAACAAGTATTGGGTTTACCCACTTATAAAATCAGGGCAGACAAGGAGAACATCTAGTTTTTCTGTTTTATCTCTAAAAGTACGATGTTACATACTTGTTATTCAGCTTCAAGCAGGAAATTTGTCCTCATAATTGTGGTCTCAGTGAAACTGTTGCATATTTTCACTGAAAAGAATAAATCCCATTCTCAGTGGTAACGAGGTAAATCTTCTGGGAAATTTCACAGACTTGTCAGGTTTTATGGATGGATAATAGATAGAATCTTGTACTTTTCTCTAGAGGAAGAAATGTCTAAAAAAATTCTTTAAAGAAAAATGTTCTCTCTTAGATAACTAAAAGCAGATGAAAAATTAAAACCCTGATGTTATCTTCTCCTCAGGAAAAAAAAATATATCTGAGGGTGTCTGCATTTTATTGCCATAGATGTATGATTTACTATACAACAAGCCCTGCGTGCTATCTTTGCATTCAGCTCCACTGATCAAGAAAATAAATTAGATTCCAGAATCTTTGTGCCCATGATAATGGCTTAGTGTAAGGAGCCATTAATGCTGTAAATTATACTCACAGCTGTTAGCAACATGTAAGTATCTTGTTTTCCCTCTTTTGGTTCAGATGAACGTCAATTAGCTCAGTGATATTTATACTAAAATTTTATTTATTGGGTGCGATTGTCCATCTGTTTCAGTAATGATGGAAGCTACAATGATTCTGCTGGAAGTAAAGGAATTAGATTTACTTACAGTTAACCTTTCCCAGGAGGTAAGAGAAGACATGTTCATAATTGTCCTACATACAGGCAATAGCAGAAAGGGAATGTGGCATCTCTAAGAGGTACAAGAAATAATTCCAAGCAAGGGGAAAAAAAAATAATTCCATGTTTTACATGTGAATGTGATAAAACAAAAAAGCAGTAAAAACAAGAACAACAAATTCATGATAAAATTACCAACATTATAACTGATTTAACTGCACTGAGTAGTGTTGAGCTGAACTAAGTTTCATGGCATCTAGTTTTATCTTGGGAAAAAAAAGAAAGAGAGATAAAACACTTTTTAATTTTTTATCACCTAGATAGGATACTTCTTACCATCCTACTGGATTTAAATGTAACCTAGGCAAATCAGAACCTTTAGGTTTTCACCCTGCTCTTTCACTTCTTGATAATCCACTAACCTCCCATATCTTAAGGGTCAATTTGACACTTCCCATTTTGTCTCATATTTGTCTGCAAATGTATGCCCATGTTTCTTCACCTCCTTTTCAGGTATGTTCTTTGGCCCTGCAAAAGCATCAGTTTCTCCTGAAGACTCTCTTCCATTCTGATGCATACAGTATTTATTCAAGTCAATGATATCTGATATTTATGTTCTGCTCAGATAAATCGATTGCATATAAGTTACCCTTCAGACACAGATGATGTCTTCCCAGTCTACTTCACAAACTCTTGGTGAAATCATCAGATGTCTCTCCAAGCCATGAATTTCTCAAGTCCAGGTGAACAGTTAAGGTAACAGAGTTCATATCAAGTTACAGATTTATGGATTAGCCCCATGTCGTTCAATATTTTGAAGCTTTTATATACAGGATATCTACACCTGCAGGGGAATTACACATAGAATCATAGAATCATTTAAGTTGGAAAAGACCGTTAAGCTCATTGAGTCCAACCATCACCCATGTCCACTAAACCATGTCCTGAAGTACCTTTTCTATGCGCTTTTTGAATACCTCCAGGGATGGTGACTCCACCACTTCCCTGGGCAACCTGTTCCAATACCTGGCAAACTTTTCAGTAAAGAATTTTTTCTTAATATCCAACCTAAACCTCCCCTGCTGCAACTTGAGGCCATTTCCTCTCGTCCTATCTCCAGCCACCTGACAGAAGAGACCAGCACCCACCTCACTACAACCCCCCTTTCAGGTAGTTGTAGAGAGCCATAAGGTCTCCCCTCAGCCTCCTTTTCTCCAGGCTAAACAGCCCCAGCTCCCTCAGCTGCTCCTCATCAGACTTGTGCTCCAGGCCCTTCACCAGCTTCGTTGCCCTTCTCTGGACACGCTCCAGCACCTCCATGTCTTTCCTGTAGTGAGGGGCCCAAAACTGAACACAGGACTCGAGGTGCGGCCTCACCAGCGCCGAGTACAGGGGAACAACCACCTCCCTGCTCCTGCTGGCCACACTATTTCTGATACAGGCCAGGATGCCGTTGGCCTTCTTGGCCACCTGGGCACACTGCTGGCTCACATTCAGCCGGCTGTCGACCAGCACCCCCAGGTCTTTCTCTGCCGGGCAGCTTTCCAGCCACTCTTCCCCAAGCCTGTAGCGCTGCGTGGGGTTGTTGTGACCCAAGTGCAGGACCCGGCACTTGGCCTTGTTGAACCTCATACAACTGGTCTGGGCCCATTGATCCAGCCTGTCCAGATCCCTCTGTACAACCTTCCTACCCTTGAGCAGATCAACCCACCCTCCCAACTTGGTGTCATCTGCAAACTTGCTGAGGGTGCACTCGATCCCCTCGTCCAGACCACTGATAAAGATATTAAACAGAACGGCGCCCAGTACGGAGCCCTGGGGAACACTACTTGTGACCGGCCACCAACTGGCTGTAACTCCATTCACCACAACCCTCTGGGCTTGTCCATCCAGCCAGTTTTTCACCCAGCGAAGAGTACACTTGTCTAAGCCATGAGCCGCCAGCTTCTCAAGGAGTATGCCATGGGAGACAGTGTCAAAGGCCTTGCTAAAGTCCAGGTAGACAACATCCACAGCCTTTTCCTCATCCACTAGGAGGGTCACCTGGTCATAGAAGGAGATCAGGTTGGTCAAGCAGGACCTGCCTTTCATGAACCCATGTTGGCTGGGCCTGATCCCCTGGTTGTCCTGCACATGCCGTGTGAGTGCACTCATGATAAACCACTCCATAATCTTCCCCGGTACCGAGGTCAGGCTGACAGGCCTGTAGTTCCCCAGATCCTCCCTCTGATCCTTCTTGTAAATGGGCATCGCATTGGCAAGCCTCCAGTTGTCTGGGACCTCCCCTGTTGACCAGGATTGCTGATAAATGATGGAGAGTGGCTTGGCAAGCATCTCCACCAGCTCCTTCAGTACTCTTGGATGGATCCCATCTGGTCCCATAGATTTGTGAGTGTTCAGACAGTCTAGTAGGTCACTAACTATTTCCTCCTAGATTATTGGGGGTATATTCTGCTCTCCATCCTTGTCTTCCAGCTCAGGGGGCAGAGTACTCTGAGGATAACTGGTCTCACTATTAAAGACTGAGGCAAGGAAGGCATTAAGTACTTCAGCCTTTTCCTCATCTCTGGTGGCAATGTTCCCCTCTGTATCCAATAGAGGAATGTTAAAGCAAGACTGATATGGGTCCCATCAGCATTTTGCAAAACATGAATTTTCCCTTTTACAATTGCTTTTAAGGGTTCTAGCCTTAGGGATTGTGGAAAATGTGAACCGTCCTACAGTTTGAGAGGGTTTTGTACATAGTAGTCTGGTAAAGATCATTCTAATTAAGAAGGGCTTAAAGCATGTGATCCTCTGAATGTTTTACTGTTGATTAACTGTAATTAATGAGGTGTTCATGTTTGGCTCTTTCTTCAGGAACTATAAATTAACTGAATGGTAATTAATTATGAGTAAATAATTTTTAAATGCATATTATTTCTAAAATGATACAATACAGAGGATCCTAAGAAACTGGAATTTTTTTTATGTGACTACCTCTTTATGGAAGAAAGTCCAAGCAAACTTGATCTACACATTCCTATGTATGTGTCATTTACTGTTAGACTAACACAATGTATTTTCTTTTCATGCAACTGCATTGATCAGGAAAATAAATTGGGTCCAAGAGTTACAGGTTTTGTTCTCCCTTAGGATAATGGCTCACTATGAGAAATCATTAACGTAGTAAATCATAGTCAGAAATGTTGACACCATGAAAGCATCTTATGTGCTTCTCTTTGATGCAACTGAGCATCAATTAGTTCAGTGATATTTGCATAAATATGTCTATTTTGTGGGTGGAACTGTCCATCTGTTTCCCTAAGAACTTAATTACAATGTTTTTTCTGGGAAAGAAGAAATTAATCTTTCTGAATGTTAACCTTTTCTACAAGACAAAGCAGTCATGTTCATTAGATAACAGCAACTAAATAGGACCTGATGAAATATTTTGTCTTGGAAAATAAGATGTTCATTAATGAAAACAAAAGCTATTTCCAAAATGCAATAAAGGATCAGCATTAGATTTTTAGGCCATAATTCTCATTACATTGACTATCACATCTTGGTATTGATGCCTTCTTTCTTAAGAATAATGCCAAAAGCCATGGTTTTGATTTGTTATTTAAAGCACATTTAGTGCTAACAGGTATATTGCTGAGAGTCTCAGGAAAGACGAAGGGCAACATCTGGTCAGTCACCTGCAAGAGCAGCTCCACCACTTCATCAGAGTTCAGGCACATTGATATAGTGACATATATCACCTGTTCTGCCCTTGCCTGATCTGGATTCTACTGAAAACTCACAGAATTAGCTGTTTGCACGAGTGCTCTCGTAGTATTCCAAGGCGGTCTTTTTCTCTTTAGCTTTCTGTCCTCCCTCTGACTTTCAACATCAGACACGATTCCTCCCTTTCCTATGAAAGTTACTCATGAACAGCTGAGGAAACTTTGCTATTTTTCGAACTGATCCTTAGCTGAACCAGTTGCTATAAAATACTAGCTCTGGAGGTAGGAGCGTCCACCTTCCAGTAACTGACCTGTAATGATGAGAAGGGACCAGTTGCCAAGAATACTTATAAGATATCTCCTTTTATCCGGGAGATAAAGGCCTTTGTTCTTGGAACTGACAAGTCAGAGTTATAGTTTCATTTCCTTGTGTGTTATCCATTCTGTAACTGTGAAGCTTTTGGCTTTAACGCGTGGATTTATTCCATCTCCAACCAAGCTTTGATGCATAATTTACCCCGAGAGCTTGAGTTGCCTCTTGTGTCCAGAACTATTAAATCAAGAGCAACTTTGTTAAAGTTGGTGGACAGGCAGTGCAGTTGTTCCAGTGCAAAATCAGTGTATGTGAAGGAGAAAGCGAGACATCTCATCGGGACCCAGTTCTGAAAAACCTCTTCCTTGAGTTTTCCAGCTAAGTGTTTGCATAACTGATATTGCACAGATTGCTTGAAAGTTCAGGGCTTTAACAGCTGCCCTTATCCATGTCTTCCACACATCAAAATGTTTCCATAAACAAAATAAGTAAATAAATAAATGCATCTAAATTGAGCAGTCTTTCCCCTTTTCCTCTGCCTCAATACAATGAGGTATTTTATACACCACCATTTTGCTGATGGTCCTGTCTCTGGTCTAAATCCTTACCAGAAAAGTCTGTTCACCTGGAGAGCGGGTTTAACTACCTTGCATATACCAAAATAAATGAAATTTCCCTGTAACATTGTATTGGGAAAGGGAACTTTAATACAGACCACAGATGCAGAATACTTGTGGACAATGTAACAAAAAGTCTTTAAGTTCCTCTCATGTTAATTGATAATAATAACAAATGTATTCAGGAAAAATAAAACAATGAATCCTCACCACATTTTTTTCTTGCACATTCCCATTCCTACACACAAGTACAAACATGGGAGATTAATGGAGGAGGAGATTACTACACTAATAAAGGTATAGGATGAAATATTAGAGAGTAACAAAAGCTCATACAGGACATAATTTATTTTTCAGTGTAACATATTGACACTGTTGCAGATAAAGGGTTTGCTCTCATTTCTATTACAATCTGTTTGCTAATATAATTCAGTTGTAAAAAGGGGACAACCATTTTTCAAATATTGCCAGAAGGCCCATCTTGGGACACCACCTAAGAAAATCAAAGTTTCACCAGTTTAAACCTGGCCCTATGGCCCTACTGTGCTATTCTTGCTCCACTCCACAGTAACTCAAAGCAGAATTTGAAATTGAATTAATTCCTTATTATGGTAGCATAGATCCCTAACCCAGTTTTTTCTGCAATTTATATATACCCAGTTGAAAATTAGTCTCTAAGGATGAAATCAAGGAAGGACCGGACCATTTCCAGTTGCCTCTGGACTCCCCAACTCCAAGCAAACACATTGCGTGCCTTCTGTAACACCTTCTCTTTTTGCTTAGAGAATTTTTTCTGTTCCCAGAAGCCATAGTTCTTCAAAATTGTTCTGCTCTGAAGATTTTTTATTTTTTTTTTTTTTTCAGAATTAGGCTTTGATCTTTCTTCCTGGTGTTTCAGTGCCTGTACCCTGTCCTAATGCATCTCTTTCTGTATGTGCTAGCCTCATGTACAGTTAGCAATTAACAAAAGTGCTTCAGAAACCAATGAAAATGGGTTTCATATGTCTTTGTTTTGTAGCCCTTGGTTTCCTGGAAATGTTAGCACTTAACACACCTCTCCATATTCTTGCAACACCTTTATTTCTGCAGTTATTGGCCTTTAGAGTACCTTGCCATCTTCCCCTGGGAAGAGCACAGCCTGCCTTGCCCAGCAAGCAGCACACTAAGAGGCAGTTAACATTCACATAGGTCAGGCACTTTTATGCTTCTGGTTACAGAAAGGTTTCTATGAGTTGAGTGAAGATTTAATAGCATTTTTTTCCCAGCCTTAAGCAAAAGACATTGAAATTACTCATTATATCAGTATGCCATTAGGAACTGAATTGATTAATTGGATAGTGATGGTAAAGCACTATGAAAATGTGAAGTGCTATGCACTTGGTGCTATTGTGATAATTAAGACTGATTCTTTTCAAATTCTTTTCTCAAGGCTTAGACCCACTCTTAAATTAGCTCAATTTAAGGAGTTACCACGCATTAGTGGAGCTGCAGTAGCTGCCCTTATGTGTACTCTTATCCCATAGCAACAGTCTGACAATCACATTTCGTGTAGCCTGCAGGAAAGTTAGGTTCGCTACATTGGTATTTTGGTTGTTACTGCAAGACAACATCATGTCACACTGAAAGAAACTGTCCTTCATTCTCCCCACTGTTATTTAGTCTCCATGCTCCTTTTCTTTACTGGTTGAAACATCTATACACCTGTGTGGTAAAGCAAATTAGGGAACTGATCCAGTTGGAAGTTAAATTATTATTATTATTGTTGTTGTTGTTGTTGTTGTTATCCTGAACACTGGTTAGTTTTCAGCTCCATCTTTCCTCTAAGCTCATGTAAGTTTTAGATATGATCAGCCCAGAAAAGAGGAAAGGTAGCACTTCTTTTAGTACCAGTGGCAGCTTAAAAAACATGTTGGAACTGAGCTGTGGCTCACCTTAACTTGAATTTGCTGTAGGTGAGGAGAATGCAAAGCACAGGACAGACACATTCTTGAAGCTTGCTAGCCTTACTAACTTCACAGTAATGTTGAGCCCTCACCTTTTATGATGTTTTGGAGTGAGCTGAACATAAGGTCTCTTATTTTATGCCATTAATTTCTTTAATTATCAACCGAGAACCTATGAACTCAAAATTTCACAGATTTTTATTTGAAAATTCCTATATGCCTCATATTCTATTTGTCTTATGGCATTTGGGAAGTGAAGGTAAAAAAGTATTTACATGAAATCAGTGCAACTTTTCATTGGAGACAAAGCTGCTTATTTTGCCTTATCTTTCATCTTCTAAAAATCAATTTTAACTAACAAAACCAACCCTGCTTATTTTATATATTTAAAAATACAGGTTCTTCGAGTGAACTTTTTGCATCTTCTATCTGAATTGTTTTAAAATCATACCGCAAAGCCTGTAGTCATAGGCTTTGTGGCTTAAATGATTTAAACCACAGAAAGTGGAATTGTATTTGTGGTTTGCCTGAGAAAATGTCAATGACTTTTTAAAAGTTAAAACTCACTTTGGGGCTCTCTTCATTGATTTTAGAGAGATATGGCCTGAAAACTCTGAGCACTCATAAGTGTCAGAATTACAACCGAACTAATTGGTAGAGACCAAGCTATCATTATACTTTATATACTTAAAAATATTTACATACAGAATGCTTGTATGTTTCTCCTAGTCTCCAGTTTGCTAATCATGCTAATACAAAAGTCCAAGCCTCACCATCATCCTAGTGGGCCAAATTTAAGGTAACCACTTAAGCCACAAACCAACCAGAATCCTTATAGTTTTGCTGTAACTGCCATGGTTGTTCCCTGTGAATGCAGAAAAGGAGTAACTATAAAAAGGTTTAGAAAGTGGTTTTAAAACCAAAGAGCAAGAGCATACAAAAAAATGTAGTTGGAGGCTATAAATCAGTTCAAGTAGGCTTTGCACGGAGAAGGAAGCTCAAAACCAGCCTTCCTGTAGGAACAGTGGTGACAGCAGTCTAAAGTATCAGGAGATCCTTCCTAGCATGAGGTTTCAAAAAGCTTCTGGGTAGATTATAGAACATATTAATGTCACCAGGACCTGACCAGCTGTATGCATGCCACTGGCAGAAAATGATACGGTTAGATAACTTTTACTATTGGACACTAAAGTTGCATGAGGAATTTAGGTTCCTCAGCAACTGGCAACAGTTTTTGAGTATTTAAATTTTGGATATATGCCCCAAAGCAGTAGGAATAAATCCCTTTTTTAATACACCCTCTCTGAGCATTCATTTTCTGCTCCATGAGGGTCATTTTGAAACAAATCTCTGGTCACAGGTCAGTTGTTCTTTATTGTGTTTGCAAGACTGCTAAATATTTTAAAGATTTCTCATCAATTTGCTCTGCACAGTGTTTCTTTTATCTTGAGTTCACTAGTTTCTCTTTTTTCCTGTGATCTATTGTGAACTGAAATGGCTTTACACTTTGTAAAGTGCTGTGAATTAGTATGTGTGAACAGCATGCTATAATTCTGCAGTGCCAAAATGTGTAATATCTTCACTGTCTGGATCTTGTGGGGAAAAAAGCCCACATTTCTCATTCAAGGCTAAATATACTGAACTTTTAAATGCCACGTCTTCCCATAAAGTAGCAGGATTCTGCTAAAATTAATAGATCTGTGCCAACTTGTAATAGCCAAGCATCTGGTTCTTGGTATGGACAGTTCATTAATATATACCGGTTTAGGCTGTTTATGTGTCACAACATTCTTTCTGTTATTTCTTTTCTGACTATCAGTGTCCATGCTTTAAACTTTCTTGAGTGAGAAGGATCTAGGCCCTTTCTCTGATTTTTTTTGTAAGTGTAACCTGAAAGATCTGAGAACAAGAAGCCTTTGGAGCAACTTCATAGGTCATAATTCACATCGGTTCCTTTAGCCCTGGGCATTTCTTCTTTCTTCTGTCATGAAAGTCTTTCCAACAAGGATCTAGAGGCAACTGCTTTATGTGTCTAAGTAACATGTGCATTAAGACCCAAACTTTCCGAAAAGACTGGTTTTCTTTTTCAGGGATGTGAAGTCCCAAAGGACCTACAGAAAAGGCTGAGGCACTCTTAAGCAGTATATGCACTACAGTGCTAATGCAAGTGCATATTGGACATTCAGTAAAAACCAACCAGCAATATGGTGACCCCATGGACCTGGTATCCAAACCATCCACTCAGGGCTAATATGGCACAGAACACATGGCAGACTTCCACTTTTCCAAAACTGCAGCTGGAGGCCAGGTGGGATACCTGAAGTTATCTGAAATGGTATCGATGCCTGTATACAGAAAACAGAAACAAGACATAGATGTGTAAGTCAGTGGATACAGAACAGTTCAGCTCCCCCTGCAGTAGATACCCACTGACTGGCCAGCTGAATATCTCACTAGGCACCACTGCTTGTGTGGACCAAGGACTTTTTTCACTTGCCCACTTACAGACATCTGAGATATCCTACCCCACTTGGCCTCCAGACACCTCTGAAAAGTGTGCAGGTCTCCCATTGCTCCTGTGTCATGTCTTCCAGCCCTTAGTGACATCTTGGACATACAAAGGCACCTCAGATAACGCCAAACATCTATGTTTAGTGATTATGTGATGATAGTGAGAACTTAAATAGAATCATCCTTTTTATGACTTTTGGCAAGTGAAACCAAGTCAGTTTTATCAGGTGTTCAAAGCCATTGTTTTCTTTGCAGGATTCACAGCTTAATTACTAAATTCTCCAAGGAAAAACCCTGTAGGTATGGGGTATCCATTGAGTTAGCCAAGTAGATTATGCTGATGAACATTAATAACCCCTATCTGTACTAGATACAAGACATTGTTCCCCTGGTTGCTTATCATTGGAAATGTAAGAGGATGATACAGCTGGATCATATAAAATAGACAGACTGAACTCACATCCTTACCACAGATGCAGAAAACTTCGAAGTTTCTAGAAGAGAGGAATACAGTCCTGCCAGATCCTAGCATTGTACATACACCCGCTAGCTACAGCTTTCCAAAAAGACAAACGTTTTTTCATAGCTGTCATCCTTTGTTTGCTTACCAGCGCCAGATTTGGTGACAGTAGGTTCTGCATCTTCCTGTTACTTTTAGCTGTAATGCAGTGGGAAAAAAACCCAAAGCTGTCTCCTTGGTTTAGATTAGCTTCTTTTTTGTCAGGAAGAATACTCAATTATTTTCCTTGTGCTACATTTGGTACACAGGTGGTATAAAGAAGCTACATAGATTAAAATTAATGCAAACCCTCAGATGGATAAAATGCTTTTTATTCCCTACAATTTATTGTAAAATATCACATTTCCCTTTAATTATTGCTCAGCAAGGTAAAACATTTGCCCATCTTTAGTTCCTTTGATACAGTTTCTAAATGACTCTTTATAACCTCTAAATGACTGTGGCTCTTGACTGAATTCCCAGACTTGTAATTGCCTATTTCTGGCATCACAGCACTCAGGAATGGGATGGTGTGACCTGGGCAGTCTGGCCTATGCTGAATAGCTCTAAGGTTATATCTATACTACAGGATAAAGACAAGCCTTAAGAATCAGCTCAAAGATAAGAAGTCCCATGCACTGTGCAATTTCCATCTGCCTTGCTGGCTATTTGCCTCATTGCTCAGTGTGAAACATCCAGGATCTGCTTAGGAAATGCTAAGTTCAAAGATCAAGTGCTGGACCATTTTCCTGCATCAAGGCATTCAGGAGTTCAGCCTAAGTTTGCATTTCAACATGGGATTGTGATGGTGTGATAGATAAGTCTGGACTTGAGGACTGTCTTGGAGCTTGGATCTCTATTAGCATAACATGAGCATCTTGTACAGAGCAGTTTGGCATCTCTGTGTCTGAGATGATGCTCATGAAAGTCCCTAAAAGACAGCATCAGTAGACAGTCCAATGTAGCTGCGTGTACATATATATGCCATATAGACATATGTCTTATATGGAAAAACATTTTGCCCAAAGGAAATTTTATAGACCTAACTCTGCAGGCCTGCTTCATGTGTCATTTATGCCACAGTGGGTTGACTGATTTCAGCAAACCTTTCTCGAAAATGAGTGAATCAGACTTTCATTCTCTCACTGTAACTGGTAAATCTGTTGGTTGGGCAGTTAGCGAATGGTTCAAAGCAAGAACAGGAACCCACGATAGCGTTAATATAAATTTATAATCTATTTTATGGCGTTGGTAAATTTTCATGCTTTTTTTAATGCGATGTTAGTACCTTTACACATTCTGACACCTAAGTCAGGGAAAGTACATAATTATGGAGCTTTTATACGCATTACCCTTATCTAAAGATAACCAGTCGTGCATTATCAAAATTACCATTCTAAGACCTTCTTTGGAAGACTGAATATCTTAGGCCAACAGACACAGCGAAGGGGGAAAAGCAGCTATTTTGCTGTATTTTCTTAGATCCAGGTTTGGTGCTATTTGAAAGAGCTCATTCAGCTAAGAAAATGACACAAAATTGAGATGATAAAGCAAAGTCTGGCATAATCAGAAATATTTGCACTTCCAGCATTTTCCTTCACCTTGACTTATTTCTAAAAAAGAATTCCAACCACATGGAGGGACCTCAAGCATCAGTCTGTGACAAACCACTCAGATGCTCTCTTCAGAAAAACCCAGGACGGTGTGGTAGCTCCCATGACCTCCCAAACTTCTCCAGTTATCCTCATTTCCCCACTCCATACCCACCTGACTGAAGAAAAGTCTTCATGATACAGCCCAGTGTGTATACCACTGCAGAGAGACATCTGCTTTTATATATTTTTTATATATTATATATTTATATCATCTGCTTTTATATATATATATATATGATCTTTATATAACTTGTTTTCCAAAATCCCTCACTCTGACAGCACTGCTCATGAGTGACAGAGATGAAGCAAAGCCATGTCACCCAGCCAGGGTAAATGTGCCCCTTGCTTATGCCTCAGCTCCAAAAGTGATGACTTCAAGTTGCTGTGTGACAGTTCATAGGGGCACATCTCCTATCTGCTAAATTATGCCTAAGTCTTCCCTGTATCAGCATTGTGTGGCCATGAAATAAGGTGACTGGGAGGGACTGGAAAAACCCAGGTTTGGCTGACTGCTCCGACCCATGAACCCAAAGAGTGGAGGTGGTGAGAATGTGACCCCCCATCAACAGCAGTGAAACCTTGGATTAGCTGAAGGTAACCATAGACCACTGCTAGAAACTGATTTCAAGTGCTTTCGTCTCTAAGAAATGGCAGTCTGGGGAGAGGAGAATTAGGGATGGGAGATGAAGGTTAGTGAGTCATTCTCAAAAAAGTTTGTCATGATTTGCAGTTATGTTTCGCCTTGCCAGTAAGTATGCGGTGCACAGCCTTGCTTGCATTTCTGCTGCGCTTTTAAGATCAGGCGTTTGATTAAAGTCATTACAGGGTACTACATTCTGTGTGTGGAAAAGCCTGAAGACCTCCCGCAGGAACAAGACTTTGCTCAGCTCCTCCCGGTGTCCCAGCACGACAATTATTCCACTGTTGTGCTCTCTATAGAAGACAAATATTTAATGACTTTTGATAGACACTTCAGACTGTATCTCTTTGATGCGTGTTTGTGATTCAGACTCCCTTCCTTCCTTTCATATGTTATTACCAAAGGGGAAAAAACGCTTCCTGGCAGGTTTGCAGGTTCTAATAAGCCCCTCAATTCCCTCGCACCAGAACCCGTGGCAGTAGAAATAAGAGTGATTGCTCTTTCTGATTTTTTTTTTTCTTTTTCAGTACTTCTGGCCCATCTGAGGCAGGGCTTCACAGGCAATTCAGGACAGCTGGAAGTCTTAATAAGCCAGAGTATGAAAGATAAATCAAATGCAAAAAGCGTTTTTTAATTGCATGTTTGTTTATGACATTCCTACTTACTCGATCAGTCTTTCCCCATACAAAGGTTTCTTATGACCCACCCAGGTTCCTCAGAGAGAAATTAACATCCTGTCACTAAGTGTCTTTACCCATGGGTCTGCTGCCACCAGATATTGTCTCATACCATCTCCTAAATCGGAAAAGAGTTAAATCCAGCCTCTTTCATGCAGCTGCCTGGCAGGAGGCAGAGGGCAGCAGAGACACCATACTGGGGTGGAAGAGAGCATCGGTCTCAGTGGAAGCGGATCTCTGGTCTTCTGGGGACAAAGTTACGAAGCATCTTCTCGTGGATGGGATGCAGTCAGGCAGCAATTTCTTCTCTCTGCTCCGTGAGTGACCAGGGATTAGAGATGACGTGCACTGGCTCAGTAGGTTTCACCTGTGCAACATGTTCGGTACAATTTGCCTTGATAAATCTGTAGCTTCCTTTGGCAATGAGACACGGTGACTGGGTTTTGTTGAGGCGAAAGCATTTGAAATATACACAGTCACCTTTCTGCATTATATATTCTGTTAAGCAAGTATAAAATTTATGTGCTTGCTGGCATAGCCAGATGTGGAAATATGATTGATATTACTTATCTGAGGAAATGTGTTGGAACTGGAGGTGCAGCTGTGTTAGTAATCGTTCTAACAGCTCTAAACTCCAGATCATTTTTCAGATAAGACTGGAGACTTTTATTACTATTTTCCCTTCAGGCACCTGTTTCAATTTAATTATTCAGTCCATTCTTTTCAATTAGCCATCTCCTTTCTGGCAGTTTCAAGAACCTGGAAGAACATTGCCATGTGTACCATGGTGGGTTGATATCTGAGAGCTTTGACTCTACTCTTGACCCTTTGCCTGTGTCAGGCACACAGCTTAGGCTTTGCTCCTGCAGTTTACATGGATGACATGACCTACATAATTTCATATGTCTCTAGCATATGTCTAAAATCCCTCCATGACTGAGAAGTGTTTGCACTCTTTGTTGATGATGATGATATTTTGATCCATTCAGATCACTTCCTTTAAGAAGTAGAGCTGAGGTGCAAAATCTAGGTCTGGATATACAAAATCTCTGCTCTCAGACATACCTTGATGATTGACATGTCTTCTTCGACATGAAAGGGTTTGTCTTCACAGCTTAGATCCAGTTCCACTCAGATTTTGAAGTCTTTTCACTGCCTTCTCCAGATCTACCAGCCTGAATTACCTGAATGGTCTGGAGAGGCTGGAATTAAGTGTTTATTAAGATCACTGTTCCCTGTCTCCAAACAAATGAGTAAGGACAATTTTTATGTTGGCCACATTTAATCAAAGAGTTCAGATTAGGTATACTGCCCTAGAGGTGCCTTCCCATGACAGGCAGGACATTCTGTGAGCAGTAGCTCTTTTTTTACAGTTTTTCCTACCCTTTTAGGGTTCACAGAAGATGCCAGGCCAGCAGCTCTAAAGTCATCTCTAAAGACCTGCAGAGCAGAAGTAGCAGTAATTCAATTGTCCACACCATGCCCACGTGCAAGCCACAAGCATCCTCATCACAGCAGCAAATCCCACCTTCAGCACACCGTGGGGAGAGGCTGACCTCAGCCTTAGGCAAAGAGACTTTCTTTAACATATTTCAGTGCAGCTGTAGCCAGACCGAGGCAATTTTCCACTACAGCCTGTGCCTTGCTTGATGTCCCTGGCCTTGCTCCATCCCAGCTTCAGTTTGCTGGAAGAGAGCCTTTGCCTCAGCCCTGAGTTGCCCCCCTCCCAGTGAGCTAAAACAGTGTACCTCAACAGCCACCTTTTTTTTTAAGGCAGAAAAACTATAAAATCATTGGTTCCTATCATGGCTGTTTCTCATCTGTGCTACTGTATTCTCCTCCCAGCACTCTAATTTTCTCCTCTTCATCCTTTCAGGTTTTAGCAGCTACAATACAGTCTTTTTGCACTGCTCTGGCTGCACCTTTGGTACCTTGCTCGGCTCTCTGTCCCACTTTTATGAAGTCCCTGCTCTGCTATCTCTGCTCAACCATTCTGCTCAGTTCTTTCCTCTCCCTTGTCCTCCCTGTCATTTCTCTGCCTTTTTTCTTTGTCTGTCTCTTTCCTGGCACTTTTCTTGCCACTCCCTTCCACTGGAATAGCATCATCACTTCAAACATCTCTATTCTCTTTTTTCAAGCCTTCTCCCACCTTCTCACCCGTTCCTCCACTGCCACATTTTCAGCCTTACACTAACCATTCCTCTCCTCCCTGGCCTTCTCTCAGCTAAAAATTGGTGTTCCTCTTTGGGAAACAGCCTCCCTCTGAAAAAAATATGCAGGAATAAAGCAGATTTATTGCATTAAAAAAAAAAATCTACAATGCTTTGGAGAATTACATGTAACACCTCCACTCCCAGCCACCTGTTCTCTTTGGTATGGAAAATTAGAAGCATTTCAGTTTATCTGGCAACTTGGATTTACATGGTTTTTAAAGGGTGGGAAAATATGATGGTAGTTTTGTCACTGAAAAATCCCTACAAAAAGTCATCTGAACTATACGATTGTCATGACAATTTCCATTTGGATAAAACACACACACACACACACACACACAAAGATGTATAGGTATATAAATGTACAGATATAATAATAATAATAATAAAAGAAACAACCCTGAAATACCTTCTTTTGTTCAAGTTTTTACAAATATGGCTCATTCTGACAGCAGTATGGTCCAAGTTATTTTTATGTGGTTTATCACTCCTTTCTTTAACTCCTCTTTGTTCATCATCTCAGATTTTATATTTGTCTCATTTAGACTGTGACACTAAAGAAGCATGAACTGTCTTTCTCAGTCTCCCTAAATTGAAAGATCGTATCTGGATGCTCAAGAATATAATGACGATAAACATATTTATCAAGTTACATATACACATATACACAGAAATGACAAATAATAAAGGAGAAGTTTGTTTATAAATGACTCAGCCTGTCCATCCAGAACACCAGCAAGAAGCCAAATATTTCACATTACACTGGCTATGAAGCCCTCTGGTGCAACCCTGCACTTGAACATGTGCTTAATCTTATGAGTATTACAGTAGCAGTCAGGGTACATAAAAAGCATTGGAAGTTAAACGTCTGCTTAATTGCTTTCCTGAAATATGACCTCCACTTTAAAAACAACAGACTAGGCTTGGAAAGCACAGTAACCCTTATGCACGTTCCTCAACTTTGTCATTTTAAAAAGCGTGCCTAAGGAGGAAAAAAACAATTCCTAAGAGACCTGTATTTTTTCACAGGTAATTTCTAAGCAAAGTGTAGGGATTTCCCAAATGTGTGACTGGGCTTGCAAGAAATGATTATTCAAAGCAATAGTGAACTACCTCACACTGATTAGGCACAGGCAACATGTATATTCTTGTATCTGTGGTGGATATGACGGAAATAGCATATCTAAGAAGGCACATCTAATATATTTTTGAGTTGGTAGCTGAAGCTTTTCTTTAGCCTCCAGTGATTTATTCAATAACAAGCTGTTGGGCTCAGACAAAAAAGCGATATGAAAATAAAGTGTCTCAAGAAAGGTCAGATGATCACTAAACAGCAGAGATAATACAATGTCAAAGTTACTTGGCTGGAGGCGAATCCACTGATCTACGGTTTCATTTGCTTGATTCCCAAGAGATGTGACCTCTCCTTCCCTCCTCATTCTAATGATGTACAGTCAGGTTAATTTTTCAAAGTTCTGCCTCTTCTGATTCTCCAGGAATAAGCTCTGCATTTAGAAAAGCAGGTTTTTTCTTCCTCAAAGTCTAGAGCCTCTGGGTCAAAATAAATCTCAGCTTTCGGTGTTTTCTTAAATATTTTCTTAAGAGCAGGACCAAAAGGGACCTGAGCAAAGACTTTGTGACCGCTTAGAAATGAAGTAAATTGATAAAGCCCTAAAAACATGTTTATCTGTGCACAATTCAATGTACTCATGGTACAGACTGTGTAAAGTGGTAAAGTCAAGTTTTCCAAAACACAAAGACCATGTAGCTCCATTTGTATTGTCTTTCTGGGAAGGCACAGCCCAGCACAGAGGCAGGATCTGCAGCTCCAACTGGGCTCTGTAATTATTGCTAATGGTGACACCTGGCAAAATAAGTTTATAACTCTCTGCTGTAGGAAAAGACACCACAACCTTGAGAAAAGGGGACTGAAATGTGCTTCTGCTGCTATTTCTGTTGGATGGGCTGATGGTTTGACCCATTGCTTATATTGAGCTATTGGGCTATGTCATTTGATTTATCCCCATCGCTCAGTGCCCCTAACAGATCTAGAAGGGTCCTTATTCCAGCGGTATAACCAAGTTGTCCTCCTTGGACCTTCCCTGTCTGATACAAATTGGATTAATGGAGGCACAATGGAGGGAGGGGAAGGGGAGGAGGACAAACACCAAATAGAAGAAAAGCAAGAACATGAGAAAACACAGGAATATAAAGAACTGTAGGATTTCAGCAGCTAAAAGTCTACCTAAAAATGAGACAGGAATGGGAGTGTATATCAGGTATTTAAGGGATAAAGAAAACCATTACAAGGCATTTTTCCAAACCCTTGACATACTGAATGCAGGAAACAGAATTATTACACTGAAGAGAAATCTAAACATGCACAATAAAACATCTGAACAATGTTAATTACATCCTGTAGAATGATGTCTTTAGGAGCGTGATTTAAGCATTCTACACTAAGCTGGCTTTTACCCTTTAAGACATCTTTTTCCTTGTGCTTCTTTTGCATTACATGCTCCTACGAAAAAGGAGGCAAAACTTTCTCATGGTGTTATGAAAAAATAAGATAATCCTTATTTTTTCATGAGGAGGCAAGAAGAAGGCAAGAGGAAGAAACAGGTGACTCTTGTTTCATTTGAACCAAAAATAAACTTTGTTTGAGGTGTGGGTTTTCTTTTCTAGTTGCTTTATGAAACTATACAAACAAAACGATGGTCATGGGCTCCAGGCTGCTGGGGATGATAGTGCAGGCTAATGGGAATAACACTACAGCACGGTAGGTTGAGGAGATGTCCTGTTACCAACCCAGCAGTATTAACAGACCAAAGTGAAAGACCATCCACTTAAATTTGCTGATATGAGAAGGTATAAAAAGAAATTCTTTTGATCTTGAACCGGCAAATATTTGGTCTGAGTACAAAGCGAATTTTTAACTCAAGTACATGAAATATATGCTCTGTGCCCTGATAGCTGTGTATGTTTAAATAAAAGGAGAAAAAGGAATGTTTGGATTGTAAAATAATCAACAGGACAGTTAAGATCAAGGCACAGGTTGCGAGGGGTGTGATCGGTGTCTAAAGTCTGTTAGGATATGCCTACACTATGGGTTTTTTCACTTGCTGAAGCACAACGCTGGGCTGAAACAGCAGCTGCCAAACTGCCTGCGTCTCTCCAGGGGGCTCCTGAGGGGCCTGATTCAGCATGAAGCACTGCGTAATGAGAACCACCCGCCTCTGCCCTGCCCTGCTGTCCGCAAGCTCCTACGCCTATACGCAATCTTGGGCTCTAACAGATACCAGGCTCCAGCTGTCTCTCTCTGGTAGATAACATCACCAAGCAGAGAGTAATCCAGGCCCTGCTGTGCTGTTGATTAGTATGGAGACTCATATAATTTCATCAAAATTATTAATCAAAGCAGGTCTCACAGAAGCTGTGCCCAGTAGATGAACTCTCTACACATAGTGTCCTATTTACAAGGCCAAGAGATAGGTAGGAAACAGACAGCCTGGCAAGAGAAAGAGAGAAGAAAAACAAGAGTAAGGGACACTTATTCAGTGAGCATAATATTAGTATTTACATAATAATGGCATAATATGTCAATGCCATATGAGAAGGTTTTGAACACCCAGCAGATGCAAGCAAAGCTTAATACATTATCATGTTGGCTGCCTTCTAAAAGGAGACATAGTAATCGTATTCACTTTTTTATTGACTTATTTGTTATAATGTTGTAGTAGTACCTTGTCACAGGCATCTGTGCATGTTAACAACTTATTTTTGGGCCATCCTTCTGACACTATAAAGCTATCTGAATATTTGCTACCAAACAGAAGCTTTGGTCATCCTTTATGAGGCAAGGATTGGACAGCAAATGCGCTAGCGCTGACATCTCCAGAATTATAAAACTGAGAGCACCCACCCATGAACAATAAACAACAGCTAACAAGGACAGCATGGGTGACCCCAGGCAACAGTAAACACCCATATAGGAAGGACAATGCCATAGAGGTACCATCCACTTTCCCTTTTTTCTGGCTTTTAGATTTGGAAGGATTCAACAGACCTGGTTTTTTTTCATCAGTTCTGGAAAACCAGAGGCAGACTGGACCCTCTGCTAGAACTCCTGCATTGTCATACCTGTCGGTATTACTGACTGATAACATGGTTACTTTCTACTGGTTTTTTTTCAGAGACTTCCAGCATCCCTTCCCTCCAGCCAGCAGACTCCCAGCAGGCTGTCAGAAGACCCCTTCTTTGGAGCTTCTCGGGTACAGCCCTGGTACAGATGTGATAGGAATCACTTTGGATTCCTTTCTCAGAATCAGCAAATAATCTTTCAGAGTCAAGTTGTTTTAATAAAGCTTTTCACACTCTCAGCCTGCTCTCATTTCTTTGCTTTCGGGGCAACTTGGATTCTTATGAGATTTGCAGTAATCTCTATTTCTAGTTTTTGTAAGAACAATAAAATTTAGTGTTGTGTGCTACAGCAGTCCTTAACTTTTGCAGGAAGTATTCTTGCAAAACTTCATGTATATAACAGCTGAAGAAGACCTGGGTGGAAATTTCTTAATGAAACTTTTTTATTTAATTGAGGAAGTTTAAATATATTTTAAATAAAACACCCTTTAAAAGCTAGCAGCTGAATAAAACTTCCCTTGATGGACATTTCCTAATCAAAGTGAGAATATTTGGTCAAAAAGATGACTATCTGTCCCAAGACAGCCAATTGCCCAGAGGCCAGGTCCATTTACACAGCATGCAAGCAATCCCATCTCAGACTCTCACCCACCGGACTATTGGCTGCTCTGGGATACGTCTTCTTACAGTTTTCATAAAGCTTCTAAAGTTTCATCCAAATGCAGTATGGTTAAATTTCCAAACTAGCAGTGCCTTTTGTTGGATCAGGGCTTTCCAGACCAGTTTCATTCAGCCCAACCATAATATACTCGATCTCCCATGAAGGTGAAGATGTTTGACTACAGATTGTCACAGCTGCAAGTAAATACCCAGTTGCTGATTAGTCCCTGGCCTGAGATTAAGCTAATTGAACAGGTCATGAGAAATCTCTGGGAATGACAAAAAATTTTGGAAGCCACTGATACCAGTGACAGAAGTTGAAAAAAGTTACAGATAGTGCCCGGAGGATGCCTGGACTTCACAGGCCATTAAAGGGACCAATGGCCAAACTCCACAGGTAACGGAAGGAAAGTTTTGGGGGTCTTTTGGGAAGCAAATCTTTCAAGGCCAACAGTACCAAGGTAACCATATCAGTAATACTACATAAGTATCACCTAAGTAACAGTATCAGAAGTACCAGATTTGGGTATGGATGTATCAAACCTGAGACCACTGGGGAAAAAGTTATTAGCAGCAAGTTGTTTATTTGGGAGGTGGCTGGCTTACAAGGGGTCCCTGTCAGGCTGCTCTGCACCTGATCACTGTAGTTTTTAGTATGTGTGAATAATTTCTTTCTACGGCCAGAAGGGACTTGGCATCTCTCCTGGCATTGGTGAGGGAAGCCTGGGAGCTCTCCTCCTGACAGCCAGGGGGGCCTCCTGCAAGAAAAATGCATTTTCAGTTTGCATTTACAGGAGAAAATGCACATAACACTCATAAAATTACCTGGGGTGTGAGTGCTTTCTGTTTTCCTACATGTGTTAGATGGAAATTAGTTCTCTGAGGGCGCGGTGCTCTATCAGAAATGAGAGGCTTAAATGTAGTTCGAGTAGAACATGGTGTGCAAGAAATTGCAGTCTCTATGATAAAACTCTTCTAAAATAGCAATGAGAGACCATCATGCAGCTCCCTTGATCATTTACAGCGAAGGAAAGATGCTTCCACTGTCCAAGACAGAGCACAACAGCTCTTCATATGCAGTGGATCCCTTTTGCTCTCTTTGAGCATGCTTTTAATAATGTGCGGTCATGGTATCTGTAACTCTGCATGGATGCTCTGTTAAGAAATTTGTCTATAAGGTACAATACATTGAGAAAACACTGCTTTGTTCTTCTCCCTGAAAGTGTACGCAACCTATGATTCCACTTAAGAAAACATATTTGAGCTGATTGGTACCATTCCCAGCCCCCAGACAGTTTTGCTCTGTTTTTCTCTGATTGCTCTTGTAAGTTTTCAGGCCCTCTGTGGACACCCACAGTCTTTGAGGAGGGTGTTTTTCTTCCTAGCTGATTGATAAATATTTCTCAGGGTCCCCTGAGAGCCAAATCCCCTTGTATTCATGAAATCTGATTAACAGAGCACTAAATTTCAACTAAAATCAAATCAGCAACACCCAGTGTGAGATCTGCTTTCTCTTTACATCTGCATAAGTTAAGCTTGATCTGTTGGTCTATTTTACTCTAGGGTTTGCTCATTTGTTCCTTTTTTATGTATTTTTGCCTGAGCTAGTGGCTTTAAAACGATAAATTGACTCCCCTGTCTCCCCACCCCCATTTTTTTCTTATCTTCTTGTCCTTTTGAAAATATAACTGCATGCACTTTCTTTATCTCTGTGTGGGGCCAAATCTCTTGTCACATAATTTACATTCTTCAGGAGACAGCATTGGTAAAACTGTAATAGTTTATCACCAGACTGATAGTTAACAGCTCTGGCTTTCTTGTCATAATAAGCCTTTTTTGTCTCCATTGTGCCTTTTCTTTGGTTTCCTCTTGTCTATTTGCTTGCTTTATTAAAAGCAGAGCACTCAATTTCTGTAATGTGTTATATTTTCTTCTGAAGAAATCTTTGCCTCCTACTGCTTTTTCTTCACTATGTGCTCAATCCTCTTCAATTGTTCTCCCAATTACTATCTCAAATACAGAAAGACCTGAAATGTCTTGGGGTACTTCCAAAACAGAAAATACTGTACGAAAGAAAAGCAGCCACTGCACTCACTTAAGCATTAATAAATATACACATCTTTCTTTAGAAGTGTATTTGTCAGGCTAAATGCTATAGCAAATCCTTCCCTTTTGTTGTCATTGATGGCAGAGACATTAGCCCAACCTTTAAGTGGCCTGTGGATGCTGACCCTACCCTGAAAATTTCACATTTAATAAACCAAATGGAGAAGTGAAAGAAGAATAAACAGGAAGACAAAAAAATTCTGAAGTCCCTAGTTTAGTGGTAGAGCAGGGAATATAAATTATCCACCAAGCCATGCAGTAGAGTAGCTTCAAATGAGCTCAGGGTTGCTTACTTAATATTCCTAGTTCGGACTCTGCATATTCAGAGTGTGGGTCTGCATGACCAAAGTCTTTCTTGGTTTTACAAAGGCTGTCAGAACCACAGAGTAACTGAGGTGGAAAAGGAACTGGAGATCATCTGGTACAAACCCCTGTTCAGAGTAGATCCAGCTAGAGCAGGCTGCTCAGAGTCTTTTATATATCTCAAAAGTTGCAAAATTGGTTCCATTCCAGTATTTGATCACCCCAATGGTTACAATTATTTTCATTCTATCTGAATGCAGTTTCCCAAGTCATAATTTGTTTCCAAATTGCAACTTGTGTGCATTTAGAAGCTTCTTGTCGTCTCCCTGTGCACCTGAGTCTGGCTCTACGTTCTCTGTGTCCTTCCACCAGGCAGCTGAAGTCAACAATAAGGATGCTGGCTTCCTCTTCTTAACTTTGAATAGGCCCAGTTCTGTCAGCATCTCCTCAAATGTCATTATTCTCCAACCATCTGACCATCTTGGTGACCATCCCTCTGATTCACTGCTGTTCCGCAATGTCTTTCTTGTACCAGGTATCCCAAAACCAGACACTCCAGACGTGGTCTCACAAGTGCCTTCTTCAGAGCAAGGCCATACTGGTGACTCCTGTTCAACTTGTCATTCACCCTTCTGCAGCTCAGCTCAGTTTCATGGGTGCAGTGAGAACATCCGAAGCATACCATGGGCTGTAAGTTTATGTCACTTGCCTCAGATACTTAGCTACAGGCTAAATGCTGGGAACCCTTACCTGGGATTTTGAGTTTACTCTTCTGAATGTATCCTTATTTTCTGTGCGTCTGAAAGTCTGGACACTGGAGGTAAAATGGACAGGGGAGAAGAAGAAGGATGGTGGAAGGCAGATGAGTAGGTGGGGATGAATCTTGGGGAAAAGACCAACATCCTGCACTGATCCTCCCACCCAGATGCAAGTGTCCTGGAGCCATGCCCATGCCTAAGACCTATTAATTTAATACAATTTACATTCATCACATGTAAAATATACCACACTGGGAGTAACTGGGAAATCTATACTCCTCAGGACGTTATTGGACTTCAGCTGAGAAACCAAATGGATTTGGACTGAGCCTGCTCAGCATGGGAAGAAGTGAGATTATTATGATTGATGTGTTTTCCCCTTTTACTGGGGTCTATCTTCTCTCTGATTGTATACCTTGTGAGTAATCACCTTGGGATGATGGACTGAGCACACTTTATATTACTGTGTTTCTTAAATGGAAAACCATGTCTGAATCATATGTCTAATATTCCTTTCCCAAATTGGTTTTCATTGTAATTTACTACACAAACCACATAAATCAACCGAACACAACAGAAGTCATCTGTAACTAGGAATTTTACTTGTCTCAGTTCTTCTCTTAATCATCTCTGTATGACTTCACTGGCTACAGCCAATAACTTTCTCATTTTGTGTCATGCTTCTTTACGTGTCCTAAGCAATAATTTACAATTTTTGTTTCATGTTAAAATAATAATGTTGCTTAGGGTGGGGTCATGGATGACTGGGATTTTTATTGTGTTTTCTTTTTCCAGAAAAGATACCTCATTGCATACTCTGATTGCAAGTGATGTCAAGTAGGACAAGCCAGTCCAGGCAAGCCACTTATGTACAGCTTCTCAAAATCCTCAGTGAAATTCAGCTTTCTATAAGTACAGGGCAGTGAAGTATGTGCATGACATCAATGTGAAATCTAAGCATCACAGGGATGGAAAATATGAGTAAAGAAGAGAAAGCGCACAATGATGAGAATGTACACTTTAAAGAAAAACACTTTTGTTAATATAAGCTTTATGGGATTTTAAATGGTTGTAAAGAAAGCACTCCTGTCTAAGCTGTGTCTTAAACACTGATGCATATTAGAAATACCATGTGTTTCTAGTGCTCCAAATGTGACGTTATTACACTTCAGTGTGGTGATTTCATGGCTATGTAGGATAACTGTCTGGTGTCCGAGGTGTCCTCCACGCTGTCTAGGTATAGCACCAGTGCTGACCAAGGCCCTGACTGGGGGGGACCTCTGTGCGTGCAGGAGACGTGGAGGCAGAGCTCAGGCTGACTGCTAGAAGAGCTGGATGGGGATGACTCACAAGGTTGTGCAGGGTTCAGAAAGGCTGAGGCTGCTTTGGTCTGGAGATGTCCAAGAGGCTCGCAGTGTCGTATGAGCAGGGTGCTCCAAGCCCTGGGAGTTATCTAGCAGAGTAGTGTAGACGTGGCTGAACAGTCTAAGTAACTCAGACTTGCTCTTCAAGGCTGTGAGTGATCACACCCAGAAGCAAGAAACTCAGAGTAGGAACTCGAACAATTGCTCAGGGAAAGTCTCTTGGGGGTCATTTAAGCTCTAGTGGCCAAGAACATTCCAGGGGGAGGAAAAAAGAGATTAAAACACTTTAATAAGGCCAGTGTAGCTTTACCAAAAGCATGTAGTAGAAGTTCCAGTCAAACATTTGATATATTCACTGGGGCAACCAACGTATAGTGAGCCTCCTATATGGGCAAACTGCATTTTGACTTCATAATGAAATGATGGAGTAGCAGTGGGTAGTTCTTCAACTGACAGGGAGCATGACAGCTAATTGGTGCAGAAACAGTCAGCAAAAGTTACATTTCCATATGATTTGGGATCACTTTGGAGCTACTAAATTAGTATGTATTGCTCTTCCTACAGTGCCTGAGTCATATGCATCACGTACTTGGTCTTTACCATGAGAATTTTAGTGAATCTAATAACATCAGCCTTATAAATAAAAATAATCCAATGCCTGAAGGTTATAAATAAGATATATCAGTATATGCATAAAGTTCTATATTAAAAAGGCAGATAGGAGAAAATAAGATATGCCTAGAAAAGACTGAGAGTCTGAATTTGGGCCTAATATGGAAGAGTACAAGAATAATTCACCCTTGCAGAAAGATATTACCTATGTAGTACTACAAAAGACAGAGAGACTGCCAGGTTCAGCTGCAAACAGTTACATGAAACTCCAACTGGGAATAGAGTTTAAATGAAATTCTGAAGGCAGATGGATCATCTCAACATTTTTGCTCAGAGCCTGCTTTCCTGTTGATTTCAGCTGTGTTTGGAACACACATTTAGAGAAAAATGAAGGAAATTCCAGTTCCTCAGCTCAATATGTTGGGTTTGAGTGTGCAACCTATGGTCTCGCTATACTACAGACATATTTTTCTCCACATCTATTACCCTGCTAATTGTAGCAAGGTTACACTCCTGTAAAACGGCGATCTTGGTGTATTCTCAAAAAGGGCATGATTTAAGGCTTATCTCATTAGCAGCTGCAGTGGACTTGAATCCTTGTAGTAGCACATGGAACAGGGTATGGTATTCACAGGAAGCCTGCTGGCATTGTGCCACTGATTTTCAACATAGAGAGAGTGTTATGGGTTTTTTCACACACACACACGTTGTTATTTCCAAAGCCTTTTAGATGCAGCAGCTCCCTTTTTTCCAAGTAGTTCCTTGATTTTGGGGAGGGGGCAGGGAGGTGTCATATGCAAAGATTCTGTCACTGCTCCTCATCACTGGTCCCTCTGGTAAAGCAAGGTCATTGCCTGGGATATCAGCGGGAAGTCCTACTCACTAAGGCAAACATGGGTGGACCCCTTCCTGGAAGAATTAATCAGCCTTGGATAATGCTGTCTTTATATGAACAGATCCATTGGATACTCGCTGGTATCTCATATCTTGTGTCGACTTTGTCATAACTTTAGATCCACGTCCTGGATCTTCAGAGAAGGCCCAATTTACTCTGAGAGGAAACCACCACGTGAGGGCTTACTCTTCCACGAGGAAAGTGGGTACCCATGTGCCAAAGCCCTACCCCGTGTGTCAATCTGCCAGTCAGAGGCCAGGCTACCTCCTAGGTAGGACCTGAACAGCCCTTGCTCGCGTGGCCAGGAGCTCAGCGAGACGTGTCCCAGGGATGCTGTCACCTGAGAGCATCCTCCATGGCAGGTGTGACTTGAGCAGCACCACAACCTCAGACACAGCACCGGGACTGCTCCTCGTTCCTTCTCTGCTCGGCTGTGCATCTGCGTGGGTCAAAAAGGGTATCTATAATGCATGGGCACGCAGAGATCTGAGCTCTGCTCACTGCTTGGATCTACCCTGCTTCAGGGTAACCACTGGCAGCTCCCTCTGCTTCCTTTTGTGCTTTCTGTTTGGTTTGTGAACTTCTCAGAGCAATGCTTGATAGGTAAGGTCTGGTTTTCCAGGGCCTCCCTAAGTCTCTGTAAGAAATCAAGAAGAGCTTTGGCATTATGTATACAAAGCTTATACAACTCCTCCTCCAAAGGGTTTAAATCATTCAGGCTAATCTAATTATTTCACCAAGTAGTGGGCTTGTCTCTCTTTATGCAAACCCCCCCAAACATTGTAAAGACTCCAAGTTATCTGGCCACCTTCCAGTTAATTAACTTAACACTGAAGGAAGTACTGAAAAACAAAATTAAAAGCCATCCGATTTCTAGCCATCCCAATTCCTCACAAAAAGTAATGGCATTACATCTGTCTTCACTCAGAATATGAAAGCTACTTTCATATGACCCTAACTCCCCTTTTTTATTCCACGTTCTTAATCACTACTTGATTAAAAAAAAAAAAAAAGCACAAACCCACACACAATTGATTTCGGTCAGACAAAGAAAGGATACAGGCATTTAATTTGTCAAGATTCAAAGAAAATCATCTGACCCAGCAGATTCTATTGAAGCTTTCAGACAATACAGAGTCCCTGAGCAGCCAAATGAAAGGTATGATCAGAAAAACAAGGTAAGCATGTTCCCGGAGTGGTCGCCCACATGCTTGGACCCTTGTTGGATCTAGGGGCACAGGGAATCCAGGCAGCCGGGCAGGTACGTGGCAGCTGCTTTCCCACACGGCTGTGAGGCAGTTGTGTACAGATGAGGGGTTGCACTGGGTGGCATCTATTTCTGTTGGCACCTTGGTCATGCTTCCGTTCATATGTTGCTTGCAGTGGGTCTGGTCATATGTATAAAATTAAAAAATCTTTGCGAGATGGCCATCTCAGTTAGCTCTGTTCCTCTATATCTGCTAAGACAGTTAAACTTCATTTCTCAAACTACCCCTCTATTTTCAATAAGATCACATCCTTTTTGGTAGCATTTTTTTCCAGGATCAGGTTTAGTAAACATGATCTTAGTGCAGATAACATAAGAATATAACATCTGAGCTGCCAGCACTATTTCTCCCATGAAGGTGGGAGAAAATTGGTATGTCAAAGAGTAAAAAGAATTATACCTGCTAGAGCTGGTGTAAGGCTGACTTGCCTTCTTCTGTCTTGGGATCCTCAGAGCTAAACTTGATAAAAAGCCAGGGGAATGAAAAGTAGACTTAGACCAAAGAGGGTCTGTAACTGGCTGCTGAATCCCTCCCCCCCCAGCCACTGGGCTCTGGGTCTTGCTCTGTCCAAGGAATGTCATTTCACAAGCTTGGGTGTTAAAGACAGAATCTCTCTTGTTTTTTAGTAATATCTGCTCCTTCCTGTCCTAGTCCACATCCTCAGAGCAAAGCAGGATCTGAGACTCAGCCAGAAAACCCTGTGCTTTCGACCCAGCTCTGGCACCAGTTTATTGCATCTTGCTTTCTGTACGTCGATCCACCCTCCTTAACCTGTGAAGTGTGCGCAGACCTTCCTTCTCTCCCTAGGGCTGGGAGACTGAAAATGGGAATATTTATGCAGCGCCAGGGAGATGTGAAATGTTGCATGGGACACAAACACGCTTGTGAGCAAGGCGCTGATTTAGTGTTGGCTACATTTCAGTGCATCTTTGTGCTATGCACACAGCAGTGTGAGAGAAAGTAAAGTGTTAATGCCAGTCAACAGAAAAACTCCATTTTTCCACCACGCTTGCTCATCTTAGGAGAGCTCACAAATAATGAAACTCACATAGGAAAAATCAATATTACATTAAATGACATATGTAAAGAGCTCTCCAAAGTCAACACCAAGTCAGACTAATGAGCTACAGGACAGTCTTGCTGCACTGTTTGATGCAATCTGAAATGTTATTCTGTATGCACAGGTCTGTAATCTGATGTCTTTTCAGCATTTCTTTTATGCTTGTAACTTTAATCCTCCTCATTTATTCCCTTCTGCACCTAAGACTATTCTTTTCTGTGGGAAAAATAAGAACATCTCTGGCTGTCTTTTCACGTCTTCTCAAGGGCATAGGTGTATGGATGTGATCTTGCACCACTGAAATCAGGGGAGTGCTGCTGTTAAATGAATGCACAGACACATCAAGCTCATGCTGCAGAAAGATGTACATGCATTTACCTCTCAGTGATCTTTGCGTTCAGTACCCTGAGACAGCCAGCACCCTCCATTGCTCACAAGTACAGCTAGAGTTGAAGGAAAATGGCTTTTCACAGCTTATTCCTCAATACAGCATGCAACTGCAGACACATATGCAGTGCAGGACATGGCATCTTTCATTCTCATGCAGTGCATGACAGAAAGCAGCTGGCCCTCAGAAGCGTTTCAGGATCTGAATTCCAACCCATTTTGAAGACTGGTGCCCTGGACAGGACTTAGATCACTGCCACTTTCTATACTTGCAAATATAGGTTCACCGGAGCTCTCTGTGCCTGCTACTGAATTCTGGGGGCACTTGAAACCCATTAGGTGCTTATGAACTTTACACTAATGACTCTAAGGATGTGTTTTGAATGTTAGTAGATGCCTGTTAAAGCACTAAACATCTACCTCACATCAAAGCCCTTCAAGCTTCCCAAAATGTTCCTATACCTTTCCCACCTCTGGGGCTTAGATTGGAAAGTATTCTCACAGCAAGTTTAGTACTTCAGGTCCCATGTGAAAATAGGAGAGACCTACTGTCTCCTTCATCTGACTGTTCGTTACATAGAGACTTCATCAAAACATGAGAAATCCACATTCAGATCCTTTTCCTTCTTCTTAAACTGTGTTCTAACCCTGGATAGCAGAAAGATGAGCATGGCTGGAAAATACATATAAGATCAGAGGACAGGGTAGGGATTTGTCTGTAATCCTGGAACAGAGATCAGCCTGTGATTTCCTAGGTGAAAATGTAGCAGTTGGATTTAGTGGGCATCTACTAAATCTGCGTGCATTTCTGGAAATAACAAGGGAAGTCCAAGGGAGTCAGCTTGGGCTAGATCCAGATCAATGTCTGGGCTTCTCCCAGCACACTGGCAATTTTGTCTGCTTAGTCTTGGTGAAAACAGCCTAGAAAATGCAAGCTACCCTGAAAGTCAAGAGTCTCCGGGCAGCCTCCAAGAGAAAATGTGTTGGTCGATCTGAGTAAGGTAGAACAGTGTTAACTTATTTGCTCTACATTGATTCCTATACCATGACACTTGCCCACTGCAGAAACAGGTCCCAGGACTCCATGTATCACTTCTGCCTAAGGCAAAACCTGCCTCCACAGCAGATAAGCCATTACTGTACACAGTTGTACCAAGCCTAAAGTGACTAGAGATTGTCTGTCCCACTAAAAAAATAAAATCAATGTTTAATGACCAGTTCAATATTCCACCAGAGGAAGCTGGGTTCATTCTGTGTACAACAGCTCATAGATGACCCCAGGGTGAAATCAGTATCCTGCTTAGTCTTATTATTGTAGCTCCCTGTGCCAAGCATCTTTCAGCTTAGCTCTCGTCTGTCTTTTCTCATGAAATTTCTTAATGTCAGAGCATAAAGACATGATGACCCCAGGGAACTGTGTGGGGTACACATGCATTTTAAATGAGAGCTTTGTGGGTCCTAGAGGGAAACATTTCTATTTATTCTTTTTCTGTTCATGAGAGGATGTCTCTCTAGCCACTGTCCCTATTACATTTCCTTTTATTCAGCATCACAGCTCAAAACCAACCGGGGAACAACAGCGTCATTTCTTTATCTGTGCTGCAGAAACGTCCTCAGAGACAGGTGGTTTTGTAATGGTATCCATTTCTGCTAAAAGGCCCCACAACCCTACCCAGGGAGGCACCTTTCACAGTAGATAAAATGAACAGTAATACTAAATCGCTCTCACGCAGTGGCAGACTACTAGGATTACACCCTGTTCCTCATGGTATGCTATAACTTCCCAGAGCTTTTAAAGAACATTTTGTAGCTCTGATAATAGTGGGATGACTGGGTAGAACACTTTTACAACACAACTAGCTGTTTTTCTGCTAGTATAATCATCTTTCAGTTGCAATTTTACCAGATTGCATCGATTCCCAGGAAACGCCAATTAACACCCATTTGTACAGAAAAAGCCACAAACTAAAAAGTGCATTTACAAGCGTCTGCTATAAAACATGAGAGTGCTTTTCATATTCATTTCCAAAATGTGAGATAAGATTTATTGTCCTGATGGTGTGGAATGTTCTTTAGTGTTAACCCATAATCCCTGCTGCTTGAATAGAAGCAATAATGGAGACCTAAATAACCTCATCTTCTGAATCAGCTTCTTTTACTCCTTAGGGTGTCTTCTTTACCTCTACGGAGACAATGTAAAGTGCTACATCCAGGGTAAATTAACAGAGAGTTTGGATCTGATAGTCTTGAACACAGTGTGCATAGATGTGAGGTGGTAAAATGTCAACGGGTGCCATGTCTTTGTCCCTGTTTGGTATTGTTATTTACAGAAACAGGAACTGTTGTGTGAGAAATCCAAAGACGAGGTTTCCTGTTGAAGTAGAACCCAGTAAGACATCATAATTTATATCAGCTGAGGATATAACCCCAAATCTTCCATCATTTTCTGAGATGTCAGTTTATTCCCCCACTTTTGTGAGGAGAAGGGAGAAATAAAAGAGTGGAGGATGAAGGAGAAAAGCAGGAGAAAAAGCAATCTGTTATATCCAATAAATTGACAGAGGACCTACATGTTTAAGTTTCAGACTTAGGTGTCATGTGTTGGACATAAATGCATCACAGATACAGAAATTTGAGATCAATTGATCCAGTGAAATATTACAAGCAAATGCATAAGGGAGAGCATGCATGAGATCAGAAGACATCTGATCAGAGGTCGTAAGACTCTGCAGACATCCAGGGACTGCAGACAAAGTCCCTACACTGTATGTAGAGGAGCTGAAATGAAATGTAAGCTGACATAAAAAAAATAATATTGCAGAATGATTTTACCACCGTGCTGTTCTTTCTGTCTTAGATGATTCTTTGTTCACAACAGCTCTTGCAAAGGAAAAAAAAGAAAAAAAAAAAAGATGCTTACTTAGTGTTTCTTCCCAGCTGGGCTCATAAAATGTCTCTGACTTTCCCCAGTGTATGTAGAGTTGGTTTTCATGTCTGCAATATGTTACATGAAACAAAGGGCCAAATGTGGGGAAACAATATACTTTTCAGCAGAGGAAACATCCCCTTTCAATGCAAAATCAACATTTCACAGCAGCTAGGAAAAAAAAGCACCTTTCTCCCCAGCAAGATCAAAATGGGATAATGCAGAGAGAGGTACTGAGCTACCTGTTACTTTGGCACTTGGCAGCCATGAGACCTCAGCTAACCTCTCAACAGTGAGTTTGAAACTTCACAGCTGCAGTGATGATGGTGCAGAGAGAAAGGCACTCACAGATGGCTGTGGAAGAAAGATCTTGAAAAGAAATGGTGGTCTGTTTATAGATATGTCTGTCGTAGTAAGATTTCAGTGTAAGACTTTCAGGATGTGTAGTAGCTGCTGTCAGGTGCTGGGTATTGTCTAGGGTTTTGAGAGTTGTGGGACTTATGGCTATTTTAATTTCTAACTGCTAACATGTATTTATGTGTTTTATTGTTATTTGCTGTGAAACTGTCATTCTACCTGGCAAAAACAATAAAATTGTTATCACGTACGTTACTCCTTGAAATGAAAGGTTCTGTTATCTATACAGCCAATGAATTTTAATATAAAAATGAAATATGCCTCTTCTATCAAAATCTTCCTACATCCACAGACTTAGAGATGGCAGGGAGAACCAGCATTTTCACCACAACATTGTTTGTCCAGAGGATTTTTTTCTTGTTTAACATAGCCTCCAAATTAACATGTAACTGCATATATTTTTCCCTGCTATCAGTACTAAAATGCCCAACGGATATCCATTTAGTGAGATCCTGCTTTTCTCCTGAACTAGGGAAGCCCTAACTCTGCTAAAATAAGATACAAGCATGCCCATTTTCCTCATTCTTCTTCCACAGCTCAGTTCACTTAAGGACTAATGGATAACAATAGCTATGAAAAAATGTGGCTATCAAACCTATTTTCCCTGGAGATGCAGCCATTCTCACATGCTTTATTGTCACTATATATTTCTTTGAATGTAAAAGGTTCCCTGTACTAGAACGCAGCAATTCAGGTAAAGGGTCGTCTCTGTAGAAGTAGTTTCAGTAGAGGTTTGTGGGGGTTGTTATGCTCAAATGTAGTTAAAAAGTCATAAAATTAAGCAATACATTGCCATAATTTAATAGTGATGCATGGGAAAACTAAATTTGGAACTGATGCTTTTCCTTGCCTTCAACTCCTTGTATGTTTTGCATTTCTAAAGAAAGAGGATTTCCTGCATGAGGTCAGAGATTTTCTTTGCCCAGAGACCTATCTCCTGGAACTACTATGCTAAAAAAAAAGGATTTTTTTAAACCAGATTTTCCATGCCCCCCCAAAGCAGTGTATACATGAATGGTACTTAGAGATTGCTCCAATCATTCATTAATCTTTTACAGTGGAATCCTCTAACACATCTCAGTCAAGTCTCCGTATTGATTTCTTGGGTAAATCAGGTACCAGAGAAAGCACTATGAAAACTGAGCAGTTTGATAAACTTGTTGGTTCTCAGCACTCTTTTAATCAGATGCATGAGATAAAGGAAAAGTAAATAACAGCACAACAGGAGGGAAAGGAAGGTGAACTCCAAAACCGTTGTGAGACTAAATCCAACATGGTAGTGTCCTTCAACTGTTCAAGAAAACAGTTCGGTATCTAACAGGAAATTTATCAGTGATGCACAGGAGCTTAACCACTGTTGTTTAGCACAGATGCTGCCCGGTGGGAGCTCTCCATGGCTTTTCCTACCAACCAACAACACAATTCTGTCTCCAACATGAGAGCTCACGTGAATGCTCTTTGCCCCATGGAAATTCAGAAACACTGGCCTGAAGCTGTGCCTGCTGTAAGCATGTTCTCTCTGTTTGCTAGAAGCCTCCTGTGGCAGACAGCAGAAGGTGTTTAAGCTTTTGGTTGCAATGTTCAACGGCCTTACTGTACATAAAAAGCTACTGATCTGCTTCATACAGTAGCTGTAGCCAATGCTGAAAAGCTGTTTCTGGAACAGAAGATTGATTAACACGCCTCTATGTAAAAGCATCAGCTATTATCTTCCCCACTGTTCCTTTTCTCAGCCTCCCATTTCAAAGGTTAACAGGAAAAGTAACAAATGCATGAATAAAATGAAGATGTTGCATTTTCACCTAAGGATATGCAGACTAAACAGTAAATTGCAGAGAAAATTCTAAAGTATATAAACACAAGAGCCAGTGTTTCTTGGCTTTTCTAGGAATCCTTATCAAGAAATAAACTTGATCTAAATATTCAAAGCTACTTTGCCAGTTACTTTTTGCCATTATGCTTGCCTTTAGCAATATCAATTTGTACACTGTACACATTTTAATTTAAAATTGTTATTGTCCTCTAATTGCTTTGAGATTCATTTTGCATCTAGGCAATGAGAGTATTACCAATGTTTTTCTTATGCCTTGAAATGCAATGAATGCTTTCTGTAATATTTTCCTCCATCCTTCGGATGGTCTTAATGCAGTAAAGAAAAAGCCAACAAAGAAATGAAAAATCTCTAACTGAAGTTGCAGAATCAACATGCTGCACTCATTTCTCATTCAGATGCCTCTGTATTAATTCAGCCCTGAAAAGGTTGGGTTTATGGATAATAGTGGCCTGTCACTGAGATAAATACAGAGCAATTCCTGGCTGTGCTACAGACATCTTATGAAATCTCAGGCATGTCCCTTGATATTGGTGTGACTATCTGTTCAATGACAGAAGATACTATTTCCTTTTTACTGGTCCCGGTCCTGTATATTGCAAATTCCTCACAGGAAGGCATGACGCTAACTATGCACAGAGCATGTGGATAGATGCTATGTTGCTTTCACTAGGAATTCAGTTGCTACAGAAAATGGGAAGAATAAGAAGCTCATTTTTTTTCTGGAACCACAGATGGCCACATGCTGTGCCCAAGGGGATACTTGATCTATTCAAGTTATTCATGCAATCCCATGGGATTTTATCTCTTTTTAAGGATAGTGTTGCTGTAACTCTTATAGTTTAAGTCCACAAGTGAAGAAAGACTTGCAGGGAGATTATCTTAGACAGCATGATACAGTTGGAAAAAATACCTTTGTTTCTGAGCATTTTAGGCTTCTCAGATATGTAATAGAAGCAGTGATCTCTAAAACTAGTTACAGGCTATGAACATTGTAATTTTTTTTTGTAGTTCAAATAGTCATTGAAAAGGAAAGTGTTTTATTTTAACAGACAACCTGGAATTAGGTATAAGTGTTGCTCTTCCCAGCCTTTTGGAAAGAGTCTCCAGATGAAGCTCTCCCTTTCTGGGCTACAAATATTGTTTGACTAATAAGGATAGATTTCTGTCCTGGCCTCCTGGCTTACAGATATGTTTCATCCTGCTCTGTGTAGTTTACTAAGCAACTTACCCTCCTTTAGTAGTTCACTTGTTACTGACATTTCAAAATGTCAACAATTGTCTAAAAAATACATGCTAAAAACCTAGGCAACATCAGATTTTGGACTGAAGTCTGATGTCCCTTGTACAAACAGCATTTTATGACCCAGGGTCCTCTCACTCGAGAAAGGCAACACTTGCATCATACGGTGGGGCATTACGAGGACACCTAAGCCAAGCAAACTTCAAAAGCAGAAAACACAGATCCATGTCAGGGCAACTGTGCATCACCAGGAAACTGGCTCAGGAAAGGACCTCATAATGTGCTAATTATGAATTTATATAAAATTCATATTATACATTTTACTTAGCTCTGATGAATTATTGACTAAATATGAAAGCCTTTACCAATTAGGCTAAGAGGAAGTGCCGTTTACAATGACATTTCTGATCTCAGGAAGAACGGATCTTAGAGAAGCTTAAGTGAGGACTGCTTTCTCTTGCAAAGCTCACTCATAAGAAAACACCTCCTTAGGATGCTAAACAGCCATTTTCAGTTATCACCTGATATTTAAGTGATTCAAGGCAACTTTCTTAGCAAAAATGATCATTGCAGAAAAGTGGTGATAATTTCAAGGAAATGTTAAAGTTTGCTAGGTGATTGACAACTCGATAAAATTTGCAAACATCTATTAAAATAAGTTATTTCTGTTGGTTGTTTTTAACTTGTTGCTTAGTGTTATAGAATATTGCTACCTGATGTGGCCTGGAGTTTTCTTTTAGCAGGCTGATTAGAGCTGAATAACATATGGTCCTTCGGAGTCTAACAAGAGACTTACGTGATGTTTAAATGCCAAACTCCAAAACTATGGCCAAAGTTGCATGTTCAAATTCACGTAAATTTGTAGACACCTAAACATCTGGTAATTGGGTTCTATATGGTAGAAATCCTTTCCCTGCATCCTTTGAGTAGGCAATTCAGTGATGTCCTTGGAGAATTCTTAATGTACATCAATCACACAAAATACTTCAGTATATTTCCACCAACAAACTGCAGAAAGAGGTTACTTAATGTCAAAACCCATGAGGAACACATAGAACCTGAGTACCCATGAAGCCAGGTGTTTAGAAACATCTTCCTTTTTTTAATGCAAAAAAAAATTCCCCAGAAGTTTGTGGCCATCAAACAGAAGTTTAGCATTGGGCTATACCCAATGATTTTATCAGCTCTGAAGGAATCTTACCCAGATAAAACCCCTGTGTTAAGAATTGTAAATCCCTCAAATTATTTTTTTATATTATTATTAATTATTACTATTATTAATTTTCTGTGCAGAAAATGAGTCTATCTGAGTGTTCTTTGAGAAGTACAATCAAATGATCAACATGAGTTATTCTGGGTTCATGAGGCAAAAAAGAAAACTCTTACAGGGTGGAGAACATTTATTTCCCAGCATTGTATTTTATATTTATAGGAAAAGGAGTCATTACTGTAGAAGAGGTGGTACTTGATGACACCATCAGCCAGAAGAAAATCTCACAGAAAACAACTGCTTCTGTTATGGCATGTCTCAGGACATCTGACTAGCAGAATATTGCTTAGTAAAGCAATTAATGCTGAACTTGGTTACTGATGGGCTCTGAACATTTATTTCTTACATATATGAAGGTCATACATCATGTCCAGTATTCCAGGCAAAGGACTATATACTAACTGGTTTATAATTGGATTTAAGTGGATATTGCTTTGGTGTATCTCAACTCAGCCATTAAACTCTGGGGTTTTTTACTTTGCTTTCATTTTTCTATTTATCTACAATCTGTTGCTACAGAAAGATTTCCCTAAACAGGTCATTCTGCAGAAGGATCTGAACTGAGCTGACTAGTTCATTTCATGATTGTTAGAGAGGATCATACATTAGGACTCCTTACTCGGAGTCCTTCCTCTGGGTCCCACAAACATCTCTCTAGACAGCGGCAGGTCCACCTCCAACAAGAGCCCTTGTGTCCCAGTGTCACAGTGATGAGCAGCATCTCCAAGAGATGAGTCTATCCTTTGTTGTGTTAAAGCGTAACGAAGTTTGGCAGAAAATAAAGCCCTTTGCATTCCAGCTTGTCCTCAGGTATCAGAGGCTTAGATTCTGAGTGATGTCCAATTCAGCACTATAAGTCCAGTTGCGTTCAATATATTGAACTATCACGATTACGGATGCACTAATAGTGCACTGTACTTTCAATTGAGCCTCATTCAATGAATTAGAACAGCCAGAATTAGGGAGTTAGGTCGTGTTCAATGAACTATCATGGCTAGATTTGAATGAATAGTACAGTTTATTAAAGCAACAGGAGTACAGGTTCTTTTGGATTGCCAGTGATAAATACATTGTCTACAAAGCACATGCAAATAATAATACAGTCGACTACAAGCACACTAAATTATGGAAAAACTCTAAAGAGATTTCTAAGTTTCCCAGGGAAGCACTCAGTATAACCGAGGGTTTGAATCTTACTCAACAGGCATCCCTGGGGGGGGAGAAGAGGTTCAGCCCATCGACCGATCCCAGAAGTCAGTGATGTCCTCCTGATTTGTCTATGATGGTATCTTCCCTAGCATTCCTCCTCTCTTAAGCCCTTTTATATTTTCTTATTTTTTAGGTGGAGCTTGAGTGACTCTAGTCATACATACCTTTAAGAAGATTGGTGTAAAATCTCCTCTCTTTACTTTTAAAGCTATATGCTAGAGAAAATTCAGAGCGCATGCTCAGTGAGGGGTGGTTGCACCTTGCAGGCAGGTAGTTTTTGGGATGGAGGTGTGTTTTGGTATTATAATGAGATTCTAATGAGCAAAGTTCCATGTCAGTAATGCAGAACAGGGCACTTATGATATAAATCAGAAAAGTAGGGCAGTAGATTGACAGAATCCCCATTATTTTACCTTCTTGCTTCAGTGGATTCAATGCAGGGACCTACCGTTCTTGCTCCTATCGTTCCAGTTCCCTATCCCTGTGATGATATCACAGACCCTGACCATGTTGTCTCCACTCCACTCCACCCTCCCTTTTGTTTCTCAGAGTCAGCATACCAAGCTCCCCTGGTGTTGCTAACATCTAATGCTGCAGATTACGTTGCTTAGGGAATTATTATGGAACAGATTTTGTGTATATCCACTGCATTCCACCCTGGAGGTTACCTTCCCCTAAGAGGAGGACATATCAGTAAGTCACCTCCAGCAATCATTCCACACCCTTATCCAATGAGCACGTCAAAGATGATTCACTCATTGCACCCAAAGATTCAAGTCAATACTTCGAGGTACGTGTGGACTGTGGTAGTGAGACTGTAGGTCTGTTGGGTACTCCACGTGCTCTGAGCACAAGCATCTGCTGCCAGCATCGCTCTTCCCACAAGCCGTTGTGCGTGTAATAGCACTCCCTCGCATGACATGAGCTTAGGGTGTGACAATCTCTGTGGGCATCAGTCCTACCTCTCATGAACCAAATACTGAGTTCATCTAAAGAGGAATCACTTGTGTACTGCGATTTCTCTTGAGTAGTTCTTCCGGGAAAGCAGACTGGAGAACAGCTTGCAGGCTTGTTTTTGCTATTTTATACACAATTTTTTCTGGCAGATTTTCATCATGGAACCCTGAACCCTATGGGGTTTTTTTCAAGTTCTCAGAGGTTAGGGTGTATAGCATACTAGGGCTTGAATTTGTTAAGTAAAAGAAACATTAAACAGAATGTGTTTCCATGGAAAGAAGATGCTAAGGAAGAGAGAGAGAAAATTCCATAAAAAACAGAATTATTTACTTTGAGCCTTTTCCATTACACAGGGTCATCAGATACATCTTGGACTCAAAGAGAAAATTATATATTTTCAAAGAACCAAGAAAAGATTCCAAATTCCAAAATACAAGTTGGACTCTTACATCCTGCTTACCCACAAGAAAGCTGTAGGTGCATGAGGAGTAGCTGGTTCAAGCTTAGCTCACCTAAGATGGAGAAGAGAGTGACAGCAAAAGACAAAAATTTCAACAAGGGAGAATTTGGCTATTGCTTTCATATGGTCCTTTCTCCTAAATGCAGGAACCCCACTTTTGTTTAAATTAGATTCTCATCCCTTTGTTAGAAGTTGCATCAAAGTCAGTAGGACCCTGTCAGTAAATAAGGCCACAAGGATAAGGACCTGACCTTTAATATTCTGTTTCCTTTGAAATCAACATTCAAGGGTGGTTTATATTCCCCTCCGTTTTCCTCTTTTTCTTGCTTCATTGCCAAGTATCACATGATCCATACCTAATACATGATCTAATTTGAGGAGTGAGCATCTCTGACAAAACAGTGTGGTCTGATGATTGAAACCTGGTTTTGACTTTCTATAGACATGAAAATCTGATGTTAACAGTCATAACAATTGTCATCTAAGCTTGATTGCTACCCTAATTTAAGTAAGCGAATGTGTTTGAGTTAATACCCAGATTTCATACAGAATAAGAAAACAGCTGAAGCACTGAAGTATTGTGATCCTGCCCCTCTCCTGCCTCTGCATTTTAATATCCAGACAGAAAGTTCTGGGGCACTGGAAAGTATGGAAAAGGGGGATGATGCCATGGAATCATGGAAAATGTTCCTCACATATACCATCCAGATGTGCCAGAGCTCCATGGAACCAGATGGTCTTTTATTTTTAAACATAAATAGTTGAACAGATGCTTTGAAAGCTAAATGTGGACATTCCAAAGAGGAACAAGCAATGATTACTCATCTCTCATACTCTCCATACCTTTGCATTTTACTCAGAATATGTGATATTCTGTAGTCCTGTTGGCGATTGAAAAAACCCAAGCTGTTCTTTCTAGGTACCATCTATAAACTGTTTGGGGCTTACGCAGCGATCAATAGGTGTCTCTGGACCATCTTTGCGCAAAGCATCAGACCACATTAGCTTAAAGTCTGTGAAGTGAAGTAGGTACCAGCAGAAAGGTCAGCACCTGGGTGGCTTACAGCACACTGCTACACATCTGGTTGTGAGGAAGGGAAATTCTGGCCTAAGACCATGGAGGCTTAAGTCCTACACTTAAAAACATGTTCAATCACAACTCTATTGTTTTGTTGCCCGAGTACAAGAAGAACATAGACAAACTGGAGCAAGGTCAGTGGAGGGCCACTGGGGTGGAGCACTTGCCCACTGAGCAGAAGCTGAGGAACCAGGGCTTGTCCAGCCTGGAGAAGGGACGGCTTCAGGGGAATCTAACAGCAGCCTCCCATATCTATGTGGAGATCATCAAGAAGACAAAGCCAGAATCTGCAGTGGTGCATGGTGTAAGGATGAGAGACAATGGGCATAAGTTGAAAGGAGAGAGATGGCTGGATATAAGGAATAACTTATATTGAGATTAAAAGCAAAACATTAATTGGCTTCCATACAGAGTTTAAATCTCCCAATATGCCCATTATAGCTTGCGGTCATTGTCCCAAACTGTTGTGACGCAGTTTAACATTGTCAGGAGGACAGCAAATGAAAATAGCATCAATTTTGCTCAATAAAGCAAAAATGGGTTGCCATCTATTCTGAGGCTGAGTGTGGCTAGTGGTTACTGGCCTGAGATAAGGTTTCCCAAACTCTTACCTCCCTGATCATTGCAGGTTAATTAGAACCTGAAGACTGGCGCTCCACCACACTGAAAGAGATTGCAAAAGCTGTAGGAGTATGTTTAATAAACTGCACTGGAAGTTTATACATGTTTATTTCTATCAGCTTGTGTTTGTATTAAAGAACAACACAATTTAGCTCTATCTAACCTAGTTAAGGGGAAGATTTATCTGATGCTGGTATCAAACACAATTAGTAAGGCTGAAAATTACTATTCCATTGATTTCACTTTTTTTTTTTTTTCTTTTGCTTAGTGGAAGCTGCAACCAGGTTTTATGTTGCCCCTGACTGGGCTCAACATAAGTCACATCACCGTGCATGTAGCAGCACACTTTGCTGCTAGCCTTTCTGGTTCATTGGGGAACATTTGAATGTGGAGATAAGGGAAGTCAGCTCAGGTGCTGTCTTCTACTGCAAATCTTTTGAGTGCAGAAAACCATATTTGCATAAGTGGGCAGTTAATAAATCCCAGCCCTTGACACTTATTGACTAAAGCTCCAGAATAGGTAGATCCATTGCTGGTGGCTTATTAAAATAATAAGCTGAAAGGAAATCCCTGTCTCAGTGCTTAAGATCTGTGATCTATCAGCTCTGAGATCTGGCAAGGAGCTAGAAACAGGTTAGGTTAACATTTCCCATTGGAATATATTTTTTAAATAGAAAAATGTGTTTTCAGTGAACAAAACCAAATAAAATCATAAAAATTTCCTGTGTACTAGGGGAATAGCTCAACTCTTCAAAAAAATTCTATTGAAACTTTTTTATTATTATTACTATTATTATTAGTTTTATTGGTGGGAATAAAACCATATTCCTGCTGCTTTTCAGGACTCAGGAAAACAGCTCACAGTCCTGAACTGTGCCACCTATTCATAGGATGATGTTGTAAAATTAATTTTCCTCTGAAATTCCCTATCCAAAAAACCCAGGAATGTTGATCTTCACTGCTTATGGGCTGTTGAATGATAGAAAACACTGAATGTCTATGAACAATGGTTGCTGTAAAACTGGGAAATGTGAAAACTGAACAGTTAAAACTCTTACCAGAGTTGTGTCGTTGCGAAGGATGGTATTGGGTTTTGTTTGTAGATCAGCTATAAGAAAAATTTCCAAAAAAAGGATTCCAGGTGAACCAGGCTGTCTAGACCTGCAGCCTGAAGGCTTCTCAGTACTAGGGTCTCCTGGCATCTCAGTTTTCAGGTTTACAGCCCTATAACAGCAGCTAAAGAAAACTCAGAATTCATATTCTTGACATTTTATTGGTTCTTTTTCCAAAATGAGAGAGAGATATCCCAGATGCACTTTGGAAAGCCTCCTCCCAAAGAAGAGGACAAGGATTTGCATTACAGGTAGAGGAGGAGACAATCATGTCCATGCTGGGTGGTGGTCCATTGACTTACTCTTCTAGAATAGGATGGATAACTTCCTTTGCATTAAAGAACATGTGACTTTTTTTATCTTGAAATTCAAGAAGAGATTAAACTTGAGCGACTACAGCAGGAGCCTCTCCAACTCCAGCAACAGCAGAAAAGTCCATTTGTCTCTGATTTTAGGATTTCCCTAGGGCTGGTTAGTGCAGCTCCCTTGCAGACAGGAATACTGAAAGGAGGGACAGCAGTTCTTTTTCATTTCCTATATATATATATATGTATAATCTAGATTTAGTTTGTGGATTTTTCTATGTCCCCAATTGACTGGAGCGAATAATACTCTTCCTGTGAAGAATTACAGAGCTTGAAAGAGGGAATCACCTGGCATATGTCTCCTTTCCAGTCACACAGATGGAACCTGCTGCTCACAAGTTCCTTTCACCTTTCAGTCACATGCCGCTATGAAAATATGGACTCTGTTTAAAGCATTAGTGCAGCTGATGGACACTTTAATGAAGGCTTTTTTAAAGCTTTGCCAAACTGCTTTTGAAGCAGTTGACTGAAATGTCAGAACTTCCTCTCATTAAAACTCCCACTTCAGCTACATCCCTTGTGTTTCAGAAAATCTTTTTTCACCACTTCCACTCAGATACCAAGAATAACTTACTGAAAAAGGTTACTTTCCCTCATGAAGACCTAATGCGATATATTCCACTGTGACAGATAGTACTTCAGATTTATGTTTATTTTTTGATTCTGGGCAGTAATATTAAGTTACAAGCCATGAATCACTGTGTGTTTTTCTTTTTCCATTTTCACAGCTGAAAATTAATTAGCTTAGTGAAACATTTATTTATTTATTAAATCTTGAACTGCCTTGGTTTCTACTCATGGACTTGAAGACAGGGGCTGGCTGAATGTTTTCTCAGCTGTATTGGTCCTGATTTTTTCTGCTAGAGCTGGCTGCTGGGTGTTGAAGCCCATTGTGCCATGCTAGATCTAATTCTGCTCTACTAAGGGTTGTGGGATGCTGCCTGCAACCTCAGGGAACAGCCTCTGTATTCTTAAAGCTAGGCAGGTTGTCATCAAAAAGCTCTGGAAAAAAAATTCCATCACCACCTGGATTTAGGGATGATGCCTCCTAAATTTATGCCCCTTTCTTACTCAGAAATTGGCCGTTCCAACAAAGCTTTGCTAATATGGATTTGACACAGAAGGAAAGTTTATAATCTGGGTGTGTATGGACTGTGTGTAAGAAAGACAGCTGTTGTGCTACAGCTTTGGAGTTGCTGTTCCCTTTGATTCTCCATCAAATTTGGGATAAAAATATTCCATCACTGCTTTTTCCCTTCTTTTTCATCAGTTGACTTGTAATTTCATTTTCAAACATAAACTCATCACTCTCTCCATCTTCATGACTCATATGCCAAAGTTATCAGATCTGATATTTTAATTAAGACTCCAATAATGACACATAAGCCAAAATGAAACCCATTTCAAGCTCCCATGATTGCTAGCACTACAGGACAAACAGATCAGTTTTCTGGCATTAGGCAAATAGGACTCTGCAAATACACAGGGAGAAAACTTGCTGAGTAAGAAAACCTTGCTGCTACCTACTCACTCTCTCAAGCAGAATTGCACTCTTAAATCAGAGCCAAAAATTATTGAAAAGACTTCGGAAGTAAAAATAACTTCAGCATATTTCTTCAGTTGAGTGTTTTGATAGAAATCTACTCTTCCTGTCTTTGAAGACACTATTTGTTAACCTTTTCTCAATATAAAGCTTCTTTTTCTAATGCTGTGGAGAAAAAAATATTTACATGGAGCCAAAGAAAAGAGAAAAATCTCCTGTTTCTTTAAGAGATGCTTTCCTAAACCTTTCTAGAGCAAATTTGCTTAGTTTGTCCATTTATCAGCCTGTCAACACATCCTTTGTGTTCTAATTGTGCCATCTGTAGTTTTGGGTTTTTACAGTTGTCAGTATTCCAAAGACTGAGTTTTGCAATTAAGTTGGAGAAGGCAAGTACTCTGTAATATGTAAACTTTGGACTAGCACAGCTGAAGGGGAGGGAATACTTGGAATAAATGATAATTGAGAATTTATTCCAAAAGAAAAACATCTTACAGGTTCTCTTGTTTTCCGAAACACCATGTTAATGGGCAGTGTTTGGCTTTAATTATGTCAAGATAAAATCAGAAAATCACTCAAAGCTGTGAGCCATGACTGTAAACGATTCTTTCCTTTGTAGATTCAAATGTCAGTGCTGCTATAGATTTTGTTCCATATGCAAACAATGGTGTATATGTATGCATCCCAGTGTCCTCACATAGGCTGTGGTGTGGCTGTTTTATTCCTTTCTGGTTTACTCCAACTTTGGAAAATACTAATGGATCCCCTTGGGAAGTATGAAGATGCTGCTTAGCTTTTAAAATCTTAAAATACCTGTATGAGCTGCCAACAAGACAAGATGCAACTTATGATGCCGAGGACCACTGTACAACCATTTCAAAGCTCCATGCACCCTGCTTATTTGCTTTTGCTTCTGGGTCCCAGGATTAACTATCCAAGGTAAGTCGTTTCTCAAAATCGGGGTCCCTTCCTACCACCAAACCTGGTAAGAGAATTAAGGAGGTTTGGGGAACCTGCTCCGAGGTCAGAGGAGGGACTCCTTTAGTGGCAGAGGCAATTTAGGCATATCCTAGATGCGGACTATGGACTTAACTGTGATGGCAACTGGTAATCTGTTCTCACTTTCTGAATCTCATGTTTTGCAAATACTGTACCTATTTTTGCACAGTGAGGGACACTGTTCAATGTATGTTTGCTACATACTCCTCTGCACATGGACAGTTGGAAGTTATACTTTTTTACATGTTTTCTAGTACCCGGGTTTTTGTTTGTATGTGGAATATTTCATTCCCCCTTTTCAGTCCCAAACCTAGACACTGGTAAACATCCAGGAAGGAGACATAAGTTACACCCATTCCCAAGCCACTTCACCTCACACCCACTTTATCTGCTTCAAGGAAGAAATTAGAAGAAACCTCACTCCTCATTTGTGTGTGCACAAATGTAAGTTGCTACTAACGACTGTTCCTCCTAGAAGACAAGGGCCTTCTCCTGCATCAGGAATGCTATTCACTCAAGTTGTAGTATCTAGAGCTGTGGATTTAAAAGCTTAAACTTTCCTGATGATCTAGATAGAGCACTCTGATATTGAGTTATACATTTTCTGCTTTTTCCATATATTAAATTATTTTTGTAAGCTACTCTGGGGCTGAGAAGTGAAGACCTCAAAATCTAAGACATGTTGGAAATAACTCTTCATCTTTAATGCAAAGATGATGTAATCTAGTATTTTGCTTGTAACTCAGTTCTTTCATAATGTTTTGATGTGCTTAGAAATTTGGGACTGTTTTTTGATGAAGGCAACTATTGGCAGGGTGCTGTTATTGAACCACCATGGCCTGAGATGGGAAAGATTTCTTTGGTCATCTGTTCCTTCTCATTGCCAGGACACCATTAGTCTTCATTATTGCACATTTGGCTGATGTTTTGTCCTGTTTGGTTTTCTTCCTGCCAGACCATGAGTTTTGAGATTTTTTCCTGGGAGATGATTATTGAGGCTAATAAAGCTGTAAAATTAAATTAAAATTGAAGCTATTCAATTGCGAAACTTTATGTTTCCCATGGATGTTCATGTGCTTACTGGCTTAAGCTGTGGGTGCTTAGTTTTGGGGCTGGGTTTTTGGGGGTTTTTTTTGAAGTGCACTTAACATTTAAAAAATAGCAAGTAACCAGATGTCCCTCAGTGTGGGTGCTGCAGATCCTGCCTCATCAACCTGGGCATCGCTTTGTGAGTTGTAATGAGAGCAGAACCAGGATCCCACAGGCTTATGCTGATCTCACAGAATTATTGCCACCTGGAAGAACAAACCAATGGTTCAGAGCCAGCTCACCAGGTCACCATTTCAAGCTCAGCCAGAGAGGCTGTAGGTATTATCACCTGACAGCTTTTTGGCAAGCAGACTCTCTACAACATGAGCTGATGGACTCTGGCCACTCCAAAGAGGTACTCATATTTTAGAGAAATGTCCTCAGATAGCCCAAACCAGCACAAAAAACATACACAAACCTAACCCAGTACAGAATACGTCTGGCCAGTTATATACACCCAACAAATGCTGTTTCCTTACCCAACAACTAAAGCCTAAAACATGCTGATAGCCACTTGCTTATTATAGACCAGCAAGCTCAGGGCAAGGTGATAAAAAATGTGAAGACAGGACATCATCCGAGGAAGAGGACAAGCTTGGGAGCTCGGCCTCATTGCTGGAGAAGCCAGAAAGAACTGATGCCACTGTTCAGCCCAGTTGCTTCAGAATCCCAGTTTTTCCTACAATCTGGAATAGGGCAGCAAAGGGTAGATCCTGCAGATGGAGACAAACCAAGCAAAAAAGTTTTTCATTGAATTTTTCTACAGTATATGTCCCTGACATAACCTGTCAGGGACAGGTTATGCAGAGGTAAGGACCTTCAGTTCTCTTCCATTTATTTCCTTGTTATAGGATTGTGGAGGGCTTTGCAGCTTCTCTCCAATCCCCCAGTGGATGCAGAGAACTGAGAAGAGCTGTGGCATGGCATGGTAGGAAGGGACAGGTTGTGGTTCCCCCAGTCAAAGTCCTGTGCCACTGACCGATGGAATCCCAAGGGACCGTTGCATGCACATACCAGCACTGCTTCGGCTCCGTGGTTGTATTATCCTGACGCTGATATTAGATATATAAATCCATAACAGAAACCTTGTAACACCACCCACTGCATCCTCTCAGGACAGAGATTAATCTGTGAGCATGCTTTGTGTTTTCAAAACTTTTAAAGACAAGACTCTTATTCAGTTCTTTAGCTTTGGATATTGCACATGTAACTTTGAGGCAAGATCCCAAGAGAAAGTAGTAGCTGTGTCTGCTGCTGAGACTTCAGTCTTTTGGGGAAATTAAGCAGGAGACATATTTCAGTCACAGTTCCTAATACTGCAGCCTCTTAACTTTGTCCTTTGATTAAACTGTAAAAACATTTTCCCGGAAGGGTCTGCCATGCTCTTGTCCTAACAGACCCTGTGGCAGATGGGAGGTTGAGCCACTCCTGCTAAGCTGAGGATCTAACACCTACCTCTGCACCAGATAACATCAGACGCCATTTCTCTGTAGCCTTTACAGGGAAGATAGGATTCATAAAAGGTGAGTTGTTTGAAGCAGTGTTGTCTAAACCAAAATGAACCAACTATTTAAGTAACAGAAGGACCAAAGGATTAAAGCAAAGAAACTGGACATGCTGTTATTGTGCCGAGCACGAACAGTGCTCCACAAAATATCCCTGAGCTCTCCGAAGCAAGGGTACTCAGGACTTAAGTAGAGCACTCAGCCCATTGAAGGAGCAGGCTCTAAATGTGCTCTATTAAGATGATAGACACCAAAGAAGGTACAGAAGGGAGTATATTTTTAAGATGCCGGATTCTGAAAAGGTGTGAATAGCTTCATCAACAAATCACATTAATATTAATATTCATATTCTCATTTATAAAGAAATCGCTGGTGAATCAAGTTGGTTATCTTCAGAGCATGATGCAAAAATGTTTTGTTTAATCAAGTTTTTTTAACTGATTTATTAATCAAAAGCAAGGAAGCTCAAATAGTGGCATTGAGATCTGAATGAGTCAGTTCTGAAAAGATCAAGTATTGCAATTTTATTTTTTTTTTTTTTTAGCTGATGATGGTGTTTTATGTGGTTGGCTAAGTTAGCTCCCAAAAACTAGTGAAAAGAAGGGAATACCTGCAGGGTATAGGGAATATACTGCAGGCACTTATATAAAACTTTTGAGGTTGGCTTATTACTTCCTGATATGCCAAATTATGCCAAAATTAGTATTAGTGCACTAGCTGCACATTCAGTACAAAAAGGTCAAATGAATATTGAATCAAATAGATCAAGTGCAAAGGAGAATAGTACATGAAAACTGAGAGGAGCTGCATTCGGTACAAGTAGCACAGACTCCTACAGGAACATATCTCCATGTCTGTTTCAAATATGTGTATAAATAAAGCAAATCCTTGTGCTGATATTTATACTTGACAGTATCTTGACACCAGGAACAATTCTGCTTTAATCAATTTTCTGGGCCTTTTTCTTACTTTTCTAAATCACTGAAATGGAAGCTTTTGAGCCATGTAAGCTTTACAACAAGATTTTCAAAACTGGAGACTTAAAGAAAGATTCATGTATTTTTGCACAGGTATATAAACAAATTGTCGGATGTAAAAGTACATGCTGAGTACATTTGACAGCAATTTGCCCAAACAAAGATTTGGGGACCTCATTTTTTGCTACGTACAAGAGGGAATTAAACGCCTAGAGCCAGATTCTGAACGTGTAAACATCACATTTGACTCAAACCAAGTGGAATTCAGGTGTCTGAACTAGGAAAGGCTGCTTAGAGTTGCTGCTCTCAACCATCCTGGAGATCCCTAAGATAAAATCCCAGCTCGCTCTCAGTTTGAACTGCTGCCTAAAACAGCCTCAAGCTGACAGATGGCCTGGGGGCATGGTTCTGCCCCCATTGCAGTTCTGGCATGTACAGAGGGGTGCCTCCATACCCAGAAGCTTACATAGTCCCATAAGTACGCTTGGACCGTGTCTACCAAACACTGGAAGAAGGTCCTTACAGAAGATGACTAGAAGGGACAGTGTTATGCCTCCCATCTAAGTGTTATACAGTAGCTCACCAGGGATCAAGAAGAGCATGGTCTGGGGGAATTTGCATTCTTAACTTTACCTTCTGAGACCGGTTCTTTCACTCAATGGTCCTGGCCCCTACCCCAGGGACTGCTGGCCTTTGGGTATGGTACTAGGAACTGAAACTAGAACTGAAAACTCCCTACTCCCACCAGAGTAGAAGAGCAGTTTAACCATCAGGAGAGGGGCTAGGACACATAAGATGTCCAAGAGGATTGGTCACACCAGTACTCTGCCTGATCTGAACCCTTATGTTATGTAAATGCTTAACCCATGTAGCCCTTAGAGGTCTTGATGTTACCCCACACAAAATGATAGAAGTTTATCACCAAAGTACAACATGAGGTGCGTGTTTTTTTCTTTTCCATGTGCCTATTTTTTTTCTTTACTTTTTCCCCAGTAATAGTTTTGTCCCTGAATCCTGACAGGGGGGTTAGGGAGCACTGCAGTGTGTGAATTCACAGAATAAACTTCATTGAAGATTGCTAAGAGGGCAAAGAGTTTAACCCTTCCCTTAAAGCATCCTATTGGCTAAGTTTAAGAGCTCTCTGCACAGCACATGGACCTCTGTGACCCCTGTTCCTGGACGTCTAACAATAGCCAAGACTTGTATGAAGCCTGAACACCAAGAAATGCACTAAGGAGGAAGGTGCCTTATAGATAGGTAGCCCACAAATTCAGCACTGTTGATTATAATCAAGTTCCCCTTTCTGAACCCAGCCACCTTTTCCATAATCTTAGCCAGAACCAAGAACTAGCATTACTTCCATCAGTAAAATGAAATAACAGTTGTCACTGGAATAGGTCCCTAAGAAATGATGCTGTTCTCTTTCCAGACAGCCACAAAATCTGTGTTTAAATTCAGGCTGTGATGATGGGTAGAAAACCATATGCTTTTAACCACTTTCATTTATAAAAGTAAGAAAGAGGGACTATAATTGCTCTTGATCACAGACTGTGTCTCAAAGGTCTTGAGAGGTAGGATGTGCGTGCATTCACCTTTCAAGAGGATGGGAAAGTCTTTGTTTCACCTGAGTGACTTATTGATATCCAGGAAGAAGATATGAGCAAAGTCAACTCTTGATTCTCAAGTCAAGTGGGATTTGAGAGCGTGGGCTCTGTGGCAAGGGGTAGGTTGTATCTGCAGTGGGAGACAAGCAGAGTCCTCAGGTCTTTATATCTGACCTATACAGTTTTGAGTTTCTCTTCCTCTCTTTTGCCTCACTGAAAGATCTCTATTCTGTAGCAGTCACGTAAAGAGCCTAACTTTCTTTTGGCCCTTGCCCATGCTTAAGCTATTGAAGAGGAGAAGAAAGACAAGGTCTAGATCTAAGAGTTTTGAGAACAACCAAGTTGAATGCATCAGGTTTAATCAAAAGGCATCATTCTATTTACTTCACTGGGCATGGGATCAGACACCATCTGAAATAATGAACTAGGACTCCCAGGATAAATTGTCCTAGCATTCTTTTCAGAATTTTTGCAGGATTTTAAGAATGCTAAGGGAAGGTGACCCACAAAGCCTAGTAAAGAGAAGAATATCATTGCACAAGGAAAGATAAAACAGAAGCACATCCATCAGTTGAGTATGGTTTAATTAGATGAAACCCAAGATGTATCGGCCATCATTTAAAAGATACTCTGCGCGCTGGGGGATGAGGAGGTGATTTACAAACCCATTGTTTGCAAATGCAAATGCAAGAAAAAGAAAGGCATGTAAGCAAAGCTTTGTGCTGCATTTGGAAGTCTAAACAAGGCAAGTAATCTAAGTTTGGATTAGAAATCATGATACTGAGATAATCCTTTATTTGAAAAACGCAAGACTCTTAGAAGAGGCTGAAATTTAAAGATCTATTATTTACTAATATGAATGTAAGAGCTCTTGAATATTAAAGAGATGAGAAGTTTGGGAACGAAAAAGATATTAGTTGTATGAGAGGGGACATATCTGTAAAAATAAATCAGTATTATTATACCTTACATTTCTTGTGATATGATACAGGAATTGGGAAATAATTTCCCTAAAGGAAGTGGCATATAATTAGTAGGATATGGTAGGAAGTTTAATTACATAGGGCTACAGTGACTTTCTTCCATGGAAGGTGAAATTACTGGTGTGTTTTGTGAAAGGAATATAGGAACTTTTCTTTATTTCCTAGGCTTATTAACAAAAAAGGTTAGAGAATTATTAAAAAAAAGACTCTTCTCAGGAATTTACATTCCAGTTTTAGGATCTGTCTGTTCCTGAGTTAGAAGAAAAAGATGTTCAGCAAAAGCAAGGGAGGCTTATTAAAAAGGATTAAAGTTTATTTTTGAAACTGAGCATATTAATGGAAGGTCATGACATCAGTATGAATGTGGTGTAACCTGGCAGGCAGCTAAACACCACACAGCCACTCGCTCACTCCCTTGCAGTGGGGTAGGGGAGAGAATCGGAAAACAGTTAAAACTCATGGGTTGAGATAAAGACAGTTTAATAGGACAGAAAAGGGAGGGAAAAGAATAATAATGATAAAAGAATATACAAAACAAGTGAAGCACAATGCAATTGTTCACCAAGCACTGACCAATGCCCAGCCAGCCCCCGAGCAGCAGGCTGCCCGCCCCCAGCCAACTCCCCCCAGTTTTATTGTTCAGCATGACGTCCCATGGTCTGGAATACCCCTTTGGCCACTTTGGGTCAGCTGTCCTGGCTGTGTCCCCTCCCAGCTTCTTGTGCACCCCCAGCCTCCCCGGTGGTAGGGCAGTATGAGAAGCTGAAAAGTCCTCGACTTGGTGTAAGCGCTGCTCAGCAACAGCTAAAACACCAGTGTGTTATCGACATTATTCTCATCCTCAATCCAAAACACAGCACTATACCAGCTACTAGGAAGAAAATTACCACTACCCACCAGACACCAGGACAATATCTATCCCTTATTCTATACCATCTACATCATGCCGAGGTCCCACACTTTCCAATATATCCCAATTAATCACTACCACCTTTCCTCTCTTTTGATACATACACAGAGATATCATTCCCTTAGTCTACGGGCCATCCCTCTAAAATGTCCTTTGAGTTCATTTAGTCCAAGACATTGGGCTCCATCTGTCATAACAGTCATTCAGGGCAAGAGAGGTGGTGTGTAGTGTTGGACTGTTTCATACTGAAGCCAGTTCTGGGTCAATCACTGCTGCACTTTTCTCAGTTTCATCAGAATTCATTCTTCATTAATTTGGGTAATTCTTACTGTAATACTGTTGATATGGCATATAGCAACCATAGTAGTGATGACATATAGTATTATATAGCGATTAACATTATACAATTAAAATCATTGGCTATTCTCACCTAAAATCAAACCCCCTTGAGGCACACATCCGACTTCTCCATCCTTTCGCATCACCCACCAAATGCACCCAGGTCCTTGAGCAAAAACAATCCCATGAGTGGGTTTGCCTTTGCCTGAGGCAGGAGTAACCCAGACTGTTTTCCCTAATATATTTTTCATGTGCACTACAGGGACTTTATCTTCTTCTACAGTACGTAAAAGTTCTAATTGGGCAGGGCCAGCTTGATTGGCAGATCCTCTGGTGTTGACTAACCAGGTGGCTTTTGCTAAATGCGTGTCCGATGTTTGAAGGTTCCACCTCCCATTGCTCTCAATGGAGTCTTTAACAGTCCACTGTATCGTTCAATTTTCGCAGAGGCTGGTGCATGATAGGGGATGTGGTATACCCACTCAGTGCCATGCTCTTTGGCCCAGGTGTCTATGAGGTTGTTTCAGAAATGAGTCCTGTTGTCTGACAGAATTCTTTCTGTGGTGCTCTGTCGCCCTAAAACTTGCTTTTCAAGGCCCAGGACAGTGTTGTGGTGGCATGGGGCATGGGATATGTTTCCAGCCATCCGGTGGTTGCTTCCACCATTGTAAGCACGTGGTGCTTGCCTTGGCAGGTTTGTGGGAGTGAGATATAGTCAATCTGCCAGGCCTCCCCATATTTATATTACAGCCATCACTCTCCATACCACAGGGGCTTTAATCACTTGGCTTGCTTGATTGCAGCACATTTCACATTCATGGATAAATTGTGCAATAGTGTCCATGGTGAAGTCCACCCCTCGATCGCGAGCCCATCTATATGTTGCATCTCTTCCCTGATGGCCTGAGGTGTCTGTCATGAGCCCACCGAGTTATAAATAATTCACCCTTATATTGCCAGTCCAGATCCACCTGAGACACGTCAGTCTCGGCGGCCTGATCCACCCGCTGGTTGTTTTAATGTTCCCCAGTGGCCCAACTCTTGGGTACGTAAGCATCTACATGACGTACTTTTACAACCAGGTTGTCTACCAACAACAGCAATATCTAGCCACAGTGTGGCAACCCAGATGGGTTTATCTCTGCGTTGCCAGTTGCTCTGCTTCCATTGCTGTAACCACCCCCACAGGGCATTTGCCAAGATCTGTGAGTCAGTATAGAGATAGAGCACTGGTCGCTTTTCTCTGTCAGCAATGTCTAAAGCTAGCTGGATGGCCTTCACTTCTCCAAACTCACTTGATTCACCTTCTTCAGCAGCTTCTGTGACTTGTTCTATAGGACACCATCCAGCAGCCTTCCACCTCTGATGCTTTCCTACAATACGACAGGACCCATCAGTGAACCGGGCATCTTGCTTCTCATTTTTTGACAGTTTATTCTACAGTGGGGCCTCTTCGGCATGCGTCAGCTCCTCTTCCGGCAATATTCTGAAATTGTTGCCTTCTGGCCAGCCCATGATCACTTCCAAGATTCCTGGGTGACTGGGATTTCCCATACGAGTCCGTTGTGTGATCAGTGCGACCCACTTACTCCACCTGGCATCAATTGCATGATGTGTAGCGGAGGCCCTCCCTTTGTACATCCATCCCAGCACTGGCAGTTGGGGTGCTCAGAGGAGCTGTGTTTCAGTACCAGCCACTTCCGAAGCAGCTCAAAGCCCTTCATATGCTGCCATATGCTTTTTCTGTTGGAGTATAGCGGGCCTCAGATCCTCTGTATCCTTGACTCCAAAACCCCAGGGGTCAACCTCGGGTCTCCCCCAGTGCTTTCTGCCAGAGACTGCAGGTAGGGCCATTCTCCCCAGCTGCACATTTTTTACATCTTGTCCTGCCTGGACTGGCCCAAGGGCTACTGCATGAACAATTTCCCATTTCATTTGTTCAAATGCTTGCTGCTCAGGGCCCCATTAGAAATTGTTCTTCTTCTGGGTCACTTGACAGAGAGGGCTTACAATCAGACTGTAATTTGGAATATGCATTCTCCAAAAACCTAGAACATGTAAGAAAGCCTGTGATTCCTTTTTATTAGTAGGTGATGACACAGCTGCTATTTTGTTGATCACATCCATTGGGATCTGACAACGTCCATCTTGCTATTTTATCCCAAAAAAATGTGTCTCCTGTGCAGGTCCCTTGACCTTAACTTTCTTTTATGGCAAACCCAGCTTTCAGAAGGATTTGGATTATTTTCTGCCCTTTCTTAAAAACTTTTTCTGCTGTGTTGCCCCATACAATGATGTCATCAATGTACTGCAGATGTTCCGGACCTTCATCCTTCTCCATTGCAGTCTGGATTAGTCCATGGCGAATGGTGGGGCTGTGTTTCCACCCCTGGGGCAGTCGATTCCAGGTGTACTGGATGCCCCTCCACGTGAAAGCAAACTGTGGCCAGCACTCTGCAGCCAAAGGGGTTGAGAAAAACGCATTAGTGATATGGGTTGTGGTGTACCACTTGGCTGCCTTTGACTCTAGTTTGTATTGAAGCTCTACTATATCCGGCACGGCAGCACTCAGTGGCGGTGTGACTTCATTTGGGCTGTGATAGTCAACTGTTAGTCTCCACTCTCCATTAGACCTTCACACTGGCCATATGGGACTGTTAAAAAGTGAACGAGTTTTGCTGATCACTCCTTGGCTCTCCAGTTGACAAATCAGCTTATGGATGGGCATCAGGCAGTCTCGGTTGGTGCGATATTGCCGTTGGTGCACCGTTGCAGTAGCGATTGGCACCCCTTGTTCTTTGACCCTCAACAACCCCACAACAGAAGGCTCCTCCAAGATACCAGGCAAGGTAGACAGCTGTTTAATTTCCTCTGCCTCCAAGGCAGCTATACCAAAAGCCCACCAGTACCCTTTTTGGTCCTTGAAATACCTTCTCCTGAGACAGTCTGTGTCAAGGATGCACGGAGCCTCTGGGCCAGTGACAATGGGCTGCTTTTGCCACTCACTCCCAGTTAGGCTTACTTCAGCCTCCAAGACAGTTAACTGTTGGGATACCCCTGTCACACCAGAAATACAGGTGGGTTCTAGCCCTTTATATTTTGATGGCGTTAGGGTACACTGTGCACTGGTGTCCACTGGAGCCTTATACTCCTGTGGGTCTGATGTGCCAGGCCATCGAATCCACACAGTCCAATAAACCTGTTTGTCCCCTTCCTCCACCTCGCTGGAGGCAGGGCCCCTCTAGTCCTGGTCATAGTATTCGTTACTCACTTCTTGTAAATATGAATCAGAAGTCCCTTTATTAAGATCAGAAGTAAGATCAGCCGTTCTACTCTGTTTGGGGAACTTCCCACTGGAAACTGGAGCAGCAGGTTTCCTGGAAGAACCCCCTTTTGTGACTGTTTTTCCTGGCAACTGATGTATGCATGCCTCTAGGGTCAAGGTAGATTTTCCATCCCACTTCCTCATGTCCCCTCTGTGGTCATCCAGGTAAAACAACAGGGTGGCCTGTGGTGTGTACCCACTATATCCTCTTTCTTGAGCAGAGGACCACTTACTCCTAGTAGCTGAGATACTGGTCCATACATGTGGGGAGTAGGGCACACCCTCTCTGAATTGATGGAACTCCTGGGACAGTTTCTCCACGGCCAAGATGAAGGCCTGTAGAGAGGAAGAGAGACTTTCTTTGTATTGCCAGAGTTGGCCAGCCAATTCATCCACTGTTCGTCCCTCTCCGTCTTTCCAGGTCATTACTGCCAATGAGTTGGCATACAATGATGGTGTGTTCTGTACAAACTTCCGCCACATGGGTCATGTGCATTGGACTTCATCTGGATCTCTGGGTAATTGTGTGTTGTCCAGCTCATAAGAAGTCATCTCTAGCACGGCTAATTCCCTCACCAAATACCTCTCTCCATGGTGGTCCACTTGCCTGGGTGACATACAGTGTCTATCTTGAAGGGGTGCCTTTCCTTCACATCCACCAGGAGTTGTCTCCAGAGACTGAGGGCTTGTGTCCCTTTTCCAATCACTTTGCCAATGCCCCCTTCCTTCCCTAGAAAGGGATCACAGCTGCTTGGCTTTCCTACCCTCTAATTCTAAGCTACTGGCCCCATTATCTCAGCATCAGAGCAGCCAGGTGACCATGTGCTCACTTGGATGATGGGTGAAATCTTTCCGCATATCTCACAGCTCACTCAGGGATAGGGATTGGGTGGCTACTGCCTCGTTTATGAGTTCTGCTTTTTCCTCCTTCTCTTCCCATGATAGCCCTGCTTCTGGCTAGCCTGTCTCGTCCACTTCTTCCTCCTTCCCCTTCTTAGTAGGAGTTTCTTCCCTTACTAAACAAGCTAACTTTTGCACCCAATATTTCTTCTTGTGTATAGAGACAACTGATACCGGCACAGGTTGGTTCTCTGGTTCAGCTGCAGTACCTGTCGTGGGGGTTGGAGTGGCCTCAGTGCCTGTCATTTTGTCGCCAGATCCAGAGACCTTCTGTTCCCCTTGAGGGTACTGTGTAGTGTTGAACAGGGCTCGGTAGGCATGGGCCAGGCCCCAGCACGTTGCAGTGATTTGTGTGTCTCTGGAATGGCCAGGGTGACAGCATACCTTTTCCAAACAATGAAAACATCAGTGTGTTATCAACTTTATTCTCATCCTAAATCCAAAACACAGAACTATACCAGCCACTAGGAAGAAAATAAACTCTATCCCAGCTGAAACCAGGACAAAGATGTTCAGAAAAAGCGAGGAAGCAAGGGAGACTTATTAAAAAGAATTAAAGTTTAGTTTTAAAAGTGAGTGTCTTAATGGAAGGTCATGACATCCGTATAAATAATTCACTCCTAAGGGATCTGTCATTTCATCTGGCATGAAATGCCCCATTGCACAGCCAAGCCTCTCCCAAGCATGCTCAACATATGGGACAACAGTTGAAAGTGTTCATAAAAATAGTTCTACTGAAGCCATGCCCTTTTGGTAGAGAGATCTACCATCACGGCTGTCATAGTGGGGTTTCATCACTTGTCTTGCAGAGATCAAATAGGCAGAACTTGTTAAGAAGAAGAATATTCTTCCAGACTCAGATGTCTCAGTGCAATTAACATCTGAGTTTCTATTTCAATAGAGCACTTGAATTACACAGAAATTTTATATAGTGTGATATGAAGAGTTTCTACCCACATTCTGGAGGGCTAGAAGGTCAGGGCTGTATCATTTTTTAAAAAATATGACAAAAAATTGATGTGAAGGTTGTATCCATGTCCTGGTTTCAGCTGGGATAGAGTTAATTGTCTTCCTAGCAGCTGGTACAGTGCTATGTTTTTGAGTTCGGTATGAGAAGAACGTTGATAACACACTGATGTTTTCAGTTGTTGCTAAGTAGTGTTTAGACTCAGTCAAGGATTTTTCAGCTTCTCATGCCCAGCCAGCAAGAAGGCTGGAGGGGGACAAGAAGTTGGGAGGGGACACAGCCAGGGCAGCTGACCCAAACTGGCTGAAAAGGTATTCCATACCATGGGACATCACATCTCGTATATAAACTGGGGGGAGTGGGGGCAGGGAATAGCCACTTGGGGACTGACTGGGTGTCGATCGGCGGGTGGTGAGCAATCGCACTGTGCATCATTTGTACATTCCAATCCTTTTATTATTACTGTTGTCATTTTATTAGTGTTACCATTATCGTTATTAGTTTCTTCTTTTCTGTTTTATTAAATCATTCTTATCTCAACCCATGAGTTTTACTTCTTTTCCCAATTTTCTTCCCCATCCCACTGTGGCAGGGGGGAACTGAATGAGCGGCTGTGTGGTGCTTAGTTGCTGACTGGGGTTAAACCACCACAGTCCAAAAGCAGCTAAAATGGAGGTGTGAAGCCACCCTTGGGCGATCTCCCTTAACTTTTTGGTTACAACTGAGAGTGATTTTTCATCCCTGGGTTTTCAGAGAAGAAAGGTCTCTGGCAGAAGCAGAAAAGGACTGAATGAAAGTAATTGAGAAAGAGAGTGAACTGGAGCTCTGCAGGAAGACGGTTCAGCTCAAGGAAATTCCTACAGACAGAGATCTTTAGGCTCCCTGCCTCCATCGCAATGAGAGGGTACAGTACACTGCCTCCTTTCTTCCTACTGCGATGCAACAGCCAACTGTCAGCAGACAACTTTCCTTTTTGGCAGCACATGTTTTGCTTCAGTTGATTTTTCTGACGAGTAGCCTGCAAACACAGCGGATGCTTATGTTCACAGTGGTTTTATAAGCTTCCTACTTCCAATCCATTAAGCATGGTCTGTGAGAATGTGTGCACCACATCTTATTATACAAATAATGTAATCCATCAAATAATTCAAAAAAGTAGAACTCTTCAAAGTTTGTATAACTGACTTACTTATAAACTGTTCACTTTGTGGAATATGCACAGAAATCAAGTTAGCTGAAGAGCTGAAATCACACCATAAATTACGTATGAATCAAAGCAGACGTGGATGTACAAAAACAAACAGCCCCTCCTTTCCCCCAAACCAGAGATGGGGATTATACTTGAAAGCAGTAGAGCATCCAACAGTATGTTGTGGGTTGTGGCGTTGGATGTAAAGTATTGGAATGAATGTTCTTTGGGATAAAGGGGATTCAGCAATTTTTCATTATCATTAATCTCTCAAAAGCATGTCTAAGAGAAAAATAGCAGCCAGTAGCTAATTAGACATCTGCTTTAAAAAAACCCAAAACTCATGTTGTGTGGGTATTTTTCTATAGAATTAATACATGTGAAATGTGCCAGACAGCAGGGGCTGGAGATGGAAGCTCTCTATTTGCAGAGCAAATGCAGCCCCATGTGTGTCTATGCCCAGGCTAAGACAGTTGTTTAGCCTTCCACAAGTATGGCCCTTGCCAAAAAAACAAGATTCATTTTAGGATCCTCTCCTAAAACTAAATTGTGGCCTTAAAACCTTTTTCAGAAGAGCAGCCACAACTTGAGGTAGCACATGTGTGTACTACTGCCTTTATCTACATTTGCAAATGTAGAAGTAAACTGGCAGTGACACACTCTAAAGCCTGCTATTTCCCAAGCCTGCTAATTCCCATCCACATTATTTTCTAAAAGGCTATTCCTTTTTGAGAAACTAGCTCTCCTCCCTCCCAGATGAATGATCTAATTCATAGGTTTGTGGTCCCAAAGGTTTCAGACCAGAACATCTGAAATCTCAAAATGTCTGGTGGATCAGCATACACATCAGCAAGTTTTTAACTGCAGATACTGTGAAGTCAATATTGTTTCATGGAGCAGGTTGTGGAGGTCTCATTTATTACAGCCACCACTGCTGGGAACCTCCGTAGCACCAGAAGCACTGATCCTAGATGGACACTTTCCACGCCTCTGCATTCATGATATACCCACCACATTTCTTGGGATGGAATGTGGTGGGTATATAACCCACGTTATGTCTGCCTATCCTACATAGCAAAAGCCTTAATCTCTCCATCCAACCAATCACACATGTAAGTATTACTATAAAAGACAAAAAGTCCTACTTCTATTCCTCTTTCATACACACATAGGCACAAACCGGCACAAAACAGACTGTAAAGTCACCTTTTTCTACTACATAACAAGAGTACCGCTGTTGCCTGCTCCAAGGACTTTACTGCCTAAGGGTCATACCTTTGATCTAAAGGTGACACCTCTGATGTAAGGGTGAGAGATACACATCTAAGTAATGTGTATTGTTTAGGCTGTACTTCAGCAAGATAAGAATTATCACCTCACTATATAAAAATGTCTGTGTATATAATTTATTTATATATTTTTTTAAAACAAATTGGGAAATGTATCTGAAAATCAGGGGGGTTTTATCTACTCAAGCGCGGACAATGTAAAAGCATCACTGGGTTAATTAGTATGCCCCAAAAGACATTAGCATCACCTCCAGTAAACTGTGAAGTATTCATATATCTGTATGCCAAAGTTATTTGATGACTTTATTTCAAGAAGCTGCAATGAGAAAAAGTTAGAGAAATTACTTGTGAGATCAAAACTTGAAATATAAGCTTCATACCCAGGAGGTAACACTAATCAAAGCCTGATAATTATCAGTTTGATTCTGCAAAGTCTTAATTGTCTCCAAGTCCATGTCAGTTCTGCAGGATTTGCTGAGCCTCTTGCAGAACTGAAATCCTCTTGAAAAGCATGATTACCCAGGGACTGATTTTGTTATCCTTGTTGCTGATTTCAGTGGCACTGTTTGTGAAGTAAGGTGGTGGTGTGAATGAGCTACTTATACTGCTTTGTTTACATAAAGGAACATCTGAAAGAGACTCGGGCATAATTTTGCATTAAGGCTGTTTGCACATACCATGGAAACTGCTCTAAAGATCATCTCTAGTAGGCAATCTCATCTTTATAGAAACTACTCAAAGGCATCTTTCTGCAATTCACATTGTAATTTTCTTTGATCTTTATTTTCTTTTTCCCTAGAGTGCATTGCCCAAGACAGATATACCTGTTAAAATATGCTAAAAGAAATGCAACTTGAATAAGGACACTTACTTCTCTGAATGCAACGCTAGTAGGACAAGGCATTGAAAACCACTCAATGCCCTATTTCCCCAATTCTTCAAAGTGACTAAAAACCTTGTCAGTGACAAACTACTGAGCTTGACCTTAAAATTTGTTAGATGAAAATAAGAAACCCCCTTACAAACCTTGCTCCACAATACTATTTTTCAAGCAATGGGAGGTACAGGTTGCCACAAGTAGCATAAATATGATTGGATAATTTGCTGTCCTGTGGTTATACATAAGATGAAGTTTGCTTTTAAAACCTTGGCACCAATTATCTTTAGCTATTAATCTTGAAATTAAAAAAAAAGTAAATCCAACATTGCATCACAAATTTAGTGGCTGCAAAAACTTTCTGCCCTAATGATACATAGAGTCTCACAGATGAGAACTGGACAGGACTGTTTGATCAGTTAGTTTGACTTTATCCTACTATCAGGCACTTTTTGATCTTCTATTTCTATGCTGAGCTCAGTAAATTGCCCAACCAGTAACTTCCAGAAAATTTCCCATTCTTGATTTGAATGCATTGCAGCTGGAAAATCTTTGCAATCTGCTCCAGTGACTAACTGGCCTTGCCAATCAAAGTTTATTTTCACTATGGATTTCCTTGACATCAGTTCCCAGCTATTAGGCTACCTGAGGGGAATGAAAATTAAATTATCCTCTGTAGGTGATGGAGGCAGAAATATTACTACCATCATGCCCCATTCTGTTACATTAAATATAAGGACATGAACCCAATATTCCTATTGTGTAGGAAAATGCCTTACCAAAAGGCAGTATCCAGAGAACGCGATGTAATGCTCCCTATTCAGCCTGTGGTTATAGGTACATCCACCTAAAGAAGGCACAAAAATTGCTTCAATTAGTATGGCATAACTTAGACCAACCATAAGTACTGGGCTGATACCGCGTCAGGCATTCTCTGTGGTCCTTATCTAAATAATCTAAATAAGGACTGAATTGCAGAGGTGCCAAAGAGAGCGTCATTGCTGTCCCTTGCTGGAGGGCATGCAGAAAAGTGCTCGAGGGCCACCTAAAAGCAGTGACAATCTGTTCAGGGACAGGAGTAGATCCTTCTTCTGGGAGTGAGGGTCCGTCATTAGAAACAGTGGTCCCTTTCTCTTCTGCTTGTGAAAGTTTAAAGATATTTTTAAAGTAGCTGTGCTTTGGCTGATGCTATGGAGAACAGCAGCTTTTCAAGGGAAATATCACTGTAAAATCCTCCCCAAGGTAGCACCATGGCCACTTCAACAGAAATGATGGAGAAGCAACCCAAGGTGGAGGCACAGAGTGCCAGAAAACATCCCTCCGAACAAATACAAAATGAGAGCAAACCTCACTCAGCTCCCTGAGATTGATTGGGCCTCACTTTAAGTCCACTGATTTCAATTAGTACCCTGGAACTAATTTCTCCTCTGATCTCCAGCACACCTGAGCTGCCTTGCTGGTTTATTGGCCCCCTCTCCTTTGACCGTAATTTTTTCTGGCTGTGGACCAGAGGGAATATTAAGCACCTGAATTTCCAGATTTAATTATAGTGTTTAAATAATGATACAGAGCATTGATTCCATTTACTCACAATGGCACAAAACAGCTTTAAGTATTTAACACCTAGGGCACTTCCTGTCTCACTGCTCTCCATTTAATCACCTTCTGTCAATTAGAAAAATCCCTAAGAGGCTGGTCTGCTTTATACCATTAGAGAAACTGAATACCCCAGGCATTACAGCAGCTTTTATTTAGTGTTTTATGTCCTGGAGAGAAAGATTTGCTCGAAACAAATTAGATGGTGTATTTGAATCTTACATTGCATGCCTACAACTCACTCGAAAACTGCCTGGGGACTGGCACAGGCTGACCTGACTTTATAACCGGTGCATTTATAAACTCTTTTTTGCTGGTCTGGCTGCACAAAAGGGCTCTGAGGCAGGGGTACATGGGTCTTTGCAGAGAAATTAATGTCTAGAGGGCTCGGAGCACGTCTGATGCAGGGCAGTCACGTGTTTTGCCATACCGGGGGGTAAGCCCCATCCGGAATGCCGGCTCCTGAGTGCACTGCACCCTCGCAGCCCCAGGATACTGCCTGCAGGTATCTGCTGCGGGCAGCTGGTGAGGTCCTCTTGGTCCCCAGGTCCTGCGAGGCCACAGGGGTGCTGAATCCTGGGCGGCTGCTCTCGGAGCTGAGCTAGCCTGGGATGAGCTGAGAGCTGCCCACTCTCTGCTTTCCGAGCGTTTCCATCTAACTCCAGCAAAAAAGCCATCCCAGAGCTATAGACAACAGCAATGCTACAGCACGCCTATACTACAGAGCTTGGAGCTTTCTGGTTTAATGAGGCTAAGCAGGATGTTTGCTACCGCACTCACGCTTTCTCTTAAGGCTCCGGCCAGCTGAAATTCACTTGTCATGTTTCTGTACAACAGCAGCAAATCCCTCCATCCCTCCCTCTCTACCCTGGGCTCAAATCACACCCCATGCAGTGGTAGGTTCTCTACTCATTCTTCCTCCTCATCTCTGCCTGATGCTTTGTCGTGGTTTAACCCCAGCCAGCCACGCAGCCGCTCACTCACTCCCCCCCCCGACCCAGTGGGATGGGGGAGAAAATCGGGAAAAGAAGTAAAACTCGTGGGTTGAGATAAGAACGGTTTAACAGAACAGAAAAGAAGAAACTAATAATGATAATGATAACACTAATAAAATGACAACAGTAGTAAGAAAAGGATTGGAATGTACAAATGATGCGCAGGGCAATTGCTCACCACCCGCCGACCGACACCCAGCCAGTCCCCGAGCGGTGAATCCCTGCCCCCCCCTTCCCAGTTCCTAAACTAGATGGGACGTCACATGGTATGGAATACACCGTTGGCCAGTTTGGGTCAGGTGCCCTGGCTGGGCATGAGAAGCTGAAAAATCCTTAACTACAGTCCAAACACTACCAAGCAACTACTGAAAACATCAGTGCCATCAAGACCCCCCACATACTGAACTCAAAACATAGCACTGCACCAGCCACTAGGAAGACAGCCAACTCCATCCCAGCTGAAACCAGGACATGCTTGTATACAGTCACTTCTAAAGGTCATCCACAGAGAGGGTTTTTCTCTCCTGTACCTTCCCCCTCGCTGCTGTTGGTATCTTGCTTTCTGTGCCTTGCCAGCGCTCATGAACCCAGGGAAGCAGAAGGACCCTGCCTCAGGTCTGGCCATGTGGGTAGCACGTGGGAAAGTTTGGTTTGACCCTTCTGCCCCTGAAGTCCACGGCACAGCAGGGTTGTACTTGTATTTTCTCTGTTTCTCCAGTGCTGCCAATGACAGGTTGAGAGGAAAGGGAAGGGTTGGGACTAGGAGGGAAAGGCAGACACAAATGTATTTAAGTTTATGGCTTTCCCTTCTTGGGACTGAAATCACAGGGTTTCTAACCCACGTTTCCCATACTGACTTGACCAAACAATCCCCTTCTTGTTCTCTGTGCCACATTTGTTCAGCCGCTCTCCTAGGGGAGGCTAATTTTGCAACTCCCTTGAAATGACTAAGAGCAGCTTTACATTAATAACAGTGTCCTCTTGACAGCTCTTAATGCTGATTTGCCACGCTGCTGCGGCAGTGGTGCCAACACCTTACCCAGCAGTGGTAAAGCGGCGGAGCTGCAAATCCCCACCGCCACCTGCAGCGAGCAACATCCCATCCCTGGTGCCCTGGCTGGTCCCACCAGACCTGCAGAAGACAGGTCTTCCCTCACCCTTTGCCATTGCTAATAATGCAATAACGCCAGGCTGACGCTGCCCTGACAGCCCAGCGCAGGGCTCATTGCACCCATCTGGGAGACGGTTTTTCCTCCCTGCTCACTATTCCGACCACCACCTGTGAGCATTTGCTGCCGCAGCGCTTCACAATCGATCTGATTTGCTCATCTGCCCCCCTCAGGGAGAGATTTACTCTCTGCAAACATCTCTCTCCTTTCTGTCCTTACCTCCTCCAAGAGACATTAGCATATTTTTGAGCTCTCGCTATGACTAGGGGTGTCTCCTGTCACTCAGGGAATGTGCCATCAAGCTACAGACTGCTTTAATCTTGTTTAGCTTTCCATGCAAACACCCTCATGCTTTTATTTAATCCTTGGGAACATCTGCAAGTTTACTTTTAGCCTTGATGGTTCCTAATGTTTTCTACTATCTAGTGAGTGCTCTGCGCTCCCTTTGACTCAGTGGTAGGAGCAGAGCTGCTTGGACATGGTCATGTCCCTTTTTTTGGAAGTTTTGCTCCCCACAGGAGGGCAAGGAAATTCCTAGCAGATGCAGCTGCCCATTTTTCTGTTGAAAATGCCTTAGCAGGCCCTCTCTGAAATATGTTCAGTTATATCAGTCTGGTGTAGGTTATTCATCTGTTCCTATCCTTTTTCCTGAGTTTCTCTGTTATCTAAGACACCATTTACCGGAATTACAGTTTTATCTCTAAGATGAGACAGGTCTTCCTAGACCTGCCTTTTCTGGGCCATCACATCTTCATTACAGCTCTGGAATAATCCATGGAGTCTGAGTGTTGAAATCATGTCTAAATTCCCCATACCACATTATATCTTAGGCACCAAAAATACCTTCTTGTTGATGTGGTATTTTCCTCCTCTGAACCTGAACTCCCATCCTCCTTTTTACTAGCTGGTTGCTGGTTTTCACTCCAGAAAGATTTGGAGGCAGTAAAGTGGTTCATAATGTCATTTTTTCTATGTAACTACTTGCATTAGCAAAGAGATTTTTAATTCTCAAACATAATTATTAGTAGAAAGGTGGTGGGGAAAGCCATAATGTCAGCTTTCTTCGCAGCCTTATTCACCTCCTTATGCACCTCCTTCCTAAGAATAGCAACTCTGTTTGTTTTCCTTCTTTTTTTAAAACCATAGCTTCATATTGATGCTGTCATTCTTCCTACACAATTACTTTCAGAACAAAGGAGGTGTAAAATGTTCCCATTTCATTTGAGGGCATTTTATATTCACTTACCACTCAGATGTGAATGGCCACACCAGTCTGGAGAATCGTGGGCAAATGCCCACTCCTCCTCCTGCTTCCCAGGGCAGCTCTCCAACCTGAATTGATGGAGAGCTGTCACAGGGAGCCTGAGGTATGAACAAGCCTTTCATCTCAACGGAGGCTTGAATCTTAAGATTAATGTAGGTGGAGGAAAAAACTTTTCCCAAAAGGCTTAGCATGCTCCCATAATTTGTAAATGCAATTACTGTAATGGTATGCTCCACTCGGGATAATGTAATTTGCATGAGCAAGTGGTCTATATTTAGTTTAAAGAGAGGCTGTTTATTGAGTGTAATATGAGGCAGAAACTTTACAGATGCAGGCTACAGACCATGGCTAAAAGTTGTAATTGTCCTTTTTCTCTGAGTGCGTTTGACATCTCTGCCTCGCATGGACCATATTCTGCTTGGGCAAATGAAGAAAATCACAGGGCTCCAATTCCATGGGGCAACATGCAGCATGTGAGCTAAAGCTGCATACCGCAATTTTTCACAAGGTTTTTGCTGGAAAACTTCTCCAGAGTATAAAATAGTACAAAAAAATCAGACTCGTCTATTAGCTTTGAAAAATAGAAGGCACAGACACAGCAAATGAAAACTGGAATACGTGCATACGTGCAAGGCCTCCAGAGGAAAAGGCATGGAGGACTGCTGGGAATCAAATAAGGTTCAGGAAAGATCTGATAGAAATTTGTGCTCTTGGGAGGCTGAGAGGGAGACATCTATTGAGGTAACTTGCATTTTATTCAGGGAAAATTATATCCCTCTTCTTCCCTCCCATCTCCACGTGCATTCATTCCCTGTGGCCTGTGAGATTATATGTTGAAGAGGAATTGGCATAAAAAGCCAGATCCCCAGCTCTTTTCTCTTGCAATGTCCTCCTTACATTGAAGGGGTGGTTTTGGTTGGAGCAGAAGCTTGCACACATGGTCTCTGTATGGGCTTTCTCTGCCGGAGAAATTTGCTCCTTCGACTGGTTACAGAGAGGGCTTGCAACTGAGACAAAGGTGGGATTTCATCCTCTTTCATTTTTAAGATTTCTTTTTTTACATTACAAAAAGGACAAACTGATTTTTTTCTAAATGCATGAAGCTTTTTATTATTGTTGTTATTCCAAATTCATTTTGTGGAGGTTCACAAATTTCATATGAGTGTATTTTTATGTCCAGACAGAGCCCCTAGGTTTTATAGTGTAAGTGATGACACAACTAGCTAGACTAGCAGGCGCAGCAACATGGAAAGCCAGAATAAAAACAAAAAGCTATGGAGGCTGCATTCATAAAACAGAATGAGGCAATAAACCAAAAAGAAGCATTCTCAGAAGTTGGTTATTTCATTTCTGATGGCATCAGCTCCCACAAAACTGCCAGAAAATATAGACAGATGTAATTTTTTGCTACATAAGGTTTGTCAGATAATAAATATAAGTACTGCCACCCTCTCTGGAATTGGCTTTATTTGAGGGACCTGGAAAAAAAAATGTCCTTCCTGGGAAATATTTAAAACAGAAGCAATTTGCTACTGTAGAGAGACTTGTAATAATCACTTTGTTTCTCAGTTTTTCAGGGCACTCTAGTGACTAGTGAATCTTGCTTTAATTCAGTAACAAAAAAATCCCTCATCTGGGAGAAGAACAGACCTGGGACCAGAGATGAAAGCTGTTCTACTGTATGGCTTTGATGTGGACCATCGCGGTTTGTCCGAACACAAAGTTCAAAACTAGGTGCCCGGGTTTAACTGATCATTTGTTAGTGATGTAGATCACAGTCTTTGGATCTGGATCTAATGCTTCTCAAATTCTGAATAGTTCAGAAAAGTGGTTAAACAATATCCTATTTTTGCTGCTGTACCAGACAAAAAAAACCCAAAACAACCAAAACCCCATTTTTGAACTGTTTACTTCAATGTCTGTCAGACCAACAAGATTGGAGAAAGACGTGTGCAATGATCCCACAATATTCTGCTATTTTTTCTGTTTTTTTTTTCATTTATGATGCTTAGACCATGGAAAAAGAGACTTGCTAGAGATTTTATTGCACATATAATGAAAAAAGTACCTTTTATGTGAATTTATATTCTATATTAACCCAGATTGTTTAGGATAGTGAACAGGCTTCACAGAGCAGCTTGAAGATAAATGGACGATGAGGCGCTTGGGTAAAAAGATGTAGTGGGGGGCAGCGTTAGAAGCCACTAACTGGGACTGTGCAGTCACCAGCCTTTGCCTGCTTAACCAGGAGAATTGTAAAGCTCCTGAAGAAAGGAGGGCCTCACAAGCTGCTGGGGCTGAAAGCTTTTCTGGTTTAATTACTTAAAACCGTAACAGTGAATTGTTAATGGAATTTCAGTTTTGTTCTCTTCTGCAGATGTGTCTTATTCTGCCCGTACCACCACATCCCTGAGCACCTCCTCACCTCCTGGCACTGCACTGATGTCCCTAGTCTTTGTCACTCATGGCTCATTTTTCCCTTGGTTTCCAGAGAAGGTCGGTGTGAGAGTCTCAGTGTTATGTTTGCATGGTTTTAATGTCTGTTGTTCTTATAAACAGTTATGAAAATGGAAGAAGTTAGAAAAATGGAAGAAACAGGTTTTGGAAATGTCCCCTTGAGTCTTGGGGGAATTAGCTGCTTTTTGGGCTAACTCTGTTATGGCTGAGAGGCAGAGCCGTTGATCACATTTCTAGAATGGGAACTATAAGGGCACCACTCAGAAATGCTTGTGCCAGTCTGCTGTGTTCCTTGATAATGAGGACCAAGACTTAGGAGCCGGAGAGGCTAGAGGAGGTCTGAGGATGCCAAGGTAGCCCACCTCACTGCAGGGGCCACCGGGATGTCCTGTGCTAACTGGAGTTTCCACAGGTTGGTAAGCAGACAGCGGTCATCTAAGTGGAAAGTAATGTAAGTGTGGTTAACTGCATTCACATCATCATATGTTAAGAAGGGACCGGGTCTTCTAGCTAGCCAAAATACTGTGGAAACTAAGATCGGTGATGGTACTGAGTGTAACGTACTCTGCAAGGTGTAATATGTTCCTCCAGACACAGGTAGCTGTCTTCTGCTGTTGTTTTCTAATCATTATATAGGGACCCCCACATAAAGCACAGATTGTCACACTCTGGAAGGTTGAATGTTTTGATATATGTCTGAAAAGAGCACCCATGGCATGGATTCATCTGAATTCTCTGACTACATGGAGAGAGAGGATTTGACTGTAAAGGGTTTGTAAAGGACGACCTGCCAAATGTTAACTTCATCTGTGTAAACCTCTAGTTTAGACTGGCAAAGCCATCATTTGTTCCAGGGGAAAATTTGCTTTGTTTGGCATTAAAAGGAAAAAAATAAAAATAAAAATGTTTTGTAGGTCACTGAAGTTCATAATTGCTGAACTGAGAGTTCAGATGTCATCTGCAATCAAAATATCTTCTCTGTTCATTCTGATTATGCGAAATATCTTCTTCTGATTCAAGTTACTATGTCCTGGTGCCAGGAAAAGTTATGATAAAAACTACAGTACTATCTAGGAAGTCTTCATGCACCTATTCTACAACCACAAGCCACCCAGTCCTTCATTTCAGCAGATCAAACCCGAGAAGTCAGTAGGGCTATCTTTCTCCATGGATAACACTAAAGGGCTAATTAGCAGGGGAAAATTTAGGTATTTCATATTTAATCCAGTAAACAGATATGACATACAGGCAAGTTAGCAAGCACACAGAGCATTGTAATAGGAGAAGGAGAGCCATGGAAAGTGTCTACAATATTCCAATCATGTCTTTATCTTGCAGCCTTTCTGACATAATTAAAATTTGTTAAACAATTTATAGGTAATACTAAGTCTGGATGAACACAAGTCTATAAATTAGGTTTTCCCATCAGATAAACTGTCCTCTGTGGTTTGTACTACGTTAACATCGCAACATTATTCCCTAGCATAGGCTGCAGGATGTAGACATTCAACCACTACCCTTATCCAAAACAATTACTTCACATACCAGAGAGTAATGAAGGAATTGTGAAATGTTTTCCCCTTTAGCTGTAACCAACAATATCAAGAAAGATCAAAGGAAGGCTTTTCCCCAGATGTCACACTCCATTTCCACTTCATTTCCCTTTGCTTGGTTTGATTGATGCTCCAAGCTAAGGAAAAGAGCTTTGTTTTTCTGAGCTGATTTTCTTTCTCCAGTGTAAACAAGCAGAGATGAGTAGAATGGGTAGCACAGGAAGCCAACAAGCTAAACTCAAATGAAGGATATCACAGCTGAGCACACCCCAGAGTCCTGTGGGGACAAGAAAAGCACCAACATCTCCAAGGTTGGCCACCCACACCGGTGGCCTGATAAATACCCGAAGACGTAGGCTGTGTGTGGCAACCCTATAGCATGTTGCAAGTATAAACAGTGTACTGTGTGCTTACTCCTGCTTTCCTGGAGATGGCTGAACGCCTGCCTGCCCATGGGAAGTGGTGAATCAATTCCTTGTTTTGCTTTGCTTTGTGTGCGTGGCTTTTGCTTTACCTATTAAACTGTCTTTATCTCAACCCACGAGTTTTCTGACTTTTACCCTTCCGATTCTCTCCCCCATCCTGCCGCAGCAGGAGTGAGCGAGCAGCTGGGTGGTGCTTAGTTGTTGGCTGGGGTTAAACCACAGCACCGTTTTTGTCAAATATCCTATTGCATGCTTTTAAATTATGGCTGGAGGAGGCAGTGGGCCTGATGTTAACCGAGTGATTAGTGCACACCTCCAGAGACCGCAAGTTCAGGTTCATACCTCCTCCCAGCTTGAGAAGATTCTGTCCTGTGCTCCTCACAGTCCTGACGTTGCTCCACCACAGCCCTCTCGGCTCCTGCTGGGTCCAGTTTAGGACACTGAGGCTTTTGGCCGCTCAGAGGAAGAACAGGCAGAGCTGAGTCTGTGTCTCTTGTGGAGCCCATTGGATGAGGCTCTTGTTGAGATAACAGGACACCAATACCTCTCGAAAAAAGGGATTCTCCCTTACTGATAAGCACCTAGTGCAGGTGCAAGAGCAACCACTCAGTAATGTAGAATATAATATTAATATCAGTTAACTAGGAAAAAACCCACTAACATACAGGAATCCAATTTACCTTACATCCTACCTGGTGACTGAAGGGCAAGAAAAGGGTAAATATACATTTGATCATAAAAATGATGACAGTTTTCCCTAATAAAATGCATTACTGTCATCAGAACCACTTGATATATTTACAACCAAGTCTCCATCGTCCCTTTGCATCTGCTCTGATTTAATTATGATGGTTGCACCAGTCTGTTAATATCGTTTTGAGCTGGCTTAATTTGCCTTCCGTAATTTAGGCAAATTACAGGAGGTGAGAAGGATTGAATGAGTAACCTTATTAGCAGAGAGACCTTCTTCAGGATGCAAACTGAATGAAGGTTAAAGAAAAAAAATTACAACAACAAAAAAAAGGAAGCTAAATAGTTCCAGATGAAACTCCCCCTTTTAGATGGCTGCTCTTATAACAAAGAGTTTATTTACTTGACCCCACGTTAAAAATCAATATTTTTATTAGAGAATTTTTTTTTTTTCTTTTTTGGGTCTTCAGGTCAGTATTTTGTTGACAGTATAATATATGAATGTTGCTCAATGGCCATTCTTTGTATTTATGGTATTGTAGATCACCCTTCCACAAAGGAAAAGAACCATGTTTCTGAAAATTACTATGTCCAAATCATAGTTTTTCTCCACATTTAAAAAAAAGAGACAGTATTTGTGGGAGCTTTTTCTTCTGTCTCTCTCACTGGTGTATATTCAAAGTAATCTCGTTAAAATGTATGAAATTACCTTGGCATAAAATTAATATGGGAGGAGATTTGGGCCCATGCTTTTTGTATAGATTCTGAAGTATCAAAACTGCCTCTGCTACATCAAGAGCTGCATTCATGTAATTCAGGAAAGGATCAGGTCTAATGCACTCTGATTATTCCTTTATCAATTTTCACTGGCAGCACTAGTCTATACTATTGAATAAGTTATTATGCTTTGATTGATTTTTCTTTCTTCAGGCATGAATTTTATATTTGAAGCAATTCCTGTAAAAGAAAGAAAAGCGATACCACAAAACATGAACCCCAACTTTTCAAAGGAAAAAGTTATTTGGTTAATTCCCATGGAAGAAAAATATGCAGTAATTTGTTCTTCTACATTTGACACTTAAATAAAGACCAGGGGATTTTTCAGTAGAGGGTTGGATTTTTATTCCAATTGTCTTTGTTTTTTCGTCTGTCCTCCTCACAGCAGGAATTGATGATGGCTGCTTTCAAGGAGAACTGATTCAAAACACACTGAAGACTCTGACAATCTCTCTATTGAATTCCATGAGTTTTGGATCAGGCCAAGCTGAGGTCTGCTTTGTTTTCTACGACTGCTGGTTTCTATTTTCCTAGATTTCAGCATGATGTAGCCAAATGTGCTTAAAAACGAACAGCCCCTCCTCTCTCAATGGCTGTATGTTTAGTTTGAGACAGACAATTGAATATGAGCATTTTAACTGAAAACCAAGACCAAAAATTTTTAAAACTGCATATTTCAGTTTGTGTTTGACAGTGCTCCAATGCTATCCCAGAATTCCTCGGTCTGTTCTGAACTTTCTCTCTACCTCTGACTTATCTCTGATTTTAGTAGATGTGGGCAATATGTAACTTTGCCACCTCTGTAGAAAATTGACTTGTTGGCCTAGCAAAACGAAAGCTTGGAAGAGACAAGGCAGCTCACCCACAAGGAAGCAATTACTAGGGAGGGAAAGGAGATGGAGAGCCATGTTGTCATGAGAATAAATGAATCGAAGGAAAAAAAAAATGGTCAAGACTGGCCCGAACTTAGCAATGATGGCAGCTGCTATCTTTGTTGCTATCATTATGGAGGAATTCAAAGTACAGAGGCTGTTATACTGGGGGGGACCCTTCATGCAAGCACATGGTAGTAGGAAGAAAAACAGCATAAAAAGTAATCAAACTATCTGTGAATATCTAGAAGAGAATGAAGTGGCAGGTAACTACAGACTTGGATTTGCCATGTCACTTCAGAGCAATCTAATATTGTTTGTGAATGACCAAGAGGTCTGGGTTGGGGAAGAAGCAGCAGGCACCATATATCCAGCCTCTAGAAGGCTTTTTTTTTTTTTGATGCTGCCTTGCACAACACCTTCAAAAGGTAGTTAGGGAAGAGTGGTCCTGAATGAGCCCTTCTTGTTTGGGCCTCAGAAAAGCTACTCAGCTGGCATTAAATGGTAGCTCAGTGTTTTAACTGGGGGAAAGTATCTTGTTTCCACCACCCCATGCCTTTCACTGGAATCCCCTCATTTTCCTCTCATGTCCCTGTGTTACAGGGTGTTTCTAGTTAGTAAAAGAGAGCATTTGTCAATTTAAAGCCAAGAAACAGTCGACTTCCATCATTCTTCCCTTCTCCACACATAACACGTGCAGCCCTCGGAGATTAGATTTGCTACATGCTTTCTCAATGGAAAGCAGTCAACCCAAAGAGATCTTGGAAAACTTCTGGTCACCAGACTGTAGTCAAACAGCCCAAACTCATTCATTCCCAGACATAAGCAAGCAGAAACTTAAGGTAATTACAGTTGACAGCCTTTATCAATTTGGGGAGAAATAACAAAGAAAGTTTCAAGTCTATCAAAACCACAGCGTTATTGAGGAAGTTAATTATATACACATAAAGATGTTAGTACATGGATAAGGATAAACAGTAATGCTGCCCTTCATGCAGTCCACATAAAAATCCTTGACAGCGTTAGACTAGAATAGACTACGTACAATTATTTTGTTGGTTCTGCTTTTCTGACATCATGTCATGGTACTTATATCAATTTTTATATTGTGGAAATAAGAGGATAAGTTCCCTTTAGTTTTATTTTTCAAGTTCTTATTCTGTATCAGAGGGGTATTTCACCATAAGATTTTACAGTCTGTTTATTTGGGGCAGGTTGCATATACTTGTAATGGACACATGTAATTTACTTGATACCAGAGAGACAAACACAGATATGCTGTATTTATTCAGGAATAAGACTTTTTTTTTTAATGATTCAACGCCTGTCCTGAATAAATAATCTTGCATATATCATTTGCTTTAAGATGGATGAGCTATTGCACCAATATTAAAGACAGTTAAGAATTACCCTCCACAGTATAAATCACCCGGTTGCTGTGAGGGATGTCACCTTGTATGACAAAAATGAGAGTGTAGGAAATTAGAAAGGAGATTAATGTCATGTTCTGATACTCTTGCATAGAAGTTATATATAGTTTGTATCTCTACTGCTTGATCTTTCCATACCTAAGGTAAATTGGTTTATGAAACATCCAGATGCACATAATGAAAGATTAGACACAGTAAACATTTAAATTAAAATGTCTACTAGGTGTGTCCAGGATCAATACCAGGGTGTAGATTTTTAGCATCTTGAGCTAAATTCCTCACTAATAAGAGGTTTATTTTTTCATTTAATGGAGTTCTTCTGAAAGGCAAGTGTCTCCTCTGATCACAGCAAATGACCTTCCTCTTTGAAGATAACTTGAGCTTACGGGATTTAAACTCAAAATCCTCTCCTAACAAGGATCACTGATAAGCACTGAAGTTGCATGGAAGGGAAGACCCCAGGGTGGCAGCCAGTGACTCCACTCAACGTATGACTACGTGATATGCTGCATGAAAATGTGAACACATTCTGCCTGTGCTTTGAGCTGGCCAAAACCCCTTGACCGTGCTAAGGTGGCACCAAGCAGAAGGAGGTCTGGCCCAGCACTGTGTTGATGGAGTCACACAGCTTTTGCAGGGCACCCGGGCTGGATCCTGGGGGCTCAGAACACAGGCAGTTCATCATTCCGAGGTGGTCACCATCACTAAGCACAGTCACCTTCTGGATGCATTCTAAAACTACTGGGAATGCATCTATGGTTCCTTACGGGAAGCGCTAAAGCCAAGGAGGGCCAAGATCTGGCTGGTGTTTGGGACTAAAATGCTGTGTCAAAAGAAATCACCCTTTAAGCTTTGTCTTTGTAGTTACAGCTTGCTTCTTAAATACGTATGAGCTGCATTCCAGTACAACGTATCGTACCATCTGCCAGATGCTGCCCTTGGGAGAGAGAAGAATCTGTACCATAAAGGAAAGAGTTCATTTTCCATAATAGTTTTGCTTTTTAGTCCTTAGATACATTTAAATTAAAATAAATTCAGCAAATTCCCATAAAGAGCATGTTGAGTCAAAAGCTTGCAAGTTCCCTCTCTCAATTCCTTCACATTGAACTGGATTGGTCTGCTGAGTAAGTCCAATTACAATGGGATGTGGTTTGATGTGGCAGCCAATGCCTAGAAGGCTGCTTTAAATTGGGAATTATTTTAGAATTAGGATACTGTAGCCTTATCAGATCTGCTTAGATCCGTAGTTTAAAATAAATTGGGTCATTAGAATGTATAGTATGGTTAATGCTAATGAGCTGGTTGGTTTAATTACATAAGAAAACAGCTCTAATCATTGGAGGGTGGGTTTTTTGTTGGAGGGTTTTTTGTTCTTTTGTGGTTTTTTTTTTAAACTAGTAGCAGCGATGATGCTAATGTTCTTTGTGCTAAATGTCTTCTCACAGCACATTTACAATTTATCATGTCTGGTGATACAACCTTGAAAGTGTTAAAGAGAAAAAAAATAAAACCTCTCTGAAAAGCTGTGCCTGATGCTGATTTTCTGAATAGATATGTTTTCTTACCTTTCTTCCTTGTCAGATGGAAAGTAATACCCAAAGACTTTCCAAACTCAGAAAAGCCATAGAGATATGAACTAACAACCCTGGTCTATTTTTAAATGGAGAGAGTGTTAAATGTCATCTGGGGGGGTGAAGTCTACTTACAGCAGCAAGCCTAAGCTGCTCACTGGTCACCTTTTTCACTGCATACTCTGTGTGGTGAAGGTCCTTCAAGTTATAACTTACTTTCATAGGATTATTAGAAAAGTAAATAAGTAGAAATTATGAACATATTTAAAAACTTTAATAATGGGCTACGTGATCCCCAGAAGACACCTTTGTCAGCCACCTGGTATCTTTCTGATGAAGGTCATCAATAAGTGCATCTGCACTAACCCTGATAAAGTTTGTAAACCACATCCAGGCCAATGAAATACCAGATATTGATGGGCCAGATCAGTCATGTAGTCACCTGCTCCACTTAATACATCAGGCCCATGTGAGAAAACACATGGAAGCACCTAACAGAAGCCATACCTCGGGAATGCATCGGAAGGAGCAACTCACCATGAGCCCTGCTGAGCCAAAATCAACCTGTGGGCAGATGGGAGATGGCTAGTGAATGTGAGCAGAGAGGTGATCTCACCTGGAAACGGGAAACCAGCGCTAGGGAGTTTCATCTAACATTAACCTGATTGAGAGTCTAACTTTCCTTTAAAAAGTGTATGACTCTCTTAAAATATCTTGGCAAAAGTAATCTACTAAAATACCTTAGCAAAACCAGCTGCGGTTTGCAGGGTCAGTCCACCTGGTTCTCCTCCTGTGAGGGCGAGCTCTGGCTTGTACTGCCTGCCCCAGCAGATCCAGGCCAGTGCATGCACTGAACACGTGGAGCCCAGATTATGGTCTGTCGCGTCCCAAAGTTGGAGCGACTCAGGTTCGTGGATTTCCTTTGTCAGAATTAAGGTGAAACGACACCAGGGGAGTTCAAACAACAATCAACATTTATTCAACCTAGCTAGCTTTGTCCAGATACACATGAACTTGTTAATATGAACCTTGCAACATGTCATTAAACTGCTGTTTGAGAAGAAGAGGGAAGTATAGAAAAATGAAATGGAAAAAGGAACATGAAATGTATCAGAAGGGGAGCCCTCCCGTTGAGTCACGAGGTTCAGAGCAGACCCCCTTGCTTTCTGGACTCCTTCTCAAAGAGGAGCTCAGGGGCGGCTAGATCCACTCCTAGTCTCAGACTTGGTCAACGGTTTATATTTCAAAGGATGAGGTGTAGGGACTGTGGAAAAGAGAGAAGGGAGAGAGAGAGAGAGAGAGAATGAGAGAAAGGAGAAAGAAAGAGGAGAAGGGTTTCACCAGTCCTGGGTCCAGCGTTGGTCCAGCCAGCGTAGAGGTCCAGTTCCGGCGGGCGCGCACTGAGGATTTGTTCTCTCCTCTTTTATAGTGTTAGTTGATGATCTTAACATGCGCAGTTCCCACACCTGGGGTTCACTGGAATCGATCAGTGAGCTTTGGCGGGGGGGGGGGGTGTGTGTTCATTGTGGCCTGCTGGCATGACCACTTAAAATAGAAGCACAGTCCCAGCTTCCATGGGGCCCTCTTCCTCCAGGGAGGCATAAATTGTGCTCCTTCTCCTGGTAATTGGGGCCTTGGCCCACCCTCCGTGGACCCCTCTCCCTCCAGGAAGACATAAATCGTGCTTCTTCTTCTGGTCACTCAAGATAAGGAATTGGGCCTTGGAGCAGTGCATTCCCCCCCTCCATGGGGCCCTCTCCTCTGTCCACATTGTCCTGTTCACAAAACTCCAGCATTTTTACAGAGGTCATTTTGTCCACCAAAGCTCTTTAGCGGATGTTTGAGACATTCGAATTTGTCAGACCGTCACATGGTCACAGTCAGTCTGTATCACTGACATTCTCCAAAGACAATAAAATTTGCAAAATCTGTGACAAGCTCAGCCTCAGCTGCCTCTCTGTATTACTGATCTCATCTCTAAATGTAGCATCATAAAAGTTGTTAAATGCTGCAGGCTTCACAAACTAAAAATATGAAGCATAAACAGTATGTGCCAAGCAGAATATAAATGGTTATACTTACGCTGTATGGGAAGTGTTGGCCACATATGTCCCATAAGGCTTTCTGTCAGAAGGGCATTAAGTGAATACTAAATACCTCAAGAGCAGAAAGTTAAATGTTGACCCTCATTTTTGTTTATTAGACCATATGCTTTGCTGACGGGGCATGAACGTTGCATGTTCCAGAGCTGAGAACAACAGTCCCATCTGCTAACGCAGCTCCACAACTACTGACTTGTATTTTTTATGTGGACCCAGTACTGAATGTCAACAAGATCTCCAGGACCTTATCAATTTAACAACTGAACAATCAGTGAGACTCTCATTGTCTTCCAGGATGTAGGCTTTGATCTAGAGTGGGGTTTATATCTATATAAAATATATTTAAAGTATTCCAAGTTTTTAGTAGATCAAGATGCATAACAGAATAGATGCAATATTTTATCTAGTGTTTTGGTTTCAATACTTTGGAGGCAAGAGTGAGGGTTAGGAGCTGATCACTGAAGGAATTATATGTTTTGAAAAATGTTTTCTGTACATCACATTTGCTGCATGCAAGATAGATGTATGTATATTTTCAGTGAAATAGAATGTGCAGTAATATATTTCCTCATTTCAGTCAAATGTAGATGTCTAGCCTGCCATTATAGATGATTAGATAGCTATATTTACTGCTCTGAAATTATTCATAATAACACCATTGCTCTCAACCTTCTTCTTAATCTCAAGAAAGGAAATTGATATTGTGTCTAATTATCTTCATCAATTCTGAATACAATAAAACTGCACACACTGGAATTACACTTATGTCTGTTCATAAAAACACACACCCCAGTGCTATAGAACAATAGGCATTTAAAAAAAATTAAAATCCTTCCTGTTTTATCCATATATCATAAATAATAGGTATATATGTGATGGATGGTGTACGGAATAACATCTTACTTTTCTCAGCAATTGCTTCACTCACTTATCTTTAGAATTCAGCTCTTGCTAACAGCAAAGAAAGGGGCACCTACTTCCCCGCCATGGCCATTTAAAAGTAATAGCCTCACACTATTTGTCATTTTCATTGCAGTGCGGTTAGTAAAGGAACAGATACTGAAGGCTTATTTCTGACTTGGCAATTGACCATGACACTCCAAGATTGCAGGTGTAATGTTTGAAGTATCCAGAAGAATCTGCCTCATATGCTCCCTCTGCAAAGGGACTGCTCTGCAATATCCAGTGGGTTAGACCTGAGGACAAACAAGTCACCTAAAATCAGACTTAATAGTCACGTTCATTGTTTGGGTCTCGGAAGTCTCCAATTTAGTTTCTACTTAGCTTGTTGCAGATGTCCCACAGATGAGGACGAAAACCAGCTTCTGGAACAGGACATAGCACTTTTCATTCCCTAACCTCTTACATGGGAGCCACACACACTGGCCCCTCATTATCCACTCAGAGAAATGGCTAAAAGGACTTGGAAAAGCATAATGTGCACTCCTATATTCATTCTACTCTGTGCTAAGCCAAGAGGATAATGCTAGGGAGTGCCAAAGTCCCTCATTTGTTACCATGAAAAGGAAAAATAGAAACTAAGAGGTACAGCCTGAAAAACAAAACAAAACACCAAACACCACCACCACCCCAAAGAAACAACAAACATCAATAAATGACTTTATTTTACCTGCATCTGGCATCTTTCTGTTAATTCTGTAAAGCTTATTAATGGATAGGTTAAAAAAAATGGGCCTCTTTGGTCTGAATTAGCTGATTTGTCTCAAGCTGGTTTTGGAGCTGTTTCAGTAATCAAAGGTGTTTCCTCTCCTAAGACAGATTCCCCTGAAGGGCAGTTTGTTCCCCTAATTATTTTACACTGAATGTAGCTAACTAGTTGACAATTTTTCAGAGAGAAAGACAGATGAGATGAATCCCACCTTTGAGGCCCTGACCCACTGCAAATGAATCAGCAATGGACAAATCATCGCTATTATAATAATTTGAAATTCCAGTCTTCATAACTCTTGAAGGTGAGACAGAAAAGCTGCATAAACTTAGAAAGCACATTTCTACTTGAAATGATGAAGATGCAAACCCGACGTATTTCATATAAGGCACCTGTTCTCATGGAGTCGCTCATTTTCTGTACTTTCCTAACAAAAATATTTCAAGCTCCTATCTCTCCTCAGCACTAAATGATAAGGTTGATAGTAGATATACTGTTATTTTGCATGAGTAGATGCTGCATTCATTTATAAGGCTTGAAAATAATTCTGTTTAGCAGCTTGATGTAAGATGAAAGCATGTGCCCATTACTTATTCCTAGTCAACAAATACAAGGTATATAATTTATACACAGAGAGCAACATCTGGCATCATCCTTGCTGCTGGGAATAGTGGAAACTGCACAAGGTATCCCCATTACCCTATCAGCCTAATTTTGCTAAGCTCATTTTAATGAAGCGCAGAGATGTGGCTGCCTATTCAGTCTCTCATCCTGGGAACATATTGTAATTAACTGCCTGAGCAGCTGTATGGCAGTACGAAAAGGCTTTAAATGATGTGACTCTGTTGATATTACTTGTGTTAAAATGATTCTGGAGATTGGAAAGGAAGATCTGATTGCCTTTTATGGCAGTGTCTAAAGCCTAAATGAGTTCTGACACCTGAAGGAAAAAGAAATAACCTGCAGACTTCACATCAGCAGTCTGTAAAATGCATTTGGAAGCTTGATCACTGTGACCTAACCTTTGCAATTATTTCAGCCCCTCCAGTTATTGTCACATATTTGATCCTCAAATGTTGTGTAATTGATACTGTGAATGTTAACATAAAGTCGATGGCAAAGGAAGAGCTATTCACTGTGTAAGCCAATTTCTTCATTATCGCAAGGAACCAAGATATATACCACCAAGGACTTTTCTCATTAGTAAATAGCAATGGTTCATTGAAGATCTGCAAAAAAATGTTCTTGGAGAAACTATTACGACACTTTATTAAATGGGAGCAAATGGAGTTGAGTCTGGCAGACAGCTACACTTTGTAAGGCAAGGGTGGGGTAAGCCTTGAATAATACATTTAAGGTATTAATAGCAATGGTTAAAATACTATCTTCTGTGGGATGACAGACTAGTTCTGCAAAGCTGATGATTGCTATCTTTGTTTCTAAAAAGTAGACTGAGAGATTAAGACAAATTATGGTATAGTCCATCATGGTGAATTATCATTAAATGCAGCCATGAGCCAAAAGGCTACTTAAAGACTTCACACCTCCATGTCCTGTTCACGTCACTTATGTCAACACTTATGTCAACAAAATAAGATTTCAACAGAGGAAGCCTTCCAGGTTACAGTCCAACCAACTGACAATCCACCACAACTGAAATTTCACTGCAAAACAGTGACAGCAGACCACCATGCAAAAGCAAGACCTAGCAAGAAAACATACCCTACCTTTTACAGCGTTTCTCATCTCAGAGTCCTAATCCTCCACCAATTCCCACTTTTAACAGTCTGCACCACTCGTTGAACAACGCCTTCCGGAACATATGTTAAGTTTTGAAATTGGGTTTCAATTTAGTTTTATGGGAAAGCTTGATGTGGCCAGGCTCAGGCTTCCCCTAGGAGGGGACGAGACGTGCTCCTTCACATTACCGGAGGCACGGGCTTTGCTTGCCTGTTTGGTCTGCTAGAAGCAGGGAGAGCGAGCTGAGGGCGTCAAGGACGTGCTTCCAAGTGCTTGATCAAGGGCAGGCTGTGGGACCTCCAAGAAAGAGTATGGGAGAGAACCATCTGGTTGAACATCTCATCTGTCTTTAAGAACCTGTGCAGATGTAAGCCTGCATCTGTTTGCGGGGCTAATTCAGCGCAGAGGCTGCCAACAGGAGATGCAGCTCTGAGTGATCCTGGAGCAAGGGGAAAGTGAGGCTGTTGCTTAGTAAGGCCTGTGATCTCATGAACATTTTTTTGTTTGCTTCTGTCCGTAGAAACAAGACATTCTTGCAGCTCACATTTATAGATAGCCTTCATAACCAAGTATCTCAGCTAGCTATGGTTTCCCTCCGTAACTGCTTGCTTGCAAAATTCACTTGATGAATCTTGTTTAAGAACATCAGGTCCCCTGTGAAGAAAATATTTCTCACAAGCTAGTTGTATATTGTACAATGCAGAAGCTTCTGGGCCTTATTAGTGTTATTATTTGTGTTTCAGAGAGCACCACAGAGATTTGAGAACAGTTGTTCTTTGGCTGGAAGAACAGGTTTCCCCATGAAGAGTTGCTTCAGGGACATTAAAATTGAAAGTGGAAATGGCACAGCACAAAGCATGCAAAGTGGCATTCTGACATCATTATGGGGGAATATAAATTACAGCCACATTAGTACTAAGTACTAAATATCAGCATAAATATTTGTCTATTCCAGCTGTTGATTTTAACAGAGATTTAGACACGTAAGTGCCTAACAGTACCAAAGCATTTGTTCTAAGAATATGGATTTTCATATCTGTGCTGTTATGAGCAGTATTAATTCTCCATTTGAAGTACATTTGTCTTCATCATTCAGAGTATCCCTTTTCATTAGCCCTGGAAATTCAGTCAGAAACACGCTGTATTCATTCCACTGATTATGATCTAAACTACCCTCTTGGGTGAGAAAAGCAAAATACATTTATTTTGCTTTAATTAGACCTCTAGCAAATCCTTGGCAAATGCAAATTCGAGCAGAAGACGAGAGAGCTATTTCCTTTAGTCTCTCCCTACCACGATAGCAGGATGACAGAAGGAGCTAGGAGTTAATAGGAAACATTAGCCAAAATTTGCCCTTGTAGCAGCTAGCAGTTCAGCGGCTGTTTCATATTTCTTCCATGACATCACACGCACTTCCAGACTTTAACATTTGTCCATGGCCTTCAGGCAGTGCACACCATGGTAATAAGATGAACTGCCTTTAAAAGATTGTGCTAATACCGTCAGGGCTGACACAGCACTGATGTCAGTGGAGGTGAGGGAGAGTGCTGAACTCCTCACCTCCGTTCCTGCGACAGGGAGGATGAAAAATGTACGCCCTGACGCTGCCAGCGTTGCAAGCTGTCTCCAGCTGCCCACAAACAGCCATCAGGATCAAAGGGTGGGGAGTGCCACGGCCCCAGCACCCACAGTGCTCAAGGTTTGAGGGCCGTGATGGAGGAATTGCAATGGGGTCTGTTGGGGTGGGGGAAAGAAGGGGTGCTGAAATCTCTCCTTTGCGTTTTCCCAGGAAACCTATATCTGACCATCAGCTTAAAAATGCAGTTGTGCTCTCCAGGGATACAGGGACATTAAAAGAGTATTAAGCTGCACTGGACTACCCCAGTGGTCCTTTATGGACTGGCTGGCCGTTGACAGGTTAGAGAAACACCCAATTTCTCTGCCACAATACTCTTTGTCTTTAAAAAAGGACAGTAGCCCATGGGAAAAGCAGTGACTAAGGCATCACTGAAAGATAAATTCCTTCCTAGGCCTGCCCTTTGCCTGCCCGCTGACTTGGGATGAGTCACTGTCGTTTATCCTTTTTCTTTTAGATGCTTCATCTATTCAGTGCAAATCTTTTAGGACAGAAGCATCTTCTTAAATGGGTTTGTCTAACACCAAAGATGACTGAGCTCCCCGAGTGCAACTGCAGTGTATAAATAGAGGGAGGCTAGCTGGCTGCAGAGTGTAAAAGGCTTGTGCTCTGCATTTTTTGGCCTTTCCAAACTGTAAACTTACAAATATCAAAAGGAAATAATCCAAAGGCAAAGGACGAGAGCACGAGGAGGAGGAGGAAGGGAGGGAAGCCACGCACTAACAGCTTATGATAAATCACTTGGCAATTCGTCATCTGGCTTCTTTGAGATAAAAAGCCAATACAGAGAAATCAAGAGCAATTATGTCCCAGCTTATGAAATGTCTTGGGCTATGCTCAAGCCTTCATTTTTCAGCTTATGAAATGTCTTGGGCTATGCTCAAGCCTTCACTTTTGATTCTATATGCTTTGCACTTTGTGTGTTTTGTCTCTTCTGCAAATAATGGATTCTACCATCATTATTAGTTATTATTTTCATTATGATATTTATTACACTCTTGAAGTTACAGGAGATGGCTGGAAAGTGACCAGACTGCAGTTGTAGAACATATTGGGTTTTAAGGAGTTCTTTCATGTGCCTAATGAAGACATAATTGGGATAAAAGGGCTGAAAGCTGAAACTTAAAAATCCAGCCTGGATTTTTTTTTTTAAAACAACAGCTGCAGAAATTTCTGCCAGAGCCAAGAGAAATAGTTGACAACTCTCTCTCTGGGCTTTTCGGACCAATCTGTGTGTGTTTCCCAACAGCTGAGCGGCCTTGATGACATTCAGCATAGCAGAGTGGAATATTGCTATCTTGGCGTGGGTTGCAGCAAAGGTCAGGCTAACAGGGATCCTTTCTGGTCTTAAAAATAAAATACACACAGCAAAAGAAGCGCTAAGCCTGGAGAGCTGGGAGTCTAAGAAAGCTGTTGCAAAAACATAGGCCTTTTAGTGGTTAGGGTGAGGAAAAGTACATGCCATATAGTAATAAGGAGAGAATTCTGTTCATGGGGTGAACATGACAAATAACATGGAGAGGCAATAGAAAAAAATGGATCCTACCGTAACAAAAAAATGCAAACGGCTGCCTGTAGGGTATTAATTTAGTTGGTCAGTACCTCTGTACCAGTCCTCCTCCTGGAGTTAAAGACTCTGCAAGAAGGGCAAAGGGGAGCTGTCTGCCTTGCAGAGCTCACAGGCTAAATGTAAAATGAGAGGCAACAGGCTGGCAGGGAAAATACAAGGAAACCAGCACACACTGTTGGTCAAAGTGGTAAGGCCAGGGGTTTCGGGAGAGGAAGGACCTAAGCCTTGCTTACACAGCAAACAGGTGTCCTAGGGAGGGATTTTTGGAGGATAATCCTAACAGAGTAGTTTCAGAGCTGCCTGTGGGGTTTTCCTGCCTAATGCAAGGGGAAACTTCAGGGAAGGCATAGAGGAGCTCACCTGAAAGCGCAGAGCAAGCAACCGAGCTGATGCCAAGGCCTGACTGAGGACAGGAAGATGAGGAAGGCGAGGAAAAGAGGGGAAAAAAATGTAGGCTGTGAAATATTTTCAACTACTTTCTCCTGGATATAGTGTAGTTGGAAGAGATAATGAATGTCATGAGCAGCAGCATTTTGAATGGGCAGGAGCAGGGAAAGGGAAGATGCCCACATGATGACGAAGAGGCAGGCAGATGATGTCACCACAGTGACGAAGCCAAGAGATGGGGCAGGGAAGAGGGCAGAATCAGGGCCAGATTCAGGACCGTGGTGAGACTAACCATGCACAACAGAGATACAGGAGACAGGCTGAGATGTTAGGTAGGAGATTGTGGTGCAGTCTTCACGTACTGCCCAGCACAGGATTTATTCGCAAAACAGCTGACAGGACAGATTTTGTCTTTTAGATGTTTTTATAATACATGCTTCAGGAGTCCTGCAGCCAGCCAGCTGACCTAGCCTCTGCAGCCATAGGTGGGCCGTTGGCTCATCACAGCAAGCAAATGCAACTCTATTGATTTAAAGATGTATGAGTCTCCTGCTAGAAAATCATTGTATTCAATGGTTTCTTCATTGCATTTAATCATGGGAGTAGGTTTTCCATTATATTCAAATGACATTTTTTCCTTTTCTAGGAGACAGATGGAGGAGCACATAACAAATGCATGGAAAGAGGCAGTTTTAAACAAGTCTGCACAATGGAAGCAAACTTTAATGACAAGAAAGGTCAGTCTGGCAGGGCCTTTTCACAGATGCGCAGTGCAGAACTTTCCAAACGCTAAACTGTTACTACAGTAGTGCTCAGGACCAAATGAAACCTACCTTTGCTCTCCCCTTCCACAAGGTTTATTAGCCCAGACAGAAACCTTATCTGCTTTTCTCAGAGTAGATTCAGGTTGTTTGTTCTTCTGCTGGTCTCACAAATCTTGAACTCCTAGTTATGCACTCAGAGGGATGGAGTGCATGTCCTTGGAGCACAATGGCTGTGGACACGAGAGACAGAGACTCGAAACCCCTCACATCAGGGAAGGTTAAATTCCTGCTTTCTGAGTACTGACTTCTTCACTGTCACAGGTTTGAACATTTGTGGTTTGTCGGCCATAGGGATGTATGCATGGCAGAGGGCTCCTGCAAGTATAGCACCATGGGCCAGAAGCTCTCCAGGCTCTTGGATGGAATTAGGCACTGGTGCCCAAATCTGAATGTCAAGGGAACTTGAAGGCCACATGGGCACCAACCTGATCTGAATGGGTGACAGCAAAGATGTACCATATTTGCATTTATATGGATAGGGAACTTTGGGGCTGACGAATAACACACATAGACAATGGACCCTAAAGAGGATATCAAGAGAATTGCCGTTTTGAAACAGTGGTGTGAGTTGTTGGTATCCAAATTCTGCAGACCATTAGTCTAAATTCAGTCTTAATTTAGGTGACTTCAATCTTGCCTTCACTGCAATTACATGGAATCGAATTGTGTCCTGCACTTACTTCTGCAGTAAGCTCTTCAGGGATACCTAGGTCTTAGGACGGTATCAAAACACATTTATCATCCCCCTACATTTTCATTAGTTTTGCGACTATGCCTTCCTAACCTGATACACTGCTTCCATTAGTCCTGACACACAGAAACAGTTGATCTGACAGAAGGGCCCTTGCCTATCTTCTTCAACATTTTTTTTACATTTCTAGATCTTGTACTTATTCTGTGTTTGGAAGATAATTATTTGAATCAGTTCTTTCTTAGCCTATTGTTATTATTTTTTAAATTTAGGTCTTAGAGTAATCGTGGCAAAGAACCTCGGTCTTGATCAAACCTGTTTGTTTTTCTCTCTCTGGTCCTCCAAAACAGTAAATGGATTGTTGTATAAGTCTAGTGAAAATAACATTTTCCATTTTCAAGCATCAAAGATCTTCACAAGTATTTATCGATTGCTGTCTCTTACGAATCGTCTTTGAAGCAGGTAAGGTCTGTTACATCTGTTTAACCAATGGATAAACAAGCCTTGGGGTTCTTCATAGAGCTTGAATGACATACTAGCATCGATATTTTTGTTAAATTCCTTCTTTCACATCAAATTCTACCAGGAAACTTCATCCTTCCCTCGCAAGCCTGGGTCTGGACTCCACAGCCCATGAGTTTTACTACCACTCAGTGTTAGTCCAGTGCATTGCAGTGGCGTGCAGACACCGCACAAGCTGGGGCAGGGCACCGTGGTCTTCCTCTGATCTGCCCACACGGTCATGGAGATGTCAGCAAAACATTACTGGGAAGGTTTCCTGGACCCTGCTGGCACTCAAGCTGTGCCTGGGATAATCTGCAGAAGGTGGCAGAGGCCAGAAAATGTACAAGAAAGCTTTCAACCAAAGTAAGTCGAGGCAGTCACCTCCCTCTGCACTCCCATGCAGTGAGAGACCGAGGAGCTGAGATCCCACCTCTCCATTTGATCTCCCTCACCTCCTCCAGTGTAATCATTTTCATATGCCACATGCTTGTTCAGGAATTTTCAAAGGGCAGTTAAACATTTTGGCCTTTATACAACTGAAATATTTTTTTTCAGAATGGCTTGAAATGCTTTCTTTTGAACCATTTTGGCATCAAACTGTGTTTCCCTACCAGGCATGCAGCACTGAAGGGGACCTGCCAGTCTTCTCCACCAGGAACTGCGTTCCCTGGATGGAGGCACACAACTATCATGGAAGTATTCTGGTATCATTTTTCCATGTGAAATAAATTAAGCTCTTTTGGTTTCCTCCAAGAAAATAAACAGCTGCGTTATCCTTTTCTCTGCCTGCTTCAGTTCATATTTCTTTTTCTCAGGCATAGGAAACCAGAACTCCCATGCTATTCCAGATGAAGTCTCATTACAGTCTTGTATTTTCTTATCTCCATTCAAACACCTTGCCTGGTAATCCTAATCTTGGAAGTACATTTGAATGGATAGTCGGGTATGTCTCCTCTAGTTTATATCATAAGCTCCCACGCTGCAGCCAAAATTCCTGTTCTCAAGGTGTGCGTGACTTGCACTTCATTCTGAAACATTTTAGGCCACCTCCACCCTATGGTCATGTAACTCTTCCTAAATTATATCCCTAGCCTGCTCTGAGGTGAAAGTGCTGCTTAATTTTTCTCATAAGCAATTTTCTTAAGTTTATCCCTGCTTTTTCTGTAAAGGTTGTTAATGCATGCTTTTAAATATTGGTTTCCAAAGCCAGAGACCTTCCCTCTCCCCCCCCCCCCCGATAATTTATCCCTCATCACAACCTATTGTGAATTTTCTTTTAATTTCATCCCTACTCGGTTCACAGTTCTTTGCTGATATCCAGTTTATTCATCTTAAGTAATAATTTCTTACTTGTCAAAGGAAAAATGCATTGTTGACTAATTTAGAGAGTCTCATATCTTATCAAATGAGACTTCAGATTAATCCAGAAAACCTGTTTTTGAACAAAGACTTGTAGCATATTAATTAATTTCTCTGAATGCCTATATTTTCCTTAAAAATTTCTTCTAAATCTTAGATAAAACCAGTATCAAAGTAATTGGGTTTTAATTATCCAGTTCTTTATTTTTCACCCACTTTGATAAATCTACTCCGGTCATCTGATTTGAGAATATCTCTGATGAGATCAAGAGATACGCAGAGAAACTGTGTGGAGGAAAAATACTTATCACAATACCACAGGTCAGCTATTTTTCGTTAGTCCACTGAAATCCACAGGGCTGATGAACATGGGCTTGTGAATTCAGAGTCAGATATTACAGTCCTGTCCTTAAAGCCACCTTTTTCACAAGACTTGGCACTTCAGGCCAGCGTGATTTAAAAGCCTGCCATCCCCAAATGTCCCTGCCAGATTACTGATTAGGTGTGGTGATAATTTCGCTATTGCCAGTAAGTGTAAACCACTATCAAACTCAGTTTACACTAAAACATCAAGCTGTAAAGTGTGCAGGCTGATGAGTCAGATTCACAATCATCTTTGATTTAGCTGCAACAGTTGAAGAGTTTATCTTCCAGGCTGGTAACCTCTTCAGCCACCACAGGTAAATCCAATGTGAATCAGAGTCTGAATTGCCCTTGTTTTCCCAATTATCCAGCTATCCTGCATAGAGTCATGACAGTCATGCTGCAAATCTCTGCCCTCTACTCCAGAGGTCTACGTCTTATCAGAAAAGACATGATTCAAAACGCCATGGGTAGATTTCAGCTATTCCGTTTGTCTCATCAAGCAGTGACCTTATATTATTATTAATATTAATAAGAAATTTATCAGATTACTGTATTCCAATGCCTAGGAAAGAAATACACCAGGAAGTAGACCCCTACTGTTCATATTCTAGGGAAAATTCTGACTATTTGTTGTTGCAGTTAATGTTGCGGTTGGCAGCTACATCAATGACAGGCTGAGAGACGTGAGAGCTGTTGCTCGACAATTAGACTGCGCCTTGTGGAATGAGCCTCGGTGGGAGCAGAGAGCTTTGTGCCTGCTGCTGAGTGTCGGGATTAGTCCAGATCTGAGCACAGACATGGTCATGACATGCAGGCGGCTTTTGAAAATGGTCTGGGCTGAGAGCAAGTAAGGGTCTGTTGCAGTAGCTGAGATTTGAAATGGCCAGTGCCACAGGGTAGCTGACAGGCACAGAAAAAGGGACATGGTGGGACACGCTGGCTGCCTACGATGACAAATAAATGTTCTTGGACCTTGAAGTCAAGTGGTACACATCAGCCTGCATCCATGCTAGTAAACCATGGTAGTCCCTAAAATTGTATCCAGGGACTGCTGGGGAGTGCACGAGTTGGAACAGGACAAATTCGTGACAGGGAATAGTCTAGGGAGTTACCAGCACATGGAGCCACATTCTTGTGCCCAGGAGTATGCTGGAAATTACAGAGGCAGCCTTGGCATCCAAATGGATGCAGCACTGGCACTTCACCGGCAGGGAAAAGTCTGTGGTAGGGCTCGTTAGCATTCGCCCCTCATTATAGGGTTACAAAAGTCACCAATAGGGCTGGCTACTCTACACACAAATTAGAGCACCTAGTCCGTCGTGTAAGAGGGAAGTCACAGCACAGAGAAGACTAGAAAGCACGGACCGGTGACGTGCTTTGCTCCCTCCCCAGTGCCGGCACATCCAGGCTGGGTGAGGCAGACCCACAGCTCCCGGTGCTGGTCGCGGGGTGCTGGCTGCAGAGGACCACGCAAATTCACTGCCCTTGGAGCCTGAGGTCTCCAGACTGTGTCCGGTATGGGTCTATACATCCACATCCACCCACTCTGCTGGGCTGGAGCAAAGTCTTTGGGGTGCACCTCCCATATTCATGTATATGAGGAAATATCTACTGCATTTTGACTGAATTTCACTCAAAATGTGCTGTTTATCCACTGAGCTTCCTCACCTTTGTATTAGTTCGGTCCGTTTAATAAACTCCTCCTGAGAAAAACAAAAGGCAATGTTTCATTGTACAGGTGTCACCTGTGACTTCCAAAAGCAATCTTGCGGGCAGAGATTTTTAATTTCACCTGGTTAAAGAAGCCTTTAAATAGGAGTCAGCACGACCCCTGCACAGTCCTTGTATACCCAAGAGCAACTTCTATGAAAGGTAATGGAAGAAAAGGACAATCACCTTGATAATTCTCCAGTAGATTTTTACAAAAGGCCAAAATAGGTGCATATATATATGCAAAAAACGTATGCATGCAGATATATGGCAAATATTTTTTTTGGCTGACAGTAAAAATAAACAATTTCATCTTTCAAGTGACAAATGACTTCTTATTTGGCAGAGTTGATTAAATTTGTTTTGTGGCTAGAAAAAAATGTGCTGCAGTTCACTGATACAGAAACAATTAAAATAGATTGGTTTTGCTGATGCAATTCCAGACATGAACTAATTATCCCCTTATGAAATCACATCTGTAAAAGGATAATTGATTTGAATGAGTACAATATTTCAGAGAGACATGAGTGAGTACAGCACCTATTTTACCTCCACAGTATATTCCTATATTCTTTAAAACCTTAATTCTTAATAGTGGCTGGTTTATTATATGCTTGTTTTTATTTTGTACATACATATGTGTTAATGTATACATTTCCCTCATGGATATATATTTAGACATAAAAATGTTGGGCTTCAGAAAAACAACAAATTAGCTTGGAGCACTGCAGAGGAGCCACAGTTTACTGAAATGACACAGTGATTTCTAAACTTTCTGTTTAATTTTGTTGCTTCCACAGGCTGTCCCAAAGAGGTCATACAACATGAAGTGACTCTTGGTTTTTTTGTATCTTAAGTAGTAGAAATTTCTCCCGTTTCTTTTGCCTAATGGATGTTCTGCCTAGAGAGCAGGATTCTGTACAGTGGCACATTTCCTGCTGGCCCTTGCAAATGCTTTGACATGCAGGAATAGGATCTACATTGGCATCCAAAAGTCTGAGATAAAGCGGAATAATGTCGGACATGGGCTGCAAGTCCAATAGAAAAATTTCAGGGTGTGACATGGGAAGAACAGCTAAAGAAACTTGTAGCATATGGTGTAGAGAAAAATGACCTGACAGACACAGCGATAAACAATATTTAGAGAATGTGTTAAAATAATGTCAGTAAGAATGGAAATTTAACTATGCTATTTGGAAGTGATCAGTGACATTTAGTTGTCAGGTCAATTAGCTAGTAGAATAATTTATATAGGGCAGTAATAACTTGGAACAACTGAGGAGGAAGGCTGGTTTATACTTATAGATCACAAGTGACTGAGAGTCACCACTGCTGCATCTGTGAGAAAGGCAAAGGTGTTCCTAGGACATACGAGATGAGTTTTTTCCAGTACATACAGTGAAATACAAATGTCATTGTATCTCACAGCACCTTGATGTCCATATTCCTGGAGAAACCTCACCTGCAGTACTCTGAGCCAATGAGGTCCCACATTCCTAGGAACACTAGGGAAAATGTGGGCTCTCTCCAAAAGGAAATGGAAGACCTGGTTACCCAGGACATGGAGAAGGCTGAGGTACTCAATGACTTTTTTGCCTCAGTCTTCACCAGCAAGTGCCCCAGCCACACCGTCTAAGTATCAGAAGGCAAAGGCAGGGACTGGGAGAATGAAGAACCAGTTGTAGAAGATCAGGTTTGAGACCATCTAAGGAACCTGAAGGAGCACAAGTCCAAGGGACCTGATGAGATGCATCCACAGGTCCTGAGGGAACTGCAGATGAAGTGGCTAAGCCACTATCCATCATATTTAAGAAGTCACGGCAGTCCAGGGAAGTTTCCACTGACTGGAAAAAGGGGAAAACATAACCCCATTTTTAACAAGAAAAAAAGGAAGACTCCTGGAACTACAGGCCAATTGGTCTCACCTCTGTGCCTGGCCAGATCATGGAGCAGATCCTCCCGGAAACTATGCTAGGGCACATGGAAAATAAGGAGGTGACTGGTGACAGCCAACATGGCTTCACTAATGGCAAACCATGCCTGACAAAGTTGGTAGCCTTCTACGATGGGGTTACAGTGTTGGTGGATGAGGGAAGAGCAACTGACAGCATCTACCTGGACTTGTGCAAAGCACTTGACACTGTCCTGCATGACATCCTTGACTCTAAATTGGAGAGACATGGATTTGACACACGGACCACTCCGTGGATAAGGAATTGTCTGGACAGTGGCACTCAAAGAGTTGTGGTCAAGGGCTTGATGTCCAAGTGGAGACCAGTGACAAGTGGCATTCCTCAGGGGTCGGTATTGAGACCAGCGCTGTTTAACATCTTTGTCGACGATATGGGCAGTGGGATTGAGGGCAACCTCAGCAAGATAGCGGGTGACACCAAGCTGTGTGGTGTGGTCAACACACTGGAAGGAAGGGATGCCATTCAGAGGGACCTTGACAGGCGTGGGACCTAGGAACTTCATGAAGTTCAACAAGGCCAAGGGCAAGGTCCTGCACCTGTGTCAGGGCAATCCCAAGCACAGTTACAGGCTGGGCAATGAGTGGATTGAGAGTAGCCCTGTGGAGAAGGACTTGGGGGTATTAGTGGATGAAAAATTTAATATGAGCCTGCAATGTGCACTCGCAGCCCAGAAAGCCAACTGTATCCTGGGCTGCATCAAGAGAAGCGTGGCCAGCAGGTCAAGGGACGTGATTCTCCCCCTCTACTCAGCTCTCATGAGACCCCACCTGGAGGACTGTGTTCAGCTCTGGGGGCCCCAACATAAGAAGGGCATGGACCTGTTGGAGTGAGTCCAGAGGAGGGCCACAAAGATGATCAGGGGGCTGGAGCACCTCTCCTATGAAGACAGGCTGAGAGTGTTGGGGTTGTTCAGCCTGAAGAAGAGAAGGCTCGAGGACAACCTTCTAGCATCCTCCCAGTACCTAAAGGGGGCCTACAAGAAAGCTGGAGAGGGACTTTTTACAAGGGCATGTAGTGATAGGACAAGGGGTAATGGCTTTAAGCTGAAAGAGGGTAGATTTAGACTAGATGTAAGAAAAAAGTTCTTTACTGTGAGGGTAGTGAGGGACTGAATAGGTTTCAACCAGAGAGGTTGTGGCTGCCCCATCCCTGGAAGTGTTCAAGGCCAGGTTGGATGGGGCTTTGAGCAACCTGGTCTGGTGGAAGGTGTCCCTGCCCGTGGCAGAGGGGTTGGAACTAGATGATCTTTAAGGTCCCTTCCAATTCAAACCATTCCGTGATTCAAGAACTCAAATTGGGTATGGTGAAGAAAAGGCCAGTAATGTGGCTAGGCTGCTGTGCAAAAGGAAACTGGGTACACAGGGCTTGCTCAAGCTGTTATGACAAAAGGAGGAAAGATTTTATTAAAAACTACTTCCTTCTCTCCATTTCTTCAGTTCCAGAGGGGGAGAACTAGGTTAATGCAGGACAAATAAACTGGGAATGAATACATTTAGATAGAAACCAGGAGAAAGTTTCCAGATCTCTGGCTGGATCACAGCCAGTAAACATCAATAAAAAGAACAAAGTTTTGAGACAGATCCTGATCAGCAGTTCTCATGTATAAGAAACTGTGTTTACCTGTAATAGCAGGAGGCAGAGTCTGATGATCCTTCTAGTCTAGTACTCTAGGTAAAGTAAAATAGCATAGCCTAATTTTCCAAGTTACTAAAGAACAGTGACCCATGAGTCAGGAAATTGCCCTTATTTGTGACTGACCTGAAAAACACACAGGAATTAAACATCTCTTTAACTACTGGACTGAATTAGAGCTTTAACAAGCACTGCAGGCTAATGTATTTAACTGAAAAGAACTAATTTTCATGACGCAACATTACATTGTTAATAGAAAAAAATCATCATAAAGCAAACTGAAAGTACAGCATAAAATAAACTAAATTTAAGATTAAAATAATAGCATAAATGCTGCAGTACTGATTTTATTGTTCATAGCAGAAGGTTGGTGGTGACTTCTCCTAACTAACAGGAAAACAGGTTTTATATCATCCAAATGTAAAACTTACAAATGGGAAGAGTACATCATGTTCTGTGTGTTTATACAGGTTGAAAGTTGCATTGATTTTGTGCTATCCCCTACTTTTAAGTGTATACCATTAAAGATTCATGTCATTTCCATGCTGTCGAAATGATGTGTCATTAACACAGAGGGAGGAGGCTTTGACCAGTACCTTAGTACCAGCCTGTTAAAGGTCCATGAATATCTACCCGCTAAGGATTTTGGTGGAACTAGAATAATCAGTACCTTCTATCATAAACAGCTTACCAAAATAGAAACAAGAAGAAAGAAGAAAGGGGAAAGTTTGGATGTAATTAAATAGGAAGGTTATTCTTTCCATTCTCGTAGCACAGATTCCAGTAACCTGAAGAGTTATTAATGGAGCCAGCGTGCTGATGATCAAAAGAGAAGACTGAAAGAAGTAAAGATTTTCAATACCATGCTGTTTTGAAGGCCGCAGGCCTACAGCCAACACAGTTATTTCTTATGAGTAAGTGCAAAGCCAGCTTAAACCAATTAATTTTTTATGGAGAATGTGCTTTCAATCTTGGGGATATAACGAAAGCCAGTTTGCATTTGGCATTACTTAACAGGTGGGAGCAGAGAACTTGGTTTGGTTCAATTATTGGAACTATTTAGATATTATTTTATGATGAAGTCATTTAAGTCAATTCTAAACAGCTACATGTTGATAATCTTCAACACTTCATTTCCATGATTTACTTGAAAAAATTGATTTATAACTGCCCCACAGCACTGTTGTCTGTCGAGTGTACTGGATTGAAAACGCAAATTCTCTTAACGCTGCCATTTTTCAGCAGAGAAGCCCTAGAAGAGATTAGACAGACATGGAAAGAATTGCCACAAACTTTGTATTTCGACAGCAAATGAAGCAAATGAAAGGAGCAAAATGAAAGAAGCAAATGAAAACCCAGTCGCGGAGGCAAGCAGCTCCAGTGCCGGCACAATGGGCAGCGCAGCGTTCCAGCGCGGTGCACGGGGGGTTTCCTGAACCGGGGGACCTGAGGGGAGCGGAGAGACCCACCAGGAACCAGCAGCTCACACCACAGTGGCTGAGGAGACCTGGGAGGTGCTAAGAGCAACGGTGGCCAAGCCTCCACGTTTATAAAAGAAACCCCCGGGGAGCACCACGAACAATGCCAGCAGACGGGGTGTGGTGTGGGAGTTTGCGTGGGAGGGCGCACGGGAAGGGTGTTCTAACTCAGACGGCTCCACCAGGGAGCAATGGTATCTACTGCTGACTTAGCAGGGGTCACGGAAAGAGCTTTAAACTAGATTTGAAGGGGGAAGGGGATAAAACCAGGCTTGCCAGAGATAAGCCTGGGAGTGGCATGCCAATGTTTGAGGGACAGTGTGCTAGCGAGGTTCTTCAGTCTGCTCCATGATGTGCTGAGTACACTGGAGCACATTTGAAATGTCCCTGTACTAATGCGTACAGCACCTTAGCCATCTCAGTGGAGGTAGGGGATGGAGGCCAAAGGGAGACCTTATGGCTCTCTACAACTACCTGAAAGGAGGTTGTAGTGAGGTGGGTGTTGGTCTCTTCTCCCAAGTAACAAGTGATAGGACAAGAGGAAATAGCCACTGAAATGGTTATCGAGCATTGGAATAGGCTGCCTGGGGAAGTGGTTGAGTCTCCACCCCTGGAGGTATTTAAAAGATGTGTAGATGTGGTGCTTTGGGACTTTGTCTATTGGTAGACTAGGTTTATGGTTGGACTTGATGATTTTAAGGGTCTTTTCCAACCTGGTGGGAGTTCTCTAACTTCCAATATCTGTTCTCAAAAGAGCAGCTCCCGATGATATTCATTGCAATCTCAGATCCAGAATCTTCACTCACTCCACAGACACCTTTAGCATTCGGTCTTGACCAAATCTCAGGGACACAGCCAGTAGCATCTCATAGGAGGTAAGTCTGAAGGAGAGAAGAGCAAAGGATGATTGGCAGTTCCTCAGAGAAAATATACTCACAGCAAAAGTGTGAACTATGCCTATGGAAAAGGAAGGTAGAAAGAAATCTCTACACAGAAGAACAGGAAGAGGAAACCAGGTCTACACTATTAGCAAAAGGAAGACCACAGAAATTGTCAATCACCTTCTCAGTGGAGAGGGGATACTTCTGATAAATGATGGTGAGAAACTCAAAAGGGGACTTGCCTTTTTTGCTGAACAGAGGGAGCATTTAATGCCAATGAGAAAGAGGACAAGGCAGGTACGCACAGCTGGCCTTTGACTGCACTGCTTAGCCATAGGTAGCTAGTGTTATTCCAGATGTTCACTCCACCTCCAGTTGCTGGTACAGAAAGATGCAGTATACCCCCCACACTATGAAGATGCTCAGGCATGGTCAGGCATCCCAAATGCCACTCTCTGTTTAAAAAATTCATTTGAGCCTTTGATATTCTCAATACAGTTTGGCCTTATGAGGTTAATGTTGGGGTCTGTTGGTGGTCAGCTGAGAGAATTTGCAAAGGGTGGCTGGAATACCAACAGACTGTGAAGGTCAAAAGCATTCCCAGTCCTGAAAAGGGGGAATAGAGAGGATCTGGGGAAAATACAGACCTTTCAGCTTGGCTTAAATCCACGATGAAGTTTTGGATCACATCATCAGCTCAGCCATGTGTAAGAATCCATAAGATAAGAAGGAGTTAGATAAGAAAAATACTGATGGGCAAAAATTAAATCATGACTGAACCTATCTAATTTCCTTCCAAAACTAGATACAATTTCACGTGGCAGTGAAGAAGTTCTGGATTTCATTCAGTTTAATTGGCACAGTTTTGGACTCTATTTTCTAAAATACTATATTATAAATAAGAAAGAGCACAGTCTAAACAAAAGCATATATAGTAGGTGCAGAAATATTAGGACACCACACCTGCGTTTCACACTAGTATTGTTCATAGTGTTGGTCAGGACATTTATCAGTAGCTCTTTGCCAATCTGAGAAACATACATCACATGGGGTGCCATCCTCCCGCTCAGTGTTTAACAGTGAGTCTTTAATGAATTTTCAAATGGCGTGAAGACACTGCTGAGCCTCTTTGAGAACAAGGTCAAATTCCCAGATGATCTTGACGTCTGAAACATGCAGGGTGAAATTCAATATGAAAGCATGCAATGCAGGAAGAATCAATATGGACTAACTCCCCAGGCAGTAGCTGTTCAGAAAAGGAGATGGGGGATACAGTGAGTCACAAGTTGGAGCTGAGTCAACAATGTCCTGTGTGTGAAAAAGGAAGAATGATCCTGGGATGTGTGAAAAGCAGCATGCAGCTTACAGAAGATGTGAAGCTGCAGACCTTGCTGTAAACATTGATTAGTATTTGTAATCATATAAAGGTTTTGCTGACACAGTAGTGAGAGCAGGTCTCACGGAAGATGTGATCATAGATGAACGGTTTGCCTAAGATAATGCTAAGGAGATCAGGAGAATGTCACAAGGTGAACAGTCCTGTAAAAATGGGGTAAGGGAGACGCTGGAGCAGGTGGGTGCCCAAAGGAGGCTGTGACCCCATGGGAAGCCCACGCTGGAGCAGGGTCCTGGCAGGACCTGTGACCCTGGGGGGTGCCACGCTGGAGCAGTCTGTGCCTGAAGGACTGCAGCCCGTGGGAGGGACCCATGGTGGCAAAGTTCATGGAGGACTGTCTTCCATGGGAGGGACCCCACGCTGGAGCAGGGGAAGAGTGTGAGGAGGAAGGAGACACAGAGACAATGTGTGATGAACTGACTGCAAACCCCATTCCCCATCCCCCTGCGCTGCTGGCAGGGAGGAGTTAGAGAAAATTGGGAGTGTAGTTGAGCACGGGAAGGAGGGAGGGGTGGGGGGAACATGTTTTAAGATTTTTATTTCTCATTATCTTACTCTGATTTGACTGGTAATAAATTAAATTAATTTCCCTGAGTCGAGTCTGTTTTGCCCGAGATGGTAATTGGTGAGTGATCTCTCCCTGCCCTTTATCTAAACCCACAAGCCTTTTGTTGTATTTTCTCTGCCCTATCCAGCTGAGGAGGGGAGTGATAAAGTGGCTTTGGTAGGCACCTGACATCCAGCCAAGGTGAACCCACCACACCCATAAACCTGGATGAATTTTTTGCCACCAAACCAAGCCTGTGGTCATGGTGTGAAAAGCAAGACCATGGATCAATGGATGCAGTGCAATGACAGCAGAAGATGACAGCAGCCACAAGACTACATCTTTCCTCCTCACGCAGCTCGTCTAAGACCTCAGCTGGAGACTAGTTTGGGTTATTTAGGAAAAAAATAGGTCAAATTGGGGATTGACAAAGAATGCTGGACTTCTAATTTCAGCATGACCAGTTCAGGCAAGAACACTGCCTGTGAGAATTATGAAGCTCATACTGCTCAGAGATGTCTACAAGAAGGTTAGACCATCATCTGCCAGGATGGCTTGGGTAAAGCTGATCTTGTCTTTAGTGAGTCAAAATTCAATATAAAGCTTGTAAGATTCCCAGACTGCAGTGAAGACAGACACCTATTCCCTGCAACAGCTTTCACAGAAAGTGATGATACAAAACCAATCATGTAGAGCCAGAAGAGACTCCTCATGATGGGAAACATTCCTAATTACATCTGGTTTCAGACCTACATGAGGCAGGCTGCTTCCTTTGCCAAAAGCATTTGAGAGCTATAGTAAATTAAAGCAGATGTCTCCAAAGTTTAAACCATGCAATCTACAAAACCATATTTCATGTACATCAGGCACTTTTCAAAATCAATGACAACCATCTAAAGCAGACAAGAGATCATCCTAAAACTCACTAACAACTGCAATGGATTTATTCGCTCAAAAGCACACTGATACGGAAAAAACGCTTGATGAATATATTCTATCAATCTCATTTCTGAAGAAATATAATATTTAAGCTCCAATTTTTAAATACAAAAGATCAAAATATGTGATAATAGATGTGTGCCAGCAAAAAATATATGTAAGTAAATCTGGCTTTTTTTCAAGGACTGGAAAGGCCTGTCAGAAGATGCAGTAAATGCTACGGCAGCAGATCTTAATCCCAACAAAGAATGGTCCTTTCTTTAAAAAGTATTTTATACATTTAAAAAATAGAGACCTACTCCTGTCTCTTTTTTAAGCTTGTATATCAGAAAGAGAAAATAATCAGTACCAGCCTCAAGTGAAGTTATAGATACAGGTCTAGAGACAGAAGTATTAGTAAAATAGCATTAATGGGGTAGGCAACGTGTAGACTGGTTTTTACATACCGAGTTCACAATTTCCTTACAAACTGATCAGGCTCCAAGTTGTGGAGAGGACTCTCCAGCCCTGTATAAAACCCAAAAGGTTGTAAGAGGTCAGACAGACCATTAAATGTTGCCAAGGGATGACTGTGAAATGGGTTGAAGCATCCTGTCTGATATCAGACACTGAAAAGGTCTCTGCAGCAGGGACCAGGACCCAGTTATCTGCCTACTCCACAAAGCAAGGCCTCCTGCTGTTTGCTCTCCCATGTGGCTTGGTGGCTTTAGTTGTGAACCAAGTGACTTTTAGAGAAAATGCCACATCCAGGTGATAGGGATACAAGTTTGAGTCCTCTCATCCTGGGGAAGGAATTGAATGGAGGTCTCCCAGACTCTGGACATGCTATGGAAAAGGTAGTCAACATATAACATTGCCTCATCTCAACAGATGATACATCACAGGTATCATCTCCGCAAGACCAAATGCTCTGACCACACAGCAGACCAACAAGCATAACATGCAACACTACATCAAGCACTGCCTTTGTTTGTCTCCAGGCTGCTCCCAGTCAGTGTGAAAAACACCCCTCATTTTCTACCAGAACGTTGTTTCAGTCCCTGGAGAGGGAGTCAGCTCCCAGAGACGGTATTTTGTGGAGGCACCAGAGCAATCCCTGCTCCCCTGCCATACAGATCTTAACAGATCTCAAACAAACTGTTCTAAAAGAGATTGAGCACTGCAGGTGGGTAAAAAACTAATAGGCAGTTCGGGAGACTGGGGATGCACCAGAAACCTGGAGTCAAAGGAGAGGTGTGCCAATCCAGTGGTACAGACACATCCTTAATTTCTTTACAGAAATACATGCTTTTGAATTAGAGATCCTACAGCCATGCGACCATGTGTGCATTTTACCTAAGTGATTTGCTCAAGGCAATGTAGGAAGAGCATGGCAGAGCAGACACTAAATCTAAAAAATCTGGTTTACTCTAGGTCTTTCTTAATTTTGCTCACAAGTTACTTTCATGTTAATATTCTGCTGCAGCCAGGCGAAGCCAGACACGACACACAGGGTACTGAGTTGCAGGAAATAAACCTTTTTAGCAATGCCTGGCAGCAAGTCAGGATAAGTCAAAGTTCATCCTCTGTTCTCACCCTCCCAGCAGAGAGGAACAGTGGAAATAACAAACAAGACACATAAACACTAAAAAGTGAGATTGAGTTGATTCACGTACCTTGAGGGAATCAAGTCATCTGTAAACCAAATTTTTTCCTTCCTTCCTTACAGGTCCTGTTAGATAAATGTCTCTGTAAGCAAAATATCTGCTTTAAATTAAGGGCAAGAGGTCAAATACACTGCTAGCAAAAGCAGGCCGAACTTCAGTTAAGTCCAAGTGGAAAATTTAACCTGATAAACACATTTCCTTAAGTTATGAGAAGGTTAACTTGGATTCAAAAAAATAACTTTTTTCAGACTGAAAAGTTACACGATTCCATACAAAAGATACACTTGGCAGCACCCAGAAAGTGATATTCACCTATTTGTATATATTAAGAATGCAGTTTTTTCCCAAAATAGTAGGTTATTGCTATTATTATTAGTGTTCAATTCAAAGAGCTGGGCGCGCTCTGTTTTTCAGAAGGTGCCAAGCATTCCCTCTACTAAAACTACTAGTCTTCATTCATGTGTAAAATGAGAAGCTTGAATATACCAGTCACTTCATGAAAGGAAGGCTAGAAACCTGTTCAGAAACCGCAGATAAATCACCTTAGGAATAAAGTCAGAAGGAGGAGACAGCCCTGGGTGCCTCTGGTGCGTGCGCTCGCAATCAACGTCTCCTTAAGCATTCTCTTTAAAAGCTTCATGTCAAAGTTTCTCCAGTCTCTTGACAAACGGAGTTTTTGCTGCATTCAGCCCAGCAGGGGAAAGTGTGATAACTTAGAAGGATGAACTCAAAAGTATTTCTGGTTCATTTGAAATAGCAGCAGCCATGACTAGGTAATAGAAAACAAAGTTCTTTTCGTGAATCTCAATGATGCAGTCTCACGCAGGAACGATAACATTCGATTTTTCTTCTACATTTGTCATGCAGGTACTATGTGCCTTGGGGGAGGGAAAGAAACAACTCACAGCATTCATACATGTATATATTTATTTATATGCTGAATGATAAGGCTAAGGAGTTGGGGATATAATACAGGTGAGGTTTCCAATCTACAGCACTCAAAGACAAGAGCTAAGTAATTCCGTAACGTAAAGTTTTGATCTGATTTGTGTAAAAATCTAATTTATATTTTCTGATTTAAGTGCCCACCCCAAGAGCGGACAGCAGTCTGTCCAGTCCCAAGGCTGGCCTGTTTCTGTCCTGCTACCAATGTACCACCTCAAACTGATGAAGCATACCATCATATTATACAGACACCTCTTTGCAAGCTGCACATGAAAGTTGTGAGTAAAAGTTTTGTTATTATAGGCTTTTTTCCCCCCTTTCCTTTTTTATGTGTTCTTGATGGCAGAACTAGAGATTCAAGACTCCCTTGTGCACAGTATCTTCCCAACAAGGTAAGTTGTAAGGAAATTATTATTGGAAGACACCTCTATAAAACAAGGTAAATGAATCACTTAATCTTCCCCACAGAGAATGACTTTTATTTATTACACTCTTACAAAGCCCTCTTTTTAAATTACGGAGAAGATGATCCCTCTTTCTAGTCACACCAATGTCCCGGCCACTGGGCCAGTGGGTGGAGGTGGGTGAAGCAGCATTTGGAAAACTACCTGTGTTTCCAAAGCCATGCTGTGTTGCTGGAATGAGCCTGGATATTTAGTTCAATTCCATTCTTCCTAAGTATGTTTTCATTTTCATGCATTCCTGTGCAGCCGCGTCTCAGCTGGATGTAATAGTGCCAACATTTTGAAAGGAAAATTGCTTTCCATTTCTCACAGTATTTCATGCATAAAGCATCCCTTACAATCAGAAAATGCAACTTCTCAGCCTGTGCAGAGCAGGGCAGTTACTGAGGTCTCAGGAAACGGGTGGGCTGAGGTCTTCTCTGCTTTTCCAGTCTTAAAACAAGCCAGATCCATGATCCTTACTGTCATGACCCAGGACTACACTGGCATGGGGCAGGACTGAGAAAAGCATGACAGTATTTCTGGCCACCTTCTCCAGACTGAGGAAGACTCACTTAATTTTAAAATTATTTGAAAAATGGTATCTGAAAATTTAGTACAATGAAACTAAACTGAAAAAATGAAAAAGTGTCAGTTTCTTTCCACTTGGCCGCAGTGTATGTTCATTTCTGCTTGTTTGTTAGTCAGAATCATGCAAAGAAAGGTTTATTATCTACTACCAAGGATAGTTTATCATGTCTGCTTAAATGGCAATGAAAGAGCTTTTGGTGGCATGTGAAGCTTTATTTATGTTATAGGCAGCATCGCAGTAGCAGAAGACATATTTCTATTCACTTCTTGTGGGAGGTGAGGATTTTATTTTTCCTTTTAAAACGTGTTTGTACATAACGCTGTCGGAAGGTGCCAGCCAACGCCATAAACACAAATCCTCTGTTCATCTGTCCACAAAACAGCCGGGGCAGTGCCCCATGCCCAAAGGACTGCTCCTCCTCGACTCCCAGTCCTGGGGACCAGTGGTGGGAGGGCTGCGGGGCATCATCTCCTCCCACACAGAGAGCCCACGCTGCCGCTAGACCACGCGTATCTCACTTCCTTCATCTCACCCTGTGAGATACAGCCACTGCCAGCTGCTCTTTTGTTAACGCAGATATTTATATCACATTTAACCTCACTCATATTTATCACAGTTTTTCCTTAAACCGGTGTGAAGTTCATCCTTGCTGCTCCTAAGGGAAAGCATTCAGAGCCTAGTAAAGCAACTCCTCAGAATGACTGTCAAGTATGAACTTAATAACAAAACATCCCATCCAAGGATTCACTGTGATATCCAGTAGTGCTGCCGATGCCCTTCTCTGTTTTCTCACATTTTGTTACACTGCGGATGGGCTCAGCTGCCTTTCTGCAGCTGTACAGCGGAGCAGTTAGGAGAAGATGGAATATGCAAGTTATTTTGCAAGCTGAGGATTAGAGAGGGCCAGGAACAAACAAATGTTTGACAGAAAACCAGCATGAACTGGAAGACAGACACACAGAGCATTTCCCTTGAGCCAGTAGAGCATGAAACCGTTCACACCCCAGAAGGTTCCCCACCGTGTCCTACAAGTCCTTCTGGTGACTCAGAACTTCCATTTCCCCCATGCTTTGCTGGCAGCCTGGTTACAAATCATCTCCAGCATTACAAGTGCACCTCAGACACAAAGGAGGTGAAAAAAGCAGCTAATTTTAACCCATCAAGAATGTTTTCAGGCTGTCAGACCCACGTTGTGTGTCTCTGTGAGGGTGAAATAGAGGGAAGGGACTTAAGAGCACTTGAGAAAAAATTAAAGGCTAGCACAAGCACATCACTAATTCAAAGAAATCCTGCAGCCGGGATTTAGAAGAGCGCCAGTACAAAGTAATAGGTTATAAATCCTTGATTCCCTTAAAAACACTAATGCCAATCATCTCAAGTTTGTTATTTGCTGCCTGCCCACACAGCTGCCTTTCAGTTTGAGCACTCAAGAAGAAATTTCTCTGGACAGCAGACCAGCAGCGATTAAACTTTAAAATCAAATTCATGACTTTAACCGCATAATCTCCTATACTTTGTGAAGAGGAAAATTGGTATTCCACTTAAAATTTAACAACAGAGAAGACCTGATCTTGCCAGTTTGCACAAGCTGACAAACTTTTCAGAAAAAAACAAAAAAACCTTACATTATTGGAAGGGGCTGGCGGGGAAAGGAAACTTTACCATTTGCATTCAGGGTTTTATTTAGAGGGTTTTGTAAAGGGAGAAAGAGATCCAAAATATTTACTGGGGAAAAACTGTGCAGAATCTGTTCAAAACCCAGGCTGTGTCACTCCAACCCCGCTCGCTTATTAAATGGAAATAAAAGCAACCAACCCAGAATGCTCCATCTTCTGATTAAAAAGAGAAAAGAAGAGGGGAGGGAATTGTTATCACTGTATTTGCAGCAAAGCATGGTGACTTTTCTCCTTTTCTTTTTTTTTTTCTTTTTGGTAACTTACTTTTTTACAAGTGCTCCATTAATAATTCATGCCGCTTCTAAACGGCAGGGCAGCCGCTGTTTCTTTGTCGCATTTCACAATGGCTGAGTGACAACGGTGGCTCTGACTCCAGGCTACTATCTTTGACTATCTGCCGGGAGAGACACATTGCTGTCCTTCGTCATTCAATCCCTGACACAGTTGTGACAAATGCTGGCATGCCCTGTCATTCCCTTCACCCTCCGATAACAGAAATCTGCCACTTTTCAATGTGCAGTCTGCACTCTTCTCCCCCCGAGACGAAGCTGTATGTTAATGATGCCTGGTGATGTGCAGGTCTGCTTCTGCTCATTGCTTTTCCTCCAGTTACATATTTGGATTGACCGCGCTTCAAAAAGCACAGACTTTAAATGCTGTTTTGGGACCAGCACCCAGCTAAAGCTTATATGATAATGGTGTCTGCAGGGGGTTGGGGGCGGGGGGGGGGGAAGCTCTCTTTTTTAGCAAAAGTGATAGGAGACAGTGCCAGATTTTAGGACAGAGAATAAAAGACCACAGATGGAAAGAACTGTATGTTTCCCATAGGTGCTAGGGAGCTTTTGGTCCTGAGGTGGGACAGTGTGGTGTAATCCCCAGCACTGCTGGAGGCTTCCCAAAACCTGGGCAGGGTAGTGAACGCAGGACATGCCATGTACCTTCCTTGTGTGCTGAAACATCACAAACTGCTTTGCAGAGGTTCGTTAAGACAACGATCCTGCTTCTTTTCTCAGATGCTTGGAAGCGGTGGGTTCGTTTTCAACAGGCAGTGCAGTGTTCTGGGGCTCCTTCTGACTCTGACAGCAACTTGCAGCCCCCCTCCCTTCCTCCCTCCCTCCCTCCCTGCAACAGGGGGGCACATGCTTGATGCATTCAGACAAAATTGCTCTATTCACTTAATGTGCAATATCCATTACAGAGTATCTAAGCACCTGTTCGGGTGGCTGATTCCAGGAAGGGGCTGGGAGCCTTAATGAGTTTCCTGATTTCTAGCACTTTGATCTTCCCAGATAAATGGAAGCAGGCAAGTGCAAAACAAGGATTAAGTCATCATAGCTAGAGATGCCAATACCAGCCTATTGAATCCACCATGCCCTCGGAGCAGGCTGCAGTGCCTTAATGGGGCATATCCAGCATTCAACCATCATACCCTCGGCAAACGTTCACTACATGTTGCTATTATAAACACAGGGGACAAGATGTTACAAGGGCATTCTTTTTCCCATGGAGACATTGAATACTGCTTCCTTTATCCCTAGCTGCAGCAGCACTGTTACGAATTACAATCACTAAATGAGAACAGCTGGCACTTGTTTGAACAGTGCGCTCTTTCCAAAGCCCACTGTAGCTGATGGAAAAAGGATCTCCTTTCTTTCATTGGATTTTAGATCAGACTCAGAGAGACCTGATGGTTTAGAAAGCAGGGGTTTTTTTTCCCATTCCTTTGTTACTTCTCCATCTCATGTTTATGACTAGAAACCATTTTTCCAATCTATACAGTCAGTGACAGGAGGTGGGGCCAGCATTAACCCCACCATTTTTATAAAATAAGAGATGTTAATTAAAAAGCTGCACAGCAGGGCTGGAACTATTAGAAACTAGAAAGGGAGAAAGAATGAAGCAGAACAGCAAACAGGGGAAGACTTTTGATGTCCTTTGCACATGATGTTTTTCCCCATTAGACTACTTTCATGGCTGTTCCATGCGCTTCTCAAAGCTCAATTCATCTCACACACAGATCTTACTGAAAGGTAATAAGCAACTCCTAGCTAGAGAGACAATTAACATGTAATCTTTGACATTTTGAATCATCCGTGGCTGCCAGATGGGTTTCTCCTTTATACAGAATGAAATCCATTGCTGGAGTGTTTGAAAATTTGATTTTATGTTACATGTTTCCCTATGCTTCTAGACTGCTCTGTCTTCCAGTCCCATGGTGGGAAAGTGCACTGAGTTTGGCCTCTGAAATTATCAACAAAACTCTTCTTGAGCTCAGGGAGTAACAAACTGATCCAATAGTAACTGTGTTATGAGATCAAAATTTCCTTTCCTCTCCTTTAATCTTGTCCATTTGGGGCCAAATTTTTTCATTTTCATACCTGTAAAGCTCTGACCAGTGAAGAGGGGGCATGCCTAGTTGACAGCAGCAGATGCTGACACTACCCTCCATTAAGGGTTCCCTCTGTTGTACAAACAGCTCAGCTGCTCCTGAAGCAAGTACTGAACCCCATGCACAACAGTAACATGATCTGCGATTACCTTGTATTATCAGAATGCAAATCAGGAGAAGTTCAGCAGCTGCTTCACAAGGCAAAAACCATGGGAAGAGTGTGAAAGGGCGGGCAGCTGAGGATTATCATCTCTACATCCTTCCCAAGTTGCCAAGACACTAGGTCCTTTATTTGCAGTGCAATAACAGTTTGGGCAGTTTTGGCAGAATACATTACAGGTAAAGTACTCTACTGGACAATGCAAGTACTTCAGAATTCAACTTGCAGACTGGTTGGGCGGGGACTGTAATTTCCCAGGTAACTGTGAAGGACCCCAGCTGAGGTTTCAATTGCTACAGCTACAGAAATATTTAATAATGGTAAGTAAATGATTATAATTGCTCAGTAATTTCATTATGTGTAATAAAATGGTGTCTGTTAGTTAATAATATGCACATATCTAAATACAGCAGTTGCAATAAGCTCCATCTTGCTCACCTTTCTGCATTACTGTTGGATCCCCACTGGTCTCAACATGGCTGAAATTCCATGTCAGTTCAAACACTTGTAATTATCTCTCCTTGAAAGATTAACAAAGCAGCAGGATTATATAAAAGCATTAAACATACACATAAAAATAACATACTAAGTAATGTAAGAAAAATTGTAGGTGAACTAACCTCTGAAACACCTGTGAAGGCTGAAAAGTTGTGAAATTGCCCTGACTTACAGAGCTGTGTATTTTCTACATCTTGTTTAGCTATCTAGAACGACTGCAAAAAACTGTCACCTGTACCCAGAAGAAAGGCTACAAGAATGCTGTAATAACTTCAGTTATTCTGAGACACTTGCTAGAAACAGTGCCAGCTCTGCAAGTCCTTCAGTTCATCTCAATGTCATGCAAATACATATATACATTTGGTATCAAGTGATGTCTTTGCTGTTTTCTCTTAACAGTTCTGATAACCAAGCAAGATAATAGCAACACTCATGAAAGAGTGATTACCATCATTGTGTTAATGATGGTCACAGAAGAAAGGCTCAGGCTCAATGAGCTCTGCATTGGAAATGAATTTTGCAAAAGAGGTAAGTAATAAATGGGAGAATCTGAAACCCAAATCCACGAGGAAGTGATTTACTGCAATTTTCTCTGGACTATATAATCCTAAAGTAGAATGGAATTCAAGCCTTTTAAGAGAGATCTCTGCCATATTAATATGTTTGCTACGTTACCACCACAAAGTGGCTATACCCACTGTAATATGTTGCCCCCCAGTCAGATGAAATGGCTCGCACCTCAGGTTCACTAGATGGTCAATTAAATCAAGCTGATAAAGCAGATGAATTCAGCCAAAGGACAAATTAAGCAGCACAGAATGTATCGTTGCCAAGGCAGAAATGTAGCACACGGAGCAGATGCAGAGAAGCTGCTGTACTCCCAGAGAGTGCCTTGCTGGCCAAAGCAAGGGAATGCTACCAGAAATTAATGGCAATATGGTCTACATGCTGAACAAGAAAGCCATGCCATGAAATGCATGACCCAAATGTTATGGTTGATAAAAATAAAAATGAGAGAGAGAGACATTATTCAAAGGGTAATCCAGCAGGTAAGAGTTTACCATCTTTTATGAAGAGTAGACCAAAATAAGAAGGGTCCCAATGAGAGAAGAAATTAATTGCTGTCAGTATTGCTGGTGTATGAGCAGAAAGGTCACCAAGGGTCTGGAGCAGGAGCTGAACAGATTGAAGTTTCTATTACACAGTGTTAGATGGAGATGCAGAATAATTACTTTTGCAAGCTTGCAAAGGATTAAACTGATTTAAATGGGATGAATCTAGCTGCAGCCCACTGCATCAGCTGTGTGACAATAATTAATATGCAGATTAGAAAAAAATTAAATAGAGTAGTTTACTTTGCATTAAGGCAACATTTTACTTTCAAAATTTCAGCAACATCTCAGGCCTTAGCATAGATAGATAGTGTGGAAGATGTCTTCCAATGCTCAAAGTTCTTAACGTACAGATGAATTAATTTTCCAGGCTTCTTTTTAATGTTGAACAACTTAATTTGGGATTTAGAATTGAAGTTCTAGTTTTACACTACAAATTTAAAAAGTATTTAGGAAAACAAATGTTCAAATTACTTGCAAATATACATAATGAAGTTGGGATAGATGGATTTGGTTTGGCTTGCATTTGTGTTTTGCAGCTACGTAAAGGCCACAGAGAGCATTAGACATGCTTATAAATGGTCAAGCTAATTATTCCCAAATATTCATACTGCAGTAGCACTCACAAGCCTGTCATGCACTAGGGTCCAACTGCTTTATTCAGTCTGTCAATCAGACCTCAAATGGCATGGGCAGAGCCGGGTGGTTGTAACAGGGTCCATCAGCAGTCACAGACAAGGCAAGGTGATGAATCAGGTCCAGGGTTCACCTTGGGAACGCAGTGAGGAACGGCAGGAGACTGGGCAGGAGGCACGGCTGCAGAAAAAGCTACAGCGTAGGTCTGAGGTCCATCCAGGAGACAGGGGCAGAGGAAGGACTGGAGGCAAGCTACCTACAACCAAGGTCCAAGGTCCTTTTAGGAAACAAGGCCAGACATGTCACCAAAATATCCATGACATTTTCAATGTTAATCCCAGCTTCCAAAATACTTCTGTTGTCTGTTGGTTTTCTGTTACGCAAACTTAATAAGCACACTGTTATACCAGTCATGATGTAGGCAAGTACTCTCGATACTCATGTTAAGAAAGAAGAAACTAAGACTGGAAGCCCAGGCTTGTTACATACTGCTTGATTTTCAAAAACTTCATGATATTCAAAAACTTCAGAGGGCATGCAAACTACTCCTCACCTCTGATGCCAGACCTGGATATCTAGCTCCGTGCAATCTTCAAGATCATCATCCTATGAATTTCTTTTTTAGGATTACTAAAAATTCATTTTCAATCAAAAAAAGGAATTGCATCCTTATTTAAGTTGTAGCTACCAGTCATTAACTAAAGAATGGTACTGCTTTAACCTCTACTATTTTTATCTTACAAATGACAAAGAAGGATGGCAAGAATAACTCAAAAGAATTGTGACACTATTTGCAGTCAGCAGACAACCTTACTACAGACAGCTTCACAAGTTCTGGGTAACTGAATGTAAGAAGGAGTTAATATAGTGAGAAATGCTTTCTTACTAGTTGTGCATTTCTGCCAGGATAATGTACATGTTACTGGTGGAAGGTTTGAACTACCTCTTTCACTGGATTGACTTCTTAGAAGCTCACCTGCCTACAGGTGAGCCTACCACACTAAGAAAACACAAATCATCACAGGGGGACTTGGCTCAAAACACACTGCAGCATGCTGAGATCTTTGCGGGCTGTTAACCTGTGTGGTAAACTGTTGCAACACTGTGTTACGCAGGTAAGATTTGACCTTTGGATACTGAGAAACTGGTGGTGCAGCTTTTCAGCAAGTCCTGAGCAACTCTTCTGCATCTATTTTTACAGCATCTTCATCTTGTATTCCAGATATTGCAAGAGTCCCCCAGCCACCTGTGTGTCAGGAGCGCAGGAATTACTACCCAGCTCCCACCTCAACCCACCGTGCAGTTGGATGCTTAGTGGCAACGAGCTCCCAAGCTCAACAAATTAGTTGTGTTATTTGTGTGCTGATGCTTTATAATCTCTACATATGCATAGCTAATTTTGTTTTTAACCACACTAGCTGTTCTTCTCAATCTCTAAAACCTCCAGAGAAGTGATATAATCCCATTGGTTCCCATTTTCATGATACATGCTCCTAACACACGCAATTACTGCATGCGTAATTGCTGGCTCACATAGGCTCAATTATTAGTTTCTTAATCAGGTATTTAACTAGTCCTTCTAAATCACCGGAAGGGTGATTTAAACACAAATTCATATACCCTTGTGGTGTCAGCCTCACTGAAATGGTTTGTGTTCGCAGTAAATCACACAGTATCCAAGTCTTAGTGCCTTCTGTTTTATAAGCAGGATCTATCGTCTCAGAACGAGTAAAATTCTTTAATCCACAGAATCCTTTTACATTTCTGAGTATGTGGATAAAGCAAACTGCCTTGAACAAAGGTTGAAAAATGGACCAACCTAAGCATTCAGCATAACAAAGGAGCATCAAGACATCTGAAAGCAAAGCAAAAGTGGCAAGGCATATTCTTCTGAATATATAGCACAAGGGAATGTCCAATTCAGATGGATCTTTGCTTAGCTGGGAAATGTGCAATTAAATAACAATCTGGCTTTATGCTGAGCTGTGATGTAGGACATTCTGACATCTAGTGTAGAAACCTTACTGATCCCTCACATCACTCAGTGCCCTGAAATCTTTGTGAACCAACTTAAGCATAAAGTAAAGATGCTAACAGCTAGTGAACAAGGCTGTGAAAAGAGAGAAGAAAGTAAAAAACAACGTTTGTAGCTTAAGACAAAACACTTCCATTGCTTTAAGGGGTGGCAGAATTTTGCTGCAAAACACATTAAAATTGTTAAATCAAGACAGACATACTTCTCTCCTGCAAAATTACAAAACTGAGCTTTTCAAGAATATCCCTTACACGTGGTTTTGCAAGCTGTGTTTACACTTGTCTTGGTGTTACACTCCTACCTTGGCATCTACTAATGTCTACCACTAGAGGTTAGACAGTAGCTATATGACAAAATACACCGATTTTATATATCTACAGACATTCAAAGCTAGTCCCACATAGATACCCATACTGAGAATACTAACCAAAAATGTAACTGTTTGAAAAACAGCGTAACAACTGAAATCACGCTGCTATCATTCGGCCAGTATCTGTCCTTTTGTGCTTCCACTCCCCCTGCCACGGAAATACCAGTTACCAGAATTCAAGAAGCTCCAGGCTCTCACTCATTCACAGAGCTACAGATCCATACAACCATGTATGGTACTGTCTCGCGCTGCATTGCATGAAGACACTGCACTGTACAAAGACATAGCAGAGAGGAATGTCAGTAAAGATGCCTTTTGGCTGTGAGAAAAGCTTTCTTCCAGGAGAGAGGTTCCACATATGTTTTCCTCCACCTGCCTGTAGGCTTTTCTGCAACTTCCTTATGTTTTGTATATCAAGAGGAAAGACAACGCAGGGATACTTGGCTTCTCTCGGCTCTGCCACAGATTTACAGCTACCCCCTACTCTAATTCTCCATTCATAGACATGGAAAAACTGTATTTTAAGAACTCATATCAATCCTACCTACTTAGAGACCAAGATCTTTGGGGCAAGGATTTTTGGTGTGATTTTACAGCACCTACCACAAGATCAACCAGTGACTAAATTCTGCTCTGGTACAAAATAATAGTAAAATAAATAGGCCTATATTAACTCCAGAGTATGACATGGTAATATATTTCCTTTTTATCAATTCTTGTCAGATCTTGTGCTGCACTTTGCTTCCTGCTGTAACAGTTTTAAGGTGATGGTTAAAAAAAAGACCAAACAAACAAACAAAAACCCCCAAACCTAGTAAACTTTGCACATAGTACCTCTTGCTTAGTACAGAATACCAGGAATAGATTTCATGATGACTCCCTGTTTTAAGTATGACTAAATAAATATTAGGTTTACTCAAAAGTAACATCTTGCATCTTTACACAAAAGTCTAATCATTTTACCTGCTTCTCTTGTTTTCCTCATTTCACACAAGGCTCTGGAGAGACTTTGTAAAAAAATCCATTGCATGGAAAGCTGGAAGCTCTGGTGCAGCTTCAGATAAAGTAAAATAAAAATAGTATTAGACTAATCACTAAAAAGCATAACACAGTCACTGTGGCAGTCTCTCTGTTATTTATTTTCTGCTAAAGTACATACAAATTTAAATTTTCTGTCAGCTAGTTGGTTTTGGTTTGTTTTTTTCCATTCTGACCCAGGAGAATTAAAGCACTGAGACTGGCTAAAGTACACCATCTACAGCTTTGTCCATGTTTTTGGTGTTGAGTTGTTTTTTTTTTTTAAAATCACACCTTAAGAGAGAGAAAACTGTAGCAGGTCACATTTCTAATGCAGATGCCATTACATTAGCAAAGACCTTTTGCCAAGAAAAAAATATTCTAATTCAGGCAAATGGGAAAAGAATTTATTCTAAATAAGAAACACATTCTAATAATACAAAACTAAAACATCTTATCATGATATTCCTAGCATTAGCTATACCAGTGTAAGGAGTTTTATCCTGTCACCATTGCACCCTTTTCCACAGCCATATTGGTTGGTATCAGTGAAGTTCCCAAACCGCTCATGATCAGCCACCTGCTCGAGGCTGCCCAATAGCTCTGTGAGCAGAGGGCTCAGGTGAAACTCTCTAATACGTTTTAAGGAAAGTGTATGGGATTAAGTTAATGATCCAGTTTCCTTGGAGTAGCTTAGAGAGCTCCTACATGACCTTTTCTGCTGGCAAAGCTATTGAGTAAGTGCTAGCAAATGGAAGAGAGCAGCACCTGAGGACCACACTGTCTTTGGTGAACACCTCTAGGTTCAAAAGTGGACATCTGTCTAGCACTTCAGGCAATAATTTCGGTAGTTTCAAGTGTTACTGTCCCCCAGTTATTTTCTGACCTCACAAAACAGCACAGTTATGCCATAAGAACTTGCAAGTACTATGATTTATAGGGAAAAGTTCTTGTGCTGTGGCAGCACCCAGGAGTTCAAGTCAATACCCAAGGTACCAGAATCACCCAAATAGAAATAAAAAGCATCTCCACACTAGTGGGACTGCACTCTAAATAGACAAGGCTTCACATACAATTCATTATTTAAAGATTTAAAATGCCATCTGAATAGCTAAACCCAAACTTTAAATAGAATGTCACTGTCTAGGCTAACTTTGTGGCAAGTGAAGGATAGCCGTTTCTTCTGGATAAACTAATTGACCTTTGATCAAGGGATAAGAGGTAAGTACAAAACAACTCCAGAGTTAAAGATAGGGGATAAATCATCTAGACTTTTTTTACATCAGTTAGAGAATTATAATTTACTGGTATTCCTGAATATCACTCATGTACCCTATTTCTGTTGAGCCATGAACAGGCACCTGCTGTAATGAGACAACACAACCCACAAGGTGAAATCAGCAACAATTTTTTTTCTTGAAATTCAGGTGTGTATTACAAGTCCTGAACTTGTTACATGATGGAAACTGATAAAATGATCATTAAAAAAAAAAGTTTCTTAATTTGTCTTCCATTCTTTTTCTAGTTTGAAGTTCTTACAGTTGCCCTAGGATTATTTACTTCCCACTCTGACTCCAGTCCCACTGGTGAAGAGTGCCCTCATCAGCAACATGTTCTCTTTAAATCTTCTTTTTTTTTTTTTTTTTTTTTAAAAATTCCAATGCTGGCAGCTTGTACTGGTTGGTTCCGACACAAAATATCTCTGTACTGGATGTTAGCTTTCAGACAGTATAATCTAAAAGGCCAACTACCCGATACTTCTGTCATCACCAAAACTGTAAATTTTATTTTCAGAGAAGAAAAGGTGTGTCACAGAACTTGCATCACAACAGCCATAGAAACTTTCCCACTGACCTACTAATGTGTTTTTCAGCTACTCTGAGGATGACCTATATTCACACTCCACGTGGCTGCTTGAAGTTTTGTAAAAACTGACATGCTACCTCATTCCCAACTACGTGGAGATTTTTTGACTTGGACCTTTTCTATCATATCTTGGATTTGAAGTCTTTAACTCATTCAATTACCACTAGATGAAAGAAATACTTGATTACTACCATTTGAATATGGATTTGAACAAGCTACCTAGCACTAAAAAAGTCTGCACTCTATTTTTAATATCCCAAGCCCATTCAGCTATCAGCTCCCAGAAAGTATTTTCACTCCTAATGGAGTAGCAAAACAAATGCTATGAAGGCTAATCAAAACCAGGAACCATTTCCAAAACAAATTGTAAAAACATTGACTAGCTCTGTAATCAACTGTGATTGTCCTTTATTTCATTGCTAGCCCATAAAGAATATTGCCAGTGAGGTAGCTCCCATGGTCTCATTCTCATAAATCTTATGCATTCCTGTAAAATACACTTACACTGTATTTCATTTGGGTGCACGACACAAAATGATCCCTCATTTTCCAGAAGATAACACTCCTTGAACTGAAGAAAAACACATAACAAAGGTTGTTCTATAAATTCCCATTAATTGTTTGATTTCATTCCAGGACACTGAAGACCTTTTGATCCCTTTTAATTTACCTAGGCTGATAAAGTTATTTCCAGCTTTTCAGAAAAACTTAGAGCATTTAAAAAATCAGGCAGAGCTCTGTGCAATGCATTGACTGTAATTTCCCTCTTCATCCACTTTTAGCAAACACTGTAAAAAATATTTTTATAGAGAATAAAAAAGTCATTTATAGCACTGTCAGGGACATTTATTTTGTGTTTTTGTATTTTACTGGCAACCATTACTCACTTCAAGTCTTGCACTGGACTTTTCATGAAGAATAACTGACATAAGAAAATATGTGACAATTTTGCTCTTATTTAACATCCCATCAATGCCCATCCCATCAATTCCTTCAGAGTAAGCTCTGACAAGCATCCTTGTTAGGTGTGGCTCTGAATATGAGAAAGGTCTTATGTCATTTTATTCTCCTCTGCTGTTATTAAATGCCCTGAAATCTGAGGTGTAGGAGAAACCTTTGAGGTCAGCTGCCCTGTTCTTCCCACCAGGCTCATTCCCAATGTCTGGCTGTATTTTACTCAGTGCAATAATAGAGCAACTCAGGAAGAGCTTCTACCATTTCAGGTACTACCTTCCAGGCTAATAGTTCTCCCCAACAGGACATTAATCCTATTTGGTCTAATATTTCTTTTCCTTGATAACAACCTCATCATTCCATGTTTTGGTATCACACTAAAGCCCTGCTGTTCTCCTCTGGCAAAATCCTTAAATATTGTTGATCAGAGTACACATGGGCACTTGGTATCAACCACCTGGTCAACTGATGTAAACCTAAGTCAAGAGACAGGGGATAGAGGACAAAGAGTATTTTGAGTAATCCTTAGATCCAACTTCTTCCTCTCTTGGTTTCTGAGGAGCTGTAGGCTGATATGGAGTCAGTTAACTCAGAAGAAAAACTCTATTGAGTTAAAGAAAACAAAAAGCCCAATCCAGTTTCACCAGGCTTTACTAAATATAGCCTTCCCCAATGAAACTGTGGTCCATGGAGAGCCCGGGCGGGAGCAGGTTGTCCCTGAAGGACTGCAGCCCGGGGAAGGGCCCGCGCTGGAGCAGGGAGACGTGGGAGGAGGGAGGAGCGGCCCAGAGGGGATGGGGGGGGACCCACTGCAACCCCCGGCACCAGCCCCTGCACCGCCCCTCGGGGGGACACGAGTCGGGGGTCTGGGAGCAATGTGTGCACGTAGGAGAAAGACTTTTCTTTTAAACTAGGATAACTATTGCTATCTCTTTCCTTCATCCAAAGGGTTTACAAATTAATTTAAGATTTATTAGGCACTTTAAGCTTCATTTAAAGAGCAAAGAGAGGAAAATAGGTAGCTGTACTAAAACAAGCACGCAACTCTTGAACTCTTCAGTTGAAGTCCCCTCGTGCACCTAGTGCTATCAGAGCAGGAATATACTGACTAGCTGGAGTCATTTGCCAACCTATACTACTACTGCAGCTGCAGTAGTCTCTTTCTAGAATTCTTATGTTGAACTTTAGCTCCACTGTAACTGAGGGCTGAGTCATATCCTTGACAAATATCTATTGTAGCTGATGGCTTTTTATCAATGTGGCAAGTCATTCCCTCAAGCATCAACATGTTCTGTACTCTAAAACATATTGCTGGTTAATCTGAGAAAAGGTGATCAGGTTGGTTGCTGGCAACATTTTCTGAGAGAGAAAAAGTCATTCTGGGATGGTGAATTTGCACTTATGACTGAAAGGTCCTGTACAAAGCAGAATTCAAATCCAAGGGTTCATATCCAAGGAATTATGTTTAGATATAAGCAGAGCATTTTTATCCACTAGTATTTAGCAAGAGAGAAAACACGGGATGGTTCCCTTTCTCTGCCTCAACCGTCCTGAAGATTGACAGAGGGAACACAACAGACTTTAACAAAATTTTTTGTTAGGAACATACAGCAAGGGCTCTGTAATTTGCACTGTCCTTTGAAATGTGTAGCACTGCTTTTAATCACTTAAAGCCCAATACAGGCAAGTTGAGAACAGGAACACATGAAAGATCACCTAGCCAATTACCTGTACCTTGTGGAATTATAGCAGAGATGAATATAATACTGCATATTTATGTCATAATATGAAGCTTGATACTCTCAGGATGTGCCAAAATACATCTCTGTGACTGAGTGAACATGAAAGTCTTCCAAGATGAAAAGTTGTCCTCATTTCAAGGAATAAAAAAATACAAATGGAGTAGGGCTGCTATTGATGGAAATGATGTCCGCTAATGATGGGAGAGCTGGAAATGCAAATTGAGAAGCTGTCAAGCCATATGCAGTACAACTCACTAACGTCTCTGTCATCATATTACAAAAGGGAAAAGAACATCTGCAGTTTATCATGTTATGAGCAAAGACTGTATTATTAGCATTACCTAAAGAAACCACATTTTTGCTAATGATGCAGTCTGCAAATCAGCTCATGACTTTCCCTGTTTAAACTTTCAGATACAGCTCAAACTCACCTACAAAAAGCAGAAATTGTGATCTGGTGTAAAAAACCCCAACAAAAACTACAAAACAAACTATGACAATCCATGTACTATGATTTTGTGTACACCACCTGTTTAACTCAGCTCTGCTATGTGCACTCTGGTAACAGTCGTCATTATTTTCAGATCAAAAGAATTAAAAAATAAAAATCAATATTCTTCTCAATTTAATACTAGTTGCACAGTCCTCAGTTGAACCCTTCTGTTCTTAAGAAACACAACTTCACTTTTAAGCAAGCCAAGAAAAGACAGACTTGCAGTTTTTTAAGGCAGAAGACTGGTTGATAATTCTCCTACCTCCATAAAAGATTAGGTGTGACTTTGGAAAAAAGTTCTCCCAAAGTGGTCAGTCTTGGTTACTCAGTACTCTTTCACCCCAAGAGTTTGATTTTCAGAAGGGCCCAGTACTTAAAACTGCCTCATTGGGTGAATTTTCACATCTCCATTGACTTTACTGAAGCTTCAACAATCTGGAGCAGCTAATGATAAGACTCTTCCATAGGCAGGCAGGAAGAGTTCAAGCCAAAAAAACAAGTCCCAGTCCTGCAGTTGAACACAGCTCCAAAAGGTTCCCTCACATGCCAAACTCTCTGCCCACTTGGAGCTTAAAACATTTATTTGAATATTTGAATACCTTGCAGTATTATGTCTGCTACTTTCTTCCTTTCTCTGTTGTGCTAACAGGACTTGCTTATTCTTGAGACGTGGGGGGGGGGGAGGGGCGTGTGTGTGTTTTGGTTTGTTTTTTTAAAGTTTGCAATGCACATGTCCGTGTTGTGAGCAAATTTATTGGAACGTGAAAGCATTTTTCTTTTCCTTTATTAAGACCAAAGGCATTAAGTGCTATAATCTGTATGGGGGTTCTAGGATGCTGCATAGACTCAGAACTTTATAACTTCAGAAGAAACTTATTATAAAATTTTGAAAATCTTAGACTTGCAGCAATGTCACTTCTGTAACCTTGTTTGAAAACATGCCATTAAAAGCATTCATATCAAGTATATATACTCAAGGAGTGTAATTCCTTATTATAGCAGGAACAGTTGGTCTAACATTGTCATCTCTGTAGTACTCTTGTCTTTAGCCGTGATTTCATACAACCCAAAATATGTCGTAAAACAGCAAAGTAGAACTATGTAGTTCCTTTCTCTTTTCATCCCATGGATTTTGCAGGTAAGGGATAAAGATCCAGTACAAAGCCTCCATCAGTGCAGCTTCACATAAGTTAGGATGCTACAACAGCTGGTTAAAATCACTAGTATCAAGAAACTGTGCTGGGATCAAGAGGAACCACAAACATCCACAGAAACCAAACTACATCAAAAAGAAAGGCAGATCTCATCATCTTCTCTACTCAGCAAAGATAAATTACCCTCTGTGGATTTAATAAATTGGCGATGTAAAAAATTTTGAAACCTCCATTTCCCATACCCTCTCCTGTGCCTTTTGCCTTGCGAGGTCCAAATTTTCTCCTTCGTGTACAGATGCTTATACCATTCTGTAACATGACGTCCTTCCAGAACTAGTGTTCCTAGTTAATTTCTGTAAGACCTTTTGAAGAAGTCAGCTTCAAGTATCATAATCTTACCTTCCATTAAATAAGATTCTGCTGCCACTAAGTTTATTTGCAGCTCCCTTTTTCCATTTTTAAAAATCTTTGCACGATTCCAAGCCCTATCTCCCCTCTGTGCTGAACACATTCCCAGAAACATTTGATGTGTTCTTAGCTGTGCAGATCAGTTAGCCCATCAGTTACTCCACTTATGCATGCATAAGCTTTTAAAGAGTAATATTTGCCAAGTGTTAGCCTAAAGCCAGGACACTCCTCAGGTGTCAAAGAAAGAGGAAAAAACAGAGTATCAGATAGTGTAGTAAATGCTAATGAAAATTACTAGTGTGTGGGAAGAATGTATAATCTTCTGAAACAGGAGCTACTTGACTAACTTAAAACTGCTTGTCTCCCCTGAACTGAAAAGGTCATTTAACCCTCTGAAAAGATTAATTGGATAAAAAGAGTTGAATCTACACTAAAAACAATCTGTGCTGTTTGTGTGATAACAGAAGCAGAGCTTGCCAAGCAAAAGATTTAATTCTTACCTTTTTGGTCATTCCAAATCCAGACAAAAGACAACTGGAACAGCCATGGCCTCTCAGAACAAATGCCTGGTATAAACAAAGCTCTCTTTTCTTTATGCTTCTGAAAAAATACAAAAAAATACTTTGGACATTCACTTTGTAAAGTACAATGGCTTACATTAAAGAGGAAGTACTTATCTCCTCATAGCATTACAGACATTGCATATTCTAGAAAGAAGAAAATGTATTAATTATGGAGGCATGAAATCAGTGCGCAGTACTCAACACAGCTGAAAGTCCTTCCTGACTTACACCTCGTATGTTTCCAACCATTGCATTTCCAAGCAGAGTTGGGAAAAAACCTGGAACTTAAGAAAAGACCTGAACTGAAAAGTATTTCTAAAATAAAAAAAAAAGGATACAGAAAATTCACAAAAATATTTATGCTTTAGTGTAGGAAAATGTGATATAACTCATCAATTATAAATCAAGACTTAAATTACAGTACATATGCATGGCCATGATATACTGCAATTAAAATAAACCAAACCCAAAACCCTCCCTCCAAATACAGATGTACCTCTCATAAACATAAGTACTGAGTCTATCTGGAAATAATTTACTTAATAATCCTTGAGTGATGCATAGCAAAATAGTTTTCCGTGGCCCTCCCTCCATCAGATAATAATACAATTCATTGTTGAAGTGATTCAGAACGGTTTTAGATTAAGAACATAGTTGTTGCCACATATGATCATGATGCTCTTCCAAATGTGGTTTAACAGCAAGTGGGCCTTGAATATTTCAATAAATTCTGAGAAAACTCTTTGAGACCACCTTCTTCTCTTTCTGATAATACAAAGCATTATTCTTGCAAATCAACACTGAATTTTAACCAGTAATTACAAAAACCAAAGTCTGTTATACAGATTAATCAAGTTGATGCATTTGGTGCACCAGTTTCTATCACACTGCAAATGTTATTAAACACTTCATGGCTTATTCTAGTCAAGTTTACTGAACATATGAGAAATCAACACTGACATTTGTGACCAGCTCCAGCCAGTTACACCAAATGGCCAAAAGGTCTCCATCCTACAATGTAACACCCCGGGGGCTTCTTGTGCACTTTCAAGATTAAACCAGAGGAAACATAGCTACTGCCAAAGTTGAACGATTTTCAGTTCTTTTTCATTAACAAATTTAAATTCCCTATCACCACAGTTACGGGAGAAGCTACCACTGAATGTCTGCAGTCTGATTTTGTATAGCATTAATAGAACCCAGCAGATATAGAAGAGGCAGACAACCAATTCAAAACACTTAAGTCAAAAGCTTTTTTCCACTTTTCTACCCAGAATGCCCATAAATAAGTTCAATCACATAAAAAGGTCCGCCTAGACTTCATTATGCTGCTTTCTTGATTAAAGACTACTAACTGGAGGAATAATTTATTAGAGTCAATGCAAAACAGCATTTTTTACTTAGCTGTAAAAGGAAGCCAACACTTAAATCAGAGCATTAGAAGAAAACATGACAATTTTGTTATTAATAACTTTTATAGCTCAAATTTAAAAATAGTAAATCAGAAACAATTCAAGATTCATGAACAAAAGTCTGGAACTATATACATGCATAATTAAGAATATCTAGATTCTTGTCAATATTTACTTAAGTTTTTTGTACACGTTCTTTCACACAGTCATATTTACAAGTATGTCTGTTTAAAACATATGAACATACATCTTTTATAGCATTTACAAATCATTTGAATATAATTTTTTCCTTAAAAACAAAACAATATTTCATTGATTTGACAGATTTGGTTTCATCACATGGTACTGGACACGTATTTATCCAGTGGGATTCTGGTACCCAGAATTATCATATATGGCTTTAAATACCTTCCAAACTCAAAGGATCATCTCACAAGTACAAACTACAGTCCATCTGTGGTATGTTTCTAATTAAAGTCTTGAGCCTTTGTTTGGGTTAGATCCACAACTCGGCAAACACATTCTAAGCATGTACTCAGAAATAAGAAGCCCTTCTAATTTAAAGAAAAACCAACTCTGCTTCCAGTCAATTCCAAGTACATATTAAGTATGCATGAAATGCGATTTATGGACTTTTCTAGACATTCTAGCTACCTTTATAGGTGTTTTATTATTGTGGGATAACACAGTTTTGAACAGACAATATTTGTGGGGATTTACAGGAATCAAGTGAGAGATCTTTTAAGAAGGGAAGAATATTTTTTCCTCAAAGTATGAACATTTTTTAGAAAAAAGTCTGAGAAGATTTTGTACACAGTATGCCTAAGTTACTGATACAATCCAACCAGTCAGATCACTATCTAGTAACAAGGTCTTGCTTCACAAATTAACTGAAAATGTGTCAGCTTGCTTGCTTTTGGTTAGGAAAAAAACCCCAAACTTTTGGCTTTGGCAAATCAAGTAGCCATCTCCTTTGAACACTGTTCTCTAGAGCTCCTGCACGGATTGTTCCACAGTTTGTTCTTCTACAGGCTGCATAGCTTCCTGAACATAAACTATGAATTCTGAAGCCTCACCACCCTGCGTATAGACAGTCACCGTCTCAATTCCCTCCACTTCATCTGATGAGACTACCAGGTGATGCTGTTCAGACAGCTCCACTGAAGCCTGCTGCAGTGTCTCTTGAATCATCAAAGTGTGATTGGCTGATTGCTCCTCTTCTTTTACCTAAGGAGAAATTGAAGAGGTTACAGAAATTTCACCTTTCCAGTAAGTACCCGGTAGTGTGATGATTAATGGAAATACAGGACAGAAATTAGAAATCAGATAGTTTTGAAAGAAAATGTCAGTTTTACAGAAAACTTGTTGTGAGCACTTCTGATTAATAAGTGTATAGCTAGACAGAATACTGAAAGCAGTAACACAGCATCTCGGTTACATGCACAGAGACCTGTAAAGTACCAGGAACGTAGGTCTTTGGAGACAGCTTTAATCTCTCAGCAGTCATTCATTCAAAACTGCTCTTATTTAAATAAATCTGAAGCCAAACAATTCCTCTAGCAGCACTGAGATGAGAATCCATCGAAAACCACAGAAAAAACATCTACTGTACCCATTGCTTTCTTTTTCTTCTTTTTTTTTCCTAGCCAACCTATTGTTCATGGAAGAAAAATTTCATTGTAAACCTTAATGACATTTATTAGAAAACTGTGAAATGTAAATATTACTGTAATAGATTCCTAAGACCTACTGTTTGTGAGGCCGCAATTTTTACATTATTGAAAGGACAGTGACAGAAACAATTGAAAATAAAAGATTTTTTACTGAACATTTTGTTTCTTGTCAAAAAGAAAAAAAAAAAAAAACACAATTTGGTATTGAATTTCAAAGAATTCAAACAGCTGTCCATCAATTATTAAAATACAGTACTTACCAGAATTCAAGAACAAATCTTAATTCTTTACCAGATCCATACAAAATTCCTATGCAAAGTACTCCAGGCCAGTAAAAACACACCAGAAAACTGTAAGTCATGTGGAGGAAATGCATTCTTCTCAAGTGTTAGTGATAAAATAATGTACTTTTGAGGAAAGAATGAAATAGCAATTTTTTGGTATGCAAGATATATGCATAGGCATTTGATAGCTATTTTCAGTACAATACCACTCCCTGTGTTCATTGAAGAGAGCTGTTTTATTTGCTGGATCATAAATGCCAACCCACCTGCAAATGCAACATGCAGTTAATCAAATCCTCTCTTCCTTCTTTTTTCAGAAAATGGGTTGTTTTTGTTAAGGCCTATTTCTCCTTCATTTAGGCTTAGCAAATGTTTTATGAAGCAAGCTTCCAGAGATAAATCATGTTTATTTCTCACTGTAAGAAAGCAGCCAATTGAATTTGTAGGAGGTCACATTCTCTACAACAAATACTTTTTTCATATCATCAAGTCCATCTATAAATTGTCCACTTACACAAACAACAGGAAACAAAGACAGAATTGCTGGCTCACCTACATTTTATGATGGAAAGCAAAACTCCATGGTACTTCCAATAACCATACAAAGTGTAATAAAGAAGAGGACAAAGGATTGATAGACATCAGTTTACTGGATCTCAGTGTACCCTTGTATCTCACAGCAGCATATGGTGTGCTCTTCACAGCACTGAACTCGTAAGCACTCTTAAAAAGAATAGGTCAAACATGGTAGATACTGCAAAGTGTGGAATCTAAATTATGCAAATTAGAAAGGGGCTATTTTTTTAATTAGAAGCTGATTCAAAAGTTCTTGTCCAATTCTCATTTATATGTATCCTGGGTTCAGCTGGGCTAGAGTTAATTGTCTTCCTAGTAGCAGGTATAGTGCTATGTTTTTGAGTTCGGTATGAGAAGAATGTTGATAACACACTGATGTTTTCAGTTGTTGCTAAGTAGTGTTTATACCAAGTCAAGGATTTTTCAGCTTCTCATGCCCAGCCAGCAAGAAGGCTGGAGGGGCAAAAGAAGTTGGGAGGGGACATAGCCAGGGCAGCTGACCCAAAGTGGCCAACAGCGTATTCCATACCATGGGACGTCACATCTAGTTTAGGAACTGGAGAGAGCGGGGCCGGGGGGATTGCTGCTCGGGGACTAACTGGGCGTTGATCAGTGGGTGGTGAGCAATCACACTGTGCATCATTTGTATATTCTAATCCTTTTATTATTACTACTGCCATTTTATTAGTGTTATCATTATCATTATTAGTTTCTTCTTTTCTGTTCTATTAAACCGTTCTTATCTCAACCCACGAGTTTTACTTCTTTTCCCGATTTTCTCCCCCATCCCACCAGGTGGGGAGGGAAGTGAGTGAGCAGCTGCGTGGTGCTTAGTTGCTGAATGGGCTTAAACCATGACAATATAACATTGTTTTGTAAACAGCAGTATTGGAACAATCAACTTCAAGAAAATATGATTAAGATCAGTATTGTTGCTTAAGAGGGGAACAGGAACAGAAGGGAAGAACTACACCAAAGATTCCAAGCGTGTGTTCGACTCCTTAGAGACCAGCAAGGAGAAAAAGAATTCCTCTATTTGTTTTCCTGATGCTCTTTTCTAATTTCTTTTTTTTCCCCCCCTAAGCAACCATTCTCATTGTTGTACACTGACGTTTCTTTTAACTTTTTCATTCTGTGTTTAAAATATCTGTCAGATGAAGGTTTCAGAGATGCACAAACCCCTTAGGACTTCATTTCACTTTGACCTTTCACTCAATTCATCAGGCTATACAAAGCTTTTTCTTGAACAATAACAAGTATGTTCAGGTGTTAAATTATTCAGAGGTCCCAGAGTCAGTATGCCTGTAATATATTGATGAGATATATATGGTTTTTATCTGGTGAAAGATTTAACATCTAAAGAGAATCTTGCCGTTGTCACTGACCTTAATGCAACAGCACAATCGTACCTACTGATGATGACTCTGGCTTTGTTGCACAGGATTCAGATTATAGGGATAAAACTACAGGAATGGGCTGAAGTCCCTTCTACATTCTGTTTCTTTTACTAAGCATATCTGAACATTTTAACTGAAAGTTACATTAAACAGCTCCTGCTGAAGCTCAAGTTCAACATCCTACAAAAGTGAATGATGCTGGATGCTTGTCTTGACACAATAAAATTTGCAACCACCCTCAGAAAAACTAATTTATGTTGTCACAAAATATGGGTATCACCGAAGTACCCTTTACTAATGGGAGCTTGAGCCTCTTTTCGAAAAGCAAGGAGCTAATCATGAAAAGAAACTTAGCACTGTTAACTTCCTTCTCTTGTTCTTCTCCATGCACCCCCCCTTTTTTTTCTTTATTTATTAAAGAAACCCTAAGTCCTACTGAAAGCAATAGGAATTTGATTACTGTCCTCTCCACTTTCCTGAGGCTACCTGCTCCATTGTCAGCTATTGTGTGAAAGGAAAGGACATACACAAGATCTACTAATGAAGATCATAATAGGTGGGCAAAAGTCTAATCACTAGCAAATTCAGATAGGAAGCTGCAGTTAAAAATGTTAGATAATTAAAATCTCCCAGCTTGTTATGAATCAGCTCACAATTACAGTCCTTGATGCTAGACATCCTCAAACAAATACACAAATAGTGGTGTTTAAAATTTGTCCCTCTAACTATATATTATGCACTAACTTCTCCTGTGGTAGCGCGCTATACACAATCCTCTGACAACATGCCTCAGGCCCGAAAAATTACACTACATTTGCTAAGAGCTGCAAGAATGCACAACACAGTCTGAGAAGGATCTCATATAGTCTCACTTTAGTCACTTCAAACCAAAACTTATAAATAATTTTAAATATAGTTTTGTGAGTGTACATAAATAACGAAGAAAGGAAAATAAATAAAGCACAGTTGACACAAAAATGAAATGAAACCAGAATCTCATTCAATTCAATAGCAGCAATCTAATACTTATTCAGTTTTATATGTTTTTGAAATGAAAATGGCCAATAAAGAAAGTTAATTTAACCTCCCTACCTGACTTTATCGATGTGGTTTTATTACCCTTGTCATGCAGGGTAAAGAAGACTAATGCCCTTATTTCTGGTGTTTCTAGCTTCCAGTATCTTTTTTGGACAGCTATCTGTAATCCTTTTAGTTTGACAAATCACCACATTATTTTGGATATTTACATTTCAAATCAGTTCAATGTTTACATGCTTCTGCTTGGTTCCTATTAGATTGTTCCACAGGGAATAATCTCAAAACGTTAATTTACATCCCTCAAATTGATGAAACAGTGGGACAGCTGCCATCAGAATGAATGAAGTCACTACACTCAATTCTTTTTATTGGCGTCTGAAATCTTTTGAAGAGTAGCATCCAAGACCTCTTTTCTGTTTGAGAGCCAGCTGAAAAGCATCTGGCTGCTTATCCTTTGCTAAAGAATGACAGCAAGAAGCTGAAGCCACACACAGCTGGCATATTAAATCAATTCAGTACCTGCATAAATATTCTTCACTAGCTAAATGTGTCTCTCACAAAGGCCAATGGGACTATCACCCCCACGTCTTCATAAGAAGCTCAACATTTCTAAATTATAAATGTTCTTAATATAAATATCCAAGGACCATCCAAATACATGTAAGTGACATTAAAAACGGGTATCTCTTAGAGGAATCTTTCTCTCAAAACAAGGAAGTCTTTTTTAATTTGAGAGAAATTAATTCAAGCCATTAAGGAAAATATACTTCTTCCCTTCCCTGAAAAGGAGTAAAAAAAGTTTTGCAGTAAGATGCTAAAGCCGCTTTCTTATTATAGAACTCATCCTGAGAAATAATGAATATCTTCAATATTCTTTTAAGTCAGCAGGAGTTGCAGGTCCATAGAGTTTAAAACAGTCTTGCTGGGCTTGACCCAAAATCCTCTACAGAAACTCTCCCTTGATTTCAGATTGAATGCTGCCTTTCAGTTTACCATGAAGAACAAAAGTTAATCACAGAGATCCTGTAGGATTTCAAAACGTTTTACTAGGTTACAGATGCTCCTATTTATATCATAAGACACCACAGTAAGAAAATATACACAATACTACAGAAAGGATTAAAAGGAAAAGTAAATATAAGCATTCTAGATGACAGAGAGCACCTGAATATGCGATGTGCCAGCTTACATTGGTGCCTACGGGACTGTCTCTACCATTTTGTTCAGTGCCATTTGAATAATTTGAACTCTCTCTCTCTCTCAGTTCTAGTTTACCTATAGATATACTGCGTGAAAAACACATGCTGACACACACAAAACCCACTATAATTTGATCATATGAACCTCTATAATGAGCTACAAAACAATCTGGTGCACAGTAGCTTCAGAATAATAAGAGACTTGAATATGAAAGACTTGCTTTGCATAAAATAAAAAATGCAAGGTGGCAAACAAATCTTCATACTGGTGATGTAGATTTTTAAAAAGTTTTAGCAATTGGCTGGTTGAATATATCCTGACAGGGAGACTGTGACTGGCAACTTCACTCAGCTGGCAAAAAGTTGTAGCACCAGATTTCCTTCTGAGGAAGTATGGCAATGCTGTCATCATTTCAAGAGCTCTAACAGGATAGTAATCTTGATGTGAGACTTTTTCTGTATGTTACACAGATGACAAGATCTCCACAAAGGCTGAGAAAACAGGGCCATGTGCCCCAGTTATAACTTTCCTTTGCTGGTACCGTTATGTTAAGCATCAGATTGTTCCATGACCTAAAGCAACCACAAACTTGACAATCAACCTATATATAACTCCATATATTGGCAAATTTTCTAGATGAACACCAGCACACAGCATTATGTAGATACAAATCAGAGCCAGACTGAAATATAAGGTGTGTTCTGAAGTACAACATTGTTTTGAGTTTGTATGGCACAGTTTTGGTAGCAGGGCAGGGGCCGCAGGGCTGGCTCCTGTGAGAAGCTGCTGGAAGCTTCCCCAGCTCCAAGTTGGACCCACCTCTGGCCAAGGCTGAGCCCATCAGTGATGGTGGTAACACCTGTGGGAGAACAGATTTAAGAGGGGAAACCTGCAGTGAGTGAGGGGATTGGGATGTGAGAGGAACCCCTCTGCAGATCCCGAGGTCAGTGAGGAAGGAGGGGAGGAGGAGCGGGGAGGAGGGGATGCCCCCGCAGCCCGTGGTGAGACAAGATGGCAGGCTGTCCCCCCCAGCCCATGGAGGGGAGTGGGGGAGCAGATGTCCACGCCAGAGCAGGGGGATGCCCCCCAAGATGGCCGTGACTCCATGGGAAAGCCCACACTGGAGCAGTCTGTGCCTGAAGGACTGCAGCCCGTGGGGGGTACCCATGCTGGAGCAGTTCGTGAAGAACTGCAGCCTGTGGGAGGTCTCATGTTGGACAAGTTCGTGAAGGACTGTCTCCTGTGGGAGGGACCCCACGCTGGAGCAGGGGACGAGTGAGGAGTCCTCCCCCTGAGGAGGAAGGAGTGGCAGAGACAACGGGTGGCAAGCTGACCCCAACCCCCATTCCCCGTAAATCAGGAGTGGAGTTGAGCCGGGAAGGATGGAGGGGTGGGGGGAAGGTGTTCTAAGGTTTTGGTTTACTTCTCATTATCCTTGGTTTTTATTTGGTTGGTAGTAAATTAAATTGATTTTGTTTCTTCCCCAAGTTGAGCCTGTCTTTTGCCCATGACCATAACTGGTGAGTGATCCGTCCCTGTCCTTGTCTCAACCCATGAGCTTTTCTTTATATTTTCTGCTCATCATCCCACCAGGGGGGAGGAGTGAGCGAACAGCTTTGTGGTGCTTTGTTGCTGGCTGGGTTTAAACTACGACAAATGTGCAGTAGCCTTTGACAGGACAGCCATGCTAATATAATTAGATATTTATTTTTTGAAGATGTGTTACACTATAAAATTCTGTTCTCTGATCAGCTTCAAGCTGATGTCTAATCTTTGCTGTGCATTGCTACCGCTGTCACTTTGAAGAAAGTGACCGTTACAATGGCAGGATTTTACTGGAGCCTGAAGAGATCACAGAGTAAAAGGATGAAAGGAACTAAAATAAAGGGTGAAATGCATGGAAAGCCAGTGTTTTCTTAAGTTTGATAAAGATCTCCTTAGTTAGTGAAACAGTTGATATACCTACTCTTCAGAGCAAATTATATAGAAGTCTGGGTTGAAAATAGGTTACTATGCTTTTCAGAAATAGAGTTAACCCTACACTCCAAGATATGGAGGTAGTAAGAACATCAGTCCTGTCTCTTATTTCTGAATGTGAGAAAAAGAGAAAGAATTCAACAGCCAGTTACTGCTGTTTATTGTTAATATTAGTGTAGTGCTTTGGAACAGGACCTGGATTGTATCAGGTATGCTACATGCAAAAAGTACTTCATGCCCCAAAGGCCTTATAATTTCAATATAAAACAAGAGACAGTAAGCAGACACAGACAAAAGGAGGTGGGGGAGTACAACATAAATGAGACAGTGTTAGTTTTGTGCGATAGACATTAGTATCAATATACCAATAGCCTAACCACAGATAATTACTGTCATCATATTTTTGAAGAGTAATTGAGAGAAGACAATGAGGTACAAATTGCTCTTCATTAAAAATCCACATAACTAAGCACAATATGGAAGAAGGCATTAAGAAACTTGTTTAAAAAAAGTATTGAGCAATGAAATCTTTATGGACTGAGCAAAGGCAGGAGTCAAAATCTTTACAGCTAATGAGAAATGGGACACTAAGTCAGAAAGGAGTAAAAAGCCTTGGAAATGAAAACAAGCTTTTGTTTGATATGGCAAAAAAGGAACATCAAGTGAACAGAGTAAAAGAGAGTGATGCAAGAGGGGCAGATAAAAATAATCTTTGAATTTTTCTGCAAGAATACAAAAGGGGCAAAACGTAATCAGTGAATGACAGAAAAAAGTCTATCAGAGTTAACTAGCATAAAATAATGATGACTTGGACAACCATTTTAGCTAAGTGGTTGAAAGTGGGGAAATGTTTCTTCACAAGAAACTCAGTATTTAAATCAAGCAAATGTTTAACTTGGAACAGACTTCTTCAGGATCAGTTAATAACCTTATTTGATATATATATGCTAACTGAAAGAAATAACTACACATCAAGGTAGTTTGTAGTTAAACATTCTCTCTCTCTCTGTTCGAGTCTATATACAGGTATATTGTGTGAAAAACAAGTGTTTGAACATAGACCTGCAGGCACTGTAAATCAAGGGTGGCTGTGATACTGGCATGACTGCTCATCCTCCAATCCTGCCTTTATATTCAGCATGTGAGCTAGGAAAATAGTACACCTATATAAATAACGAACAGCCTCTGCTAGCAAAATAAACAAAACCCCAAATTAATTAATCTCCACCCTAAGGCATAAGGGCCAAAGTATATCTGTAATAGGACACAGAGAATCAAATATGCAGAAAGTAAAGTGACTTGGTTTACATTTTCAGTCCCTCCACCTTGCTATATGCTGTTCCCACAAAACTGCTTTCTCCCCAATTTCTTGTCTGTGTTTACCATCCACTATGAATGATATTTCCTGCCTTTTATAAGAATTTATTAGCCTCTTTCCCAGATATTCTTCAAAGTTAGCACTCTTTGCTCTCACCTTTTCCCTACCTTGTTACTTTTTTTGGTCTTTAAGCAGTGCAGAACAACTCAAATACCATGCCATAAAGAAATACCTTCATTACCTCTGTCAGAAAGAGATCCAGACTGATCACTAGTAACTGAAAAGGACTCAAGCTGACAAGGATACATTTCTCCTGCCATGCTGTGATCAAAGCTTCAGTGTGTATTTTTGCCAGTCTCAGATCATACTGGTAAAACTTCATATTATTAACTCTTTTTCTTGGGCATTTTGGTGTGTACTACGTTCCTTAGCAGTTGTATGTTTTCATCTGTCTTCAACAAGATTTCTCCCAAATTAGACACCAGAAATGTTTAACTTTGATAACAGGTTACTATGCTGACTCTCAGGCAAGACTGAAGTGAAGTTGTTTCAAGCTCCAGACACAAACTTTGAAAGGCCTCACACACATGACAGTATCAGAGCCAACAATGATTCCTATTTCCCAATCATAATCCAAGCTAAACAGGGCTACCTTTGCATTTTGGGGGTTTAAAATCGTAAGCTGAATCCCGATTCAGGCTGGGATTGGTTATTGCTATGTTGTCAAAGTGTCTTCTCTTATAAATCATTCCTATGAACAAAAAATATGAAGTTTCCAAAGTCAGAACTGAAGTTTTTTTCTTCTCAACACCCAATTCAGGAGCTGGGGGCTTTGAATAGACAATCTGATCTTGATTTCACCTCCATTATAATGCGTACTCATGATTTAAGATACTTGCAAGAAGACTACATGCAACCCAGAAGAGTAATTTAATAGAAGAACACCTCGAACATGGTATCCTTTCTGTCTTGTGACTTAGTAGAAAACAATTTTAAAAATGTACCAGTCAGATCTAATACACTGGTCATCTTGCAATATGCTGAGAAGGACTTATGGTTAAAGACAGAGTTTGCCTCTGCAGGCAAAAGTCTTGCATTATCCTGAAACACGACAAATACTGCACACTGAAGGTATCTGAGGACACAGGTTAGGGGAAATGCTGAAGCATGAAGATGGCAGCATTACTGATAGATACATCTGGATTCACACCTAATTTTAACGATCAAGTGTGAATGACACTTTTATGGGTGAAAAGTAAGGAAGACGACAGCTGTGGGAGAAAGTTCCAGGGAGGAAATGGGAGACAAAGATAGCAACAATGTAGTGTAACATTTACAGCAGAAAATACTTTTAAAACATGCTAATAATTTAGGATTCAGAAGAATTTTCTTGGTGCAAATTTAGAAATATGAAGGCAACTTGCAAGAGCTACGTAAAAATGAGATATGAAGCTAAGAACTGATAAAAAAAATGGATAATGTATGTCCTTAGAGAAGAAGAAAAAACCCAACATAACAGCATAAATATCAGAACAACTACAATAAATGTTGTTAAGGGAAAAAAATGGAACCAAGCTGCTAAGCAAGGACTCAGTGAGGCCATTAAAGAACAAGAGTGGAAATTCAGTGACAGATGATGCTGATATATTGCTGACATCCTGAATGAATTTTTTGTCTCACAATCCACAAGAGAAGCTGAAGGTCACAGAACAAAGTGTGGAATAAATTTTCCAATAGGAAAGTGAAATATGAATGTTTTAAGATCACTTCAAGGTTAACAATTAGGAACTTGGCATAATTAAAACCTGACAAAGTCGTAGGTACAAATGAGTGATATCCCACAGAAAGCAACTCAGTATTGAAGAATGAAGAAAAGCTTGCAATTCTGAATAGGAGTGGATTACAGTGACGTTAATACCATTTAAAGACTTCTTTGCCTCAAATGAAAAATGGGTGTGGCTGTAATTCTAAAGCAATCTTCTGGTGGGAAGACAAGAACTGGAAAATAACTAAAGCTGTATAACAGATCAAAGAGACTCTGATAAAACACTGATTTATATAGAAAATTAAAAGAGAAAAAATTAAAAAAGAAAAATGAAAGGAGAAAAATTTAAAAAAGAAATAAGCATCATCATCTACAGACCTCCTTTGGTCCTTGCTCTGCTCCCATAAAGCCCACTAAAGGTAACTATGCAGTCAGTCAGCTGTCAGTAGCTGATTCTGATTCTCCCCTGGGAAATCACAGATCTGCACATTTCTGCACATACAAAGTGAAAAGTCACTGAGGCTACTAGAGAAAGAAATGAGTAGGCATTCCAGGACACTCAAGAAATGTGTTAGTAGAGGAACGGTGCTTCAAGCATCAAAGCAAGGCATTAGTAAAATCCAGCGTAAACAGAGGTAGCACAAGATCACTCAGCTTGAGATGTACTTAAATTCTTCACTGATTTTGCTTCTGTGCAACTTCAAGTTAGGGGAAAGAAGGCATTTTATATTAACAAGACTCTAAAGCGGAGGGGAAGAAAACAAAAAAGAAAAGCAGCAAAGAGATTCTGTGCTCTGAGAATCCAATATTTGATTTGATATAAGAGTGGAGCTTGTAACAGTTTGACATCAGACCACTGAGAGTCACTGATGTATACAAGGCAAGGGAAAAAGACGTGATCAATGCTTAGCAGCTTGTAAACTCAAGAGGCTAGAAATATGGATTAAAAAGCGAGGAAGAAAATTAATTTGGAATATAAACATTTACTTACAAAAAGGTATCAGCAAATTCAGATGGTCTAATAAGGAAGACAATAGATTTTAAGATGAATCAGACATTGATCAGATTTAATACTTGGAGGAGGAGGAATCACTGAATTTTTTTAATTATGTATTTTTAAAGTTTAACATTCAAATATCAAAACGCAGTTTCTCCTTGGCAGCTGCTAGTACAACAGTCACTTTCTCCTACTCTTTTAGTAGAAAGGCCTCAAAAGATGCATTTTTAAGGGAAGAACAGGTTTCAGTAATATTGACAGACGGCATAGACAAACACCAATGGCTAATACTACATTCAACCCTTGAATAGGTCATACGTATAGCATAGCATGCATGTTGGCAGTGACTCTACTGTTAAGTTGTTTTGAAACTTGTACATAACAGGACTAAAATGTCTCTTCTCTCTAATGACTGAATTTAGTTTCCAAATTTGGATCTGTTATTCTTCAAAAAAACCCCAAACTCTCATGTGGTTTCTAATCAAAATACCTGTTAAGTGTTGCAAAAGAACATCTCAAAATGCTTTGTCTTGACATTCTGCCTTGGCTCCCTGACAATTGGGCAGCAAGTTTAGGAATTATACAAATACTGCCTTCACAGGCTATAGAATTCCCACTTCTATGGAGCACTCATGAATTCAACGTTCACAACACTACAAAAAAACACTAAACTCAAAAGTTAGTTCTAGCACTCAGAATAATCAGAGTTTTGGTTCATTTAATAAAAAGAGTTACTGAAACACTTCAGGAATTTAAGACTTCTCAGGTACTTTCCTTCCCTCACCTATCAACCACATTGAGCACAGAGACCCCAATGAATCAATGAACAGAATGGGAAAAGGGATAGGCAAAGAGCTATCATGAAACAGGAGGAACAAGTGGAGCTTGGAGAACACTGTGAGGAGAAATGTAAAATGTCAGCAACAAAGTTAGCAGACACCTGTGAGGAAGAAATACTGAGCAAAAGTCTTGATATTTGCATTCAATAGCCACCTCAAATTGAAAATTATTTCCTTTTACTTGCTGATTTTGTATATCTTATTATTCTTAATTTCTGAAGTGCTTTAGTAATGCTGTACATTGCAAATATTTTTAGCAAAAAATGTGCAGTACCAAACTTCAAGAAAAATATACATACATTCCTACCACAAATTACATCACTTAATTATCAGTTGAATCCACCATTTTTCTGGAAAGAGAATTCGTGCAAAAGCCTGAAATTAACAATCAATCTTATATCTGTTTTGTTTTTCTTTTTTAATTGATCTACATCTTCTGGTCTTGCACAATTTCCCTGGTAACAACAAAATTAACTACAGATCTTTTCAACCAACTACAACTCAATTGAATTTTTCTTTATTTATCTCAAATGTGGGTGGCCATGCTGACTTTTGTCTCACATAAACAGCTGTTGTAAGGAGCACCTGCAATATTCTTCTCAGAGCTGTTACACGCCTGCAGATCACTTGTGTTGCAACCCTCATTAAAAAGCCAGTGTGAACTCAGACTGAGGATGTCTCATTTGTCCCCAGGGTACATGACTTTGGGACCCCACAAGTCTGTCAAACTTCAGCCCCAGGACAGCCCTGAAAAGACTAACGACAATGGGTATGGTCCTACAGCACTACGGTTGCAGAGCACGCACAGTTCTGCACAAGCAACATGCTTTCATGCTCTTCTGTATCTGGATGAATGCTGTGCCAAGGACCTCCCGAATCTTTTAGACGACAATGGAACTAAGTGCCCACACACAATGTAGGTATGTTATTTTTAAAAGCCTGAAAATACCTGCTAGAAAAAAAGCTGTATTTTCACACCCCCCCCATATATTTGTGTATTTGTTCACTCATATTTTACACAACGCAAAAATGTATGCATTTTGTATATATAAACATATATGTGTAAATATGTATAAACATGTATGTGTGTGGGCATATAAACACACATACACATAACATAGTAAAAAATAAGTTTAGGAAAAATTCTATATGTGTCTTGCATGGTCATTCAAAATTTATCCCTTGCAAAATAATATTCATTTCACAATAAATGTATGAAAATTAAATATAGCTGTTTAAGAGAAGAAAAGAGGTCTTACCTGCTTTACCACTGTCACAGTGCCAGGTGCCATGGTAACTACAGAAGCAACTGCCGTGGCATCATGGGTTTCTGAACCCAACTCAATGATTTGCTGCAGGATGTTTACAGCTGTTGGATCAAGTCTTTCACCTTATCAGAAAGACAGTAACCATAAGATCATTACAGTAAAACAGCTCTAAGGGTATGCGAATCTAAGTGCTACAGGCACTCCTTCCCCTCCTGCCTTAACCCTGACTCACAGCGCTGTTTATAAATTTCAAATAGCTCAATAACATGACACCTTAATAATAGATCTATGGCAGGAAAGTATTCACAAAACAAATTTGCCTGAGGAATGTGTGAATCCGCAAGTGAAGCCACACTGATCATTTTTATGCATATTTGAAAGAGATCTAAAAAAATACATTGAATAAACAAGCAATAAGTACAACTCATAGCAGTAACTGTAAATTAGGAAGCTGCAAGACTTGACAAATCCAAATGTGTATTTGCCAGACATTCAGCTTAAACAGAACCTGAACTCTATTCCTATAACCACCACAGCTATTAGGTATATTACAAACCTGTGTTTACCATCTGTCCAGCCATCTTCAATACCCCTCAACCTAAAAGAAGTACTCTTATCACTAATGTGCTGAAGGGAAAAGTTAATTCCTTCAGAGAGCCCACGCTTACCATTTTATAAGCATGGGATCAGTACATGTTTGCCCTTTTTTTTAAAATTCTCTTGATGTGTGTAGCCCTGCCAAAGGAAAGGCAAGTTTACAAAAAAAAAAAAAAAAAATCCTGAAGTGTAAAGAGGAATAATTTGGATGCTGGAAAATGTTTTTTGTTATGCAGGAATACAAATTCCCCTCCTGTGGCCCACCATTCCCACATGCCCAGTGTAAGCATGAGATATGTCAGAAAGGGAAAGAAACTGTCAGTGTCATGTTAAAGCTGCCATATATTTGCTGTAATCACTGTTCAAACTAGGAAAAAGACAGTAAATAGAATAAAGCTCATCTCTTAACCCCAAACCCTTTCAATCTGAAGTTGATACTGTGATAGGGATCTAGGTCAGATAATATCATTTCAACCAGAAAGTAGTTATATTTTGTTATCTATGTGAGAAACAAGTTTATCTGAGTACTGGAAAATGTTTGCTTGGTTTAGTTTTTTTTTCTATATAACTGCCTTTAGACAAGATACTACTGTTTTTCATAACTAGATGGAATATGCTGGAAGAGTATCTGAAGTTGAATGCACTAACAAGCAAATCAAACTACAGCCTCATGCTTAAAATCAAAACTGTTAGTACAGCATATTCCATGATCATGTTTATTTTAATTTCAATATATAAAAGCTTAAGAAAAGTTCTCAAAAGGTTTTTACTCATTCAGAATTCCCAGTCATTAAAATAAAATAATATATAGAAATTGTCAGTAACAATTTAATTGCAACATGCCTGGAAATTCCATTAAAAGTGGGAGTTTTTGGAATGTATCTGTATTATGAACTATAAAGACCACAATGGTAAACAATTGTAAAATGCTATATTCTGATAAACCAACACATTTATTTACATATATAAAACCAAAACATATGAACAACTACTCTAGTCTCTGATGTTTTAACACTCTCAAAAACCTGGACATTTTTTCTTTTTGTCCAGTTTTTGTTATTTCCCACTTAGCAATCATTATCTAATCCCACTCTTGTTCTTCCTCAATCTGATACAGAATAGCCTACTTAGTTTTGTGTACCATCAGAATTAATTTTGTTAGTACTGTCTTGGGAACATGGTATATGAGCTATTCCACTGTGACCCTTCTGCAGTCTGGCTGACTTAAGCAGAGAGAAAAATAATAGCTAGAGAATTGCCATTAGATACACACCATCTACTCTGCCAAGATAGCTGATTCCACAATATATTTAATAATACAGGCAGGAAATTCCACACACCTAATAATAAAGTGCAAAACAGAGTGTGATAAGTATTAATGACTTAAGGATATAGAAATTTATGAAGAATGGTCATGTCTCATTATTTATCCTCAAAGAAAAATATAACCACCCAGAAGTAAGTTCTGGATGACAAATTTCATCATTTTTAATAGTTTTACAGGAGATCGTATATTGCCCAGTATACTCAAAAGAATTAGATATTTATGAAAAAAAGATATATTTTGTGTTCCAACCTAAAAAAGGTAACTTACCGTTCTCAGAAGTATATCTAAGGTTCTGTAATGCAGCTACGGCAGCTTGAGTACCTTGAACATCTTCTCCAGCCTCTGTTATATGGAGATACTGAGTGGATCCTTCTTCAGAAACTTCAGCAGTTAACTTGAAAACAAAATCCAGCCAAGGCATGAATAATCTCACTCTCATTTTAGCAATTTAGAGAACAATGAAAGTTCTGAGTTTAAAATAATGTGTTTTGGACAACAAATATTGTAACAAGAGTTATAGAAATACTAGGTGAAACAGAATTCAAGAAGACTATTACACGGGAGTCAGGGTATCAACCCATAGTTTTCTTCTAGATTCTACTTCAAAAGTCGTATTAAGCATGCTAAATTACCTTGACTTCCTTTTTGTTGCACAGTTATTTTAGAACTAACAACAGATTTCTATTGTATCAGGGTCTAGTACAGACCTTTTGGGCAAAATTAGCTTACAATGCATATCTTTGCAGATCTGGTAAAATGCTTCTGCAGTTAGAAAATGGCATTTTGTTTCAGAAAAATTGTCCTTTCCGTAACTATGTTTTCTGAAGACAAGTTGTCAATACGTACTCCTGCTCTTTATTTATAGCCGTTTCAGCAGCAGAGACATGCTTGCATCCTGGATGTCCTCTTATTTTTCCAGGTTTGGGCATTTACTGGGAGAGCGTACAGAGAATCGTTTCTGAAATGCTTGTGGATACAAAACTTTGAAGGACTACATTTTAAAATGCTTGCCCTGTCTTTGAATAACTGTCCATATAGAACCTACTCAGATATTTTTCAAGAACTTAACATTCTATCTGTGGATACTCAAAAACTGTTAAACAAGAACTGCAGGACAGTTCTTCCAAATCAGGCATTAGATTTATAACAGGGGCTAGACTGCCTGAAATTTAGCAGAACAGGTCTTAAACTGTGGAGGTCAGCCAACTGCAGTTGACTTCTGGCTTCTTCCTCTCATTGGACACCAACAATAGCCTACTCAGGCAGTGGAAAAGACTCAGCTTGCCAACAGTGATTTTTTAAATAAAAGTGTCTAGATAGTTCTGTGGTTTTCCCATAGCTTCTGCATCTACAGTCAGCTCTGCTCTATAAGAGCAACAGTTTTCATTTTAGAACAAATTGCTATGCATACGACAGCAGAGGAAAGCTTGAAAGGGTACACCCTTTCAAGGTAGCTGCCCTACCCTACCCCAAACCAAGAAAATTCAGGTTGTTGGTTTGTTTTTTTCTAACCCAGCTTCTTAGGTCTAACTTAAGTTTTTTAAAGTCTGATCCTAGTGGTACTGTGATTTCCTATATACTTTGGACTGAAGCTGAAAAAAGAAAACAAATGATAGAAGACTTACTTTGTATAACAGCACCATTCTTTTAGCTGACCAACTTACAAATTCAGTTTTCTAGATTGTAACCTTTTCTGGTCCAACACATAAGTTTCTCTCATTAATTCAATATAAGTTTGCAGCTTTACGCATCTTGCAGTTAACACCAGCAAATATTTGGCATATAACAAATTGCAGTAAGTGTTTCCATTTCACATTTTTTTGCTAAAACTTTCACCTTTCTGCTGCAAATAGAGGACTAGAGCACTAAAATGCAGAAATAAGCACTTACAAGGTTGTTAAACCTGCCAGATATTAAACCAGTCAAGCTTAACATTCATAGCAATGTATGCATTCAAGATGAGATCACATGACCTCCCGATCTTCTATAAAGTCAAGAACACATTTTTGAATACTTCTTATCCTTACTTTTCTCCTTAGAATTTGTTTAGATCTTAGGGGCAAAGCTATGGCAACTTTGCTTTACCTCCCACTTGGTCTCCCCATCATGTTCCACTAGCTTCATTCCATGCTTGTTTTTAAGATGTCTGTTGAATTCCCATTTTGTACCATACACAAAGCTGCAAACAGGACACTTAATGCCACCTACAAGGAAACACAAATAAATGCCTTAAGTTATTTTCATGTAAATACTTTTTCGAGGCAGTAAGGACCCATCTAATTTGACCCCATCTCAACCAAGTCACATAACTGTAACTTAAAAGGGTTTCCTTTAGCCATGTGTCCAACATGGAAAAAGGGAAAGAAAAATAAAGTAGTTGAACTCTCACAATGCTTAAAGAGCAATTTTGGATAATGGTAACAGAAGGAGTCTGGAATAACTCATATATCTGGGGAGCTACAGCAATCCTGCTTCCCTGCCTGCATGCCTCCTTTCAGTGGATGTGAAGCTGCAGGAATGCTGTTGCCATCTTTTCCCCGCTCTACACCTCTCTCCCTGGGGAACCCCTACCACAGACCAATTAGAAAGAAAGTGCAGGAACAGACGATTATTAGCATTAGTCTCGATACGGCATCATTTCTGCAATCAGGTTGACATAAGAAGTATTGGTTTAATCTCTCAGGAGCTAGATGTTAAGGGACATAGATAGCCAAACCATAACAGAGAGAACATAAATTGCAAAGTAAATAATTACTCATCTACTGGGTGAGAACATGTGCTTTCTTTGCTAACAAAAGCCATTCTAGAAGTGACATGTACATTAGAAAGTGAGAAGGTTTTTCAAGGAATGACGACACACTAAGTTTGACCAATCCCACCCCATTCTTTTGCTTGGACACAACAAAACACTGCAAACCTAGGGGATGCTTCAGTCTGTGCAGAATCATTCCCACAGTCATGATTCTGGTTGACGTTCAAGTTTTGCAGCACCAGTGGAGACTAGTCCTAATTTCCAAGGGAAATTTCTTTCAAGTTTGAGGGTGTCTACGACTTACGTTCTGCTTTAGGCCCACCAAAACCATAGCCTAGCACATGTTATAAATAATTCTGAACTAACAGTTTTGCCCTGTAAATACTCTTTTATTCCAAAACACAGAGTTCCTTAGAGACTACTTTTGACGCCTACTCCATTACATATCATTGCAGCTTCAAATATGAATTGTATGCATAGTCCAAAAATCTACAAGACTGGCATCGCTGACAAGCTTCAGCTTTAAATATCAGTTCCCTGTTGTCTTGCAAAGCTCTGGTGTGCCAGCCTTCACCATAGTGCAAACCATATGCACAATGCAAAACCATAGTGCACTGTACTCTTTCAGTAAGTGCTGGCATTTTTTTAAAGTGCTTATAAAAAACACTGAGACCTTAATATTTAACATACAGAGTAGCGGCATACTTTAATAATTTTTTAAAAATGTATCTTCTCTAAGACAGCTGTTCTAGTTTTCTGAAGTTTCAAACAAACATTAAGTTTTCTGGCACATTATCAAAGCAAACGAGGAGGAGTTAAAAAGGTAATGTCATCTTCACTCAATTATCTTTGCTTTTGAATTTCTACTGTTTATATTAACATACAAAACTGTAAACTTAAGTTTTCTGTCTATCTACAAAATGATGCATAGCATGAATTTAGCACAATGTTTTCTGACTGAGTATGCAGCATTACAGGTAAAAAACTGAGCATGACGAAATCATAAGCATCCAATTTTCTACACTAGATTAAACAGCTTTTACTTCTTTTTCTTATGAAAGTAATTTGGTCAAATGTTAGATCTCAGCTGCTTGTAATTATGCAAATAAGTATTTCTCTTTTTTTCCCATATTGACTAAAGCAGAGCAAACATAATCTGCATGTGATAAATTGTTGCATTAGGTGACCAGAACTCAGTCTAAAAAATTTAATGGGTAGGGAAGTGCGTTATGCCACTTTAGGAACTATGCCACCAGATGGCCGACTCCACATTATTGTGGCAAATGATGACTCTTACCCATCATGTTCGAATGCTTCAAATATACTCTCATAAGCTGGTTATAAGCCAAGTCCTCGTTGCACATAGTCTTTTATGAATAAGGTGATTAGAAAAAGCATTCCGTTTTACAGTAATGGAAACCTACCATATGGTATTCTACCAGGTGAAAAGAAATAAAATTTTTACTTTGATAAAACAGAATATAAGTACACCCAGTCACTAGGGTCTTTAACTGACACTTATTACTCCTATGCAATTTCCCCTCTTTGCTCTCAATCTAAGTCTTCACCAAACTTCACTACTATAGCAGATGCTCAATACTCCATCTCTAGATAAAACTGAAATAGTTTCCTTACTAAGGGAAACTCAAAAGTTCACAATAGCAAAATACCTTTGTTCAGATTAGGACAAAGATATTACCAGTCACAGAAAGTGAAATTAAATATTCATTTCACACCAATCTGTAGTATTAGGAAAAACCTGCTGTTGTGAAAGAGAGGGCACTTTTCCGCATTACTTTGCTATTGAAACTATTATAACAATACACCGGGTAAATTAAAGCTGTAACTTTTGTCATTATGACTTTAATTAAAGAAAAAAAATGGAAGCATAGAATTAAACTGGTAATATATAATTCCCTGTCAGTGACTTGATATGAAAGCTCAGGAACATTCATTTCTAGATGATTCTTTAAAGTAATTGCTAACATACAGAGAAAGTCAACGAATTACACACCTTATCTACTTTCAATACCACATAACAAAACTGATGTTTGCAGCAAAATAATGCACACAAATATTATACAGCTCCACAACTTTTTTCCATCATAGCATTGACACATGCTCTCCAATTTATTTATTGGCCTAAAATCTCCAGAAGACAACTATTATTTTATATTAAAAGAAAGCATGTGATGATAGTGGTGTAAGACAACACAGAGGCCACAACTGGATCATCATGTATGTACTGCACAAGTTGCTGCACAAACATAAATAGAAAATCTGTCTCCCAGAGTGCAGAAATATGTAAACAAAACAATGGATGGTAGGGAGTATCAGTGAAGAGAAAAGAAACAATTTCAGGAAAAATTTTATGTGACTTGCCCAGCACAAAGCAAATGAAACTAAAGACAACTATCAAACGAGCAAGTAGGCAGGGTCTTGCAAAAAACCTAGTGGGTAATGCATATATAATACTCTTGTCCCCTATGCAGAGTACATCAAATTCTTACAGTATTTATTTTCCTTTATTACTTTAAAATACTAAAATAAATGTCAGATCATAGACTTGTATTTAAACAAACAAACAAACAAACAAACCCAAATCCCCAGGCTTTTCTCTGATCTTGACTGATCCTAATTTCTAATATAAGCCAAGAAATGAAATACTGCTGTCTATCCCTGGCAATGCAGTTGCTCAAATGAACATGTTCCCTCTTCTATTCTATGAATCATTCATTTATTATAAACTCAATCTAGGAATCTTGAGTAGATTACAGTAGTCTACATTCATATAAATATTTACAATTAAGATTATTTGCAATGTCTGCAATGCAGTCAAAAACCAGTTGAGAGTAGAGAAGAAAAGATGAGCAAGTATGAGGCAATTCACTCTGGGCTTAGTGGGTAACTTAGAACAAGCGGAATACAATACGAATAGATATAGACAGCTTTTATTAATCTTTGTTAGTTTCTCTTTCCACTTTTTTCCAAACCCTTTTGCTTGTTGGTTCTCCCACCTTTTCCTTTTTGTCTATAGTCCTTTAATTTCAAAGGACTTGTTTATTACCAGGTCTGAAGGGTCTTCTTCCCTTATATGAATACATGAATAATTTTCCAAAATTGCTTTTCAGATCTATGACTATGGTAAATTGAAACTTGATAGAGGCTAGTCAGACAGCAAGTTGAAACTGCTGGTCCAAGCAGCTCAGAAACACATACCTTGTCATACTGTGTAACATGTCCACAATGATCTGTTTCTGCTGTGTGACCCAGATACAGAAGATCTTCTGATTCCAAAATCAGGAAAATTTTTATTGACTTCAATAGGACTCATGTTTATCAACTCCAAATGCAAATCCTAATTAACTAACGTCTCCCACAAGGAACATTTTTTTTCCCCCAGTGAGATACCAAAACACTGAGAAAAACTGATGCTTCTACAGTATGGTAAGAAATCTGCAGGTCTCCTGTTTTATTTTGAGCCCACGTGTAAGACCCATGTGATGCGTTATAGCGAGGAAATGGAGCTGGCAAAGGAGGTTGCATGTGTGAAAAGTGCACCTATTAACATAGCTTTCTTCATGGCAGAGTCCCGATAAGAGGCACTGACTCCACAGCTACTACATGGATTTGAAGCCCCTTTACTGCTCTAAAACTCCACAGAGCAGGTGAACACGTGGAGAGCAGGCATAGCACTAGTGGTAGCACCAGAAATATAAATGCTGTGTCAGGAAGGGAAGAGAAAGAAGGATGCAAAGTCAGAGATAGAAAGAACAGAATAGGATATTTCAGTTGGAAGGGACCTACAAATGTCATCTAGTCCAACTGCCTGAACAATTTGGTGTTGACCAAAAGCTAAAGCATGTTATGAAGGGCATTGTCCAAATGCCTCTTAAACACTGACAGGCTTGGGGCATCGACCACCTCTCTAGGAAGCCTGTTCCAATGTTTGACCACCCTCTCGGTAAAGAAATGTTTCCTAAAGTCAAGTCTAAACCTCCCCTGGTGCAGCTTTGAACCATTCCCACGCGTCCTATCACTGGAAACCAAGGAAAAGAGGTCACCACCTCCCTCCCCACGTCCCCTCCTCAGGAAGTTGTAGACAGCAATGAGGTCACCCCTCAGCCTCCTTTTCTCCAAACCAGACAAAACCAGAGTCCTTAGCTGCTCCTCACAGGACATGCCTTCCAGCCCTACCACCAGCGTTGTTACCCTCCTCTGGATGCATTCAAGGACCTTTGCATCCTTCTTAAATTGTGGGGCCCAGAACTGCACACAGTGCTCCAGGTGAGGCCACACCAACGCTGAATACAGCGGGTTAATCCCCTCCTTTCACCGGCTGGTCACGCTGTGTTTGATGCCCCCCAGGATGGGGTTTGCCCTCTCGGCTGCCAGGACACACCGCTGACTCCTGTTGAGCCTGCTGTCAGCCAGCACCCCCAGATCCCCTTCTGCAGAGCTGCTCTCCACCCATTCCTCTCTCAATTTAGACTTGTGCCTAACGCTACTCTGTCCTAGGTGCAGAATCTGGCATTTGGACTTGTTAAATTTCATCCCATTAATCATTAATCAAGTATGTCCACTACAGAAAAAATCAAAGGCTGTTCTCTCTCATCTCAATCTAATGTCTTCATTATAAGACTACTCCTGCATTCTCAACAACTTTACAGTTTTTTTGTTTCAGTGGAAAGGAGTTATTTTCAGAAGTGCATTATCTGGCTCCCAGAGGGGAAGGAAAACCTAACTAGCACATGATTCATTTTATTTGTTCAAAACGTTACAAATATGATCCTTAATTTCATATTAACAAGAATTCAATCTCAGGTACCTATTCTTGAGCATGGCTGTGGACAAATAATTTCTGGCAATGCTCAGGTAATTGGAAAGTTAAACAAAGCTCCCCATAGTTCATCCTTCACCAGCATGACTACAGAACAGAGGCTTTGAGTACTGACCAAGTAAATACTATGTCTTTAAAACAACTGCAGGTTCCCTGACAACTTTTACTGTCTGTGAAAATAATCGTAAAATTCTACTATATATTCCTGCCCTGAAATTTATAGACAAAGACCTACTTTTTAAATTATTTCTTTTTTTTTGACAAAAAGGAAACAAAGAAATGTCATATAAAAATAACACAGGCTCAAACTCCTTAATGTAGTTACACATTTCCCCATTATAGTGAAAGTTTAAAGGGAGAGTCTCAGACTTCAATTTGAGTGCCTTTCTCTGTGTCATGATTTCAGTATCATTTTAACATGGATTAATGCCTTCAATAGATAAATGTCCTGCGTAAGATGAATAATTTGGAGATACTATTTAGAAATAATGTAATCTTAGAATAATTATATTTAATTCATTATCTAATACAACAGCATTATTTTGGTCTTTATTGTTCTTCAACAAAACCAGAAATTTTGAAGATCCCAAGAGATTATTATAAAAAGGCTGGTAGTTTCTACTAAACAAATAGGGAAAACACTTTCTAAAATTATCAGAAACAAAGTAAGAAACTCAACTCTACCAAGCATTAAAATATTTTCAACACAATTTAATATTTTATTTGGCTTTCTCTTCTTCTTTCCCACTTCCCCCCACACCAGGCACTAGAACTGAAGGAGCTTTACATTCAAAAAGGTATCTGACTGCATAGTCAATTGTTTGCTTTTGTTCACCTGCCCAGTGTACAATAGCAAAACTACTTATGGGAGTCAGACAACTTGTACACATCGCCTTTGCTAGCACCCAGACACTGCAAGGAACGAGTTACAATTTGTGATATCTGTATCAAGGAGAAATAAAGCAACTAGTGGCATTGACTATCTTTTCAGAAGGATCTAGGATTTCAGCTGGGATGACATTTATAAACAAAACCAACAACAGCCAGGAATTTAATTTTTTATGCTACTATATAAGCATGGTAAAAACTACTACAATCTGATTTTCTCTTCCCCTGGCATTGGTGGACTCGGCAGTGTTAGGTTTACGGTGGAACCAGATGGTCTTAAAGGTCTTTGCCAACCTAAATGGTTCTATGATTCTATTCCATAAGCTCTTATACTTAATCTTGAATTTTTGACCCTCCCCCAAATACTTGTTGCCTTTACTTAGTTTATCTGTGACAGCAATTTCTCTAATTGACCAGGTGTCTATATCTAATTAGTTTTATTTCTCTTTGTGTGGTACAACTATAGTTTTACACAGACAGCAGTAACAAGCAGTTGTTCTAGGCACAATGAGGTATTTAGGACTCTTAATATAGAGATGTAATGTAGAGAAACGCAGGCCTGGTATGACAGCCTTGACAAGTAGACACAGGATGCAGCACAGAGGAGGGTGGGCATGGAGTAATAAGAAGTGGGGCACAAGCTTGGCACTGAAGGACCCACAGCTATAGACAACTCAGAAATGATCAGTTAAAAATATGCAAATCTGTAGCTGGATAAAAACGTTTTTTAGGGACAACAAAAAACAGTACTTAAAGTACCGGAAGGGCAGCGTATACAGTAAATTTGGATTTAATCTGCAGTTACAGACCAATGAAAAAGAAAAGCATAAATGTGTGTAAACAAACATGTAACAATGGCCTCAAGTGGAAGGGGAGAGGAAGATGAAACCATCAAGATGAACATCATACTACTCCCAGTGAAGACCTCCAGATGCTGACAACTTACTGAAACCCCCATCCCAACACCAACACCAGAGGGAAACCACCCATCTTAGAACTCAGAAAAACAGTGGAAGGGTGACCACAGCACCAGGCAAAGGAGTAAAAATTAAGAATTGTGTGTGTGTTACCATTTTAATTCTATTAATAATAATACTGAGAGTTCTCCTGTATATAAGTACTCTAACTATATTTTATTGTTTATTTAAAATAGTAATTAGGTCTAGCTTAATGGTGATTCTTGAATTAGACTGCTAAGATTTCCATTATACTAATAATAAATTCTTGACCTTATTTATATAGGTAAGGTGTTCTTCCTTTGCCATAAACAAGATTCTGAGCATAACATTTGTAACCTGTTTTACCTGTGCTCTCTTCCCCCCCCCATTTTTCTAGTGGGGGAATAATTTGCTGCCATTTACTCTTCAGTCTCTTTCCTTACATTTGCTCAACCTTACCTTGTGTTCAACCTTGCAAAATTGCCATAGAAATTTATCATTCATTTCAACAGATAGTGATACTTGCCTTACAAAAGGAGACAAAACAAGTGAAAATGATAAATGTATGCAACAATGAATAGTACAGGCAAGGTCAATCAAAACTTTGGTTCACCCACCCTTACAAACCAAGAAGAAAGGACACTGAATGAAGGGTAAAAGGTGGTGATTTCAGAATTTCTAGAAAGTAGTAATGATTTATCACATAACACCCAATAAACTGAGGAAGGCATATCGCACAAAAGTTTACCTTTACACCAAGTCTGCTTCAGAAAAAAAACCCCTAAACAAGTCTTATATGGTGGCGATGTACCTTGTTGGATAAGGGCTTCTGCTGCGGGCTCCCCAGAACCTACATTTACATACTCCTCATTAGGATGCTTTCTGTTGTAATGCCTCTTCAGGGAACCAGATATGTTGCAGGAATAGTGGCAATGTGCACAACGGAAAGGCTAGGAGCAAAAAGGAAAATGTTAGACCATGTTACCTGACCTTTTCAGGATACAGGTCTAAGCTGCAATGTTTTGATCCCGAGAAACCATGTTCATTTCTGGTTTAGGCATCTTCCAAGGAGACCTTCCAAAATTCAATATAAATGGAAGTTGTAACTAAACTTCACCTAAATTTGGTACTTTTTATTATGTGAATGACACCAAGTATTCTCAACATTATAAGATTATTACCTACTTTTCGTAATTCAGTAAACTGTGTGTTTTCATAATTGATGATCACAGGTCTGACCACGTGGAGACTTTCTACTACAAGGAAATGACTCAGCTGCCGTGACCTTTGGTCTGAACACGGGGAGTAAGAGAGCTAAAATAACTGAAGATACAATATGATTGTACAGTCAACCTAATTTAACAGATAACCGTACCTGACAGGGTTGATCTCTTCCCTTTCCTTTCCTTCTCTCTCCAACATGCTCCCAACTGCTTCCCTTTCACTGGCACTTGCATTCATCTGACCATCTGGTGAGCTAAGTTTTGGGAACTAAATTAATTAATTTTTAAGAACATACGTCTCCCTTCAACTGATAGGGAGAGACATTTCTAAAGAAAAAAGTTTAGGAAAACAAGCGTTTGTGCCTAAAGTTAGCCTTTGAGAATAACCTTCTGACTGAGATATGTCACAGTTATAGGAAGCTTGACACAACCATTAGGGTCCTGGAAAAGAATGCAGACATTGACCGAAGTCCCTGAGGAAAATTCCAGTACCTCAGAATGGGATGCAAAATATTTCATGCACAGCAACCAGGCCCACCTGAAGCTAGTCAGCAGAAAATGGTTGGTCCAGAAATGTTTATGAAGAAGGTGAATTTAAAGCAAGGAAATGTCTGCAGTCAGGGTCCACTGACCAGAACATTCCCCTAAGCTTGTTGCTCATGACCTTCCTTCAGGCTCCAAACAGCAAAAATAAGGAAGAAAAGTGGTGTTCAGATTCCCTTGATGTTATAATTCAGAGAGTACTGTAACATTCAGCTATTCAACTTTTCAGAGAGGGGTACTCTTCTATTGCTGAAACTGTCTTTTTTTCAAGAAAATAATCCAGACAGATTGCTGTGTTCTTGTAACGCTCTCTACTACTTGCATGTCCTGTATGTTATCTGCTACTGGATAGCAGGATTGCAAATTCATGGAGCTTGGAAATATGATGGATTAAATTATCATTAGGCTGTATAACTACTGACATTCCTCTGAGCTTGATACACATACAAACAACTATCTCAGAAGGAGGCAACACGTTACTAACAGACAGTTTTCGAACTCTTTTTGACAAGTACCCTGACTGACCTACCTCAGTGTTTTCCAGTTCTCTTGATGATGCATTGAATAGCCGCAGTTACATGCAGGCTTACAGAGGACTGAAAAGAGGTGCTGAGTCAACAGTTCTAAAGCTGATCCGGAGGTCAGAATCAGCTATATTTCAAGAACTGCACTATAAGTACATTCATCCTGTTAGCCATTAAAAAAGGAAAATGATGTATTTTCATTTACAAAAAATTCTTTTAAAAAGATAAGTCCACAGCAAAACTACATATTTAAGAAATAAAAATTATGTGTTCAAAATGTATCTTTAGATGACTTGCTTCATTTTTTTGTTTGTCTTGTCTTCCAAAATTGAAAACATAAATCAAAAGACTGTCTTCCTTTCTGCTTTATGAAGGTACGTAGCATTGGTACTTATTAAGACTGGTTGAAGCGTACTCTTTACAGAAGCAAAATGATTTGTTAGATAATGAAAGATGTTGCATATGAAAATAGTATAATGTTTTCAGTAAGAAATATGCTCATTGCCAAGATGAAGTGTTACATTAAAATGAACATTTTCATACATACATAATACTGGATTTTTCTGGAAAAGAAACTAGTATCATTTCTATTTCCTGAATATAACATTTCACAATTCATTACATCAAGACCCATCATGCTGAGAACCAATGTGAAATTTAGGAATAAAACCATACTATAGTTTATTAAAATAAAACCTATCTCTAATCTAAACACTTCATAGAAACATTAACAATCTTCAAAACTCTTTCCAAGACACGTTTCAGATAAATGGGGTGTTTTAAAATTAATTCTCTTCAATTTTCTTCAAGTATATGAACTCATCTATAGTACATTAGACTGGCAAACTTTCAGAGAAAATTAAGGTGGGCAATGAACAGTGATGTATGGGATTTGCTTCCTACTTCCCTAGGACATTTTAAGGTACATATTAGATTACTTCTCTCAAGGACTGACAGTCAAAAAAACCAATAATGTTTGTTTTATATCGCAACATACGTATATTTTTGGCAAGTAAAGATACTACTTAAAGTTGTCCATGAACGAAACAATCCTATCTCAAAAGTCTGTATATAAAGTAAAAATTCACAAAATATTAAAATATTAAGATGCCATAATTGTCACTGAAGAGGAAAATATGCCAGTTTTAAAACTGTTGTCTGAAGTTCCATGTATTTCTAAATGACTTATCAATAAGCATGATTTATATGTTTTCTTACCTTGAAAGAGACATGTTGTTCCATATGACGTAGGAGCTGTGGTTTTTGTGCAGCTGTATAGTCACACACTGTACATTTAAACTGCTTTCCTGAAATGGGAATAGAAAATGGAATAACTTTTTTCTATTTAAGTTCAGAAAACTACTGACTATATTTCCTCATAAAGATGATTTCCAAAATGCTAAGAATGAACAATGAAGAGTCTGGCACTTTCCAAAATTTTGCTTAAACAGAACTAGGGGGAGGGTAAAGAAGAAAAAAGGCTCAAGTGTCCTCTTTAAATTATAAGCATTAAATAGTCTAGATGCACCTGGGATAGTCACTTGGGAAAGAAGAAAAAGAATCATTATAGTGCAGCCTAAATGGAAGAAGGAAATCAATTATTTACAACTGCAGGTACAGTTATTTCACTATTTGTAATGCAGACTTGAAATCCTTAAAACAGAGATGTTTGGTCATGTTCACATGTTTTTACCTACTTCTGTCCCAAGCACTGAATTGTTAGTATTCAAATACATTTAAATTTCCTTGGTTTTCCACTGTAAGTTTTCTTGATGTATTTCTGGTAGGGTATGACATGACCTGTTATTTTTACCACAAGATTTGGTTATGTGTTTAGCACTACTCTTCCAATAATGACTCAAACTATCATAAAAGGGTTTTCTACACTGGCTTATCCCCGGATACAGGGAGAAATAAAACATGCTATAAAGAAAAATAAGATTAGAATGGCAAATAACACAGAGGTTTTGAAACAATGGGCACAAGTTCCTCCATCCAACATCAGATGGAATGATGCCTGCTTGCCTTGTTCATAGTGACATTTTGTCCTTCCTCATCTAAATCTCTGCCATAACCCTAGGCCTCACATACTGTGACACAAGGCAAGAGAAAGCACATACTGGGACTAGTTCACACTTTGTACCTGGTGACGTACACGCTGGTGGCTACCAACCCCTGGGGATAATGGATAGGTTCTGTGACCTGTTCTTGGAGAGTGCTAATTCGTATTTCTTTATTTTAATTGGGCACAAATTTTCTCAAGATATATGGAGTTAAAGTAACTGTTGGACTTCTACTCTTCTGCATCAATTGCTTCAAAAATCATAGAGTGGACTGGAAGAGGGTTAAAGACAATGGGTGCATATTTGCATCAACATTGTTCCTTCAGATACCAACCTAAAAAATCATTGGAAGATTTGAGACAGTCTCTGTCTCTTGAGTACTTGGCAGACTGAAAGTCTGTGTTATAAGCAGGTCTTCTACAAACATAATGTGATTAAATAGAGTCAATGCAATTTATATATATTGCTTTCTGAAAAAAAATTTACTTCAGTTCCAAAGTATCATCCAAAGAAAGGTGTTACTTTAAGTTCCACAGGCAAGAAATTACACTTGAAATTTCTTTACGTGCCTGTGAGCTTTCTAGTCAGGCATCAATACTGAAGGTACTAACAACCCTCCAACATGAAACAGTAACAATAAAATTGAAGAACAAGAACTGGAATTTTAACTAACGAAAGCTGAAGCTCAGAACATTCAGACTAAAACAAAGTCAATATTTTTAACAGAGAGCATGATTAATGACTATGACAATTTACTTAGAAAACAGATGGATGCCCTGTAATATGAAGTAAGTCTTTAAATCAAGGCTGCTTAGCCCTTCCTAAAAAAGATATACTACAATCCAAAGGAAATGTGATTCAAAATTTCTAGATTAAGTTATGGCCTGTACTCTGCAAGAGATCAGACTGGTGATTGTAAGAGTCTGCTTTTGGCCCTAAAATCATTAGTCTGAGTCCTTAAGGCAAGATGGTCAGATTTTGTCATGATACATGTTTAGGATTCTCTAACAGGAATGAACTCTCTCTGACATTTTCAAGAAACAACTGTTGCTGTTTGTGGCTTTGCAAAGAGTGAAACTCCCAAACATATTACCATTCTGTAGGTTTCTCTTACTTTCCCTTCAAAGCATTCTCTCTCCCAAATATTTTTTTTCCTTATGATTTAAAATAACACAATTTCCTTCCTTTCATTCTCTTGGTTTAATAGTCCTTCGATCCATATTTTGTCTTTATGATTCCGTCACTCCTGCTACCTCCAGCAATGTTTTATACTGAGTGTGCAAGTTTCCATAAAACATAGCTAAGAAAAACCTTAAGACAATTACTGATATCTAATTAAAATAATGAAAAACAGATTTTCCGGTTTATTTCTAATCACAAACAGTAATAAGCCTGGATGTCCTGGTTTCAGCTGGGATAGAGCTAGTTGTCTTCCTAGTAGCTGGTATAGTGCTATGTTTCTGAGCTAGGTGTGAGAAGAATGTTGATAACACACTGATGTTTTCAGTTGTTGCTAAGTAGTGCTTAGTCTAAAGTCAAGGATTTTTTCAGCTTCTCATGCCCAGCCAGCAAGAAGGCTGGAGAGGCACAAAAATTTGGGAGGGGACACAGCCAGGGCAGCTGACCCAAACTGGCCAAAAAGGTATTCCATACCATGTGATGTCATGCCCAGTATATAAACTGGGGGGAGTGGGGGCGGGGAGGGATCGCCACTTGGGGACTAACTGGGTGTCGATCAGCGGGTGGTGAGCAATCGCACTGTGCATCATTTGTACATTCCAATCCTTTTATTATTACTGTTGTCATTTTATTAGTGTTATCATTATTATTATTAGTTTCTCCCCTTCTGTTCTATTAAGCTGTTCTTATCTCAACCCACGAGTTTTACTTCTTTTCCTGATTATCTCCCCTATCCCACTGGGGGGGGTGGGGAAGTGAGTGAGCAGCTGCGTGGTGCTTAGTTGCTGGCTGGGCTTAAACCATGACAGCCTAGACTACAGAATTGTTTCCTATCATGCCACTCTTAAGAAGTCTGTCTTCTGGAGAAGAATAAAGCAGACAGAAAACTACTTTATATTCCACTGGTTAAATTGACCTTGCAGGGCTGATATTTGAACAAAAATTGCCTGGATTCTTAAGTCAGGAAGACAAGACTCATAAACAGCAAAACATCTTTCAAATTCATTTATTTGTGAAATAACTGAAGAACACTAGATGTGTGCTAGTAAGAACTTTTGAAGTGCTGTCACTATAGAAAGGGACACTGGCTAAAGAGAAACTGTCAGCATTCAAGAGGCTGAAAGTCCCTTGACAAATCATACACTACATTCCTGGTGACAAATGTTATCTTATTTTTCACAAGTGTTTGAAATGCATGGAGAGTTTACTGGGGTGGACTTAATGAGGAAAAATTACTTAGGATTCCACAGACAGTGAGATTCTGTTTCCAATGGAACCAATGGCAAAACACATTTTCCAAAGGTATGGGGAATTTCCTGGAACACTTTTGGAAGTGTAAAAAGCAAGGCAAAAGAGTGTAAGCCTTGTATTTATTTGTATCAGTCAAAAAAGGAGGTGCATCAAAAAGGAACATGCGGTCACCTCAGTTATTGCAGAAGATGATGACAGTCTGAAGCCAGATAAAAAAGGCTCCTGCTAACAACATTGCCTCTAGAGTCAAGGTTTCAGCCTGACCTAGCAATAAATGATATGAGAATATAGTTCCTTGCATGTAATTAAATGTTTAAAACTAACTTCACACCTTTAAACCAAATCCAGACAAGGCTAGCTCCTGCACAACTATAGCGCTATTCTTGACAGTGCCAAATTTCAAAGCAGCCTCAGCTGAATTGCAATAATTACTTACAGACATATATAATTTGTTCAAGCAATAGAACTAATTCACAGGTAAAAAACGAATTCAATTTTCATTGCTGAATTTCGCTATTTGGTCATGCCAGATGGTGAAAACAAAACAGAAAGGTTTTGAAATGAAAACCCATGAAGGGATTTTTTTACAGCACCATAGAAAGAAATCTTTTTTTTCTTTACAGTCTGGTCATGCTCCAAATTTCCTTTTAATTCAAATACTACCTGCCTCCTTCTCCCACCCAGGAATCAGCTGAGGATTGCATTTGATAAGTAAAATCTTGATTCTTGCATATGAAGTTTAGATATATGTGCAACATCTGCTTGTTATTGACCAAATTATTTCAAAATATTGGAAAGTACTTTTCGAATAACAAGTGATCTACCAACTCATGGTAATACTGCAGTAACTTTGGTAATACTGCAGTAACTATATGCTTCCTATACTAAGTATCATATCAATATAAACGGGATCATCTCTTTCACTTACACATACAGATGTAAGCATACATAAAAATAAAATAACTCTGACACAAAACTTTCACATATATTCTAAACATGTAACAAAGCATTGTGCAGTTTCTGTGAAAGGACAATGCTAATGAATATGCAAATTTTTTAAAAAATAATTTCAGTGAAATGGTCAATAAAGAGTGGAATGAGGTTTCACAAGGTTGCAAGAGTAACAAAGATCAAGCTACCAAGTCATAATGAAGGTCTGTACAACTTATCCTGCTAAATCATTTATTTCAATTTGATAATCACAGAGGAATAAAGTATTGTTGTGTCCCAAATTTGGATATGAAAGATGATATTTTTCTGGATTTGCACCTCACTTTTTTCTGTTATCATCACAAAAATATTAAAATTACAGAGCAAATGCATGTGCTGCATGTGTGCCTATAAAGAATAACATGCTTAGGCTTGTCACTGGCTGACTAGACCTGGGGACAGAGAGCTGCAGCAGCTTTGCCTCTATTGGCCTACTGGATTCGGCAACTCCTAACAATATTCTCACAGAAGAAAGTAGTAGGAAACTTAACCACGGAACTATTTCTATTTTCAAATTTTTATTGAGATCAACAATTCTCTGTAAGAACATAAAGGAATATAAAGCCAACACAAAATTTCAGAAAAATCAAGTATTCCAGAGACAGCTGTCTGTCTTTCACAGAAATTAACTCTGCAAAGTTTTGAATTATTTCACAAACAGTGTCTCCTGGGAATAACCAAAATTGTAAGAAGCACTTAGTATTGAACTGAAAAATGATTGCAAATAAGGTCCTATAGTAAAGCCAGTATTTATTGCTGTAAAATAAACTTGGATTTAATAAACATGCACTTACCATCAGCAGTATGAAGGAGTTTATGGCTCTTCAAAGTGCCTTTTGATTTGAATTTTTTCCCACACATATCACAAAGGTGCGTTTTCTCAGTGCTGTGACGATTCATATGAGCTTTCAAGTTACTCTTGCTGCGAGTGGCATACTCACAGAGAGAACATTTGAAGGGTTTGACACCTAAAAATAAAAAAATACACTTTGAAACAAACAAGCTGTACCTTTTGATGACAGTGTGGACATTTGCTTGAAAGAAATTTCAGATCATGTGAGCAACATGGAAAACAAGGTCAACATTTTAAAATTTGGATATATACATTTAAGAAATTTCATCTATAGCTTCTGTGTAAATGATACCAAGCTCTTGACAGCATCATTTAACTTACTAAAAGAAAGGAGGGCCTCTTCTAGAATTAATGTACTGGCTTTGTGCGGTACGGTTTTGGTAGCAGGGGAGTACAAGGGTGGCTTCTGTGAAAGGCTGCTGGAAGCTTCCCCTATGTCCGATAGAGCCAATGCCAGCCGGCTCCAAGACAGACCCACTGCTGGCCAAGGCCGAGCCCATCAGCGACAGTGGCAGTACCTCTGGGAGTACAGATTTAAGAAGGGGAGAAAAACCTGCTCAAATGCAACTGAAGAGGGGAGTAAGAACATGTGAGAGAACCAGCCCTGCAGACCCCCAGGTCAGTGCAGAAGGAGGGGGAGGAGATGCTCCAGGCGCTGGAGCAGAGATTCCCCTGCAGCCCGTGGTGATGAAGACCCTGGTGAGGCAGGCTGTCCCCCTGCAGCCCAGGGAGGTCCACGGTGGAGCAGATCTCCATCTGCAGCCCAGGGAGGACCCCACACCAGAGCAGGTGGGTGCCTGAAGAAGGCTGTGACCCCGTGGGAAGCCCACACTGGAGCAGGGTCCTGGCAGGACTTGTGGCCCCATGGAGAGAGGAGCCCACGCTGGAGCAGGTTTTCTGGCAGAACTTGTGACCCTGAGGGTGACCCCCACTGGAGCAGTCTGTGCCTGAAGGACTGCAGCCCATGGGAGGGACCCACACTGGAGCAGTTCGTGAAGAACTGCAGCCTGTGGAAAGGACTCACATTGGAGTTCACGGAGGACTGTCTCCCATGGGAGGGACCCCATGGTGGAGCAGTGGAAGAGTGAGGAGTCCTGCCCCTGAGGAGGAAGGAGCGGCAGAGACAACGTGTGATGAACTGACCACAACCCCCATTCCCCATCCCCCTGCGCCACCAGGGGGAGGAGGTAGAGAGAACCGTGACTGAAGTTAAGCCCAGGAAGAAGGGAGGGATGGGTGAAGGTGTTTTTAAGATTTGGCTTCATTTCTCATTATCCTACTCTGATTTGACTGGTAACAAATTAAATTAATATTTTTCCCCAAGTCGAGTCTGTTTTGCCCATGACGGTAATTAGTGAGTGATCTCTCCCTATCCTTATCTCAACCCACGAGCCTTTCATTATATTTTGTCTTCCCTGTCCAGCTGAGCAGGGGGACTGATAGAGCAGCTTTGGTGGGCACCTGGCATCCAGCCAGCATCAACCCATCACAATTAAATGCCCCCCTATTGAAGCCAGGTACTGAGTTTAACCAAGCAAATACTAATATTTTGGTCTTTGTGTGTCCATCTTTCATTTAAAAGTAGAATCTAGACTGCCTAAGTTGATGCCTAGCTGATGTACATACCAAGTCTCCCTCTAAAAGTCTTCAGATAACTATCATTCTCTATTTACTGCAATAAAGAATGAAGAAACCTGTTTTAAGGAGGACTGGTTCATTAGGCACTTAATATGTAAGCAGAAGTTAAATGTGCAAAGCTGTGTTTTGCTGTTAATTAGTATCAGATTTGCTAATGGCTCACGCAGTAGTACTTCTTTTATTCCCCCCTGCCTCAGTAAGATGCAAGCACTTACAATTTCACTTCTCTCAAACAGTCCAAAGCATGTAATAGAGAGACACACAGTATGTCATCTAGCAGAAGGTCTACAAGAACAAAGTAAATCCTTCAAAGAAAAGTTGAATAAATCTGAACTGGCAGAGTAGTTCAACAGTTTCATGAGGCTCTGGCAGTTTTAGATTGATATTCATGACCTTAAAACTAGATTTACAAGCATGAGGAATTATAGCCTACTTTAAGCAGACTTGATTGCACACTTTGAATTGGGAATAAATTTCTATTCACCTCTTTCTCCTGCTAGTTAGATGAGATGGGTTCCAAGCTTTCCTGGCAGAATAAACAAACTGTATCTATGGAATACATAAGTAATTGCCCTAAGCCTACAATTTTGCATTACCTAAACTCCTCAATGGAGTAAAGGCTACTGGAGAGGACCACTACTATAGTATACAGGCAGGTAAGCTTGTAGTTAAAGCATTCAAACAAATATGCAGTACTAGTATAAATGTCTGAACTATCTGCATGGGAACAAACACTTTGGAATCAAAATATCAGTTTGAGAGTACCAAATCCCATTATCTCCTTTATGCAGATGGATGGCTATCGAATCCAAAATAATGCTCAAACACCATAGGCAACCCGTTCCATAGAATATTAACTGACTAAAGAGCACACCAGTGGTCTTTCACCTGTTATAAAAATAGACAGACTGGGTAGACACAAGATGTTACTGGGCACAGATTTTAAGTTCAAGGGATTTTTAAGCTATGTGTTGCCATATTACTAGAATTTCACCCTAAAAAATCATAGATATGATCAGCATTATCCTATGGGTTCTTCATCACTGTTTATGTCCATGTTAGCAACGGCCACGCTCAGCATGATTTAATTAAAATATACACAGAATTTTTATGTATACATCAAAGCAACTGGACTTCAATTGTTTTACTAATAGATTTCCAGACCAAGTATTTTTGGACAAATGTGAAAGGAGCAGCAATTATTCATGAGAAGATACAGAAAAGTACTTGTTTTAAGAGACTGAGCATATATTTAATTCACTCTTCCTTACTCGCATTTATTACAGAATATTTTATAGGTGTTTATGAATGAGTTTTGGAAAAAAATTAATCAGAAACTTTTTAATTTAATAAAACATTTAAGTTGTCTATTCATGTTATGAGCATGCAGTTCCATATGTGATCCAGAACCTATTAAACTAATTATTTTACCTGTACTGTAGCTTAAAGTTTTTGATTCAGGTATAGCAATAATCTTGAATTCCTTTTTATGTCAGCAAAGTTTGTGTGGAATATGAGACTGACTATATGCCCAAAAGCTTACAACCAGAGTTTTACCTTCATGAGCCCAAATATGACGTTGAAGGTCTGATCCATTCTTCATAAAATAAAAATCACAGTAGGGACATTTCACAGCTCGTTTTCCAATAAGTCCTTTCAGCTGAACTCTTCTGCCAAGAATCTCAGAAATAGTAGTCATTGAAACCTCTGAGAGAAATGTAAAAGGTAATAAAAACCAGAAGGACATGAGGAAATTTGTTCCATAAGTGATATTGAAGAGCTAGGTCCTGATTCACCTCAACTTTTTAAAAGCTCCACTTCCCCTACTGCCACTCAGATAAGACCTGAGCAAAGAACATAAGGACCTTTTTTCCTTTAGGGCTTCTAGGATGTTCTGTCCTTTCTCTTCTGATCTGTGTACTCAGTGTCCCCACTGCCTGGTTAAACAAAAAATATTTTAAATATAAAAAAATCTTGGGTGTGCCACTGGTTTGGAAATAATTTTCCAACCATCCACTTATCTCAATAAGCTAATTTGGCAGTTTTTTCTTCAAGATTTTCAAAAGACTTTATTCAAGATTTCACTCCAGATTTCCAGATGTCAAGGGTATGAATACAATTCACTTCAGCCATAGCTGATAATCAGAAACTTTAAAAGAAAAAACAAACTAATGGAATAAATGCAATTGGAAGGGACCTCTAAGGCCACCTGCTCCAATCAGGGCCAACTTTGGAGTTCCAACTCCAAAGTTACATCAAGTTGCTTGGGGTCATATCCAGTCCTGTTCTGAACATACCCAAGGATAAAGATTCTACAACCTCTCTTGGCCCAGTGTTTGACCATCTTTACAGTTAAAATTATCTTCCTAATTTCTAAACAGAATCTCCTTGCTTCAACTTATTTCCTTTCACTGTACAATTCCAAGAAGATACTGGCTCTGTCTTCTTTTTAATTTCCTATTAGATAGCTGAAGACAGCAACTAAGTTTCCTCTCCCAGCCTTTGCTTATTTAGGCTAAACACACTCAACTCTCTTAAGTTTTTCCTTCATACAATCTAACGTTTTGGTTGTCACAGTGAAAAAGCTCAAAATAATGAAATTTAAATTAAAATGTCCCAAACACACATAATGAAAACACTGCCAAATGCTTTTAAAAAGTAAATCAAATTATTCAATGCATTTCACATGAATAAAATGCTAAATACCACGACTCAATGCAAGTACAGTACTCATGCAATCTAAACACATAGACATGAAAGCTGATTAATTATTATGCCCAAAACCTTACAGTCTAAACTTTGATTTTTACCAAATATGAACTGTCATACCTGGTCTCCTGATGATTGGTCCCAGAGTGGAATCAAAAATCCTGCCTGAACTCATATGCACAAGGAAAACAACCTCACAAAGGCAATATAAAAGCCCATGAACCGAGCAGATATATGTTCTAAAGTACCCAAAAATGAAAAATACAGACATAAGTCTGAACCCTCATCTGCCTTCTATGGCTTAGATCCTTCATTGATGATTGCAGGCTAGTATGTCTGCTCAGTAGGTATCTATGAAAGCTGATGCCTCTCATGTCTCAGGACTATTAACAAAAATCATATTAAATCAGACAGTGGATGAAAAGGTAAATAATTCTGAGAGCTGGGACCAGAATGCAAGATTCCTCCTTCACTGCTGAGTACCCAAATCATCTGGGAATAAAGCCAAACTCTGTTATCTCTTTGGTATGAAATACTGCTCTATCCAAGCCTAGAGAGATTTTTGCCCCATTGCCTTCATGGGACCAGAATTCAACTCCTATTCTCTGTGAACCTAGAAGAGGAAGGAGTACTGTTTTATTTCATACTTTCTACTTTATGAAATAGAAGAGACGAGAGATAGGTCATGCTGAATGATATTAAGAAAGGAAGGAGAGGGGAGCTCCAGAAATAGCATTTTAATGATAAATATGAAAGGGTTTCAGTTTAAATTAATTTTTGATATGTCGTTTTAAAATTCAATTCCTGTTAACAGTATCCATTTTTCCTTTCACCTTTTTTCTTTTCCATTTACATTTTTAAAAATAATTGCACTCATTCCACTACAGTACTTATACCATCACACCCCTCACAATTACTTGGCTTGTAATTAAGTGTGTTGTACGAATAAAGGATTTCCTCCTGATTACAAGGACAGCATGCACAGGAAAAAGATTTGTGCATTAATTCTCCTCCATATATTAAAAGTGTTGTTGCATAACTACTGCATAGGCATATCTTAGATGTAGTATTTCTTTACTACCATGGAGATATATCTAATAAATCTGGTATTTTCCTTCTAAGTTCTATTCGCCTGCAATATATGAATTAAAAATGAGGACACAAAACAATAGGCTGTGCAGATTTTCTTTTTTAACCTTACCTTTACTATAACCCAGAGTTTAAAAGAACCCACTTTCTTGGATCAAAAAATTTACGCTATACTTTTAGAGGGATTCAGATACCAAATGAATTGTTCAAGAGTATTTAAATGCATTAGTTTAGCACGTCAGGGCTTCAGAGTTAACTGGTATTTCTGGACCACAGACACAGCATAGAATAATAATTCAGCAGTCAATGGACCACTGCAGACCAATGGCAACCTGTAAGGGCACAGTACGTAATGTACTGCTAGTTCACAGATCACATTATTTAGGGAGGCCTCCTATACTCCCTGGCTGAGACAGCACAAAGGCTTTATAGGCACAGCTCTTGAGATTCAATTTCTATGCTTACTGGCTGACATACCTCCTGACTACAGTATAGTACAGAAGCCTTTCCTCATCTCATTTTGCTGCATCAGACATGTCCCCTGATGTATGACAAGCCCTCCAACCACACTGTTGTAGAGTGGTCTGCAAATAAAGAGGTTTGGTAACTAAAGAGCTAAAGTGGGAGTTAGTCTGAAATTAAAGTGAAGGAAATTGTTTAAAACACGGGTCTAGCACTATCTAGTGGCAGTAGGAAGATAAGAAACCACTGCTTTACCTATTATGTTGTATTTCTGACAAAGGCAAGAAAAGTTACATCATTTTAATTGGATTTTTTCGTCCCCAAACTCAGTTCAAGCATGGACTGTATTTTCTTTCTTAGTATCAAATTATGTCAGGTGATAAGTAACACTGTAGGTGAGTTAATTAAAGTTATGTTGGCCAACACAGCCAACCCTCTTTCATCCACAGTAGCAGTGGGCCTTTCTATCCAGCATAACACAGATACCGAGGAGAAAAGTACGGACACACCAACACAACTCTGCCAAGTTCACATCAGTCAGATTTAAATCAGTCTCTGCACCAGTCACCTCAGCACTTTGGCACTGAATTCCCAAGATGTGAGAAAGGATTGTTTACTCAGGCACAGCACGCTGACTTACTGCCTTCATTTTATGTTGTGCTTGCACTGATAAATCAGGGCACTAGAATGCAAGGTATAAACAGAGTTTGAATGGACTGCAGTGGTTAGCTTGGATCCAGCCAGGCTTGTCAGCTCCAGCTTAATACTGGCCATACTACATCACAGCTGTAAGAGCTCTGTTACAGACTTCAGTCGGCCCTGGACGTAAAGCCCAGCCACACACCAACTGAGCACAGGCAGAGTCAGCTCAGGGACCTCTGCATTCACATCAATTACTTACAGACAAAATAACGTGCAAGAAATGCATTTCTGTCAGTTTACGTATGGATGGGAATTTTATGTCTCATGGGTTGTTACGGGATGTCTATATGACTAATTCCAAACTTCCCAATGCTTAATTTGCATTCAGCTAAGTCCTCTTTTGGAAATGAATTCTTTGCCAGATGAAGACAGATTTCTTAGCACAATTACCTGATATACTCCACAACACACAAGCTGGAACAATAACTTTTTTCACTCTAAATTCTAAATTCTAACATCTGCAACATCTTACATCTTACTCTAAACAAGTTAAATTAGACATAGACTCTTTCTTTGGACTGTAATCACATTACTCTGCTCACTCTAAACCTTTATCCAGTTATTGCAATAGATTGAGAAATTTTCCTTGATTTTTTTCTTACCAGGGTGATTTGTCTTGATGTGAGATTTTATAAGTCGATCTTCAGAAAATGACTTCTCACACACAGGACAGGAATAACTCTTTTTATCCTTAAGCAAGAAAGAAAGAAAGAAAGAAAGAGATTGCATTATCAGTCCACTGGTGTAATCACTACAGTCATTATTCAGTAATACATGGTGCTCAACAAAGTTATAATTGAACATTCAGTTTGTAAGGAAAAAATGGAGATATTTATAGTGAAATAAGTGAAGGAGAAATATTAAAGTATTCTAAGCACATCAGTAATCCTCATGAATGAAGGGCTCCAAGTTACAGCACATGAGAATATGCACAATAAATGTAAGCATTATCTTCTGACTGACTCTTTAGAGAATCAAGAGTTGAAAGATCAAGTCACATAACAGAAGAAAACGTATTTGATATAGCAGTAATATTCAGGGTTTTTTCATTTTTTTCACAAGTCCACCCTTCCGAAACCTAAGGATCAGATCTCATTATTCTGAAGACATCCACCAGTATGCGTATTTATAATACTACTTAATGGCCTGAAATTGAGCAGAAGAGTTAACAATGACAGATGCCATTACTTATTCAGTGCCTACATTTCTAAGTACTTTATAAATATTCAGCATTTTATATATTACCAATAAAGTATTATTCTACTATTTTGATTTAAAAACTTACAGACTACTCTGGCTTTTATCAGTGTCACTGATATTATAAAAGATTTAACACCATGAAACAAGTTGAACTGGAGAGTTTTGATGCAATTTCTTCCTGTATGCAATTTTAGTGTAATTGTAATTTTAATTTTAATGTTTTTCAAATGCATCTAACTTCACATAAAAATGTAGGACTTTTCTCCATTAATTAACAAATTACCCAATTTAAAATAATCTTTGCCACTTACTATATAAATTGAAGAGGTTGTTCTTTCCAGAAGCACCTGCTGACACAACAGACTGGATGCTCAATCACATGAGTGGATCATCTAGTCACCTCTGCACTGACCAGATTAACATATGAATGGATTATCAAAACAACAGATGGAGTGAAGTCCATTTAGTCCTGACAACTACGCAGATACCCAGATAACATATTAGCTGGTGGGAGATGTGTACATACCAAACTACCAAGAAATCACTGTAAAAGGCGAGCTGAAGCTACAGAACAGATATTTCACAGGGACAGAAAACTTCTTGAAAACTGTGGAAGGAAGATTACTGTATCAAAATGAGACAGACCCCTTGGTTATGAAACAGAAATTTGGAGGTAACAGGAGAATAAGGGTCCTGGACTCTACCAGTTCATTTGCTCCTGTGAGAAAACCTATGCCAGGGACTGGGGATGGCAGCTTCTAAATGATTACCACCCTGACTAAGGCAAGGACAGTATCTTGTTATTATGGAGTTGGGGCAGTCACCATCTTGAGCCCTGAGAACCTCAAGTGAAGAAGGATCAGCAGAGAATACTAGCTGGTTTTTGGAAGAAGAGATTCAAGGAGCCTACAATGCTGACAAAATCTGCTTGAGAAAGAACTGTTAATTTGCACAGTTAGGTCTCTGAAATGATATAGCCTATTATCCCTATACCTGCTACTTATGATTTTGGACTTCTATCTGAACATGTTACTCAAATGAAAATTGGTAGATTAATTCTAATAAAACTCTATATAAATGTTTGCACCTTTTCAAAGACTGGGTTGCATGATCACATTCATAATTTGGCACATACAAGAAAAACATAAGCAGAGTATCATTTAGGGGCTGTTGAGGGACCAGCTAAAATTTGTTGACAGATCTCAGTCTGTTCCTCAAACTTGCTATATAAATGTTTTCAAAATATACAATAAATGAAGAAAAAAATAAGTATACTTTTAATGTACAGTTGGGTGTTGCTGATCTTTAATACTCATTCTATGAAGTATTTCTCAGTGTGCCCAGAACATTAAGACAAATACACCTTGCTGTTTCATAAAGTTAACTAAGGAAAAAAACCCCCAACACTCCACTCCACACACACATTACTTTACGTAAAATGCTATAACTGTGACAACTTTACATTCTTGCTAATACTCTCCAGGAAGGCAAGGCTATAAGCCTATGCCTGAGACAAAAAATCAACATCATCAAAAATGCATCAAGAGCTATAAAGCAACATTAAGGTATAGGCACCAAGAACACATCTTTCCACATGACAATGCTAACAAAATTTTTCAATAAAAAAATAATCCAAACAGCTTTCTTCAAGCAGTTAGAAAGTTAATGTCCTGGTTTCAGCTGGGATAGAGTTAATTTTCTTTCTAGTCATTGGTGCAGTGTTATGTCTTGGATTCAGTGTGAGAAGAATGTTGATAACACCCTGAAGTTTTCAGTTGTTGCTAAGTATTGCTTACACTAAGTCAAGGATTTTTTCAGCTTCTCATGCCCAGCCAGCAGGAAGGCTGGAGGGGCACAAGAAGTTGGGAGAGGACACAGCCAGGGCAGCTGACCCAAAGTGGCCAAAGGGGTATTCCAGACCATGTGATGTCATGCCCAGTATATAAACTGGGGGGAGCTGGCCTGGGAGGGATGGCTGCTCGGGAACTAACTGAGCATTGGTCAGCGAGTGGTGAGCAATGGCATTGTGCATCACTTGTTTTGTATATTCCAATCCTTTTATTATTATTCTTGTAATTTTATTATTGTTATTATTATATTTTGTTTTCTTCCTTTCTGTTCTATTAAACTGTTCTTATCTCAACCCACGACTTTTCCCATTTTTTTTCCCGATTTTCTCCCCCATCCCACTGGGCGGGGGGTAGTGAGTGAGCGGCTGCGTGGTGCTTAATTGCTGGCTGGGGTTAAACCTATAACGACAGTTACCTATACCAAGTTCTGCAGTAAATGACCTTCAGAAGGTGTATCTTTTGCAGCGTAACAAACAGATTGTGCTTACGAGCACCGAGTCCCTTCAAAGTGTATCTGTCAAGCTGCAGTCTCTCACAGAAAGCACCCAGCTGAAGCCAAACTTTTCACTGTTGTTTGTCCCAGTCAGTGCCATAGACTTTTGGAGCTTACGTTCTTAGTTTTAAATGTTTAAGTGTACTTCTGTTGCTGCCCTCAGAGCTTGTGACAGTGCTAGTCCTTCAGTGTAATCCCATCAGTCTCAAAACCAGCCTTTAAGAAATCCTCTGTTGCAATGAAGTATTTCAGAGCACCTAGGTCACAACGCAGAGCCCCAAAGAAGGTCTCCCCCACCACAGCTCTAGCTCTTCAGAGTGCCCTTGTCATAGGTGATGACAGAGGCACTTTGAAGAACTTAGGCTGAAGTTGTAGTAATACCTTCATCACATTCGCAGCATGCAAGTTTTCCACTGGTACGAATAAAAGTTATTTATCCTATGCCTTACCAGAGTGCCTGCCTTTTAAACTGCCTTTGAGGTTTTTTTTTGAAGGACACAAACAGAAGCAAAGTATCAAGAGAGCTGGATCTACCTTTGTTAGAGACCAGCTGCATAGTCCAATCAGCTACTTAAATTTCATATTCACTTCCACACTTCCTGAGATTTGCTTAATCCCCCTATTAGCCAATTTGAGAAAATATAAGAAACTTGAAATAATTCCAAAATAAAGTTAGCTTTCTGACGGAAAGTACTGTTCACAGTCCACAAATCAGGAATGTATTAGGTCCATAAATATTCTTAAACCTAGTGAAAAAAATTAGTGTAATACTATCACAGAATTTTCTTGTTTATGCTGTGCTGCATTGTAAAAGAAGGCCACTTACATCGGAATCACAATGCCTTTCTCTTTATATAAATGAATTAAAATTGTGCTAAGAAAGCATCAGCTATATTGCATTACCAATTTATAGCTCTCTGAAGAGAATTTTGTTTCTCTAACGCATGTGTTTCAAGATGATTCAAGGGGTAGGTGTACTAGTACGCAGTCATGAAAAGAAAAATGAAAAGCCTCTGTATGTGTAGCACTTAAACCAACAGACCACTATGAATTTTATTTGACTAAATATGACCTACACTGCAAAACATCAGAAACATTAGCAGCTATTCTATTGCATTCATCAGTAGAGACATTCTGATGACACAAATATCTTCCCTTATGAACACAGAATACACATGATCATATATTATATAACTATATGGCAACTCTGCCACCAATTTCAAAAGACTGTGTGAACTCCTGATTGCTTTGCCATCAATTCATTAATAGTGTAAAGTTAAGGCCACAGCCATAATAAAAAGCATTTAGGCTCAAATTAGACAAATATGTTGTAGAAATCAACAATCCATTCCCCTCCTTTTAGTAGTATTGACGTGATTTTATGAGCAGGAAATAAAACAAAGCTCTACTAAATATTGGTAGTCTGAGAGCATTTCCAGCAAAAGTTCCCACAACTTAATTAACACAACATTTGATTGTATAATTTCATAGAGGAATAGAAAGCCAAAGTCCGCTCCTGCATCTACTCATATCAACAGAAATTTAATTTCTAACACCTATGGGAACAGAATTAGGCCCCTGAGTTACACTTTCAAGGAGTGAAGACATCCAGAAATCTTCACCACAGTTGTCATGATATTCAAGTCAAAATTTTCACGAAAAGACTCCCAAATTAAGCTGATGTCCTATTAAAATGCAAATTAGCTAAAAGGATCTGATGTACCCAGGAGGTGGCTATGCACACGTGTGAAGGAGGCTACAGAAAAATTTGCAAATGGTTAGACAGACTTTTATGAAGTCTGGCAACCAGTAGAAATCACAGCTCACAAAATGACAAGCACCTGCACACAGTACTGCTTAAGCATTTTTTTGTGAAATGACCACTAGTAAAAATGAATGGCTAGCTGACATTCATTATGGAAGCAAGGACCAAGAACAAAAGCCATTTTCCAACTGAGTCCCCAATCATTAGATGATAGATTTTTTTGTTAATTCTGTCCGTTTCCAGCACCTTGCATTCTTGGCTACATAGTGGCACTGCTCCAGAGGCAAAGGTATCACAGCCAGACCAGTGATGGTCTGAAAATGAACACTCCTCAGGAAGGGGAAATAAGCAACCAGAGCTCAAGTATGTCACTTCCCACCGACAGCTCTAACTACACTATTACATGAAAGGTCAGCAGCATAATGAAATTTCTAAGCATCCTTCCAAAGACAAGAATAATTTACATCCCAAAATGTACGTGAAAGAAGATGTAGGTCCATAAGAGCAAATGGTGGTTCTGGGTCTGAACTCCAGTTTTATAAAGGTGCTTATCTTGCAGTATGAGTTACATATATAGATTGAAAACAATTTCAGAGACAAACCTCTCCATGATGTTCATCTGCTCAGCATACTAAGTATTGTAAAACCCACTGGAGGTTGTAAATGAACTTTAGTACCTACATGAGTACTGTTTAGTTCCACAACCGGTCCCTAATGCTACCACTAGCTCATTCATAACTGTAAATTATTTTAAAATCATTATAAACTGCCCATCCCTTTCTAAGATACTATGACATTGAAGTGATTCACATGTGTCATGGTTTGAACTACTGAAGAGCTCCATAAATGCCAATAATTGTCAAAAACTACTATACAAAGCTTAGAGGTAAAAGACGGGTACTGAAAATCAAAGAATATATGCAAAATTTTTCATTTGAATCAAGCTGAGCTTCAATTCCCAGACTACAAAAGTAAAAATCTTCCCTGTAACAACAATTTGTAGCAAATACAGAGGCAAGAGGCAACACATACACATTGTCCATCATCATCCTCCAGGGAATAAACAGTCCCAAATTCAGTGCAAGACTTGGACGGTGCATAGAGAATAAGATGGGTGGCTATACGCTGAGTGACAAGAATGAACAGTAAGCTGCTTTTTAATACACCATCATTTATCCTGTTCACCAAATACAGGGATCCAGTTGAAAAGCAGCCAGCAACAAGGTAACGTAAGATACGCATTCATACAAGGAACCGAACTGAGATTTTGGTATCTTCTATCTCCAGGGAAGCTTTAATTTTAATATTTATTAAGAATTGATTTTGCAAACTAAAATTAAAATTAAAGTAGCTTTCCACATTTAACAGCACATACTTTGATAAAGTACTATATTTTGGAATGCGTGGTCCTGTTCAGTGAGGTATGCATTAAGTAACTATGCCAAGCAGTGGGCACAAAGGCCAATATAAGAGCTGCCAAGTTTAGTTACTGAGTAAATTCCAATAAATGAATTTTTCAACCCATTTAAATACTCAAATATATTTGACAGTAAGCATCAGTAAGCATACTCCTGAAAGATCTCGCTGTCACACTGTTTTTAATTATGAAATGCATTTTCTCGGTTCTATTTAGTACCATGAAAATGATCCTCCTGGTGGGAGCTGTCGGACACTCATCACACTTGAAAAACAGGTACTTACGTAAGGATACAGGATATCTAATTTTAGGCTCTTTTTTCTTAAGTAGTCTCAGACATCATATACACAGATTTTTGCCATCAGATGGACATCATAAACATAAATTCAAAAGCAGCCTAAAAGAATGTCTATTATGTGAGCTTTCTGCACATTTCATAACAAATTCAGATTCTGTTTAAAGTATCTACAGAACTGGAGGACAAAAGGGGGAAAAAATGTTCCCTTTTGTGTCACCTGCTTGTTTTTGTTCTTTAAAGCTGTCCTGCAGTGACAAAGAACTAGTACTTAACAAGAATAGGAGGTGAAGTGTTCTGTTCTGTTACAAACACCTTTAAAATAACTTCAGCTGTTGGAAATATTGACCAAAAGCCTACCTGCTGACTGCAGAAGACAACCTGAAACTACTAGGTGCTGTATGTTAACAGCTTTTTTAAGTAGCTACACAGAAATTGTCCACATCTGGGGAAAAATTAACATGAATCCTTAATTCAAGCATCACATTTCACTACTAAAAGGAAGTGTAACAATATTTATCACAGTACTTTAAGTGAGTTCTGATGTTGCTTTCTCATGTGATTAGGAGGAATTTGTCATGTGGTGCATTCTATCAAGGGTGCATAATATTTATTTACATGACAATGCCAGCCAAAAACATAATATTATGTAAAGAATGAAGGAAGGCCCATCTGTGTGAATATTTCCTCCTTCTTAAAAGAGTGAGTGTTGCCATTAAGCAACTGGTATTTTGTCCTCTGCTGGAATAAGAATAAAAATAAATTCAGGAGAAGGGTAACTCGCCTTTTGGAAGTATTTTACTGCATAAATTATTAAAAACCCAAATTGCAAGGATGTAGTTCATGCCAATTTTCTGGCATTATCAGTCAAGAAAGTTTAATTACAAATAACATGCTTATCAAACATTTTTTGAAATCCTAAACTGTACTTTATTCAATACCAGTACCTTCACATAAAATCATATGAGGTAGTATCTTCCAGCTAAGCACTCCAGGTGGCCTTCAAGAAAGACTCTAGTCAAAGTGGACTAAATTCATTATGCTGGAAAAACAGGTACTTGCCAAACACCCTTTTCTAGAGGTCAATTTGGAATGGGAAGGAACTTACCTGTGTTCATACACTGTGTGAGTATTTGCATGTTATAACCTCTCTGGGTATATATAAGTCTAGAATATCCCAGATCAATTACACCTTGCAGGCAGAAAGGATCCTGCCATGTGGTAGGAAGAGAAATCCATGGTATACAGACCTTTCCTGACAATAGCTTCACCTATTTGGGCCATTCAAGCAAAACAATAACACAAAATCAAGAAAAAGCTAGGCAACACTAATGTCAAGAAAATAATTGTTTTTTCTTAATCTTCCAAGAAAAACATGTAAATAATTTCACTTTTAAAAAAGCATCTTAATCAACAATGAAGAGTAAAAATCTCATTCCTTAGTTTTAAAATATTTGTTATTCTGAATACCATATTTTTAAAAACATACTTTTGCAACAAATATAAGCAGGGTTGATGTAGAAAGCATTTTTCCTCAAAAAATTATTCATGTCATAATGTTGGATCAGAGCAAGATCACAAAGCAGTGTCTTGCACAAAGAGGGCTTCCAGTCAGGCATGCAGCGCCTTGCGTAGTCTCAAAGAAAACATGTAACAGGGCACGTTGAAGAAGTAGACCAGACCTGTTTTTAACACAATGGGATTCAGAGCTGGAAGGCTTACTAAGATAGGAGCTTTTAAAACATGATCTCTTCATTTTTGTAACCACAACAGAAAATGATAGATGTTCAAAGAGATTGGCTGCAACTAGTTGGATCTATTGGGAAAAAAACCAGTTATTTCCAACAACTTAAACTTCTTCTGTCTACAGTAATTAGGAGAGGAACATATTTTCATTTTACCATAGTCATCTATTTATGAAGGAAGGGAATTAAGGTCCATGGAAAGAAGTAAAGTAACAACAGTACCAGACCTCATTTTACTCTCTCAAAACCCAAAGAATCTGAGAATACTGGGAAAACCAAAGGGAAAAAATGGATACAGACATACTCTATTGGAAACTACTACAGGAGGGACCAAATATCTAGTTGCTGTAACTCATGTATTCCCTGCACCGAAGTATGCAGACAGCGCTCAGGTAAGAACTCCTACCTGTGTCTTCAAATATTGCCACACGATTCCAAATGCTATGATGATGACACTGAATTTAGACAAACATACCGTTTTGTTACTTACCAGTTCTGTGTGAACTTTAAGATGTGCCTGGAGCTTGTATTTATCTGGAGTAGAGTAGTCGCAATGTTCTGTGGGACATTTCAGCAAAATATTACTGTGTTTCTGAATGACGTGACGCTTAAGGCAGTTTTTGGTGATGGAAGAATAATTGCACTGGGAGCAGTAATATAAATGTTCTCGAGTATGTGTACGAACATGCATGTCATAATGCACTTGGTACCAAAACAACTTGCCTGAAAATAAAATTAGACATGAAGAAAGTAATTTCTAAACAATTGTTAGTGAAAATTCCAATACATACCCAATTTTCTTTCAGGGTAAAACACACTGTTTGAATCCCATTCCTTTTGTCTTTAATGAAAACTTGTCCTAAAGACCCTTCACTTCTGAAAGTATGTTTATAAAAACCACTTTTGTCTAAAAAGACTGTCATGTCCTGAAACAGCCTAACAAGGGCAACTTTAATACATATCAGTGACTTTTCTCCTAATGAGGAAGTCCTTTAAATCTGTTCTCCTATACAAAGAACCTGAATACAACTGTATAGTAAAAGAGATTGTAAAAATCTTTTTTGTTACTTCCTTTTGTGTTACTCCTTCCTAAAAGCCTTTCTGACATAATGGCACCAAAAAGTGCATAGCAATTCACCTAATGTACAATGTTATGGTGTTTCAAAATTATTTTTTTCAAACTTCGATTTCTTTCCCTTCTCAAGAATGAAGACTACAAGATAAATCCCAAATTGTTTCCTTTCCAGTTATGTAAACCAAAAATTTTTCAGTTAGAATTAATGGGAATGGTGTATTATTCCCACTTTTGTAAATTCAAAAGAACAATTACAATCAGAATAGCCTTGATCTGATACTATATCATTAAAATTTTCATCTCAAAAAAACTTGTTCAAAACAAGTCACAAAAATATGCCAGTATATATGTATCTATTGTACAGAATGTATATTATCATACATCCTCCCATACTGTATGAAAAAGATTCTGAATTTTATACTAAGCTGATAATGAAGCTTAAGCATTAAAGCATGGACTGATCAATGCTGATCACATGCCTAAATCTGCTGTGCTTGGCCCCAGTGAAAGTTATGAGGTGGGGAGAGGCATGTGGACAGAAATAATCTAATTCTATCCAATTTCACATCAACAGAAAATTGAGCCTAGCAAAGCATTGCTTTGCTATATTCCACTGGGGTTTTTTTGAGGAGTTTTGAGTCATTTCACACTAGTTATACAGCAAAAAGTAAATCTTGCTGGACCCCAGAATCCATACTGAACTACAAAATTAATACTGCTACAAAGACACACAAATATATCAAACACTATAAAGCAGAGGAGCAGGAAAAAGATGGCCCAGTACATAACATTTAAAAGAAAACAACCAAACATAATTCTACTGCTCCTTACCACAATATTCACATTCTAAATCTCCATAAACCTTCCTTATCCTCTCACACAACTCTGTGTTCATTTGTCTCTTCTGCAAGCTATCCAAGATCTGCATAAAGGCAACAGCTCCGCTCCCACTGTCTGATGTAACTGCATTAGAAGAGGCTGCCTGTGGACTGATGGCTGCTGTAGCTTCTGGTGCTGGCAAAGGGTTTGTGGTTTCTGCTGAATTCTGAATCGGCGGATTGCTTGTTTCTGATTCACTAGAAGGAACAGCTTGATTTCTCTCTTCAGAGACTGAAAGGTTCTCAGTTATTGCATTGTTCTGACTCAGATTTAAACTTTTGTCTTCAGACAGCAAAATCTGAATGTCTTCACCCTGCTCATTTACAGAACTGCAGTGATTAACTTCCTCTTCATTTGCAGGAGAAACTTTTAGTTCATCAGGACCAGAAGTACCATTTTTCAGCAGAAAGCAATCTGATGCGACACAGGATTGAATATTTGGGACTGCTATGTCTGTTGCCTGACACAGCGTCTCTGCTACATTCTCCACCAGATGATTTTCAAACTCTAAGGAAGGCACTGTATCAATTTTTAAGTCACCATTATGTTGACCATTATGGTTTACGTTTGCAGCTGTTGATTCACCTTCACAAGCAGATGGTTGTGGTGTGTTAGTATCATCAGTACTCATCATAGTCAATTCATCTGCACTTTGTGCTAGCTGTTCACCAAGGGCTTCTGGCTGGATATCACCTCCTGGTTCCAGCAGGCAGAAACTTTGATTGATAGAACTGTTAAAAACAGAAGACTCCTGCAAATCTGCATGCACATCTTTGATGTGAGCACGGAGTCTTACAGAACTGACAAATTTCTTCAGGCAAACAGAACACACATATACAAATGGGTGTTTTCGAACATGAAGCTCAAGGGCCTGGTATTTAGTGGCTCCATGACCACAGAGCTCACAAGCAAAGGGTCTTTCATCACCATGAACAAGCATGTGACGGTCTCGATCAAGTTCATTTTTGAATTTCCGTTCACAAATATGACAGTCATAAAGAAGTTGTCTTTTGCCCTCTCGTGTCATCAAGCGAAGCTCATCAAAAACATCCTTCACCTTTTTATCTTGAAGGTCATGTGTTTCCTTGATATGCTTGATCAAATTTTTAACATCTGAGTATTTCTTTTTGCAGAAGCGACAATGCTGCTTAATTTTCTTATGAACTCTTTCAATATGGACTTTGAGATGGCCTTTGCTGAGACAAGTGAACGTACAATAATCACAGCTAAACTTCTCCCCTGTATGTTTCCGCATGTGAACATTAAGGTTGGCTTTGATTGCACTGGCATAACTGCAGTATGAACACTTGTAAGGTTTTTCATTTGTATGAATCCTCAAATGTGCTTGGAGGGAGTGTTTAAATTTGAACACCTTGTTACAGTATTCACATGTAAAAATCTTCAGTTGAGTTGGACCCAACCTAAAAAAAAAGACCCAAACCAGTTATATTTACAATATTGAAACTTGGTGACATAACATGTCAAAATTTCCCTAGATATTCATAATGGACAGAAGTGTTTAATTTATTTTTAAAAGGTATTCTCCATAAGCTTTTTAAATTGTTCAACTTCTGCACAGATTATTTTCAGCTGTTCCTTTACTTAAAAGGTTCAGAAAATATTTCAGTTCCATGAAAATGGATAGGGAAGCGTTTCATATTTTGCATGAACACAGATATAAGTACTTCAAAATTACCTGCTAGATTTCATTGCCTGTTCGTATGGGGTCTGCTGAATGGCATATTCTTGATATCCTCTTCGTTGGGATGGGTCTTGAACTGTTGCCTCTGGAGTTGTTGGTTCACTTTCTTGGGGAGCAGCCTCAACGGGAACAATTTTTGTGGCTCCTAAAAGCAAGAAAAAAATGCTCATTAAAAATGTCATATTAAAATGTGTGTTGTCTATAATATACAAGTGTAAACGAAACATTAAAATCTGTAATCATTAGTTCAACTATTTTAGTTTCTATTGTTAAATTCATGCACATAAAATGATGGATACACTTCTAGAAGACATCAGTACTTACACCACAGATCTGCTTAAATAACATGCCAGAACTGCTGGTTCTGAGGGTTATTCATGGTGCTTGATGCCTGCTATTATGACATCCTACATCCAAATGCTTCCACCTTTAAAAAAACTAACTTTTCAAAATCAAATTTTTATTTTTCTTTTTCTGTCTCATATTACATCCTTTGAAAACTTCAGCCAAGCTGTTTAATTAGTTCCATAAATAAGGCTGGAGAAAAGACACTGTTTAGTCTATAGTTAAAAGTCTGCACATCTTTCCTTAAACAGACCTTTTACTGCTTATATTTTGGGCCATACTGCCCTCCCCTCAGAATAAAAGAATATGTTCCATGTGTACTTCTCAGTCTCCATTATAAGTAGGAGTAAAGGGGCTCTACCGAACACAGTAAGATCAGATTCTGTCCCTCAGTTAGTTGAAGCAAAAATAAGCATATTTTGAGAAGTGATTGAGTTGAGATTCTTTAGCTGGGTGTTCTTTATTTTCTGAACAGTGGCAGAAAAATATGTCAGGCATCCATAGTTAGCATTGAAAGTAATGAAAATCCATATAAATACTAACTTACACTGAAAAAAAACCCCCCAAACCCAAAGCCTGAAGTATATCAAACCAAGTACCCATTATTGATTGATCCCCTCCTTTTTAACTTCTTTGTCTGTAACTCATCTACCCATGTGTTCAATGGGAATGCTATTATCTCCAAAAGTTGAAACTATATATATTTGTATATTTATGTATTTATTCACATATTACAAATATATGTATTTGTGAATTCTTCATATGCTACTAACAAGTACTATCGAAAAATCTTTGAAAAAAATAAATTTTGCTTTCAGTCTGATAATGAAAAATGAATAGTAAATGAAGGACCATATACTAAATAATAAAAAGAAAACAAGACATTGAAGATGTAGTAATATATGGACACCCATCCATCCTAGGAAAAAAAATATTATAGGACCTGTAATTAAAGGTTTTTTCTATCATATACTGGGGACAAGGAAGCAAAAGAGGTTGCACATGAAAATTTCTTTGAATTAAATAGTGAAGTTAACAACTTCAGGTAAAACTGAAATTTTTTAAGTTTCCCTTTATTTTGTTTTTCTTGGATATTACATTATTATCTGATCTCATTTCAATTCACCTTATTAGAAGCTGAGGGGAAAAAGAAGTACAATACACCTTTGTGACAGAGGAAAGAATTTACAACAAGAATCGATGAAATTTGAGACACAAAAGCCTAGAAAGCAAATGACAGAGTCAACATACTCAACGTATTTTTAACAGATTCTCAGTGTTATTCACATATGTCTATATAAAATGAAACATCCGAATAGAAAGAAGAAAATTCAAAGAGTGATGCATGAGCTGGTCCTTTAACTATGTTGAAATTAATTCTTGTTCCAAAAGCATGTTCAAAAAGCATGTTCCTGAAGATATTATTTACAAAATATATGCAATATTAACATGAAGTCTCTGAAACAACAATTATAAGAACAACAAAACTAAAACACAAGGAGTACACAGTCCAAAGAGAACTAGCTGGTTAGCAAATTATTATATTTAGTTTCCCTAAAAAAACTTTCAGTCTGCAGACTAGCAAAAGCATCAGGAAAAAAGAGGCAGAGTATTTGGGGAAAAATCAATACTAACTGGGGTTTACCCAACAACATGTGTGAAAGACTTAGGAACATTAAGTTGAGGAAAGCAGTGCTGTAGGCAAGACAAGGGAGAAAGATGGAGATCCTGTGGGTCCTTCAGAGTGATTTAAAGTGGGAAATGGAGATATTTTGAGAAGAGGCCATTTGGGAGTGTGTAAGGCTATTGAAGTTTTTTGTATCAGATGGGACATCAGCCAACTCTAACTAAACAGACTGTAATAGCTCTGTCGCTCACTGAACTGGCTGGATCTCAAAATGGGTTTTTTTTGACTACTGTTTTTTAATAATGCTTTCAGTTCTAAAAATTCTGCCAGTTGAACAGAACTGATCTTCCAAGTTTGCAACCTAAATGTTACCAGACCACTATAACTTCTATTCTTCCTGTCACTCTCTCTCCCACAAATGCCAGGTTGTCCAGCAGGACTGCATCTCCCAAATTGCACTGTAGTAGCCCAGTGAGACAGGAGCTTGTCATTACAGTACAGGAGACATGGTTCAATCAGTGGGTTCAGTATAAAGATGATAAAACAGACATTAGACACCAGACCAGTGTTCCCATAGTTCGGTATTTTAAAAATAGAAGCAAGTTCCCCTTTATTGAGAATGACCCAGTTAAAATAGATCTTGAACTGCTTTACATGCATGGCTACCTCTTTCAGGCCTCCCATTTCCTGAGACAAAGATCCTCATTAACTGCTCTGCACCAAACTTCCTCTGTGCCCTTCTGCCTTTCAGGATGTTTAAGCATTTCCTGAAAAGGCTGTTGAACTGTTTAATAGACTTTTGTGTTATCAGTATAAAATTTTAATCACCTAAATTAGGTAGACTAGATCAGTACTAACTCACCAGTATTTTCCATACTTGGGAGTGGACAGAATTCCATATTTGGAATGGACAGGTCATCCTAGCAGTACAGCCTGCACTCCTCATGCAGTTAATAGAGAGGCAAATGCCTCTAAAAACCTAAAGAGGGAGATCCAATTCTTTGAACATACTGATAGAGCACTTGCTCACAGAAGGCAATCACATTCCCTCATGTTAGGTAGTTATTTCCTACTCTTAAAAGATACAGAAGCATCAAGAAACATTAGATGCCTCCATCCACTTGGGATGATGCCTAAGTATGGGCTACTAATGGACCAGTAGCCACAGCAATCACTGCTATATCATAAACTAATGACTAAAGTATATGCCCAGAAAGTGAGAAACTTGGTTTCTAGGCTCTACCCAGCATAGTAGTTAGTGAACCCACATGTCCCACAACCCAAGAGAATGCCCTCAATATTCATGTCTGTAAAAGCAGCAACAGGCTAGAGAAAAGTGTAAGAACAAGGCAAACAGATACAAGGTCTGGTTTTCCATTAAAAATATCATATGCCAATAAGGAAGATAAAAGTTTTCCTAACTGTTTCCCTGGACATTCATTTCAAGAAGTCAGAGTATAAAAATACCAGGGCGAAAAAAAGAGGTTAACTGTACTGATAATTTCTTTCAAAATAACACTTCCTCCAGCACTATTATATCTCTGTTTTAAACACAGAATTGACTTTAGTTTACTAGACTTTACTTATGCCTTTTACTTTCCTCTTTTCAGTCAATATCATCTGTTCTAAGTAAATCTCCTTTAAGACTACTAAGATTTGAGTTCCTCATGACATTCTGACAGCAACTTCTACAGATAAGCATTACCCAGTGTGCCTTATCTCTGGCTCAAACTCAGTGATGGCTTCTAATCTCTTACAGTCTGCCCCTTAGAAAAGTATCTTGCCCTTCACTATAGAACTCTCTGTTACTTATCAACAGTCTAAAAGGTAATCACAATGGAAGGAATTACTAGGAATGGATCAGAAATAAAACAGGAGACATCATCAACCGAATTCCTACTAAAATCCAACTGAATTCTGTGAACCTCCTACAACTTCAAGTATGGACAACAAAAAGGATATAGAAGAACTAGAGAACAGTAACAAAGACAAAACCAGAAGTATTTTGTTTGGAAAAGGATACATATCTCAGAGACCTTCAGCTTGAAAGAGAGATAAATGAAAGAGGAATATCAGAAAGACCTCTAAAATTAGCAATACTGTGAAAAAAGTGTGAATAATTATTATCTTTCTCATAAACCATGAACAAAGAGCAGTTCAAAGAAATAAGCAGTCAGCAGGCTAAAAACAAAACAAAAGAATGTACACTTTGACCCTGTAATTAAATTATGGAACAATTACTGCACAATGTTAGAGACTGAAAATATAAATGTATTCCAGATGGGATTTAGACAAATTAACATATAGGTATTAAATTTGATGATCCATGTGCAGCCACCACTCAATGGCTGTCAAAATCTGGGAGGCTTTACATAATAAGTTTCTTATTGCCTTCCTATAGAGATGCTGCAAGCTGCCTTTAAAGACAACTGATCCAACTAGATGAATCTTTAAACTATGGATTATTTTTTTCATTTTAAGTTTAAAAATGCCTTCATAATGGAGGTATCTTGGTCTGTACAGGTAAAATAATTTGCTAAGGTTATGAAGTAAATATTTGTTTCTTACAATCTCTTTTTAAAGTAATGTATTTTTTCAGCTTCTACAACATCCTATAGAACAGGCTACTAATGCATATGACCCCTGGTAAGACAGTTCTGAAAATGAAACCAACAGAAACTAACCCTACCCAAAACTCCGGATGTTCCCCATGCAAACCTACCCTTCACTCCTGAAATAAAGCTTAAAAAAAGCAAAAGAACCTTTTAATGATTTTACAGGTTAGCTCACCATGAGGTTAAACACATTTTAACTCAGACAAAGAAATAGAAACACAGACCTGTGTATAGTAGGATGAAGGTTACTATCCCTTGCAATAGAGCTGGACATTAGAATGGCTGAGCTAAATCAATCTGTAACCCCATGGTAATAGATGCCTGCTTACATTCAGAGGGGAAAGCTTTAATTTTCCTAACCTTGCTTAATTTCACATTTGTATTAAAACAACAGTAGGTTAGCTTCTTTTCTCTTGCCCTCCACTCAACTACATGTTTGTGACAACTTACAGTGTCAGCACAGGAATTTACACAAAGATGAAGAGGCTCAGAGAAGGGATCTGGCTAAAACTTACACCATGTCTCTCCTTCTGCAAATACATAATTAGTTTTCTGTGTTTTACCACACAACTGCATAAACAGGCACAATGATCCAAAGGACAGGAATGTGTGGCCAGGGCTGGGGCAGGAGGAGAGCACTGCCCCTGTGACAGCAGTCTATACTTACTGACCCAGCTACTTTAAAAAGGGGTAGTCTCAATCCTCCTCCCTTCCTCCGAGAGACTCATTTTGTCACCACTTTCCCTCTTCCCACTTTTGAAACTTGTGTGGCTCCAATGTGAGACATCTCAGTAAGCAAAACTGGTAGAAAAAAAATTCTCTGACAGAGAAAATATGTGTGTATGTGTGCATGTGTATGTGTATGTGTACATGTATGTGTATTTATTTTACCAGGTTTTTTAATCGGTTTACCACAGGCTGACACAAGCACTAGTGGTGGTGCAAGAAAGGGGAAGTGATCTGGGAAATAAGAGACAAGCAGGAAAGCTCCCTTGGCAACAGTCTGATATTAAGTCCGTTCAGATGTGTCATAAACCCACAACCATCGTTCCATGAGCTACAAAAAAGAAGTCATCTTAAACAGAAAAGACTGATATCAGTTTAACGGAAAAGACTGTCATCAGTTAAACTAAGTCAGTTGCAAAATAGTAAGCAAAATTACATTATTCCTCTTCTTTCCCCCTTCCCAAAAACCTCTATGGGAGAAGAAACCAAGTGTTCATAAATTACAGCACAGAGAATAGTAGCAGGAGAACACAGCTGGCCTTTTATGGATAGTGGTTCTTCAGTGGAAATCAGGGAGAGAAAAGCCTGCACAGTGTTATATTAAGAATTTGTAGGAGAAAAAAGTCCAACCCCTTTAGAAATAAAAAAAAAAAATTAGCATCAATGATTTAAATACTTTATGCTATTTTTGTATATCTTGAGCTCTAGCAAAAAAACGAAGAATTCTACCATTGACCATCTTCATAGGAACATAAAACCACTCTCCTGGTAGCAAGCTGAGTCTTTAAAATATTACAGGACTCACATAAACCAACAATTTAAATGTTCAAAGTATAATCTCTCCTGAATCAAACTAATTGAGCATGAATAATAAATTGGTTTTAGAAGCCTCAATAATATTACAGAATTTAAACACAGGAAATAAAATAGCTTACAAAAACAGAAGATTGAATATTTGGCAGAGTTTACTCACCGGTTTGTAAAAATAGACTATGAACAAAAGTATCTGCTGTTCAAAACAAAGTATTTTTAGATGTGCATATAACTGTAATTATTCACTCTCATTCCTAATTGCAATGCTTATGAAAAACTGTATGTTTAATCTGATACCAGGTGCACATGTTCATGAACACAGCACTCTCTCTCTTCAAGGTCCCTCCAGTTATAGAATCACAGAATGTTTTGGGTTGGGAGGGACCTTAAAGATCACCTAGTTCCAACCCCCCTGCCACGGGCAGGGACACCTTTCACTAGACCAGGTTGCTCCAAGCCCCATCCAACCTGGCCTTGAACACTGCCAGGGATGGGGCATCCACAACTTCTCTGGGCAACCTGTTCCAGTGCCTCACCACCCTCACAGTAAAGAACTTCCTTCTTACATCTAGTCTAAATCTACCCTCTTTCAGTTTAAAGCCATTACCCCTTGTCCTATCACTACATGCCCTTGTAAAAAGTCCCTCCCCAGCTTTGTTGTAGGCCCCCTTTAGGTACTGGGAGGATGCTAGAAGGTCTGCCCGGAGCCTTCTCTTCTCCAGGCTGAACAACCCCAACTCTCTCAGCCTGTCTTCACAGGGGAGGTGCTCCAGCCCTCTGATCATCTTCGTGGCCCTCCTCTGGACTCACTCCAACAGGTCCATGCCCTTCTTATGCTGGGAGCCCTAGAGCTGAATGCAGTACTCCAGGTAGGGTCTCATGAGGCAGGAGTAGAGGGGGAGAATCACCTCCCTCGACCTGTTGGCCACACTGCTTTTGATGCAGCCCAGGATGCAATCAGCTTTCTGGACTGTGGGCACATATTGCCAGCTCATATTCAGTTTTTCATCCACCAGTAACCCCAAGTCCTTCTCCGCAGGGCTGCTCTCAATCCACTCATGGCCCAGTCTGTGTCTGTGCTTGGGATTGCCCTGACCCACGTGCAGGACCTTGCCCTTGGCCTTGTTGAACTGCACGAGGTTCGCACGGACCCACCTCTCAAGCCTGTCAAGGTACTTCAACACCCACACAGAAAAAAATCTACCACTCCTATTCAAACTGTATTTACTCTATGGGTTAACACAAGCATTCAAATTTCTAAAGCTGTAATTCTATTATCTTTCATATGCCTCCCAAGTAAACATTACAGAAAAGGAACATGGGGAAAAATCAATGTCGCCCAACTGTCATTTCTGCAGTTAAGAACTAACTGATCTGTTTGTTTGAAGGGATTTTCAAGAGATCAATTTAGTCATAATCTACTGAACACATGATGTAAAAGCAGTGTCCCAAACCTAAATAGTGTATAGCAAAATTACAGCAAAGTGTTAATGTAATACTCCTAAAAGCATCTTTCATTTAAGAAGGGAGACATACAGTCTGAATATTTTCTCTATACTGCGGATAAAATACAACTAATTCTTAAAGCCTTCTCTATTTTTCTAATTGACAGAATGCTTACCTGACATCTTCAACAGGATTTTACTGCACTGGACACAAAAAGGGATATTTGCACGCATCTTTAAAGCTAGATAACACGTGGCTAGAGAGACTAAGTTTTGATAGTGCTTAAGCACTTTTAAACTTCATTTTCAACTTAACTTTACAGATGATCTAGCACACAGAAAGCAGGGGAGAAGGAAGAAATGTTTTATCTATTTATAGTCTTCAACGGCAGTCTACAGCAATAACTAACCTCTTCAGCACATGATAAATCTCCAGAAAAATGGAATAAAAGAGTATGAAAGATCTTTATAAGAACTCCAGACATTAAAGTAATACTGACAAAGGGAAACAGCCTAAGAACTGCAAGTGACATTAAAATATAGTTATATCATGGAAATTAATGAAAAAAATGGAAGGAAAAGCAGTGAAAAATAAATTAAAACATAATTGTATTACATGAAATATTTTCTTTTGAATCTTCAAAGAGTTAACCACCTATATAGTATCTTCCAGAATTTCCAAATTCTGAAAAGTAGGATGATAATTCCTAACTGTCTTAACAGCAATGACTTTTTTATTACACATATACCACCTGGGAACTTGAACATAGTAAGGTTACTAATTGCCAATCAAATAAATGAGAGGACCTTCAAAAATAGCTGCAGGTTCACATTTGACCGTAAATCCCTTCGGTTTATTAAAACCTTTTGAATGTAACATGTACTATGCACAAATAGCTCCAAAGTTTAAGTTGTTTTAATATTTTGAGTCACTCAAAAAACACAGTGTAAAGAAAGTCCAAACTTTTTGTTGTCTGAAGAAAAATTTTACTAGGTAGCAATTAAGGCACCGACCTCCTCTAGATTTTCCTGCCTCACATGCTTACTACATTTTCTTCACTATCTGTATTTACTATTATTTCATTCACCTCTTTAGGCTAGTTTCCTAAGAAAATGGGTCTTTGATTGCACTGTCTACTAAGTCTTTCTTTCCCCTCTTGAAAATTCTTCTAGTCCTTGCTGGAAATGTAAAGATCTCAAAGAAAAATTCTTACAAGGTTCATAAAATTTAGCACCTGGAGAGAGGAGACCCCAGTTGCAGCTCTTCCCAAAACCCTGAGGAAGGGAGGATGTGTGTATAAATCCATAAACTAACACCTATATGAACCCATTTACTAACATCTCCATGAGCCCCTTAACCAGCCATCGCATGTTCCCCTTCGCCCAGACGAAGGAGGAGAGGACATGAGGGAAGCCTCACGGGCAGCAGTGAGGGCAATGGCCACCAGCATGGGGGAAAAGCTACAGGCAGTGGAAAGAGGCAAAAGAGGTGGGAGACACAGTGAGAAAACGAGTGTTTAGCAACAGGTAGGAAAGTGCCCAGGGTTACATCACACAAGAGAAAGGGGCCTGCGGTTAGTGAAATGAAGCAGCACGGACTTCAAGCCACCCTGAAGCCAGGTTTCCATACTTCCAGTGCTCACCAGTCCTCTTCCACCTTCCTTTGTATTTACAATATCGCAAGACCAAACATTTAACAGCTCAGTGTACGTCCAAAACCCTGTGTGATGTTTCTCACACAATGAATGTGAAGGTGTTTTTTACTTCCCTTCTAAGCACACAGGATATTCGTAGGTGAGTTCACCCAGCTTCCTCTACCATTGCAATTAGAAATGCATTTTAGCAAACAAAGTCCAAGCATATTACAGATCTTAATATCAAAAGATATTAAAGAACAACACAGAAAATCCAGCTAGCTTCCAACCCACGACAATAAAATAAATAAATACATTCTAGTTGTTCTGAGAGCTATAAGCAAAACAAATACTCAGAAATGTTAGCAATAGTGAAAAGGAGAACAAGAAAGCTACAAAGCTGAAAATAATGAACAAAACTATTAAAAAGGGATTCTGTCAATCAGGTGAGTGAATGGTTTATATAAACAGGCAAATGCAAGTCTAGTTTTAAAATAAATAGTTTGAAATTATTCCAAAATGCTTTGATGAAAAGGCACCATAGCAATTTATGTATGAAGAAACCTTTAATCATTATATAGGAACTTGATTTTCAAGTATATATATACATATTTTCTGTCAAACTATTTGTATCCAGAAATATTAAGTTATATATATATTAAGCTGTTTGTGTTTTCACAAACAAATTTACATTTGTCATAAATATACACACAAATCAAGAGCTGTAGTAAAGATATTACAGGGGAAAAATACTTTCCTGTTCTTTGGTCACTCTTTTTTTCACTTTCTTCTTTAAAACTATTCACAGACTAAACATAACTGATGTTAATGCAGATAATTACACCCAGGTCCAGCATTTGTCATACCTATGAAGAAATGGGATGGTAGTTCTAAAATCATGTAGCTGCCAGATGCAGAGATTCTATATCAAGATAACCAAATAGTATTAAATATTTTTCAGATAATAAATATCCTAAGCAGTTCAGACTTAGACCAATAACTATTTTATACAGTATTAGCATGGACAAAAATGAATTTGATTACATAATCGGTGATCCTGATTACCTGGAATAGCTTCATGGGCTGTCAAAACCACACTTATAATAGGATTTTTAGCTCCTGAAACCTGTTCAGCCTCCTTAGTTGACGGAGTTTTCTCTGTTTTCTGAACTCTGGGCCTCTTTGGAGTTTTTTCTCGCTCATCTTCCTTCCTGTCAAGGTCAACGTCAGAATCATTACCTAAAGAGCAAACATCAAAAAGAATGTAACTATGTACAAAAGAAATGCAGGTAACACAGTCACTAACACTACAAGAAAGAATTAGGAGAAAATTAATGCTACTGTAGAAAGAAATACATGTTATCAAAACAAGACGTGCTGCATGAGTCCCTAAAGGGGAACTGTTTTCTTCTCTATTTAATAAGATTAGTGTGATACTTACACAAATAGAGAAAACAGATGTCCTGGTTTCGGCTGGGATAGAGTTAATTGTCTGCCTAGTAGCTGATACAGTGTTATGTCTTGGATTCACTATGAGAAGAATGTTGATAACACACTGGTGTTTTCAGTTGTTGCTAAGTAGTGTTTAGGCTAAAAGTCAAGGATTTTTCAGCTTCTCATGCCCAGCCAGCAAGAAGGCTGGAGGGGCACAAGAAGTTGGGAGGGGAGACAGCCAGGACAGCTGACCCAAACTGGCCAAAAGGATATTCCATACCATGTGATGTCATGCCTAGTATATAAACTGGGGGAATTCGGCCCAGGGGGGCAGATCGCTGCTCAGGAACCAACTTGGCATCGGTTGGCAAGTGGTGAGCAATTGCATTGTGCATCACTTGTTTTGTATATTCCAATTCTTTTATTATTATTTTTGTCATTTTATTATGTTTATTATTATAATTATTCTTTTCTTCCTTTCTTTTCTATTAAACTGTTCTTATCTCAACCCACAAGTTTTACCTTTTTCCTTCCAATTTTCTCCCCCATCCCACTGGGTGGGTGGGAAGTGAGTGAACGGCTGCGTGGTGCTTAGTCACTGACAGGGGTTAAACCACGACAGTCTATTTTGACGCCCAACATGGGGCATGAAGGTTGAGATAACAACAGATCTGACCAGAGCGTGTTAAAATGTATTTGTTACAAGCATTTATTATATCAGTTTAATAGCCACTGGTCACCATGTTGATTTATGAGCTCTTAAGTGTTGTAGCACTCATTTTTAGAGTTCTGTTTTGTATCACCTCATTTGCTGTATATAGTGCCTGTGCTGCTGCTTATCATCTGTGCGAGGTAGATTAAGGTTTTCGCTTTGATGTATTGCATAATTCTGGCTTATGGTATGATAAAATTATCAGTCGTGGCACTAATCCGGTATTTGCACTCAGCATTGTTGTCACCTCTACACTTCGGGAGCCATCTGTGGGAAACTACTAATAATTACACCCTTTATCTTTCCTCCTCAGAGAGCCAATCTATGGGTGAGACACCTTTCTTCCCCTTTCCCTTCTCCTCCAGTCTAATTACAATAGCATCTGAGAATTTTGAAAAATCTGAATACCCTTGGGATGTTGAAACCAGTATGGTCCTACTGCTAGGAACCAGTATGTTGCTGAATGTGGTTCAGGTCTTGTTTAGGGTTAAACAACTATTTAAGAAAATCACCCAGAGATCTGCCCCGAGGCTGGATAATTATGAGTAGCAGGGTGTGTGGGGGAGTATGGGCAAATGCCTAGGGTGGTGGGCACCTCCAGTGTTTTGGAACTTCACTGTTGAACACGTGCAGAATCCTGAAAAGTAGAACATTTGGAAAAAGCATGCTGTGACCCCAACAATTCCAGGGAGACACAAATTACTGCAATGTGCTGGGGCCTGGCCCATGCCTATGGAGCCCTGTTCAACACTGTTCAGTATCCTCAAGGGGAAGGGGAGGCCTCTGGATCTAACAACAAGGCAACAGGCACTGCGGTTACTCCAGCCCATGTGACAGGCACTGCAGCTGAACCAGAGAACCAACCCATACCAGTATCAGTTGCCCCCATACAGAAGAAGAAATATACAAAAAAATCAGTTCGCTTAGCGAAGGATGAAGATGAACCACGGCCATCACAAGAACAGGAGGAAGAGGCAGATCGCACCAACCAAGACTGCCTGATGCCCATCCATAAGCTGATTTGTCAACTGGAGAGCCAAGGAGTGATCAGCAAAACTCGTTCACTTTTTAACAGTCCCATATGGCCAGTGTGAAGGTCTAATGGGGAGTGGAGACTAACAGTTGACTATCACAGCCCAAATGAAGTCACACCGCCACTGAGTGCTGCCGTGCCGGATACACTAGAACTTCAATACAAACTAGAGTCAAAGGCAGCCAAGTGGTACACCACAACCCATATCACTAATGCGTTTTTCTCAACCCCTTTGGCTGCAGAGTGCTGGCCACAGTTTGCTTTCACTTGGAGGGGCATCCAGTACACCTGGAATCGACTGCCCCAGGGGTGGAAACGCAGCCCCACCATTTGCCATGGACTAATCCAGACTGCAATGAAGAAGGATGACGGTCCGGAACATCTGCAATACATTGATGACATCATTGTATGGGGCAACACAGCAGAAAAAGTTTTTAAGAAAGGGCAGAAAATAATCCAAATCCTTCTGAAAGCTGGGTTTGCCATAAAAGAAAGTTAAGGTCAAGGGACCTGCACAGGAGACCCATTTTTTTGGGATAAAATAGCAAGATGGACGTTGTCAGATCCCAATGGATATGATCAACAAAATAGCAGCTGTGTCTTCACCTACTAATAAAAAGGAATCACAGGCTTTCTTACATGTTCTAGGTTTTTGGAGAATGCATATTCCAAATTACAGTCTGATTGTAAGCCTTCTCTGTCAAGTGACCCAGAAGAAGAATGATTTCTAATGGGGCCCTGAACAGCAAGCATTTGAACAAATGAAATGGGAAATTGTTCATGCAGTAGCCCTTGGGCCAGTCCGGGCAGGACAAGACATTAAAAATGTGCTCTACACTGCAGCTAGGGAGAATGGCCCTACCTGGAGTCTCTGGCAAAAAGCACCAGGGGAGACCTGAGGCTGACCCCTGGGGATTTGGAGTAGAGGATATCAAGGATCTGAGGCCCGCTATACTCCAACAGAAGAAGACATACTGGCAGCATATGAAGGGGTCTGAGCTGCCTCAGAAGTGGCTGGTACTGAAACACAGCTCCTCTGAGCACCCCGACTGCCAGTGCTGGGATGGATGTACAAAGGGAGGGCCTCCGCTACACATCATGCAATTGATGCCAGGTGGAGTAAGTGGGTCGCACTGATCACACAACGGGCTCACAGAAAACCCCAGTCATCCAGGAATTTTGGAAGTGATCACAGACTGGCCAGAAGGCAACAATTTTGGAATACTACCAGAGGAGGAGCTGACATATGCTGAAGAGGCCCCAGTGTATAATAAAATGTCTGAAAATGAGAGGAAATATGCCCTGTTTACTGACGAGTCTTGTCGCATTGTGGGAAAACATCGGAGGTGGAAGGCTGCTGTATGGAGTCTGTCATGGTTTAAGCCCAGCTGGCAACAAAGCAACACGAAGCCACTCACTCACTCCTCCCTGTTACGGTGGGATGAGGAGAAGAAAAGATAAAGAAAAGCTCGTGGGTCGAGACAAGGACAGGGAAGGATCACTCCCCACTTATGGTCACGGGCAAAAGACAGGCTCAACTTGGGGAAGAAATAAAATCAATTTAATTTACACTACAAATCAAATCAAAACAAGGATAATGAAAAGTAAAACCAAATCTTAGAACATCTTCCCCCACCCCTCCCTCCTACCCAGCTCAATTCCACTCCCAATTTTCTCTACCTCCGCCCCCCGGCAGCGCAGGATGATGGGGAATGGGGTTTGGGGTCAGTTCATCACACTTTGTCTCTGCCGCTCCTTCCTCCTCAGGGGGAGGACTCCTCACTCTTCCCCTGCTCCACCGTGGGGTCCCTCCCATGGGAGACAGTCCTCTGTGAACTGGTCCAATGTGAGTCCTTCCCTTGGGCTGCAGTCCTTCAGTCCCAGCCTGCTCCAGTGCAGGATTCCCCATGGAGCGGCGGCCATCCTGGGGGGCATCCATCCCCCTGCTCTGGCGTGGGCTCCTCTCTCCCCGGGCTGCAGGTGGGCATCTGCTCCCCCACTCCCCTCCATGGGCTGGGGGGGGACAGCCTGCCGTCTGGTCTCACCACAGGCTGCGGGGGCATCCCCTCCTCCCCTCCTTCCTCACTGACCTCGGGATCTGCAGAGGGGTTCCTCTCACATTCCAATCCCCTCACTCACTGCAGGTTCCCCCTCTTAAATCTGTTGTCCCAGAGATGCTACCACCATCACTGATGGGCTCGGCCTTGGCCAGAGTCGGGTCTGACTTGGAGCTGGGGAAGGTTCCAGCAGCTTCTCACAGGAGCTGGCCCTGTGGCCCCTCCCCTGGTACCAAAAACCCTGCCACAGAAACCCAAAACAGAGTCCTATACGACAAATCGCAAAAACTGCTGAAGAAGGTGAATCCAGTCAGTTTGCAGAGGTGATAGCCATCCAGCTAGCATTAGATACTGCTGACCGAGAAAAGCGACTAGTGCTCTATCTCTGTATTGACTCACAGATGGTGGCAAATGCCCTGTAGGGGTGCTTACAGCAATGGAAGCAGAGCAACTGGCAACGCAGAGATAAACCCATCTGGGCTGCCACACTGTGGCTAGATATTGCCGTTCGGGTAGACAACCTGGTTGTAAAAGTACGTCACGTAGATGCTTACATACCCAAGAATCGGGCCACTGAAGAATGTCAAAACAACCAGCAGGTGGATCAGGCCACCAAGGTTGAAGTGGCTCAGGTGGATCTGGACTGGCAACATAAGGGTGAGTTATTTATAACTCGGTGGGCTCATGACAGACACCTCAGGCCATCAGGGAAGAGATGCAACATATAGATGTGCTTGCGATCAAGGGGTGGACTTCACCATGGACACTATTGCACAATTTATCCATGAATGTGAAATGTGCTGCAATCAAGCAAGCCAAGTGGTTAAAGCCCCTGTGGTATGGAGAGTGATGGCTGTAATATAAATATGGGGAGGCCTGGCAGATTGACTATATCTCACTCCCACAAACCTGCCAAGGCAAGCGCCACGTGCTTACAATGGTGGAAGCAACCACCGGATGGCTGGAAACATATCCCATGCCCCATGCCACCACAACACTGTCCTGGGCCTTGAAAAGCAAGTTTTAGGGCGACAGAGCACCACAGAAAGAATTCTGTCAGACAACAGGACTCATTTCTGAAACAACCTCATAGACACCTGGGCCAAAGAGCATGGCACTGAGTGGGTATACCACATCCCCTATCATGCACCAGCCTCTGCGAAAATTGAACGATACAGTGGACTGTTAAAGACTCCATTGAGAGCAATGGGAGGTGGAACCTTCAAACATCGGACACGCATTTAGCAAAAGCCACCTGGTTAGTCAACACCAGAGGATCTGCCAATCAAGCTGGCCCTGCCCAATTAGAACTTTTACGTACTGTAGAAGAAAATAAAGTCCCTATAGTGCACATGAAAAATATATTAGGGAAAACAGTCTGGGTTACTCCTGCCTCAAGCAAAGGCAAACCCACTCATGGGATTGTTTTTGCTCAAGGACCTCGGTGCATTTGGTGGGTGATGCGAAAGGATGGGGAAGTCGGATGTGTGCCTCAAGGGGGTTTGATTTTAGGTGAGAATAGCCAATTAATTAAATTGTATAATGTCAGTTGCTATATAACCCTGTCACTGTATGTTATCATCAATATAGTTGTTATAGGCTGTATCAATGGTATTACAGTAAGAATCACTTGGATCAAGCAAGAATGAACTTTGATAAAACTGAGCAAAGTGCAGTAGTGATGGAACCAGAACTGACTTCAGCATGCAACAATCCAACACTACATGCCTTCCTCCTGCTGTGCCCAATGTCACCTTCCCACCGCACTGCACCGAAGCCCAATCCTGCTCTGCCGACTCAGAAGACTTCACACCATCCCTCCCGCCCAGAAAGACTGGTATGACAGATAGAGCCCAAAGTCAGGAACCAAATGAACTCAATGACCATTTTATAAAGCTGGCCCATAGACTAAGGGAATGATATCTGTGTATATACATCTGTCTATCTATCTATCTATATCTATCTCAAAGGACGGAAAAGGTGATGGTGATTGATTAGGATGTACTGGAAAATATGGGATCTGAGCATGACATAAATGGTACAGAATAAGGAGTGGACTTGTGTCCTGGTTTTGGCTGGGATAGAGTTAATTTTCTTTTAGTAGTTGGTATAGTGTTATGTTTTGGGTTCAGTACGAGAAGAATGTTGATAACGCACTGATGCTTTCAGTTGTTGCTAAGTAGCATTTAGACTAAAAGTCAAGGATTTTTCAGCTTCTCATGCCCAGCCAGCAAGAAGGCTGGAGGGGCACAAGAAGTTGAGAGAGGACACAGCTAGGGCAGCTGACCCAAACTGGCCAAAGGGGTATTTCATACCATGTGATGTCATGCACAGTATATAAACTGGGGGGAGCTGGCCTGGGGGGATGGCTGCTCGGGAACTAACTGGGCATTGGTCAGTGAGTGGTGAGCAATTGCATTGTGCATCACTTGTTTTGTATATTCCAATCCTTTTATTATTCTTCTTGTCATTTTATTATTCTTATTATCATTATTATTTTCTTCCTTTCTGTTCTATTAAACTGTTCTTATCTTAACCCACAAGTTTTACCTTTTCCTTTCAATTTTCTCCCCCATCCCACTGGGTGGGTGGGAAGTGAGTGAGTGACTGCGTGGTGCTTAGTTGCTGGCTGGGGTTAAACCACAACATAAAGACAATAATCAAAATTTTTAAAATGTACTCTCAGAAACATTTGTGTCTCTAAATTCTCTTGATGTTATTGTGGATTTTTGTGAAAATTCTACAAACTTTGTAGAATTTATGATTCCATCACTAATGAATAAATTATTTTTCTCCTTTCCATATGTAATTGTTCAGATGATTTTAGGATTATTTCTCCTAGTACTGGATTCATTATCAGTCTTATTTAATGGAAAGTCTTCTAACAGTCTCCCTGGATTAGGCATTTTTTCCCCTACTATTATTGTGAATCAACAGCCAGAAACATACTTCTCTTTTTCAGTGTTCATTCAAGAAGAATTCAGGTTCAAAACAGTTCTTTGGTTCAACCTATCTCCTGACATTTTGAAGGCCTGCACTGCTTCACTTTGAAGGCATGCACTTCTAAATCATTCCCTGTTGCTGTTCAGAATGTCTTCAGCCTCTTAAGTTGGATAACCTTCAGACCCATTAACTAGAAAGCAACTCAATAGTTGTATTCAAAACACTCATCTGAAATAAGAATGAATAATCAGTAATCAGCTAAGTTGTTCCTTGAAGCTATTTATTCCTTAAAGCAAGTGAGGAATTCCTTACTAAAATTCTAAAAACAAATAATAAAAAACGCTTATATATGAGGAATTAGCAGCATACAAAATAAAAACAGAGGGCTGCAAGTTTATACCAACAAAATTTCTTTATATTAGATGAAGTGGTAGAACATGCAGGGTAGAGAAAACAAACTTGGCAAATTAAGGCATTATGCAAACATTCCAGAGGTAATGAGTAACGAAAGCAAAAACTGATGGAAGAAAATTATAAATGAAGCTAGTGAATTTCTTTTTTCCCCTTTTTTCCCCTGAATCTAAAGCAGCTGACTCAATCTCCAGAATAAGTCATTCAATGTATATTCATAACATGCTGCAACTGCTCTATTGAGATAGGGAAACAATCTATAAATAAAAACTAGTAACAGCAAAGCTGTAGTGTGTCTACAGTTGTTTATGACATACAAATAGCAAAAGCAGTGGAAAGATATGCTACATGGAAATGGCTCTGTTTTAATTTCAGTAACATTTTGTTAATATTCAGCTGAGATTCAAATAAGTCTGTCTCCCATGATCTTACCTTAATGGAACAAAGGGTTAAAGAGTGCTGACTGTTCCTTGAAAAAATGAAGGGCACAAGCACAAACTAAAGTAGCATACTTAGGACTGAGCATGTAACTACCACCTGGAAAAACTGCAAGCTCTTTACTGCATACACCACCAGAAGGAAACAAGGTATACAGGAGTTAGTTTAGATTTCTCAGACATACTGAGGCAGAAATGTGTATACTGACAACTATTAATGACTTGATGCTAATCTGTAGATCTGAAATTCATTTTTACAATACCTAGAATGAGCAACAACTACATAGCAAACTGAATTTAAACACAGTTAAGCAAGTCATCTTTCTGTGGAGTCATGTTAGCAATGTTTTTGCCCCAGCTTCCAGTTTCTAGATTATAGAAAATTATGCTCTGTCTTGAGAGCCCCCTGCTTTTCAGAGCCTGCTAATGATTTCTCCAATTTCATCAGATAAATTCCTTGACATATGCCTCTTCTCAACTACCTTTTTCTCTGTAGATTTCTATGATTTTGGAAAATATTGCTGCTTTATAGGTATAAAAGGTCTCATTATGTCCCAATTTAACTCCTTAGTATAGTTGTGAATTAGTGATATTGAAATCACGTAATTCTAACACCATTTCTCTGCAATACTGCAAAGGGATATTTGAATATAAAGAAATATCCCCTTCAACCAGAAACTGTTTGTGCAGTGTTTTCTTTTGGTGTGATGAACAGTGGTGGGAGGAAACAAACACATTTTTCCACATGTCCTTCATGAAACAGTCTCTGTTAGTTTATTATCAACAATAAAATGAGTAGTCACAAATTTCACAGCAGGATCAGGCCACCAACAGAAGCAAGTCTTCTCAAAAAGAATCAGAATACACAAAAAATGTAAGCTGCTTATTAAATTGTGTTCCCCTGAGGCACTTCACATACTGTTAAACAACAAATACAAAAATTAATTGGGTTAATTACTCTGCTTTTGTTCAGTGGACACTAAGAGTTGGTGATTGGGGGGGTGGGGGGGGTGGGGGAGATTTGATATACCTGTGGACAAAACTCTCATTTTTTTTGCATGTTTTAGCTAAAAAACATCCAGAACCATAGATTGAAAGGAAAGCTCTGAGGAGGACAACAGCATTTTCTCCATTTTGCTTGGGATCACATAATTAATTCCTGGTAGGCACATGAATAGAATCCAAGAACCCTACTCCTAAATCCTCCTTTCTAACCATTACAAAGTAAGAGTTAGTCAGTTTAATGATGAAATAAAGTGGTTGAAACTAAACCACAAAAACATTTTACTGCCTTTTCATGTTAACCTGTAACTCTATTAACTTTTGAATATTGGAATTCTACTAAAAAATAGAAAAGGAAAAAAAGGATGAACCACAGACTGGAGTTTGTTAGTGACCCACACTAATGAATAACTATTACCACAGTAACAAGGTAACATATGTTTCATGCTGTTTTTCTTTCCTAATGTGCCTCTATCAAGGCAGATCAGTTTGCTAGTTCCTTCAGTTTGACTAAGGGTAAAAGCTGTGGAACAGAACAGACGTGTTACAATAAATATAGCTGACTGTGACTCCCTGCTTTCAAAACAGAACTCCAAAAATGCTATTAAAAAAGATTTAAAAAAAACATACAGAATTGCAACATAAAAATATTTCATTAAAATGTTGCTATTTCATATTCATAGAAACCTTGTACACAGATACCAAGCACTAAATATGAAGATTATGACCATGTGGAAATATTTTCTTAAGAAACTCAAAGCTGGTAAGTCCTTCAAACAAAGGACTGAATCTCAACTTCCATCTTCCCAATATGAGCTGAGAACATCCAGCAGCTAACAGGAGGACTACATACAGTACCTGCAAAGATGTGAGGAAGGTACTGAGTGTCATGCAAATTCCATTAACACACAAAAAGCCCAGACTTATATTGGCCAAAAACAGGCAAGCAAGAAAATTCAACTGATATGCTGATCATATATCTTCAACTGGTGCTGAGTATTTGTATGAACATTCTCAAAACTCACATAATACACAGAAAAAAAAAATCTCCTCTCTACAGAGTGGTCAAGTCAAGTTCTGATATTTAAACATTAGAATTTATTCACTAATCTGATGCATGTTGATGGCAATAACCCCATTCTTCCCCTTTCTCAGAGGAACAAGCATCTTCCAGAAACCATCTGTCGATAAGGAGCTGGGGCTTCACACATTGTCAATACTTTTTGCTACAAACATAACTATATCATAGTCTGTGTGTAACCTGAAAAAGACTTTACAAAAAAACCCAAACCAATGCTCCCCATCAAATCACCAAACCAAAAAAAAAATTTAACTCTCAATGACAGCTCCTTTCTTCCTGAACTCTCTTCACACAAAAAAACCCTGAACTAGAAGGTGTGCTTTAGGAAAGGATTAAGAGGGAGACAAAAGCATGTTTTAATGAAAAAGAGCTTCAACTTTGACCACAGGGCTCAAACAGCCTTTCCATAATATGGGAACACCTCATCAGTAATTCAGTTGTCTTACTTAAGTGTTAGCATTGTGAGTATCAAAATAAGTGCTTTGTCTCTCACAACTAGGACAATTCCCCTGTATACTACAATTCTTGTATTATAAAGGAACACTCATAAGTGATTTTAAGATGATTTATGAGAAAATGGTGTATATGCAACTTAGAATAGCTATACAAAGTTTCTCCAGGCGGTAAGGATCTTTGCTTGCTCCTAAACAGATTTATTTAGACAAACTGCCTCACTTTGCATCCCCCTTGCTAAGCAGTCAGCTTAGCACTTTGTCAGCTGGCACTTCAACTCACCAGACAAATAAACTGACCTCCCCTATCTAGCAACAGGCATTTTAAATGCCTGCCTCTGTTTGTGCAAGAAATACAACGCTGTGCCTGTGCCTTCTAACACGTTTAAGAAATGGTGGTGTCTGTGTTGACAAGTAAAGCTACTGTCCACTCTGAATGAATCACTGCTTTCAGAGTCCCGTCGAACTGTTCATCTGTCCCATGATTCTATTTGAGTCATTAATCAAAGGTACTGCTCTCTGCATTCATAATTGGATGTACAACATTTTGCAGGTTCAGCCACACATCCCTAATTGGCATGTTTTTAAACTACTCCTCATTCAAATTACTATTTTTTATCCCCTAAAAGATGCTGGTATTTCATAGTGGCAAGAGAGCAGCTTGAAAAAAAGAAGTAAACTGGTCATGCAAAATGAACACGTCCAATCACTTCTCCTGCAGAGACTGACATACTACTCGTAGAAAGAATTCATTTAAATTAGAATTCAGCTGATGGCAAAAACATTTTAAACTAAGGCCAAAAGTGCCATCTTTGAGAATTATGCAGGCTCCTAATTCAGTAGGAATGAACAGTTCACTCCAGGGAAGAGAATCTGTTCACTGCTGTAATCTGTCTTCCATCCAAATCCCATTCCCCGGTCATCCAATGTCCTCTCTTATTATCTGCCAGAGATTCAGGTATGCTGTAGTGTGGGAGAAGGATGGTGGTTAAAATAATTATCTGTTCTCTATCTCTCAAAACAAGTGAGTTTAGAGGCGGCTGCTGGGGAACTGATCCAATCCAGCAACAGCCAAAATCCCCAAACCCATCCCATCCCAGTGGCGGAGGCTAAAGAAGCTCTATTTTCTGGCTGGGAGCAGACACAGTGAAAACACATGGCAGTTCAGGAAGAATCTCAACTCTTCTAGTTTTGTCTTTAGAGAAAAAGAATGGATGGCAGTACCATCAGCCAGCTAGATCCAAATCATTAGCTGAAACTGTCAATTTGGTTTAACCAAATAAAAACAGAAATAGGTGTATTCACAGCTCTGCTTAAATCACAGCAACTCTCTTAGGCAAGTAAGCTCTCTATTAAAAAAAAAAAGCATGTACGTGGGGGATTTCTAAGCACAATGGACATTTTTTTAATTCTATGCAAAAAATTAAAACTTTTTTCTTGCTGTTTTAGTGAATGGACCCACAAGGTGAAGGCAATCATTACCCATTAAAGGATTAAATTAGATGCACAGAAGATGTCAGTGACCAGAAAGGCTTGGTGACTCCTGAAAGAGTGGGAGAACTATCAGTGAGACACTGATCTCTGAGAGGTCAATGTGGATCACTAACCACAGAAGCAAAGAACAGCAGAGGCCTATTACATCCACCAGTTATTCCTCTGACCAACACATACTGCAGTTTCATAGAGATTTATTCATTGTAATTTCAAATGTCATGTAATTTTAAACACTTCCCTTGTGGATCTATAAAAGACAGCAAAACATTTTATTACTTCGAAACCTTTCCTAATATTTCAACTTCAGCTCAAAACATATATTGTGTTTCTCTCAATAAAGAATATCACACAGAATATCAGTATGCATATTCTTAACATTTATATATTTAGCATATTTTAGCAATAGCTAAAACATTAGTGTGTTATCAATATTATTTTGGTCACAGATCTAAAACACCACATCATACGAGCTGCTACAAAGAAAATCAATGCCATCCCAGCCAGACCCTGCACAAAGTGAAAATATACTTGATTATTAATCAGATGTCCATACAGTGCCAAACTTTGCAAGAAATTAAAAACATGAGAAAGTAGTAAAAAAACACTACAGAAAAATCCCAGAAGCATCAGAAAACCAGATTAAAGTAATTTCAAGTTGGAAAGACATGGATAAAAAGGGGGAAAAAAATAACCCATATGTATTAGGTATGAGGTCAAAGACTAAGGGAAATGAACTTGCAGTCCAAGCTCCTTATGATTTTTAGCCATCTACTCTGAAATAGTGTGTCTCAAGTGCTAGAGAAGATATTATAACTCTGGAAGGTTCAAAGACCCTCAATAAAATTCTCCATCTAGCTCTAAGAACTCAGCAACAGAGAAATCTCATCAAATTAGAAGTTTAAATACTCCTCGTATACACCAAAATAAGTGTGATTTCAAGAAGTTTTTATCTCAGGGATAGTTTACACTAGAAAATGTTGGTATCAACCATATTCTGCTCAAGTAACTGAACTATTTGTTGGACATTATATACACACAAAAACACACACACAAAATAAATACCTGGTGTAATACTTGCAGTATTATCTGCTGAGACAGCTACACCACTATCTGTATATGTGTCATGGTTTAACCCCAGCCAGCAACTAAGCACCACGCAGCCGCTCTATCACTCCCTGCCTCAGCTAGACAGGGGAGAGAAAATATAACAAAAGGCTCATGGGTCGAGATAAGCACAGGGAGAGATCACTCACCAATTACTGTCATGGGCAAAATAGACTTGACTTGGGAAAAATTAACTTAATTTATTGCCAATCAAACCACAGTAGGGTCATGAGAAATAAAACCAAATCTTAAAACATCTTCCTACCACCCCTTCCCCCTTCCCGGGTTTAACTCCACTCCCGATTTTCTCTACCTCCTCCCCTGGTGGCACAGGAGGACGGAGAATGGGGGTTGTGGTCAGTTCCTCAGACGTTGTCTCTGCCGCTCCTTCCTCCTCGGGGGGAGGACTCCTCACTCTTCCGCTGCTCCACCATGGGGTCCCTCCCATGGGAGACAGTCCTCCATGAAATTCTCCAATGTGAGGCCTTTCCACAGGCTGCAGTTCTTCACAAACTGCTCCAGCGTGGGTCCCTTCCACGGGCTGCAGTCCTTCAGGCACAGACCGCTTCAGCGTGGGTCCCCCATGGGGTCACAAGTCCTGCCAGAAAACCTGCTCCAGCGTGGGCTCCTCTCTCCATGGGGCCACAGGTCCTGCCAGGAGCCTGCTCCAGCGCAGGCTTCCCACGGGGTCACAGCGTCATTCGGGTATCCACCTGCTCCGGCGTGGGGTCCTCCACGGGCTGCAGGTAGATACCTGCTCCACCGTGGACCTCCCTGGGCTGCAGGGGGACAGCCTGCCTCACCAGGGTCTTCACCACGGGCTGCAGGGGAATCTCTGCTCCGGTGCCTGGAGCATCTCCTCCCCCTCCTTCTGCACTGACCTGGGGGTCTGGTCTGCAGGGCTGTTTCTCTTACATGTTCTTACTCCCCTCTTCAGTTGCATTTGAGCAGGTTTTTCTCCCCTTCTTAAATCTGTACTTCCAGAGGTACTACCACTGTTGCTGATGGGCTCGGCCTTGGCCAGTGGTGGGTCTGTCTTGGAGCTGGCTGGCATTGGCTCTGTCAGACATGGGGGAAGCTTCCAGCAGCTTCTCACAGAAGCCACCCCTGTACTCCCCCCACTACCAAAACCTTGCCACGCAGACCCAATACAAACAGGGGGAAAAAAAATCACGGTATAAACCAGGGATGCTCTTGTGTTTTGAACACCACTTGTAGTTCTGGTCCTCCAACTCAAAACAGTTACAACAGAGTTGCTGAGAAGAATAAAACTGACCAGATGCATAAGCAATTTCCATATATAGTCTAGTTAGTCTGTTACTTAAGACTCAGGATAAGAATAATCTAAATGCAAATACATGGATTTCTAAATTATGAACCTTATGCAAGAGGTTATACAGAATTATTGTTGCCTACTTTCCAGAGTTATAAAGTAAGAAGGCACCCAATGAAATGAGCAGCATCAAGTTTAAGAAACAAGCAGAAGTACCACTATTTCACAGACTATGTAGTCACACTCTTAAAATCATTAACACAGAACATACTGAAAACTAGAAAAGCAGACAGCTTTGTAACCCACTTAGATAAATTAATGAGTTTAACAGCTTTCAGTTGCCAATAACATGGGTGAAACCTCTAGTTCAGGGACTCTGTCAACAACTTTGACAACTAAGAATCCTGATGCATTTTGATAAGTATTTTTTTTTAATTTTTAAACTATGAAAAAGTCCTCATTAAATTACATGAACAGATAAAAAAATATTTATAATTTCCTTCTTTGCTTGCCTTTTCAATGTTAGTCTTTTTTTGTTCACATTTAGAAGGTTCACCCATCATCCTCAAAACTTTCTTCATAATGAAAATTGAATCCGATAACAATTCAACTCCAAGAGCTCAAATTTTAAAGACCGTGTTTTCCGAGCTGGTAAAGCAATGCAAGTATGACAAACAATCCTAGGCATAGACCATATTGTTCTTGTCCACTACTCAGAAAGTTTTGAGCTACTCAATGTAATCACATTTTCTGAAAGGATAATAATAATACACATGCTACTTTCATCTACGTATTGAAAAACTGAAAAGTTGTCACAAAGCAGTTCATGTGGTAAAGCCAGAACTGAAAAGTATTTCTGGGATGGGACAGTAGTCAGTAGATGGCTGAAGACTGAATTTCCCAGATGTATTCCAAGGAAGAATTACCCCTTCAGAATAAAAACAGCCCCCAAATACCTTCACAGTTGGCAGTCAAAGTAGGAATTTCTGGGCTGGAGATGTTCTAGCTGCACTAGTCACCAATAACTGGAAGCCCTTGTTATTTGCTGCTCAAGAATGACTTACTTTGCTTGATTGGTTTGCTTTTGCCAGAGAATTAAAAAAAAAAAAAAGTTTCATCTGCCCAAAACTCACATAAAGTTAGATAATTTGGACAAATGGATTACTTTGTATGCACATGACATTCACCTTTGAGCAAAGTTAAATAGGCAGTAGGACTAGATGATCGTCTTAGGTCCCTTCCACCACTCCACTCCATAATGAATATTTACTGTTGTCTTTTTAAACAGGCTTCCTAGAGGGGTGGTCAATGCCCCAAGCCTGTCAGTGTTTAAGAGGCATTTGGACAGTGCCCTTAACAACATGCTTTAACTTTTGTTCGGCCCTGAAGTGGTCAGGCAGTTGGACTAGATGATCATTGTAGGTCCCTTCCAACTGAAAATACTCTATTCTGTTCTGTTCTATTCTAAAACTTTGAGAGGCTGAATATATTCAAATCAGTCTTAAAGCTAAATTTAAACAATGAACTTTCATACTCCAAAGACAGTCATTCACATAAAGCTTTGTAAAATAGAAGAGGTGAGTTTGGCATTATTTTTTAAAGAGTAGAACAAGCCATCCTGTGTGATGGTGGTGCATTTCTTTCCCCCTCTCCAGGGTGATTTACGAACTCAGGAAGGCTGACTAGGCCTTAGCATAAGTGTAATGGGTCAGGCAGTTAAGCGACCCTTGACTGTGCCAGGAACTCTTACACAGCTAAGACAGGGAGATACGCTGTGCATCTCAAGGACTCCAGCTGCCCGGCGAAGGCGGGGGATGGGAATAGAGATAGCCTGTTCTCATAACAACCTGCAGCCAGTTCTTTCTCATAACAACCTTGAGACATTACAATCCTCCCCTGACAACCTTGGAGCATCCCGTATCTATGTTTTGAGTTATTCTCCAACAGTCTCGGAATTTTCCAGTGCAGCTGGGATTCTAGCAATTTGTTAGTGACGAAAGTCAATCATCGCCCAAACCTATAAACAGCGCTACCGAGTGAGGCCCTTTGAGCTCTCCTGGACCGCAGCAGGCTGTGACCAGCATCTCCCTCTGAGCAGGACGCCTCTCAGAGCTCACAAACTTTCCAGTTTGCGAAAATCAGAGGTCTGTCGCCAAAAGCCGACACGACCTGGGCTGATTCTCTTCGCTCCTTGAGGCTCGACCCTTCGCCCGTTGAGACAAATGCCGAAGCATTCAATGTGAATATTTTCACTGACCTCGAGGGGAATTTTTGGCAGGTATACCTCTTTTTCTCTCTCTTTTACTCTCTTTTGTTCTCTTATATGTATTTCTCTTAGTGTCTTTATGCATGCGTGTGTACTAACCTGAATAGTCTATAGTAAGTAAGTTACAGCAAGTATATTATAAGCTATTAAGTATGTTATAGCAAGTATAAGATATAAGATAATGCTTTCAAATTTATACTTAAATTACTGTCATTATTTTTATGCAACTGTGAATGAATTTTAGGCTTCTATTATACTTATAATCCCTTTAGATATAAACCGTTGTCCAAGTCTGGGACTAGGAGTCGATCCAGCCGCACCTAGACTCCAACAGGAGTTTAGAAAGCAAGGGGGTCTTCTCTGAACCTCGTGACTCAACGGGAGGGTTTCCCTTACCCTTTTACTCTATTAGACATAAACCGTTGTCCAAGTCTGGGACTAGGAGTCGATCCAGCCGCACCTAGACTCCAACAGGAGTTTAGAAAGCAAGGGGGTCTTCTCTGAACCTCGTGACTCAACAGGAGGGTCTCCCTTACCCTTTCCCGCATTTCCTTTTACCCTATTATGTTTTCAGTTCTTAAATACACAAGTTTAGTTTGATTCTGATTTAATTTTCCTGTGTGCATTTCAACCATGTACTAAGTAATAGAGTGAACCTTGTCAACGAATTCTGTGAAGTCGCACTTTTATACAAATTTCTATTAAATCATTTTTCTATTGCTAATACAATTGGAGGCGATTCTTCAAGCAATCCAAACCTCTCTTTCTCATTTTTAAAATCCCCCCCGCGATATCCTGAAAAGCAGTCTTTAAATCTATCAAAAGAACAGGACAGAATCCATGTTTCCCAAGTCACAAGACAGAAACACCTATAAAGGATCATCCGTCCTACCCTATGTGTGATACTTACCTATGTGGCTCATACCACTTTTCACTGGAAAACTGTAATCCTCTTTGTGAAAAACAAAACAGTTGTTTATGCAAAAGAAGCATTTCAGGGAGTTTAAGATAATTATTAGTGCAATAAACATTTTGACCTTTTTGAAAAAAATTAAAATACCTTGTCTTTCTTCTCAGTTTTGCTTCAACATGCTTTTTTGTGTTAAAAGAAACAGATAATTCCATTCCACTTAAAATTAACACTGGGGATTACAAGTTGTTACCAATCAGGTCACAGGATGGAAACATACTGTTTCACAACATGCTTCAGATATTTTTGTTGGATGTTTTCTTACCTCCATCTCCTTCTTCCTCTCCTTCATTTAAAACAATAATGCAGATATGTTTCCTCAGCTGACGTGTGTTGGAGAACTTCCGATTGCATTTCCTACATTCCAAGCTGCCTGGTGAGACTTCAGACAGTTCCACTCCTTCTTCTGTCCCAGGCAGAGTTTCTTCACTTTGAACAGGGTTATTTTCTGCTGCATCTTCATCCACACAAAACTTCTTAGTAGACCCTTTTGGTCTGCCCCTTTTCCTCTTCACTACAAGAAGCTCTAGAAAAGAAAGTTAAAGTTAAAAGAAGTTATAATTAAATTCCACAGCTAATTAGCTACTATCCATCTAGTCTTTGAAAAATAGGAATATTAAATGAAGTTTGAAAGCCTCTATCCCTAAAGCCTAAAAAAAGGTTAGCTTCACACAAACTTATTTTTAAGCAGTGGTATTTGTTGGCATTTCTGCTAGCTGCAAAGCAATAACATTTGTGTTACTGAGATCGGCAGATGTCAAAGTGCCACAGTTTTACAGAAATTAGACTGGAAACACTCCTTTAGATTGTTCTATAACTGTATCAGCATGCATATTCTACAAAGTTGCTCTACTGTGTTCTGCCACTCTACAAAAAACCTTTTTAATTTAAATCACTCTCGAAGAAATTGCTTAAGTATTGAGATGTATTCAGAGAAAAACATTTCTCTTTTAAATACAAAAACTCCTTGTCCTTTTAATAAATTGAACAATTACTCTCTATTATTTCCTCTGGTTCTTCATTGTTAGCACTTTCTAGCCAAAAGTTGGTATAAAAAAACATTGGCAACAAATAAATTCCAAAAGTCATGCAAAAAATGTTTCCTGAATGAGTATTTCAAATAATTAAAATCAGAACTCATCCACAATTCTTAATACATAACTTTACATTTCCATATTTCTGTAGAGGAAACATTGATAAAATCAATGAGATGTAGTGAACATAGAAATGCATGACAACATAAAAAACTTCACACTCGTATTTCCTGCTTAAGATTTCTCTCATCACTGCTGTAGTTAATTCAAAAGCCAACTTGCTATCACCCGCTCACAGAAGTAACTGTTGGCTTCATTGACCAAACCAATTAGATCCCAAGAAACTTTAAATCAACAAAAGCAGATACTCAGAAGGAAGGGTGGAAACTTCTGGATAGTAATTAAGTTATTTTAGATTTCATCCTAGCTATAATTTACTTCTATCTAATAGTTTAATACAATGAAAAGAATCAGTCTCTATCAGTCTCTATTTTTCTTGTCAATGTCAGGGGTTGCTTGCTTGGACTTTACTTCTTTATACTGTGTGCTTGAGGAACTATCCAATTGTTATTGTACAGATTTTAGTTAGTTACTTTGAACTTGCTCTGCTGCAAGAAACTGTCAGTACACAAGCAGCAAACCATGGTAGCACTGAAATGATTTTTCTGAGTCTGAGCAGACATCTGGTGAAGTATCATATCTACTCTGCATAGAAGGAAAAACTAGCTTGCATTGAAAAGAGCTTGCCTGATGGTGCATGGAGAAACAGGACAGAGTTAGGCTTCTTCCAGGCTTTTAGGATTCATTTTATCTAACGTTAGACACTTGAGCTCTCAAATTAGTTTGTCTTCTATATTGAAGGAACAGAGAAACTGCTCTTCAGAGTGCAGTTCAGATCACACAAGGCCTGAATCATCTCTGGATCCCAGGGTGACTAAGATCCCAGTTTAAGAACCTTCAGTTACATGCAGTGAAATCCAGCTTAGAGAATTAAAAGGTAAAAGAGCTTGACATGGTCATTGTAATTGCAAAAAAACCCTGGAGTTTAATGTGCATTAAAATGTGACAAGTGAAATAGAGCAGGTATGAAGCACCTGTCAGCCATCATCTTTGTAATATCAGAGACAGACAAAGGACTGGCACATACAAAAATTTTGCCAAGTACTCTGTTTTTAATGCTCAGAAAAAAACAAGCAAACTTAAATCTTGTGCATATTTCAGCTTATGGCAGCAACGGCAAAGGAGCCCCTTAAAGTTTTTTTACACCAAAATATTTCCAAATCTTGAGAATTGTGCAAAAATGAAAAATAAAATTATTCTCCTCAAAATTTCATACTTTTAGTGTTGAGGGGGAGGGGGAGGGGGAGGGGGAGGGGGAGGGAGAGGGAGAGGGAGAGGGAGAGGGAGAGGGAGAGGGAGAGGGAGAGGGAGAGGGAGAGGGAGAGGGAGAGGGAGAGGGAGAGGGAGAGGGAGAGGGAGAGGGAGAGGGAGAGGGAGAGGGAGAGGGAGAGGGAGAGGGAGAGGGAGAGGGAGAGGGAGAGGGAGAGGGAGAGGGAGAGGGAGAGGGAGAGGGAGAGGGAGAGGGAGAGGGAGAGGGAGAGGGAGAGGGAGAGGGAGAGGGAGAGGGAGAGGGAGAGGGAGAGGGAGAGGGAGAGGGAGAGGGAGAGGGAGAGGGAGAGGGAGAGGGGGGTATGTTTGTTTGGGTTTGCACAGCACAGATGGGGGAAGTATGAAATATGTCTTCTGGGTTATAAGAGAGAACAAAATGTGATCTATGCATAATTTGTATAACAGCAACATCTGCCTGGTACCCTTGGTTCCACTTAATAAAAAAATTCTAACAACATCCTACCAAAATGGTTAGGACAAATCAACTCTAAATAGATCATGACCTAACTATGGGAAAGTGGCGTGACTAAATAAAATTCAGCAGAAAGCACTGCCAATAAAATAACATTAGAATAATAAACATATACTACTTGCCTAGCATTTTACTTGTTCACAGTACTTACAAAATCATTAATTTATTACTCAGGCAGAACAAAGAGCTCCATTAACAACTCAGTGTTCACTCGTCTATACCAATTCTGGAGTAGCTACAGTGTTTACCAATACTTGGAAGAGAAACTATGCTTTCAAAGGACATAAAGATGTTCATCTCTCACTCAAAGAGTACTAAAAGGAAGTTGTAATTTCTAAGACTGTCATTCATTAGTGACTTCTCCTTTTAGTGAATTACTACAAAGAAGGGTCCACTGAGAAAAAAAAGTGTATATTATAAACTTTTAAAAGTTTTGTCTGCTGCAAATTCCGTAACAGGAGGGAAAAAAATGATGCCTTGAAAGAAAAATCTCCAAATTCCTCTATTCAACTGTGAACACAGTTTAAACAGAACACAGAAAATAACTGAATAGGGCTTCAGAACAGAGTACCCTCTTTTCTGATCAATCTGTGTGATGGGAAAGAAGAAATACTAAAGTATGTCTAGAATATAAGTTGAAATCTAGGTGAAAGTAATTTACCTTGACATTCTTACTGAAAGCAGATGGCAAAGAGTTGGGCTACATAATCTGAAAAAGGTGGCACCATATGATCATATCAGATGATGAAAAGTACTCACCAAGATAATGAAAAAGGTAACTTATGAATATGTAACTTAACATATGAATGTTATATTTTACATAATTAGATTTGCAAAGTTGTTTTCTTAAAAGCTGCATGTGTCTAATTTCTGTTGCTTCAGATCATAACAGTAATTACATACTATCCTCATAAATGTACAATGCATGCTTAACAACATACTATACAGAAAGTGCAGACAATCCCTGACACAAATGCAAAAAGAAGTTTACGGAAGAGCCTTTTTACTAAAAGGAATACAAGTATGTTACAAAGTACTAGTCTCACCGTGCTCAGAAATACAATTTAGTGAAGGGATAACAGGAAACAAAGATTTAAGAAAGGCAGATGCATGCTGCATGCCTGAGAAATTCATTCTGTACAATGAAAATAAAATTAGAATGGTATTTTGAAACTTGATTTAGATCTGAAATTTATTCATCTTCTTCTGATGCACTGTTAATTTTAGGCATTGTGTGAAATAATAATCTGGTGCAATTTTTCCTCACCAACTATCTGAGGAGATAGCAGTTACACTTGAATACTATATGACCATTATTAGAAATATCCTCTTATGGTGATGAAGTTAACATAGCTACTGAATTACTGCTGGTAAATAAATGAAGAAATATCACATGCACATGTTAATGATAAAAGAAAAATTATGTAAGTATGATGTTAGAGTGTTTTTTATTCATAAGCACATAGTTTTTAAAATCCAGAAATCATAATGATTGGAAAATCCTAGTAGTTGTCTTAAGTAAGAGGTTTGCCAACCATATAAATCCATTGCTCAGTAAGGATCTAAAAGAAGATATAATTATGAAGTCTGAATTACTTTCAATCCATTGCTAATATTACCAGGGATTCCAATTATAATCAGTTAAAAATGGAATGAATGTAACTTCTTCCACTGCAGAGTACAATTTTTCTGTATAACTAATTCAACCTTTGACTACCAGTGCCAATATCAAAGCACAGTTACAAATTATTTCCTCTTTGGAATAGAACTATTAGTATTACCTGAATCACAACAAAGAAGTTAGACAACTCAAAAAGCACACCACCATTCCTAAGCCTCAAGACACACCCCCATCCATGGTATCCTGGTTGCTTCCCACTGCTATTACACAATCTTCCCACTGCTGTTACATAGCTCAAATTAAAGCTGTAGGAAGCAGACCTTTCTATACTTGACATTTAAAATTAATGGACCAATGTCATCATCCTCTATCACGTGCTGAGTTTATCCACATCTGTCTTATGGTCTATTCTGCACTGAATGAAATTCAGGGTGGCAGTTGTACAGTGACCATTATGAAAACAAGCTATGTAAATCATTCTATACACAATGCAGAATCATCACACCACAGGTTTTATTAAAAAACTAAATTACTTTGAAAATTACATTCCTCTCAATTTATGAATGTACCTTCTCCATCTTTGTTTATGTTTGTGGGTACTGTTAGAGGTTGGAGCGGAATAATGATGTCATCCACGTTGGTCCCTTCTTCTGTATGCTTCTCAGAGACATGAGACAATAGTTCAGATTGATTTGGTGAAAATAAGTTACAAAGCTTACACATGAAGATGGAATTGATCCCTGAAAAATAAGTTTAAAAACAAGGAGTCAGTATTTCCAAAATTGTTTATTTTTATTACCACTAATTATTGAGATTTTGGTTCAGCTAACGCAGTAACTATCAGTTAACTTAAGACATTTAATAGACAGTAATGAGTTGAAACAAAGAATGTTACACTGTTAAATTAAGACATTCATAATAAATCCCAAAATGAATTAATTTAAGAAATGGTTAAACTCCTACCCAGATCCTCACAGGGCAAAAAATTTCTTCTGGCTCAAATCTTAGAAATTTTCTAACAAGACCCAAAAGGAAGCAGGATAAAGACTTTTTTTTTCCCTTCCAGCCTCAGACAACATTACAATTTCATATTTTTTCAAACGTACAATAGAATTATATAAGACATTAAGTCATTGTCCAGGTTTGTTGTGTATCACATTGGTATAAATGCAAAACATTTTATCCTTTAGAAAGCAGCTCTGAAATACAGCTGGGCTCCGAATCCTAATTTACATTCACAGACTACACTGTTCTTTCCTACCTGTACTTAACCTTTCTACTTACCTCACTTAAACAAGCCTAATTCTCTAATTACCTGTGTAAGTGCTGGAAACAAAAGAAGGCAGGAAGAATTAAATACCATAAAAGATAAAAGGAAACTTTTCATTCACCACAGTAACATTTGTTAGAAAATAAATATATTTTATAAAATTGTATGCTTTGATGTGTCACTTTTGCCTTAGCATGTTACCACGAGCATACACTGTGAGTTAAAAATGTTAAGAGCATCATTTCGGGGGTCATTATCCTTAGATGTTGCTCTGCCACTAAGGAAAGAGTGGGGAGGAAGGTCAGAACATCTGCAGCACAGTAGACCACAAAATGTTACATCATATGGCAGTCACAGCTATGCAATCACATCATCTTCCTTTCTCCTTCTGGCCATTCACTTCAGAGCTGTACAAACACACAGTTTTTTCTTCTTTTATCCCAATATATGAAAAAAATATCAGGCCTCATCTTGACCCATCTACATAGAGAAAAATGGGCAGGAATAGGAGGAAAATTTAAGCAGGGGAAAAAAAGTTTTTCTCTCAAAACAAAACACATCATGTCAGCCTCAGAGGCAATATTCAACATTAATGAAAACATTTAGTATTTCATAGGCTTTGACATACCAGTTGTATGAAAAATTCCTGCTGATTCAAAAAAAACTCCAACAAACTAAAAACCTTCAAAGCAGCAGCAAATGAAGAATTTCATTAAAAACTTTCCTTGGTCAATGCTTTAAACAGAAATTTTACAGAACTTTTTAGACAAAACTTTGTGGATTTATTTTTTTTTAATTCACAGGCACTAGAGGTGTGATGTGAAAGCAAAGCCACAAGAGAGTAAACAAAAATAAAGAAGGGTTAATACAAAGTTAACAACTCAGAAAAACCCAGCTAAAAAAACCTCACAAACTTTTGGCATAGAGTTAATTCAGAGGACTTTGTTTGCTTTCTAAAATTGCTGTCACTTTTTTTAATGGTTTGATTTTTCAACAGACCCTGCTCCCTTCAGTGTCCAATGAAACCTAACAACAACCAGGAATCAATTTTAACAGCACACTTGTTCTTCACCTACATATATAAACTCCTGGCCCAGAGATAGGTTTCAACTGCTCCTCTCCCTCCACCTCCCTAAGGAAAATTAGGGACGTACGCTCACTGAAAGCAAACTGGAACAACGAATGTTATTTGAGGTACAAACCAAACACAGATTAGCCGGATAAGTACAGAAATAAAGTGGTATTTTGTGAACTTTGGGATGAATCTGGGGGGAAGCGAACAAGGAAACTGTATTTTGGGACCCATTTTCAAAACAATCCCAAGCAAAGATCACTAACCCTATTCAACATTATTCACCTCCTTTCACAACACACTAATTATACGGTTCACCCCACTCAAGAAAAATCCATCTTTAAGGTGTTCTGAATGTTAAGAACAGCAGAGCTGGCTCTCTTTTACAGTTATTTGCACCTGAAACTATAATAAAAGCATCCTCATCTTCAGAAATAACTACCTCAAAACCAAAAGGCAGAGTATGCCTTCATCTCTTTTAAAACACCTCTGAAAAACAATTCAAATACTGTTCCTGTTTTGAAATATGCTCTATATTATACACATAAGCAGCTATGTAAAATGTATAGTACGCTCAACGTGTTCTTAGGAGCTTGGTAGGGTTCCTTCTCAGACATTTTGCTGTCTTGAGCACAAACACATTTCTATTTTGACTGCAGTATGTTTATAATGGAAATGTTCCTTTGAACCAGTTCCTTTGAACTATTTCTGCTCTAGTTAGCATTATACTTTTTTTAAAAAAAGTGAATGAAGCCTGTTATTGACCCAGTGGATGACAACTGTTCTCTCTAAATGTAAATGCACATTTGAGATTCACACTACAAAACCTATGAGCATTTACCTAAAGGTTTAACTAACACTGAACATTGAAATTCCATGATTTAGCTGACACTTCTATTTTGAGGTTTTATTTGCAACTGTTTCTACTTCCTAATCTGCTAGTCATTTTCCCTAAAAGTTCAGGTTTACTGCTTTGTGTCTCCTGTCTCCTCCTTCAACGGCTGTAATCAGTACTCACACACCACTTTATCTCTTGCTCCTCCCAGTGAGGACTTGGAAATGGGCAGAAAAGCAACAAGAAACCCCAAAAGTCTCTGTGGTTGTTTAAAGTGCCTGACTACACAAACCATCACACAGAAGTAAAGCTGGAACAGAACCAGAAGTCAACAGACCAGGTGGCAGGGAACAGTGTATTAGTGAAGGTTCAGAAAGCATCAGGAGAATATGCAGAAGATACATGTGCTTTGCTCAGAGGTGAGATGGAAACAAAACTGAGTAAAAAAATTATTTTAGGAAGCATGACTGGAAAAGGAGGTCAGATAGCAGAGGATAAACTGTGCTGATCAGGGACCTAAACAACTAGATTAGAAGTAAGCAAACAATAATTGATTAACCAGTTGCTAATTAGGTGGTGTAGCAACAGAGGAATGAATTATAGTCAATGAAGTGTAAAAATCAAATAAGCAATGAGTTAATTAACTATGCAGGGAATCAATGATTAATTAGTGAATAATTAATTATGTAGGAAATCAACAGAGCAATTAATTAGACAGCAATGAAATATGCAGAGAAAGAAAGGAACAGTAATCAAGTATGCAGGTAAACAAACAACAGGAATTTCAGCCAAAACCAATTTGGAACATTTCGTTGACTAAACGTGCTTTGTGTTAATTAATTATCTTCAGTTCACTCATATAAACTGTGTGAAGTGTACACTGAAATAAATAATACCAGTTATTTTCTTCTTAAATGGAAAAGTAAGCTGTAATGTAAGTGAAGCCATTTATTTTTTTAATTCTTCTAAAGACCTCAGCATATTTCTTAATTTGTCAATTTTTTTTCTGTATATTAAGCATGTATACAGCAAAGGGAGATTAACAAATGGATTACTAAAAACAAATAGCAAGTTGCAAACTTGGAAGCAGGTTCCCTTATTCCCAATCCCCTTCACAAAGCATAAAACAGTACCTGTGCTTTTTTGCTTTAAAGTTGGAGTGGGGAGGAGAGAAGGGGGGGAAAGAAGCAGGTACCTTAGAAAAATCACTGAAATTAACAATATTTAAGGGAATCAGGTAATATATTATTGTTATATATACTTTTGATCATTGTATGACAAAACCTAGTCCAGAGTTAATTTTAACTAATCAAAAACTTTCATTTTGCATAAAAGGTAGGCTAGGGGTTGGGTACTGTTTTGTTTTATTTTTAAATAACTATTTTCACAAGAAACACAGAGCAAGGAAACAAATCTGTATTTATATGCCATAAATCATTCTAATGTATCCAAAACTTTTCACCACTCTTTTCAATGCAGGCAACAGTTAAAAAGTTCTGTAATAGCCTTTGAAGTTCTGCAACTGTTAAAAGGAACTAGAACTCTGTAGTTAAATACAAAAATAAAAAAATCACTAGATATCTATTGGCCTGTGGAATAACAAAGTTGATAGTACGCATACTTCTGCACCTGGTCAACCTTCCTAAAATACACAGCAATAAAGTTCAGAATATGAATAACTACTTATTTCCTTCTAAACTTACAACAGAGCTGAAACAAACCTTGCTGCCTCATCACCATCAAATTCTTAACAACAAGAACTTTGTGCAATTTAAAATCTTATATGTCATTCTTAGACTAGGACTTTGTCTCATTGTTTTTTTTTCTTTGTTTGGGGTTTTTTTTTTAATGACAATTAGGCATTTGTGATTGTATTACAATTAGTAACGCTAATGGTGAAAGTGAAAAAAAAATGAAGTATATTAAATCTAAAACATTTCCTCCCATCTTCAGCATATGTAATATAACCTTTATTCTCAGTTTAGTAACTCCTTTATCTCTCAAGTTATACTAGTGTTTGTTTCCAATTCTTTTTTTTTCCCTCTTCCTATCACGCATTTTCAAGCTTTCCCTTTCTGTCTCCTGCATTTCTTACACCATGCTCTCTACCAGACTCTCTCATCTCTCTCCCCCTGTTCCTTACTATGCAATTCCAAGCTTTCAACATAACTACTCATGTTGACTCGTACTCCTGTTTCCAACCTCCCTTCTTCTCGTAGCTACGAGAACTTTGCCCCTCTCTGTTCAGGCCTGGTTGGAATCCAACAGTACTCATTCTTAGCTTAAAATCTTAAAGGTAAACATAGCTTCCAGGTTTCACAAGATTTAGACAGGCCTGATCTAAAGCTACCACAGTCTTCATTGGGCATATTATACCATACGGCTACCAGACACTGTATCACTGAATCCTGCTAGAAGATTCAGGTATTCTTAACTCAGATTAAATAAGGAGCAATATCTTTATTTCCAGGGTTAACACCCAGTTACAGCACAGAGAAAACCACTATGTCTCTTCTCCAGCAGTACTTCTTCCTGCATAGACACAATTTAAGCCATTGATTTGCCATTTTCTACTCCAGCAAAACAGCTAGAGGATCTGCATGTACTTAGCCACAGACGTGGTTCCTCACACGCTTGATCCTAAACTCCCTTTGCTTCTATCTTCCCATCTACAAGCACATCAAGGTTTGCAAAGAAAAGCCTTGTGGTAGTGTTGGTTCCTTTAGGGAACCTGATAGAATTATTAGAAATACAAAAACATGCCTTCAGCTCAGAATCATGTCCTTGGGTCTACTCTCCTCCTTCTAGTTCCACAATACCAGTTCCTTCTTCAGTGCCTGGCTGCACTTCCAACTTGTTGCGGGTCACTTAACTCCCTGCTCCAGTTCACCAGCAGCTCAGCAAAAGCTAACAGGGAGCAGTACAGCGGGAACACACACCAGACCTGACACTCCATCGCTTCACTTGATGTTTAGGTCCACAGGACAGCCCACTCTTCACCACTCAGGTCTTCCAACTCTGCAGTAAGTCATGTCATAGCATGCAGTGCTTGTTGCAAATTCAATTATTAGGTGAGAAGTTTGGGTGTTTAACATCCTCTGTATGAAAGCTCTTAAAAACAACTGTATGAAAGTTCTTGTTCTGTTGTGCATCCAAGGGTACAGCCATGAAACAGAACGTAGTGAGCCAAGAATGAGATGAGAAATAGCAACTTCTTAAATAAGATTTTAGTCTTTTTATCATTTACAAGGGTAAGTGGAAGGTGAAAGTCTGCTTCATTAAGGCTATCTGATCAAGAATATTTTCAATGCAAAGGAGGTCAATAAGTTAATAGGATACATGATGAACAAGAATACAGAGACACAAACCTGGCAGACAAGAGATAACAGTGACAATGCCAAGGACCAAAAGTCTCCAGTTACTAATTGATGGGACACCGAGAAACTGCATGCAGAGCTTTGGAGAAGTCCACCTTGACTTTCTAACTGGCAAGAAAAGGGAAAAGCAGAGGAACAGGAAGATTTGGAATACTTGGGGAGCCATCTGTGGGACTATGTATATTTGGTTTATATGGCAAGGTTTTGGTAGCAGAGGGGAGGCTGCAGGGGTGGCTTCTATAAGAAGACACCAGGAGCTGCCCCCACGTCAGACAGAGCCAGTTCCAGCTGGCTCCAGGACAGACCCACCACTGCCCAGAGCTGAGTCCATCAGTAATGTTGGTAGCGTCTTTGTGGTAACATATTTAAGAAAGGATAAAAAACATTACACAGCAGGTAGGAGAGAGGAGTGAGAACATGTAAGAGACACAGCCCTGCAGACCCCCAGGTCAGTGCAGAAGGAGGGGGAGGAGGTGCTCCAGGCGCCGAAGCAGAGATTCCCCTGCAGCCCAGGGGAAGACCAAGGTGAGGCAGGCTGTCCCCCTGCAGCCCAGGGAGGTCCATGGTGGAGCAGGTATCTACCTGCAGCCCATGGAGGACCCCACACTGGAGCAAGTGGATGTGCCCTGAAGGAAGCCACAACACATGGAAAGGAGCCCCCACAGGAGCAGGTTCCTGGCAGGAGCCATGGCCCATGGAGGGGAGCCCAGACAAGAGCAGGTTTTCTGGCAGGACTTGGTGGGGACCCACGCTGGAGCAGTCCATTCCTGAAGGACTGTACCCTGTGGAAAGGACCCACATTGGAGCAATTCATGAAGAACTGCAGCCCATGGGAAGGGTCTATGCTGGAGCAGTTCATGAAGGACTGTCTCCTGTGGGAGGGACACCACGCTGGAGGAGGGGAAGAGTGTGTGGAGGAAGAAGCAGCAGAGACCAAGTGTTACAAGCTGACCACAACCCCCATTCACCATCCCCACCTCCAGCCACTGAGATGGGACCACTGTATGTCCCAGATGCAGCTACTGGGGGGACTGGGCTGAGTGAAGTAAGGGGCTCAGCACCAGCAGCTGGAGTGGGATCATGGGTCATAGCCTGTGTGCCTGGTGCCAGCTGCTGGGCAGGGGTGGGATAAGCATCTGCATCTTCCCCAAACCTGCTTCGTGGCTGTGGGTGCCATATCAGATGGACAGAGAGGTCATGCTGGTAGCTGGGAGATCTGTGAATGTGCACGTGCTTTGTGCACCTAGAGAGTGCTGTGTGTGTGCTTTCACTAGTGAACTTCAATCTCTACCAGCCAAAGAGGAGGACTTGGCTGTCTCTACTTACATGTTACGTAAATCCTATACATAGGTGCTGTTGAAGGCATTGCCTCCCGTGTTGGTGTCTTGTGTGTGGTGTGTGCAGAGTGTGTCTCTGGGATACATACTCAGCTTTGCAGCTGGTTGAATCTGCAAGTGGGAAAGCAGCAGCTGTGTCCATCAGCCTGTGACAGGGGCTCCCCCAGGATATCCCCCACAATGTTGTTTCTGATCTTTCTCCAACAAGTTTTACTTCCTTAAGGTGTGCTACTCTCAAATCTCCAAGCCCACATCTGTAAAACCAGCTCTGCTTGTGGACCAAGTAAAAGAAAATCCTACAGTCCTACCTAAATCTCTCCTACATCTCAGCACTGGGCAATATTCAGAGATAACTGCCTAAAATCCAGCAATAATTTTAAAATATTCCTAAAACAATTACTTATTCTTATAGAAACTCCCAATATCTAACACCTTAACAATGTCTACAAATAGCTAACACAAATGTTATAATGCAATTAGAAACAGACTGTATTTTCATTTACCAGCAAAGCACAGCACTGCATTGCTGTCCAACAAGCTTATAAAAAAAAAGAGGTATTTGTTACTTCAGTACCTGACTTCCTCTCTTTCCATTGCTCTCCTCCTGCACTGTTATCTTGAAATCTGCAATTATTAGATCACAATTCTATTACCTACAAGTCATCTTTATTCAATGGAGTTAAATTTTCCATTACAATACCAAACATGATAATAATATGCTAACGTGATAATTACTGAGAAAATACAAGGGTTTCTGTTCAAATCTCAAGTGCAATGAAAAGTGGGCACAATTCTTCCAATAAAACTAATGTTTTTATTAAAGAACTCTTCATAGACAAATGCTAAGCACGTAAAATACCGAAGTGTCTAAGAACAATAAACAAGATTTTTCCTTGATAGATTCTTCAGGTAGAAGTATTAAGATTGTGAGATAATGGTTAGTATGAAAGTAATAAGTAAAAAAGCCAACGATTTGTGTTTAATACAAGCAACATTATCTCTCAGGAAAAAAATGGTTTGAACTGAACATAAAAGAATTGGCACATACAGTACAATGAAGTATGATATCCTATACTAATGTCAAATGCATTAAAAATTTTTCTTAGACATCAGATCTTACTCCTCTGTGCATGTTAGAGATATTTTTCGTTTTCAATGCTATTTCAAATATATGAAATTTTAAAAAACACATTATAATGTATCTCTGATTTTTATTTCTTCAACTGGAGGGACTTTTTTTTGTTGTTGGGTTTTTTACTTAAAATCTACTTTAATCTGTTTAAAAAAAGAAATCCAAATATTTTTTAAAACACTGTGAAATTTACGATTATTTGGTTTTCATACCTTCGAGTAATGAGTACCATTCCATAATTTCACTAAAATGTAAGTACCTGTCAGATGCATTTTTCTATCTTACAAAAAAGGATCTTTAAATGAATGTAAGTTTTGATTACGTGTACTTTAACCTCAGAAGGCTATATTTAGCCACAGATTTATTCCTTAAACCTCCCCCTTGACCTTATAATGTTTTAGTTATCATTTTAATAAAGATGCTGGTATAAACTAATTTTATTTCTCTTCATCTGATAGAGTAAAAAAATTAAATAAATCAATACTTGTTTCCTGCTATTTTCTCTATTTTGATTCATCAAGAAATTAGTATGCAGGATTATGGCATATCTCCAAATCAAAAGCATTATCCTCAGTAAGCATTAAGGAAAAAAGTACATAAAATCTGCCACTATTTGCTACCATTAGAACAGCAGCATCACAAGAATCCCATGTTCAAAACTAACAAATTAACTGTACTAAAAGCAGCAGGCAAGACAGAACAGAAAGCTATTCCTTCATCTGAAGTTGAACTATTCTGAACAGTAAGCAACTATTTTTTTAATTCACCACTATAGAATGACTACTGAGACAAAACCCACAATACAGAATACATTCGGTCAAAGAAAAGGAGCACCTGACCAAGTCTGTTCTCACTTTTAGCTGCTAACTAAAATCAGGACAATTTAATTATCATTAGTTAAATACCACAAACATTTTTTATTTTAACATTAAGAAAATTATGGCAATGTTGGTATAGGATGTATTCCTGCAAAAACTAAAAGATGATACTAAAATCAATACTGCTTAATATGGTTTTATGGAAAAACTAATCATATACATTAAACATTCTTTCTAACAAGGCCACAAGTTTAGTTTACAAGGTAAACTACAACTATAGAGGCTCTCAGACATTACAGAGAGGTACACAGTATGTAAGACTAAATTATACTGAAGTTTGTAAATATTTCTGATTAAGAAACTGCATTTAAAAATCTATACAATACAGATATACTAGGACAGACAAAACAAAAGCAGGAAAAAAAAAAAAGCACTAGTTAAGGTCTACATACTACTACAATAATGCAAGAAGCCTACTAAGGTGTCAAAATCAAAATGCCTAACTGTAGACACGGATTATTAGCAGACATGCATTCAAACAGGTTTCTGAAAAATATTGTTGTAATGCCAGTGGCACACTACCACATCAAAATATTGAGGACAGAAAGTAGGATGGATTGTTTGTGAAGCAATGCCATCTGTTAGAAGCAGCTTAGGTTCAAATCTGATTAACAGGCTATTTTAACGAGTAACAGTATCCCTGAGGAATGATATCTTCACATTATACAGAAAAGCACAGTGTTAGGACTACATGAGCAACAGTCTGACCACAATGTTAAGAGTGACTGTGGCACACTGAAGAGGATGAACAGGTTACAAAGACACAAACAACAATATATTGTAGGCTTCAGTTATCCTTATGCAGATTGGTTATATGTCAGGTCAGGACAGGATGCCAAGATTAAATGTTTAGACACCATTAATGACTGCTTCACGCAGAAAGCAGTCAGGGAAACCAGATGAGGAGAACCAGTTTTTGACTTTATCAGAAATAAAACACAGGGCCCCATTTAAAGCAACACTACTTGAGAGTTACACTGTAACTGTGATGAAAGAAGTACTCAAAAATTCTTTAAAAGAGTGATAAAGACTGAAATGTTTGTGTTTAACTTCAACAATGTGAACTATATAAAGAGAAAAAGCATCTTTAAGAAAACTAAAACAAACCACAAGAAGGACTAAAAAGGTTCCAATTACAGTTAAATCCTTGAAAGCAGCATGAAAGCTATTTAAAAGCATCATATTTGAAGTTAATCATCAAAGAATATTTTAGAAAGGGGAAGAAAAAAAATCTAGCACAGCTAAATAGCAGTGAAAGGAACCTTTAGTAGAAGAAAACACCATTATAAAAGTAAAGTTTTGTCAGATAAGGAAAACAAAAAAAAAAGATTTCTGAGGAGTGGAGAAAAGGCAAAGTGTAAAATGAAGAACTATGAAATCACGTGTGTCATGGAGGAGATGACCAGCAAATGATCCTTCTGAAACTACTGTCTGCTCTTTTAGCTGATCTCTCCCTGCTGCTGCACTGGGAGAAGCAGAGAAAATGAAAGCAAGCACGGTTCTTCATATAACTCTAAGGTGGGTACACATCTGCTTGGTGTTAAAAATTCTTGGAAGGAAAGTTCATCAAGAACTAGTAAGTGGAAAGACACTAGTCAGGGCTCAGCAAGCCCATAAGAAGGTCTAAGAGAACATTTTTGACAAATATCACTGTGTGCTTGCCCTGTTCTTACACTTCTCTATTTAGACATCCATCATGAGTCACTGTTAGAGACATGATGTTTCAGGCATGCCACAAAATTAAAATCCAGACCATTGATACTTTCTTGGCTTTTTTTAAGTCACAGTAAGAGCACTACACAATGTGGACTTTAATGCAGCTCAGTTACTCTAGCATACAAATACTATAATATTTCACCAACACAACACAGTACCTCTGAAAATCTCCAAATACTTGACATAAAGACATCATTATCTCCAATACAAAGGCAGAGAAACAGACTAATAACAGGCTACAGTTCTGCCTTTTGCTAAATCAATTTTAGATGGTTAACTTGAGTTACTGAAGACTAAGTATCCAGGTTACATTGACTGGCTTCAGACTTGTCTCAGATATTGCCAGAAACCAGAACCTGCTTCATGCCACATGATGAAACAGCCACCCCAACAGGAAAAGGGCACAAGGCTCTTATCTCTCCTCTTTGAAGCATGTTCTCACACTCTCACCATAACCATACATACTGTATTTATCTAGTCTGTTACTAGATTTGTTAAAAGAAACTTGTGTTTAGAACTACTGAAGTTTAACTAATGAAGGCAAATGAAAGCATATGTTTGATTGGGGGGGTTTGGGGGGGGGGGTGTTGGTTTGGTTTTTTTTACACACACCAGCTTTACAAATGCTCCTGAAAAAAGTTACATAAAGTTCTTCAAAAGAAGACAACTGCCTACACATGGTTATGTTGGCTAAAATACACAAAATTCAGAACTAGATTAAAAAGGATGTTCTAGTAACTAGGAAATTAAATTATTTGCAGCAGTTTAGAATGTTCGCTTTATCAAACATATAAACAAGGTAGCTTTTTCATCGTTAAATAAAAAGCCGTAACAGATGTGCTTATAGTAAGACACTTTTTTAATGTTTTAAGATCGCCCTCATGTGGCTAAATGCAACACTGCTGAAGTTACCACTAAAACGCACTCTCGTACAATATCGTACCGTAAGTCACACTACCAGACATACAGAAAAAACTTGGAACCTCTTAAAGAATAAGCACGAACTACATGATCAGCCACCGACTTCAGGATGCCCTGGCTGAAATGCTCCAAACCTGATTTTTGGAAGCACGCATAACAAGAATGCATGGGAAGTCAGTTCTGCAGTTGCAGTATCAAATATACCACACACTCGTGACAGTTCTGGGTTCAACTACCCCCAGAACATTTTTTAATTAAAAGAAATGTCCTTGAATAAATACAAATTTATTAGTAGCAATAGTAGTACTACTAGTAGTAAAAGAATTAACTTCTCATCTAAAATTGGATCAGACAATATAAAGCAATCTTGGAATGCTTTTACAATAGTACCCATTTAACACACCACCTGTTAATTATTTTGCTATTTAGATACAAGTTACTCTCCCGATAGTGCTACTCTCTTTGGCATAAAATCCTGTTTGAGCTGTAAACTAATTGTCTGTAAATGCTTCATAGGACAGTTAGAAATAACTTAGGATTCTAACAATTAAAATGTCATCTCAGGGAACAACAACCAAAAGCCGAATCTGAATATACGGGGTAGTTAACCAGCGTTATATTACTGCAACATCGCTTCACAAACTTGTACTGCAACAAACACATAGGGATTGTGAAATGCAGAAAGCGTGTACACCATATTACTACAGCTATCACGCCTGCATAATCTTACTTACACGTGTCACGAAAGTCAGGCCAATATAAGGCACATAAAGGACTGAGATGACAATGCACTGGAAGCATCTAACTTTAGCTTGTTACGTCCCTTCTGCAGCTGCACTCGAGCTAAAGCTATTTACAGAAGCTGCCAAAGGAAAGCACGAGCGTTTTAAACCCAGACGCGCACTAGTTCAATACAAATGGTAGGCAGCCCGGCAGCTGCTCTTTTCCGGGTGTTCCCCGGCAGGCTCCTGACCAGGAGCGGCGGCAGAGGCAGCAGACCAAGGCCTCCTCCCCTGCAGGGAGACCGCGCTGAGGCAGCCCCGCCGCCTCCCCACAGGCACACGGCGGCCCGCGGCCCTCCTTCACCCCGCCGCCGGCCACCCCCCCGGCCTAGGCCCCGGCCCCCCGGGTGAGGCAGCTCCACAACCCCCGAGGGCGCCTAGCAGCCGCTGTGTCCCCCACGTCCCCGCCCCCCCTCTACCGCCAGCGGAGGGGCGATGACGGTTGGGGTGAGGGAACTACTTCTCCTGCGGATGGAGCGCGACGACAGAGCTGCCGCCGGAACTACTTTCTCCCCCCCCCCCCCCCCCCCGTCAGAGCCGGCCCTGCTCTAAGCGGATCCGTGCGCGCTCCCCCGCCCTCCCCGGCCCGCCGCTTGCGGCCGGCCCCGCGCCGCCCCGCTCACCTGCAGCCGCAGCCTCCATAACCGCGGCGGGGAAGGGGCGGGAGGGCAGCGGGGGAGCTGACCGAAAGCCGAGCGGCGCGGCCTGGTTTAAAAAGAAAAGCGGGGGGGGGGGGGGGGGGGGGGAGGAGGAAGGGAAAACCAAAAAATCACTCCCGCGCCAGCGGGCCGGGCTCCCGCGGGCCGCGCCAAGGCCCCGCGGGCCTCCCCCTTTAGGTAAAGAAAATATTATTTTAATCGGTGGGGGCGGCGGGGGTGAGACTAGCCGGGCGGCGCGGTTATGGCGAATCTGCCGCGTCCGACACGGCGGCTTCTTCCTCAGCGACGTCGCGCAGGAGAGCGCGAGGGCAGGGAGAGGGCGGGGCGCGAGGGCAGGGAAGGCAGCGCACGCGCCGCCCAACCGTCGCCGCCGCCGCCGCGCCGGCGCCTGCGCAGTTGGGGCGTCGCCCGCCGCCCCGGCGGCAGGCTCAGGCTGGCGGGTTTCCTCAGGCGGTGCCGGCGGGTTCCCGCCGCCCGCTGAGGGATGGGGGCCCGGCGGAGATAAGGGGAGGGGGATGATCCTCCGGCCACCGCCCGAGCCGCGGCTCTGTCTGCTGGGGTGAATTCTCCGTGCCCCTCTCCACCGCGGGGGCCCGGAGCAGCCTTCTCCCTGCCCCGGGACCCTGAGGAGGATGGGACTTGCACAGTTGATACTGACACAGCCCTTCGATCTCGAATCCCCTTTTAATTTACCACCGATGATTACGCAGCTGTGTCGTAATGAACCTGGTCCGTCTGCATATTTACAAGCTTGGCGGAAAACACGGTTTCCACCGTATTAATAAGTCCATAAACAAGCATTGATGATGTGCTGTTCAGATGGATATTTAGCCTCATGCCTAACACCCTGACTGCTCCATAAGTTATTTTCCAGAGGTTTCACATATGCTATGGAGACCAGTGTATCAACATGTATCAATAGTCTGGTGAATCACATCATTTTTTGAATTTGGGTATTAGATTATTTATTCCGTTATTGGTTTGTTTTTTTCTTAATAAGAGCTTGAAGACAGGTAACTTCCATGACACAGCACAACTAGTGCTGCTGGAATACTCATAAACACCCACTTCTGCCTCATTTTCTGTTTTGTTTTCTGTTTCGTTTCCACCCAAACAACCACTGAAAATCAGTTTTATCACCATCACTTTAAATCATGACAAGTGTTGTATGTATTCAATATTAATGAATTTAGTGTCAAATGCCGTAATGTCTGTTACTGTAGTTAATTTCAGTACAAATGACTGGGTAGGAATCTCATTATCCTTCCTAAATGTTAACAGTATGATATTATTTTTTTGTCATACTGCAGATGTACTCAATTAAGTGTAAAGAGTAAAAATTGTGAAAACAATAATTCATTTCAGCATTAATTACAGTAATAAACCTAAATAATTTCCTGTTGTAAGAGAAATAATGCATACATATTAACAGAGAAATAGCTTATAAAAAATATTTTTTAAAGCATCACTCCATATATCTCATTGTGACAAGTAAAATTCAGCCACAGGCAGAAGGCCACAAAACCTATGTATTTCCTAGTCCAACAAAACAGTTTTTAACATAGAAAATATTTATATGATGATTCACATCATAAATATTGACTCCAGAGCCCCAAACCCAATTCACCACAGCTCTGGGACTGGGCCACCTCTGCCATCACTTGGGCATTTTCTGCGCATTTCTGCTGTATTCCACTGTAATGCTACCAGTGCAATCTTGCTGATCTTCCTGCCATGGTGGAAGAACCCTCTCTACCACCATCCCATCTCAAAAAATGGTGGGGGTGAACATCAGCAGTTATTTTCCTCTTTCTCTCCCGCCTTCTCTGCCGGATGCTGAAATAATTAGGATCTTTATCCTAACAGTCAGCCTCACAGTTTTACCCCATATGTTATTCTTGTAAGAGTCTTTTGGCCTAGACAGAAAAGTCCATCACATTTAAGGCCTCATTGAAGCAAATGCCTTTAGATCAGATACAAGAGAAGACGGAGAAGAAACTCCAGCCCTGCAGCCAAAAGGAAGGCAGGTCTCTCTTACTTAACTCACCGGGACACATGGAAAGCAGCAGTCAAGGATCTAGCAGGGGTGGGAGCGCAGAGATTTCGAACAGAAACATTGAGTACAAATGGAAGCAGAAGAAGCTGAAGAAGGGCGTACGCTCAGCAGGTCATTGATACCATGGCACGTCTATGCATAGCTCCCCAAGACGCCCAGATCAGGAAAGCAGAGGGCAGACAGCACCCAAAGGGGACCAGAGACAGTAAATCAGCTGTGTTGTCTAATGACTCATAGGGTGGGGCAAGATGAACGCGCAAAGATGAAAATTACCGTCAGCTCCTAAATAGCACAAAAGACACATCCAAACACCAAGCTTGCCAATCGAGGAACAACCAGGAAATATGATGATGGGGACTCAGCGGCCTATGTCCCTTGTCCTCCATGTTACCACAAGTTATTCTGGTCGACTACCTGAACAAACATCCATGGTGCTTATGCATGTGAGAGGGCGAGTGTGAGGAAGTAAAATCATTTGCATGTAAAAGTCACCTTTCCTAGCTGGTGCCACATTCTGTTCTGTCACACTACTTGCAAGCATTAACCAGTCCTCTGTTGACTTTTGCTACGTTAGTTGCTACAGGTGCAGGAGGAGGGCTTGGCCAGAGCCACACTGAGTCTTGGGCCCCAGCAAGAAAGACTTTGACTGAGCAGCTGTACTCCGCCAGCGTTCGCCCCATCAATACTTACGTTAGATAGCTCGTACATAAACGTGTTCTTTAGAACGTATGTCAGGGACCCAAATACAAGTAGTCTGGGTTTGTGTGCTGGGGTTTTTGGTAGTGGGAGAGGGGCTGCAGGGGTGGCTCCTGTGAGAAGCTGCTGGAAGCTTCCCAGGCTCCAAATTGTACCCGCCTCTGGCCCAGGCTGAGCCCATCAGTGACAGTGGTAACACCTGTGGGAGAATAGATTTAAGAAGGGGAACCTCCAGTGAGTGAGGGGATTGGAATGTGAGAGGAACTCCTCTGCAGATCCCGAGGTCACTGAGGAAGGAGGGGAGGAAGAAAGGAGGAGCTGTCCTCCCCCCAATCCACGGAGGGGAGCGGGGGAGCAGATGCCCACCTGCAGCCCGGGGAGAGAGGAGCCCACCCAGGAGCAGGGGGATGGATGCCCCACAAGATGGCCGCCGCTCTGTGGGGAAGCCCGCGCTGGGGCAGGCTGGGACTGAAGGACTGGAGCTTGCAGGAAGGACTCAAGTTGGAGAAGTTCATGAAGGACTGTCTCCCATGGGAGGGACCCCACGGTGGAGCAGGGGAAGAGTGAGGAGTCCTCCCCCTGAGGAGGAAGGAGCGGCAGAGACAAGGTGTGGTGAACTGACCCCAACCCCCATTCCCCATCCCCCTGCACAGCTGAGGGGAGGAGGTGGAGAGAACCAGGAGTGGAGTTAAGCTGGGAAGGAGGGAGGGGTGGGAGGAAGGTGTTCTAAGGTTTGGTTTTACTTCCCATTATCCTTGTTTTGATTTGATTGGTAGTAAATTAAGTTGATTTTGTTTCTTCCCCAAGTTGAGCCTGTCTTTTGCCCATGACCATAACTGGTGAGTGATCCCTCCCTGTCCTTGTCTCGACCCACCAGCTTTTCTTTATATTCTCTCCTCATCCCACCGTGGCCGGCAGGGGGAGGAGTGAGCGAGCAGCTTCATGGTGCTTTGTTACCGGCTGGGCTTAAACCACGACAACAAGGCAGAAGGGAAGAAAGACTAGACCTTTCCAGAGGCTATGGTCACACTCCTCTGCTAATTTACTTGATTTGTCTCATTTGATCTGAATGACAGAGCAATATTATAGCAGAGTCACGCACAGATATTCTGACCTCATGAGAAGCAACATTTAGGAGTCTGCCTTTGTCTTCAGCTTGCTGCTTTGACTCACCCTCTTCGCCTTGTGGACTCCTAGTGCTCCTTTTCCCCCTCTTCCTATCCCTGCTCACTACTGCACCTACCATCTTCTGGAGAATGTTTTCTACTAGGAGCAATAAAGATGAAAGCATATTCATGCTCAGGCACTTACCACCGGTGAAAGGAAGGGATTGTGCTCTTTTTAGGACATGAGTAATATTCATCCTTACCTTGGCATTGAAAGAACATTCTCTGGTCCTTGAGTCACCGAGCCTCACTACAGCAAGTAGGGTGGACTCTCCTGCCAAGAAAAGTGCTTGTCTCAAATCTTTCACATAGAACCACTGGCTGAGCATCAATATGACACATGACTTGTTACTTTTTACATACAGTTATTGCATACAGTTCTTCTTTGCACAATCACAAGCCTGTGTAAACAGCCACATTAATAAAGTCTTGTTCTTTACCAAAGACAAAAAATGAGAGCTGGACTCTGAGCTTTGGTGTCTGGCGCAGTCAAAATGTTCTGGGAGCTCTGTCTGTTGGAGATCAGAAGAGGAAGAGAAAAGAGATCACTTCTGGGGTGCCTGGCCGGGTCACAGAGCCACATTAAAGCAGTCTTTGCAACTCTGAATCACAATTTCCACAGCTTAAACAAAAATACCTTCAAGTTGTTCCAGAAATTACACCGCTTGCCGTCATATTGAAACCCACATAACTCATCACCAGCATGAGTTGAGATGCATCTTATACAACAGCTGATCCATCTAACAGGATAACTAGCATCAATTCTAAGTGCCCTCTCAAAGCAGACAACAACAGCCCTCACCTCAAGAGGGAACCTGATCCTGGTCTGCTTATTCATCTTTCTGTCCTAGTTTCTTTATTGACTAAATTCAAGGTCCACTCTACCCATGCATTCCCTGTCTCTCCTGCGTATCTCCTTGTCTGACCTCTTTTGCTACCTTTCAGCTCCCACTCCCAGTTTTCATCTGCAGGAATATATTTCCTATTTTCCTCAAAGGCTCTTTCCAGGTACTTTCTGCACTTACTCTCCAACCCCAGCTTTGGTCGAGCCACTCGCAGATAAGCTTCTGCACGCACAAGTGTTCATTAAATACAGCTACCCGCTCCCTCTCTTCAGTCCACTGAGCAGTTCCTTCTTCTAGCTTCCACATCTAGCCAGTATCAGCTGACTTCTCCTTAACCAACTCTTGTATAATAATAATGGAAAACCCTAGAGAGTGCTAGAGAATGCAAAGTTCACATACAGAGTGAGTTAAGTATTACATAGGGCTTCAGCCTGCTTCTGGAGCTGGAATCCACGACGAGAGTGCAGATGCCCTTATTGAGGGCACAGCAGATACTGACTCCTCCTTTTCCCAGTTACATGGTTTTGCTTTATTCACAGGCAATGGGAAAAGCATTTTACTGAAAATGTGTATTCACAACTGTGAAACCAGAGTGCACCTTGCTTAGCTCTTCAATAAGAGTGGTCCCACAGAATTAAAGTAGTAAAATCAATACAAAGAATTAGTACTGCCTTGTACAGCTTTCATTTCCATTTGGTTTTGCATAAGCCATTTCTGAGAATCTTTAACATCACAGTCATATACTGCATTTGTGCAGGATCTCTGACTCATTTAGCGTTGTTGATGGACCTGACCTAGATATGAATTAGGGCTACACAGCAGAGGGGGTTGTCTGTAAAACAAGACTCTGCCTCATTTGTTACAGAAGCTGGAAAATACTGAGAAGTAAACATGAGGTTTTACGAAGGGAAATTCGTAATAGATTTTTCAGGAGGATAATACTTTTCTCAAAGAGTTCTTTTATGATATAGAAACAGTGTTCATTAATCATGTCTTGCTCCTGTTCTGGTTGCTCACCATGGCATCTTGCAATGTGCTTTGAAAAGTATCATGTATTTCTATAGCTGAAAATTTTAGCATCTGTGCTTAAATGTGATAATTGCTTTTAAAAACCCTCATCCTAAATGTCTTAAATTGAACATATAAAGTTAGCAAAACTTTTCACCCTAAACTTCAGTGCTTCACTTACCCTTTTTTCCCCACAAGCATTTTGTGAAAATAGAGCCATTCCTGTTGAAGCAGCCAATCAATATAAATGCCCCATAAGCATCCACAACAAAATTAATATAAGCCACAGGGAGGATGCAAAGCTCTATATAGGACACAGACCAAGTGCTATTTAATTGCCTAAATGAAGCAGTCATCCTGTGAGAGAAAACAGTAAATTATGTGATCACAGACCTAAGGATCTGCAACAAAAAAATATCAGCAAGAGGATAAAAACAGAAGTATGCTGACAGTCTTGACTTCAACACTTAATGAGCTTCCAGTGCTTGACTTTCAACCTTACTGATTTTTAATTATATTAGTATTTTTTAATTAAAAAAACCTTTAGCATCTTATGAAGTAGAATGCATAAAGCATTCTAACAGAAGTACAGAACTCAGAGATATGGCAAACTAAATATTGTAAGAAATCTTCAAATAAACTTTGTGCACGCTTGCTGTAGAATTGAAGAAACTAACCCAAAACATCTGTTGGGGTTCATTACTAATATAAGGAATGCTATAGAACATATGCACTTTACTGCATGTGAGTTTACTGTACTTGCTTGCAAACCATTTTTGGGGAAGTACACAATTCTCACTGGAATCATAGTGTTGTTCTCTGATTTCATATTTTTTAGAAGAGCAGTTTGACCAAAACCAGTTTTAGATAAACATGGTAGGTATACTCTTAATATACAGTGAGATCACTTCACAAACTCACGTGAAGATTTTTCCCACTTTTTTCATGACAAAGGGCATTGCAGCGTGGGACAGTTGTGGTCTAAATCAGATAATTCAGAAAGTCTTATGAACGGCACTACTTTTATATGATTCTTGTCCTTTTGATTAGCACATCAGAAATTATGATTCTTTTCTCTAGGGATAAGAAGTATTTTATTGGATGTTATTTAAAGAATAAAACATTTATATACTAAGTTGTTATCCTTTCATGTATTTAAAATATTTTAATTTAACATAACTGATATTTGATAGAATTAGTCTTTCAAGCTGATGTGTTAACACTAATTAAAGTATTTACTGCTTGAAGCCCCCTTTGCATGTTCCCACTTTGAGATGCATCTTTATTACTGTTGAACTTTAAAAAAAAAAACTTCCAGAATTTAATTTTTTGTTTTTTTTTAAACTGCTGGAACAAAAGTTTCCTCCTCCCCAACACTGAATGCTTGGAACAAAAAATACAAGTATTTACAAAGATATTTCTCAGTTTGCCAGTAGTACCATACCATAAATTTTAATATTTTGCATTTGTCACATGTCCCAGCAATTCATATTTCTAGACTGCCCTTGGGGTCATTTTGAGGACATAACACTCATTACAGATATTGCAGAAATGTAGCCAGAGCTTGGCCCATGCAGTTACACCATGACACCCGTTTCAGTAGCTACACAGTGAAAGTGGGCTGGGAATCTCATTAGCCTGCAAATAGCCTAACAACCAGTGGCAGTGCCATTAAAACAAGTTTTCAAACTACACTCTCAAAACGTACTCTAACGCCTGCTTTACAATCCTGAAATTGGACAACCCGTTCCTCAGTCACAAGTCTAGCCATGCAAGATATGGACACTTAATTCCAGGCTTAACTTCTTCAGTGCAGGTTGTTACAGTTTCCTGGTGACAAAATAGCCCAATGCTCTTCCCATTCTTTTCCTTCCCTGAGCTGTTCAGTCCTCCTTGCCAGTAAGTTTATTGCTATCTAACTATACCTGTTAAACTCTCTCTATATAAACAAGTGCTCTATTTCAATTTGCACAACAATCTAGATAAAAAGCTTGTTTAAAAAGTTATCTGTAACCTCAGTTATTTCTCTCAACCAGCCCAGAGGCAACTGCACTGAAACAACTGAGCAGACAGGGGAGAGTGGGAATGGGGGTTGTATCACCATTCATTGATCCATAACATTTTATCTTTAATTTTAGTCAATTAAACAGGTTTTAAGCCAATCAGTACAACTATCACCTTTCATTTTACACTGTAGAGGCAGTCTGAATCCATCACTTTCACCTCCAACTCAGAGACCTGGGCCAACATGTATTACCATGTAGGGAGCATTTCATTATTTTTAAAATGAAAGCACCATTGTTTAATAAGAGCAAAGACTAAAGTTTGTTAAGTAATTAAGTAGTTCTTCCTGGGTTTTGTAAACTGTTTTTCCACTAAGGGAAAACTCTAGCCATATTTAGAACTATGGAGGCCTTCAACAGTGTCCACTTAAGATAGATTCTGGAAAAGGACGTGAAGGAGAGCATTCTCAAAATATTTTAAATATATAATTTCAGGTATATAAGGTATATAATTTGAGTTAAATAAAAATATGGGATTCTTCCAAAGAGAAGCTCAAAGCACTATAATAAACAAAAATATTAGGTATTTAAAGTGAATTTACCTTCACCTTCTTGTGCATAATTCTGACCTTTATCCCTATTCCATCAGTGTGATCATCTGTGTGGCAAAGGTCAGTCCACCACTACACAAGTTTAAGAGTAATTTTCAAAGCTATTCAGCACATATTTTTTTACCTCACTTTTATTTTCCCATTGATTTCCAAGGGAAAAAAACCTCTAGCTGATGCTGTGCATTTTTGGAAGTCCTACTTGAAAATGCAAAGAAGGTGCATGCCCAGAAATTATAGGAGGCTGTTTTGCAACTAGCTTTATGCTTAAGAAAGAAAAGTTGTTATTGCTTTACTGTAAATGCTTCATTTTTTCCCCCAGTATCTGTCTGAAGTAACTGTATATGCTTGTTATTTTTATCAGCTATGTTTAATGTGGAGTTCTGTGTTTAGGACTGCATAATTGCTGTTTTCTTGTTACAGAACATTAACTTTATGCTTCCAGTAACAACTTTATAATGAAAATGCTAATAAAAATGGGGCAATGCAAACTGCACATTTACAAATCTCTCCAGAGCTTAGTATGAGACTTATCATAATTCTTGCCATCTCAGGATTGTATAGTCTACTGATACTGATTACACTGCACAGTTAATTTAAAAATTATCTCCTGCAGGCCTGAAAGGCAACAATTATAAATAACTTCAGAAAAAAAATATATACATACTGAAAATGCTTCTAATAAACAGATTCTACTTTTCTCATTGTAGCAATATAATCACTGCAGGACTTAGAAATACCCCGTATTAATCACATTTCTGCTTGCAGGTTTATACTGTTTAATCCTATTACAACTGTACAGCATGTTTTTCCTTTGCTAGGTGCTGTCAGACTATCTGGAGACAGCAGCACAGCTGGAGCACTGCAGATTTAAATGGTGTTTTTCTTTGTTCTTTTAAGGACTTTTTGATTGGGGGTTGCTTTCTTACATAGGCTCCTATGAGACAAGAAATTACACTAAAAAAAATGAAAGTTAAGAAGAAATGTTATTATGTGCTGTTTCTTCAGACTAGTACAAAATGAACAGCACGCAGCTGGACTGATATAGAAATACATGTGAGAAAGCAAACTTTGCCAGAAGCTTTTCAAAATGTAGCACCATCAGAATAGGATATTATTTATATTAGTGATGATATATAAAAAATACAGTGCAACATCTAAACAGCTCCCTGATTTTGTTCTCTTCAACTTTACTGTAATTCAGGGAACGAGGAAATATATATATGTACCAAATAAAAAAAAGTAATTCATAGTACAAATAGCATATTCTCAAAACCACGAAGAGACAGCAGTATTGAAAAAGGCACAAAGACAGGTGTAGAAGACAGACATCTTTGTTATCGTATTCCTACCGGGAAAGTTGCCACAGCTCTCGCTGAACATTGAGCTATTTATAGGATAGTAGAAGCAGAGAGGGAAAACAGCACCAATCATGCTGGTTTTGATTTATTAACTCTACAGTAGGAATTTGACAACCATGATATACCCAAACTGCAAACTATACAAATCTGACAGTTCCTACATGATTGGTATGATTTTGATTTGATTAGACATTGCATCATATGTTTGGCTTCAGCAGATGACTGTTCTGTTCTTAATCTTCATCAATTTTCTGCAAGATTAGCATGTTATTAAATACTTCATACCTTAAGTTCCCTCCTAGGAAAGTGAGAACCACTACCTACCTAAATAGTTTTAGTTCCTCCAATTAAATACTATATACATATATATATATATGTATTTTATATGCACACCCGATTTCCCACATTCTCTTTTCCATATGCACTTTATTTGTGCTACTAAAATGCATGTCTCAGATTTTATTTATGGCTAGTGTTTTGGGTTTTTTATCCCAATAAGCTTAAATAGAATATGATATGCCTTCAACTATCTATCAAGCTCAATGGGTAAGGCAACCACAAGTTTGTTCAGAACTCATTGCTTCATTACTAAAAATGTTTTAAAATTACAAGAAACAGTACACATACATTACTGTATCCTGAGGACTTTCACCCAGAGAAGGAAAAAGGAGTAGTAATAGGGATTTCCTTATAAGCAAATAAAAGGTAGTCTGTTTCTTCTGTTTGCTGAAAGATCTCCTTGTCTGGTAAAATGTACCACTGTTAGTTATGAAAATGTAGTAAGAAATAGCATCGTTACTTACAAACTCTGACATTTGTCTAGTCTATTAAACGCATACAACTGAATGTCTTTAAAATGAAAGACCACTGCTCCTTCTCATACAGAATCACCACAGAATTCAGGCAGTCTGAAAGCATAACATTCACTATCCCTATTCTTTTAGCTATATTTTTTACATGACATGGTAATTAAGTAAAGAATTTCCCATTCTTGGGGATTGGAGATGGCATCTTTCAGCATCCTCAGCTCACAGGCAACTCCAAACCCACTTTCACTAGCATTTGAAGTCAAGATGCTGGGCTTCCAGCAGGAGTGACTGAGGCATGGGCGTGCTTTCCTCTCCTGGCTCTGTATGCATAAGCATGCTGATACATGGAAAAAAATCTGCAGCTAAATTCTTCAGAGCCTGTCTGCCTACAGCTTCTAGAGGTCTTCAGAAGCATCCAGACTTTCCCACTGACTGCAGGAGATGACTGATGGGACTACTGTGACCACCTAAACAACACTTTAAAGGAGCACATGCCTACTTATGAAACAAGGTAAAAGAAAAGTTAAGGTATCTGTCTAACTTGTGCAGTGCTGATATCATTGATTTGCTTATTAGTCGTTGCATATTAACATTGCAACTTCCACAATTGTCACAGCCCGATAATTCACTCTTCAACGTAATAAATATTGATGACAGAAAAAAAATCCTTGAAAAGTGAAGAGCTGTAAATAAGTCCTTTTTCAGAGTAATATTGCTTGACTGGCAAAAAGTGGTATCACCACCTATCTGTTCTTTGCTCCTTACAAGAAGGAAAACACATGCACTGCACAGTGTGGGTATTTTAACCAAAACCCCTCCATATCTCTTACAGGTGAATTTTGAAGGCAGTATAGAGATTAGACCACAAAATGTTTTAAGGAAAATTTGTGATTTTACAATTTTCCCCAAATCACAAATATTGCTCATCTTTTGATTACTCCAGCTACTCAAATGTATTGTCAACAACACTGAATTGGAATGTCTACAGAAAGTCCATGTATGAGAAGATGACTTCATTTCTCTAAACTCCATCTAGAGGCTCCAGTTAAACTCCTTACTTGGTATAAGCTGTTTGAATTTCCTTTTTTTATTACTCCTTCAGTTTAAGCTATTATCTTTAGGTTTCATTCTGCAATATCTCAGAACCAAGCAACGGTATGTTCTATCTGGGATTGTTCTCTTGGCCGTGCTACCAGGGTGCTCCTGATCCAAGAATGATTTTTTTTTTTTTGTCCCCCTCCACCCTGATACAAATTAAACACACTCGACAAGTTTTTAACGCCAGTGCTTTAATGAGATAATAACTCAAATTGGCAGCTAAAAGAAAATAAGCTTTGTAGCTTGCACACCTGAATATTTCCCTTATTTTTGGAGTTCTTCAGGTTCTTCAGGTCATTTTCTGTGTTACTTTAACAATGAGTGAAAAATTGAGCTTTAAAGGTTTAGCTGTATTTCTTTCTGCCTCACTTCTCTTTCTCTGAAATAACAGCACAGTTGCATAATATGTGAAGTGCAGTCCCTAAAAACCATCTGCTCAGTCTACTTTCATTAGTACATTACATCAAGGGTTTGGGGTTTTTTTTGAGTTTATTTTTGTAACACAGACACCATTACTTAAACATCTAATAAAAACACAGAAGTTCAGTTTTCATGTTCGTGCAGGGAAGCTATGCTAATAAATTAGCCATCCCTGTCATATCTCAGCTGTCAATTCTGCAAAACTTGTTTATGATTAAACGCACTTATGTATCGTGTACACTTCACATGCTTTACATGACTGTTTACTTTTGCTCGTATTTAGTATCTCCTGATATATTCTGAACCATAACTGAAGCCTGATTATACTCTCATTCATATTAATGAAAGCCAGAAGAAAATACCTTAGAAATCAGTGAAGTCACCCAGATGTAATGGAATTTAATGGAGTCAGAATCTGGCTTTCAGTCACAACAACTACAGGTTGATTAAATGCTCTCAAGTCAGCACTACTATTCTGCTATACAAACAACCATCACATCTAATTAGTAGATGTGAGCCATCACTGAGATCAAGGCATTGGGAGCCATTAGTTTAGTGTGACCTCACTTACCTAGTTTTCTAGCAGAAATGCTGCAGCTCAAACAAAACTTCAGGGAAGTTTGGTACTCTAGGATTTTCCAGTATCCCATCTGGATGTACTGGAGGAATCTGTCCGAGGACCAGCAGAAGCTTCGCATACCTTGCGCTTCCCATGTATGCAGGCCATATCTGCAAGAGCCTCGGTACCGAAGCTGTCAGTGAAAGATCAGAGTGGCAGAGTGCAAATCTCCACATGCCCACGGTCACACAGAAATATGCATTTCAGTCCTCTCTCTGACTCCTGAGAGGCAAAACAAGCTTCTCATCCCTATCACTGGGGAAGCCCAGATACTGATCTTTTGTCCAGAAGGGAAAACTGAAGCTTGCCATCTATGGCTTTGGAGAAGGCTTGAAATATCACTGTATCTCCCTCTCCCCGCAAAAAAGAGCTGATGCCTACCTAAAAGCTACCAGCCTGGCAACGAAGGTCCGTAGCCCTTCCTGTCCTATCTTGTCTGCCTCTCCCACCAACTTCTTAGCCTCTCTGACGCACACGTCCTTCCTTCCCCCAACAACCAGTTTGGAACTGTGGAAACTCAACTTTTCTTTCCACCATCTACAAGCCCATACAGATCCCCGGACAACCTTTCTCAGTCACCCCTCACAAAGTACATGTAATGCCCTAGAGATTCTCCTGTTCCTCTACTCCTGGAGGGAAGCAGTGCCATCAGTAGTCAGGAGAGAGCTGTAACGTGGCTGTGGAGTCTGCAGAAGGTATTGTCCTCGTTCACTGAGGTGTATCAGAGAGCAACAGCAAGCAGCTGAGTGTCTTCCCTAATCCCTCCACACTGAGGTATGACGATGATTACAACCATGGACATACCTAACTAGGATACACTGGTGGCAAAACAGGGCAGCTGAATGGCACTGTTAGTGGAAGGAGGGCAAGACACAGACTAGAGCAAAGTAGGAATTGAAGGAGTAAATCTATGCCATTAAATAACTTCTTAAGATTGATTATATGCATCCCTGAGCTTTCTTTTGGAGTGCGCAGAACTGGTTCCTTCCAAAACAGTCATCCCTGAGTTTCGAGACTCTTTTGCTTCAGGAACACCTTCTACTAGCCCACCAAGTGGACTCCTCCTGCCTCAGAGTTCTCTAACACCACCCAAGCAATGCTACCATTGCACCCTCGGTCACCAGAATACACCCCCACCATCACCCCCAGGCATGCAACACGTACCTCAGTTTCCCACCTTGAGAACGCTACTCCAGTGAGCTACAGCAGAGCCCCCTGGTATCTGACACTTCCAAAAAGGAAAGGGGAGAACACAAAACCCATGTGTTTGTCTTATGGCAGGGGCACTACGCAGGTGATGGAGGAGATCCAAAGTCAAATGCTAGGTAAGTGCAGATCCAGCCAGTCTAGAGGGGACAGCTCTGAGCACTGCGGGAGCAATCTTTGGGGGGGGTGGTGGGAAAAGAGCCAGGGGGAAGGAATCACTCCTGGCAGCAAGTGTATTTATCAGTATATATGTAGCCTGTATGTTGGACAGATTCGAGTCTTAGCCTACATCTTATTTACGGGAGGAAACTTTTTTATCCCTAAACCAAGAAGTATAAACTCCTCCTAACTTTATACAACAGTTCACAGATGCGCAGAATCTACTTGCCTGCTTGTAAAATAAAAAAAAGGTATTTATCAAAAAAGAGAGATATGCTGTTTAATTTAAATGCTTCTACATCAAAAGGGGCTGTTTTAATAAGGTATTGCAGACTTGGTTGTGCATCCTGTAATTCTAACTACTGCTTCATCAGCTGAAGTAGTAATAAGCTAATATTCTTACCAGCATAGCTCTAGAAAAAACTTCACTAGATCTCGATTTTTCTTACCACTACAATATATACAGTCTTTATGGTACAATACCTTAAATTTGCAATTTAAGCAGTCAAATAGAAAAAAAGTTTTAAGATGAAGATCTGTATGGAAATTATTTCTGATTGTTCAACATGTAATAGATTTTTCTAGTCTTAAAAAATTAAAACGAAAAACTATATCCAAAACTTTACTCTTACCATGAAACACCATCCATAAATTATTTGAATATATATTGTCTGCTACTAAACATGTGAAATGGCCAAAGTTTCCATTTCCTGAATTCACTGATTAAAAAGAGGAGCTTTTAAGTGCACTAGCAAAAACTCAAAAAGTTTCAGAAAGGGGCAAAAAATTTAGCTGGGAAATCTGTAAGCTTTCAGTGAAGCCCAGAAGACCAATCAATTTAGCTGATCAAGAAGCATATAATCATAAGGTAGAGAACATACGTGGAAGAAGATTCCTCACAACTTCTTAACTTAGTTTTCACTAAGTTTTCTAATGAGAGGAAGCCAAAGCTAAATATAGATGTAAATATATTTAGTAGTGGTAGATGTAACATCACTGTTAGAATTCCTGCAGAACAGAAATATAGATAAAGAAGTGAAAGGGTCCTTAGCCCACTGCGTTTACAATAAGCCATTAAAGAAACAACGTCCATAAAAATACTACAGTCAATCAGTATACTGCTCAGTATGGCAGGCAGCTGTCTCAGAAGAGCACCTAACCCCGATGAAAAATCCAACCTTATCAGATCTGACACAAAGAGAGAGTTTTAATGAAGGTTTCCAAGGGCACTGAGTTCATTTTTAACAGATGTTCAGAAGGAGCGACTCCAAACAGCAGCTGTGCTCAGGACAGTGGCAGTAAATAGATGACATTATACAGATGGGCTGCTTGTGTATGTTGTCACATCATGATTTACTAGAAAGTAAATATAGAGTTTCAGTTTGGGCATGAAGCTCTTTTTTTTTTTTTTGGGGGGGGGTAGGTATTTTTGCCATTTTTTAGTATCTTAGTTTAAAAGAAATGGGCAAAGTCTACCACTCCAATACTTTTTTTTTTTTTTAGTCTACTTATATTAAATATATATTTCAGTAAATTAGATCCCATTTTTGCTCAGAAATATCAGTTTATAGTATGGCCAAATATTGATTCTTAGATATCTTGAAGAAATTACGTTTTATTCCATTTTACAGTAAAGAGACATATTACTTGTTCTGTCCCTACCAACTCTGTGTTTAAGTATTGCTAGCCAACAAAAATTCAACTAGCAAAAAGCCCTCTCAGGATTAAAGTTACCAATGGTGCAATTTAAACTATTCCTACAAAGCACTTAAAATCCTTATAAAATATTAAAGTGTTCTTGTAACACTAAGAATAAATTAGGAACAAGCTTCCCTGCATTCTTGTATTTACCAGTCAAGTAGGTCTGTGTCATAGTGTGCGTCTAATGTACTTAAACCCAAGAGTGATAAAACAGTACTCAGAATACTTCCTCCTGCTTAATATTTTTTGTATCTCTGTGATAGAAGTCATAAGAACACCACACATTAGCAAATGTTCACATAGCAGAAGATAAAATTTTAACATAGCATGCTGACTTTGGGAGATAATGTTTTCAGGGCTACTTAAGCACCTAATTACTTTATAATCCTTGAGAATTAGAAAATCATTTGTAAGTGGGATATTCTCACCCGAGTCACTTTCATATTTTTGATTATTTTTTTTTTTAACTCAATGTCAAGAAGTTTGGATTCTTATGCTTTGTGAAGCTTTCCTATTCTACATGGAATATGAAGACTGATGGCCACGTGTCCAGAAACCTCTGAGGTAGGGCTCTGTCCTATGTAATGTCTGTTATAACAATTTAGTTATCAGAGATGGAAAGTTTATCTTTATAATATCAATTAAGCTTGTGGGCCTTCACAGAAGAGTTCTCCAAATTAGAGGATTTGGTGAATCCTTTTTCCCTGGACAATATCATCTGTAAGACTTGCCTGGTACATTTCCACACCTAAGAAAACGCCACCTTGTGAATCCCCTAGATACCCTTGTGAAATATTCCTAGCTGCAACTAACCCTGGCGATGCAAATTCCTTAACACACAAACCAGCACGGTATTCCCTACTCCACACGTTTACAGCTCAGAGTGAAGAACAGGCTCTGTTTAAAGCAGTGAAAAATTATGTAGCTGTTCCTGATACTAGATCTACACAAAGGGAGCCTGAACTTACTCATCCCTTAGAGATCAAGGCAGTCTTACAATAACCCTTGTTAGGCCACAGCAACTCTTCAAAACTGCATTCAGGCAGGTGCATCTGACAAATTTAACTACCAAGCAAAAAGCCACCTCCTATAAAACAAACAAAAAAGGAGAGAGATCCTTGTGAACATTATCCAGTGAACCCTTCTTCCCGTTTACTGTCTACTAATAAGGTTTGTATTCTGGGAACTCTGGCAAAAAAGTCCTTCATACCTCTGTCTTTGTTAAACTTGGAGGATTCACTCCTTCCTTTTCTGTATTCTCAAACTAAGGCCACCAAAGGCACCGTCTCCAATTTTGCCTTACTGGCACTTGCTTCCCTATTCTCTTTCCTTGGGAGGAAGAACTCTTCCTTTACTTCTGAGGAGACAAGTAGGAGTGAAAGACAAAGAATTCCTTTATTGAAATTAAAAGAACTCTGCATTTGTTTTTGTCTGGAACACTCTACAATTTCTAAGTTTGGACAAAGCTCTGAACCTTAATATTGTGAGTGGATTAAAAAAAATTTCAAGGACCAATAGTACACCACACAAAATAAATTTGTTATAAACACATCCTTCTATTTGCTTTCAGTGTCTATTTAAACATGGCAATCTAGAAAGTCCCAAAACATCTGTTCCTAAATATATAAGTGCCAAAGTATTTTTATTCCTGGAAAAAAATTGACAGGGTCCAGTTAAAAAAACCTACATCACCAAAAAATTTGTAAGCCTAGTAATTCTAATTTTCTGACACTCAGGTATACACAGTAGGGACCACAAGCTTCAGAAGAAGGCAAGACACAATGGAGATAGTGACATGCCAATATTTCCTGTACAGACAGATGGAGAGATCTGTATGTGCCTGTGTCTGATAACGTGACTTACTACTGCAGGCTTTATTAATCAGTCTTTATGGGAGTACATAAAACTTTATTGCAGAAATAGCAATACTAAATTCCTGCACATAAATTCACTGCACAGTAATCTCAAACTGTGAGGAACACCATTTTGTGATTAGGACCACACTAAAATTTGTTCTGCTTACTCCGTCTTCGTTTTGTTTTGGTTTTAATTATTCATTAGAAAATAACTAGCCCTTGTGGCTACAGGGGCAATCTTCAAGAAGGGAAATCAGTGATGATTATGTCAAACCAGTTCTTTGTTCCAACCATGCAGCCAGCTGGTATGTTCCTGAGCACCAGCAATGCTCTGGACAGCACATGAGAGCCAGAATGGCTATGGCTCAATACAAGCGGGTGAAGCTTCAGACTTTTTTGTTCTGTACGAACCGAGACAAACACAACACAAGCCTGGTATGACCCTACAACGCTGCGAGAACATCCTACCACCAGAACGGAGGAACAATGACACCTTTCAATCATCAGTTCTTTCATTTAAGTCACCTTGCTTTAAACAGCATTTATATTAATTGTATCAAAATAGTTTGGGGTAGGGAGACATATGCTTCATCGTTAGAATTTAGATTTTGGACCCAAAACTCTGTAGGAGCCTGGACTACTTGAGAGAACAAAGAAAGACTCCAATGGAGGAAAGCAGCACTTCACTGAAACGTGGAATTCTTCAGTAAGCAATGTTACTTTCTTAGGTAGATGCAAACACGTTCTTGGAAGTTTCTCTTCAACATTGCAAACTGAACTAAAACATGTCTTTAAAATACAATGTGGAAAGAACCTCACAAGTATACAGGCAAGCATTCTGCAGCTGAATGAAATGATTATCGCCCCTGCTGAAGGGGTAAGAGGCATTGATAGGCTTGGTTCTGCACAGAAGCTTCCCGCGAGGTATGATGGAAGTTGTGAAGGCAAGAGCTAACAGTGCCCAGAACAGGTCAAACAGATGCAATGGACTAGTGACACCGTCATGCACCTGCAACTCCAAAACTAACCAGTCCACACTTCCAGAAATTCAATACCAAGCAGCAGAATATGAAGCAGAGTGTGAAAAATTCAGCTCTTTTCAAACAAGTAACACAAGAACATAAGTATCAGTAGTAGCATTTAAAAGCATATATTCTAGTAGTTGAAAAAAACTCTAGCTGTTCCTGATTAACTCCACATAAGAAAGCAAGTATCTTGTTTCCATTTAGCTTAAAACACTTCCACTTGTTCTGGCATAAATACATATGAAATTAATCTGGAGCCGTTTTTGGACCACAGTTCAATATAAAGCACGATGTACAAGTAAAATAATGGAAAGTGTTCTTATCATATTGCCACCCACTTATTCTCTAGCAGCACATATTGCACATACTGTGGTATTTAGGCATTAAGAATGGAAAAGAAAGTTTATGTGGCAGAATTCAGCAAAATTAAAGATGCCTCTGCATTTTAATGTCATCCCAAGAAGTTAAGACAAACACAGAAGTCCAATCCTGCTCTCCCTGGAACTTAAACTGGCGTCAGCAGCTTTGTTTACATGGATAATATACTAATATTCTAAGTATAAATCCCACTTATGCTTAACTCCCCTGTAGAAAATAAGAATTTCTCACATTATTGAAAATACAGAGCAGGTATATTAACCAAAATTGAGCATCTTCTGAACACTCCTTGATTGGAATTATAAACAACCTATTTTATTATTAAAAAGTTGAAGTTTATTAACACGCACCAAAATGAGCATAAAAATTTTGTCATCTCTAATGCAAATCTAGCATCTTAAGGATTAACCATTAGAACTTCTAAATGATGCAGTCTAACTACATAGGTGCAGTGGCAAACAGTCCTGTATGGAATTTTTTTATGCAAAGCACAGCTTCTGTTATAAGCATATAGCTGTCATTTAAAAACTACTCAAAGAGTTAAACAGTTGACTGAAAAATCTCAAACTGTGCAAGTGTCCTCTGAATTGAAACTGATATTGTATATACAATCTTCTAAAAAATTTAGTTCCGAATTTTAACATTTCTCCTTCCCTTCTACTAGGTTTCTTATTTGGAAGTAACTTTTCTAGAAAACAAGTCTCTATACATTTAAAAATGACAGATTTTTTTTGTGGGGTTTTTTTTTGGTGGTGTTCTTTGATTTTTTAGTCAGCTTTAGCAAATAAAAATGTGAAGCAGCAGATACAAAGGAGAATACCTCAGTTGTCTGAAACAGAACAGATTACTTCAGTTAATTTTTGGATGAGGTTTTTTCCCCTTCTTTTTTGGCTTTTCAGAGAAAAATTATGAAGCGATTTTTCAGAGTTTGTATCTCAGCCATACATGCAGCTTTAATTCAGTGTCTTGAAGCAGAAGCCAACAGATGTTCTCTTGGCCTTGGCCTCTAGCACCAACACCACACATACACTAGTGCCTCTGACCTGAAAACTCTTATTAAATTACTTTTTTTTTCCCCCTCCTCCTCATGAAGATTCCTCCTGCTGATAAGATCTAGTTTGCTTCTTGTTTTCCTGTCTCTATCCCATAACACCAGCTTTTCTAGAAGACTGTAATTTATGCAAGGAGGGGAAAAGGATGTTTCTTTGTTTAATAGCAAGCAGGATTTCATTAATGCCTCTCTGAAGGTGAGTGTATGAAGTTTGTGTCTCCTAGCTGACAGAGCTAGACCAGTAAAACCCTCGGCACATGATGCAACCGAGAAGTGCCGATGCCTGGAGAAGCAGAGTAGCTGTGAAAAGTGGAAATACCAGATACATGTCATGTCTCCATTGCAGGTAGGAGAAAGGGAGCAACCTACAACAGCTACAGCAGACAGCTTGATAGGACGGACAAGACTTCACGTGTAGTGGGCACAAAAGAGATCATATTCCTGAAATCACACTCAGCTATAATATTTCTGTTGACTATTAATACTGAATTGGAATCCAGGTTAAGGAGAGATTTGCTAGCTTACAAACTCCTTAGATTTTAAGTGTAAAACATCTCCAAAAGAGATTACCAATATATCACATTTTCTACTAGTTAGTAGATAGTAGATTAGTTCAACTATTTTATTAATATTTGGGGAAATGTGTTTATAAAAAAATGCATTAAGCTATGCACTAAATGTATGTTTTCAGTATGTTTTCAATAACCTTAAGTAAACAAAGTTTAGTTCACAAAGCATCTTTCATCCCTGCCACCTCCCCTTCCTGTCAAAGATAACACTTGTGTAAAGTTTGGAAAAATAATTTTCCGCTTTATTAAAATGGCAGATTTTTAAGATAGATAAAACCATATTGTTTACAGGAAATTATTTCTCTACTGAGAAAGTGATGTTATCAGGCAACAAATCATCCAGACTGACATAAACTATGTTTCCTTCATTCTGCTTACAGGCCCATACATTGTTTCATGGGTTAAGCCTTCCTCTCTTTCAAAGATGCACACGTTAGGGCTCTGCTGTTCCTTAACAGAGGGGGAAAAAAAAGCCAAACAACTTAGAGCTTTCCTGAACTGTCTGTTCAGACTTCAGCATCAGAGTTAAAGCTCTTACTACTCATACTCAGCTACTACAGAATCATGGGAATTCAGTACTGATTCAAGAGTATCATGTGGAAGTTTTAAGTAGTTTTAACTATGCCCTTAGTCACCACGCACACAGAACCCCTATGAACCGCAAACTAAGCTGGTTAGAACTGGCATAGCTGGTTAAGAGGGAGTGCATTGAATTACGGGAAGAACAATCTTAGTGAACACCACAACAGACAGGAAACGTGGGTATCAATGTACTTTTATGTAAATAAGCATTTGGATTTTTAGCATAAGACAAAAACAAGAGGCACTAAACAGAAGAGTAAATGCGTATTTTCAAAATTGCCATAAAACCCCCCAATATTAACTGTGCCTATGTGTTTTTCAAGAGAAATCCAATTTTTGACTAATGTTAAGTGACTTACTGTTGCCACAATATCTATGTAAAACTTCCAGAAAATCTTATAAATCATGCACACTGTATCCTTTTCCCAGCTATTTATCCAATTTTGTTTTATGCCATCACTGGCGCCATGGGATTATGACTTATTTGTTTAAAAAGCACCAACGCAATGGAAGAAAAAAGTGAACTACATGATTTAACACAGAGCTTGAAATTCTGCAGTGTTATTTTATGTTTGGCATTGAGGTTGGAAGTTTAACTTTTTGTTGTACTTTAGCACAAACTAGAATGACAAACATTACCCAATAAATACAGCTGAGAAGAAACAGTAAGAGAATTAGTCTATTTAATTCTCAAATTAAGATTTTCACAGAACATAAAACAAGTTAGCAGCTTACACTTTTACAACATCTGCACGTGCAGCTAAGCACATGGAAGGATGCACACAAGCACAATACTCAATCTCCTATCAAATCCTTACTAAAAGAAACAACAAAAAAACCCCAATAGTTTGGCTTACCTTTAGAAATTTCACCTCATGATACCAGTCCTGACACTTTTCAGTGAGTGTGCTGTCTCCCTTAGGAGAAACCAAACTACCTGAAATTGTTTGACAAGAATATCATTATAACCTAGCCTACTGCCCGTTTATCCAAGGAGTAGCTAAACAAAATGTAAACCCCCCCCAAACCTGAAACCACTATAGAACTCAAACTACTGCAAACCCCAAATATTCAAAATATGTTAGATTTCAAGCTTCAATAGGCTCTTTGATTTTACTTCTAACATTTTACTCCTACTTAATTTTTAAGTGTCCCATCAAAAGCAGTCACAACTGTTCTTTCTATAACAAAAAAACCTGTAAGACTCTAGTTTTGGTCATATTTATATTTCTGCAATATGAACTGTAGATCTCAAATGCATTTAAAACAAACCTGCTGAAAAGCAAATACACATCCACATCCACTCAGATTGTTTACTCACTATCCACGCTACCAATTACTTCCAGACAGAGGCACTTACTGAAAAGATTAATCTTTACACCTTTTGGTTGACGATAATGTTGATTTGAGGATTCTTTCTTGACATCAAACCCTTTTTTTTTTTTTTTTGTCACTGCGCTATCCCATGGCTACATCAGCATGTGGTGCCACAGAATACACCAAGCAAGGGAACTCATCGGGATTGAGAAAGAACAGCAACTACATTTCACTGCCCTCTCAGTGATGCAACACCGAGATGCGTACACACTGCACGTTCCTTTATATAAGCAAGGGTAGAAATCATTACTGAATTAGGTCAAGAGCACGTCAACATTAATCACTCCATAACGCACAACAGCAATGCTGCAACATGTTACGGCTTCGCAGGTATATACTGCTCGCCTCTCACCACATTCTCTGTGCTTGTCCTGCTGTCAAAAAATTATCTTATAATTTTGATAAAGTATTTGCCTTATAAGAAATATGTTGCATCTCAGTCTGAGCCTTTCAAATATTCATGGGGATACAAAATTGTAAAAATGATCCTCAGAAACCAGGTTATGCTTCACAATGATGATGAACCCCATGTCCTACATTCTTCCATTTAAATAAAATTGAGTTCTTTTTGAACAATTAAATTTGGTACTTAATATTCTCCAAATGCTGGAGCGATACTTCATTTAACAACACATCTGCCACTACTAGATATGGGATTCCAGGCTATAAGACGGGATGCAAGAAGAGTTACATGGAAAGTAAAACATGCTCATCTCCTTCCTTGTTCTCCTATCCAGATTTTCCCTGTCAAAATCATAGAATCATAGAATAGAATGATAGAATCGTTTAGGTTGGAAAAGACCTTCAAGATCATCAAGTCCGACTGTAACCAACACCAACATGCCTACTACACTGTGTCCTGAAGTGCCTCATCTACATGTTTTTTGAATGCCTCCAGGGATGGCGACTCCACCACTTCCCTGGGCAGCCTGCTCCAGTGCTTGACAACCCCTTCAGTAAGGAAAGTTTTCCTAATATCCAATCTAAACCTCCCTTGCTGCAACTTGAGGCCATTTCCTCTCATACCATCTCCAGCCACCTGACAGAAGAGACCAGCACCCACCTCACTACAATCCCCCCTTCAGACAGTTGTAGAGAGCCATAAGGTCTCCCCTCAGCCTCCTTTTCTCCAGACTAAACAGCCCCAGTTCCCTCAGCCGCTCCTCATCAGACTTGTGCTCCAGGCCCCTCACCAACTCGGTTGCCCTTCTCTGGACACGGTCCAGCACCTCCATGTCTTTCCTGTAGTGAGGGGCCCAAAACTGAACACAGGACTCGAGGTGCGGCCTCACCAGTGCCCAGTACAGGGGAACAACCACCTCCCTGCTCCTGCTGGCCACACTATTTCTGATACAGGCCAGGATGCCATTGGCCTTCTTGGCCACCTGGGCACACTGCTGGCTCACATTCAGCCGGCTGTCGACCAACATCCCCAGGTCTTTCTCTGCTGGGCAGCTTTCCAGCCACTCTTCCCCAAGCCTGTAGCGCTGCATGGGGTTGTTGTGACCCAAGTGCAGGACCCGGCACTTGGCCTTGTTGAACCTTATACAATTGGCCTCAGCCCATCAATCCAGCCTGTCCAGATCCCTCTGTAAAGCCTTCCTACTCTTGAGCAGATTAACCCTCCCTCCCAGCTTGGTGTCATCCGCAAACTTACTGAGGGTGCACTCGATCCCCTCATCCAGATCATTGATAAAGATATTAAACACAACTGGCCACAAAACTGAGCCCTGGGGAACACCACTGGTGACCAGCCGCCAACTGGATTTCACCCCATTCACCACAACCCTTTGGGCTCGACCATCCAGCCAGTTTTTCACCCAACGAAGAGCACACCTGTCTACGACATGAGCCACCAGCTTCAAGGAGTATGCCATGAGAGACAGTGTCAAAGGCCTTACTAAAGTCCGGGTAGACAACATCCACAGCCTTTTCCTCATCCACTAGGCAGGTCACTTGGCCATAGAAGGAGATCAAGTTGGTCAAGCAGGACCCGCCTTTCATGAACCCATGCTGGCTGGGCCTGATCCCCTGGCTGTCCTGCACATGCCGTGTGAGCGTACTCATGATGAACCGCTCCATAATGAGATGTTTCTCATTTTGTTAGATAAAAAGGGCAACAGACGGAGTTAAATCTTAGTAGTTTTACTACTTTAATGATCTGGGGTTTTTTGGTGGTGTGGTGTTCTTTTTTTGTTTTTGGTTTTTTTTTTTTTTAGCATTACCCAATAGATCTATTCCTTCTATGACAATGAGCAAGTAGATAAACAAGAAATCACTGCTGAAACTGAGAATTGGAACAATAAATCTCAGATTTTAGATTATTTCTCTATCATCAGGGTATCAGAAGCTACTTTTCAAGCAAAGATATATTAACACAGTTTATTTGCAATTAGAAAGATACAGATTTCATCAAAGACTGCTTCACAATAAACAGGTATGCCTTTACACAGCCAATATAAATCATAATTTGAGTATTAAGACATTTATAGAAATACATACTACTTCCACAGAAATTAAGAGTATTTACAACACAATAAGCTTATTTGAATACTACTGAAAAATAGTATTCCGTTCTTGCTAATAAGTCACTTGATCATTGGGGAAAGCTGCCTTTCCAAGTCAGTTGAAGTAAACATCCACCCCCCAGCCCTACCACTTGTTATAGCTGAGTGTAGGATGTTTACAGGAACTAAAAATTAGCTTAACAATATAAATACAGCATTGGCTTTCAAGATATCCCAAACCGAATCGCACAGACATATTTCAATGTATTACGTGAGCTACAATTTGTGCAACTCGTAAGGCACATGCAACACTTATTAAGCCTTACTATCATTATGAAGTTGGAAAACATTTTTAACATTTAATCTTCTAAATATCAGAACACAATAATACACATGTACAGTCCCTGATGCTGTAGAGGTACAAGAAGGAAAATAGGAGAAAAGTTTCTCACAGCCCATGGAGATCAGCATTATTGCACTTACCTGCCAAAACCCCCGATGCTCCGAGTAGGCACCTTCTAAAAATCTCAAATTCAAATAATTTTCAAATCTGAAACTTAACACCAAAATATATACGGAAGATTAATGGGGTGGTACAAACTGGGTAACTGTCCTCAAAGAAGTCTATCTCAAACTGTTTCTGCAAAAATAAATCTTTGTGGTGTTGAACATTTCAAGTTCTCTCAGTGTGCCAAGTTTTACAGCTTTTGTTAATACATTTTTATGTCTTCCTATTTGTGTTGTATTTTCTTAAACTAATTCCCACTCCTCCTCCAGAACTTTTCAAGGTACTCCCATTATTTCAATCTTTTTCATTCTTATTTTCCTGCACATGGATTTAGCTACTCAGAAATACACGTCATTATAACAGCAAGAGAGCTGAACACTATTACTTTAGCTTCAACATCTGAGATTTTTTACAGGTATGTTTAATTCAATATCTACAGTCTCAAACATACAAGATCTCAGCAGTCCAGGAGAAGGCTTCAATAAACTCAATCAGCCAAGAGGCCAAGCCTCAGCCTTCTCAAAGCTCTTGTCCGAAGAGGTGTTTTGCAGATTTACTGGGGAGAAGGAATCACAGATGCAGATTATTTCATACATGGCAGGGAGCAGGGAGAAGCCCTCCAAATGTATAACAGTTGTTCTTTGTATGAAGAAAAACATGAGCTCAAGTGTTTCTGCCGAACACAGCTGCGAGTTCACAGCAAGGGAAGACAGTGCTTCACAGAGGCCAGTCTAAAGTCACCAAGGACTTTGATGTATTGCTTTTAAGCAGACATAAAAACCACTCAGAGGAAAATCACAGACAACTAATCCAGACCCCAAACACTAGTCTTCACAGGCACTCCAACTGCTCAGCCAGTGAGGACCTTTGTATTCCTCCCTAGCTTCCATCTCCAAAGGAGATGCAACTGTACATTGCACCTGCATATACAGCATATGACAGCCACCCAAAATTACTAGCTGTGTGTCCACAATTTCACTGCTGGCCTATGGCCCACCAACCTGGTTCTCATTCAGGTATCTTCCTCCGCTTCAAAATTAGTGCACTGCAAAACATCAGAAACTGATCCATGACTCTCTGTAATATAAGCGATAGTCACAGGCTTCACATTAACGAGGTGGGTTAACTTGCTTGTTGATCACCAGGCTGACATGTCAAATCTGCCTCTTCCATTCCCAAAATTCATTGTTGTATTTGTGGCCCTGAGCTGCCTAATTCTGCAACCGTTGCTTCAACTCCTCCTCGCCACCAGCAGAACTGCATGCCAAATTCCCATCATCCCTTCCCAGCAATCCCAGTACTATGAGCTCACCTGGAATCACAGCATAAATATACACACACTTTAAGAGACCCCACCTTCTTCAGCTGCAAACAGCTGCCATGTTTGAGATGTTAAGATGTTCAGTACTTTTGTATTTCATGCATAGAAAAAGGAGAAACTTGTATTTCAAGCACTTGGCGAGAAAAACCTCAAACAAATAACACAGTGTGTTTTTTTAAATGTATTTATTTCCTACAGTTACAAGCCACTTCAATTTGTTTTCATGTGCAGACATATGACAGCTGTGTTTGAGTACACATATTAGATACTAGTACAATATAAATGTATGCATAAGTAAAATTCCACAAGACCGGACTGACAAACTGCACATGAACTAAGCTTATAAAAAAAAAAAATCACTGTTATCTTGCATGTGGAAAGGCTAAGACAGCGCTAACCAAAATGTCTACTAGATTAATTATGAGATAATATGTTTACTTTGATCATTTCACAGAAGTTTAACAGAGAACACTTCCTTTCTTCTAAGTCCAAATACTATATACAACTAGGAAATGCTAAATATTTACAGCAAAGAAAGGTTGGAAAACAACTACCGGCACTTTTTTTTTAAGAAATCAATATCTGTAGATTCTGCTTCAAAGTCCTTTTTAAAAATGCTCCTACGTGAATTATCAAGCTGAACAGATAATATTTAAAAAATGTGATTTTAACTGAGATTGTATTAAGTGTGCAAGTTGCTTTAAAAACAAATCTTTGTAAAAATGCTAGCAATGAATTAGATCAATAAATTAGTTCAGTACCTTCTATCACCACACGTGTTCCTATGTCACCAGACAGAACACCCAGGTAACAGAAACAAAACAGTTACGGTCATGGGACCATCACAGAAGAAGAATGGCTGACCTTGGTTCACGCTTGGTCATTTACTGACTGCTTGAAAATCATTATCTTTCTAATGCTTATTAGTCTAGCTTTCCCAGGAGCAAGAAATCCTAGTAATTTTAATTCTGATAAATTAAAGAGAAAAATCTTTCACTTTCCTAAGTATTTGTATCTTTGGAAATAATCTCTTACAGAATCACTATAGCAAGGTTGAACAAATTATACCTAGGTTTACTATACTAACAAATAAACAGTTTTTCTTTTAAGTGTTAGGGAATAAGAAGATAACATTTTGGGAGGGGGAAGAATGGAGAGCTAACACCATGCAAGAATATTTTCTGTCTTAGCAGCAGAAATTACTTGCATAGGCCATTCCTTTAGAAATAGACTAGCAAGAAACAAAGGAAAAAACAAATCCCAGACAAGATCCAGGAAACAGCATGCACAGATCCCACTGTGAGGAAAGTGGAAAGCGCTGAAGTTCTTTGTAGATAGCTGTTCCTGTTGACATGATTGCTTCAAGTTGTTTTGGAATTGAATCAGTGAAGAGTTAATTCTGCAGAAGTACTTTCCAAAGCCGTTATTTACATGAAAAATAACCCTTTGTAGTGCCATGGTGGGGGGTAGCACAAACCAAGCTGACCATGCCACAAACAAGTGTATATGCTACGCATTGTTAGCGCAAAAACACATCCTCTGTTGTATTTTTTTAACCTTTATTTTGGCCTTGGGTTATGTCCAGCTTACTAACAATAAGAACACCACCCACTCATAGGAGACTCAGAATGTGGAATTTCATAAAAAAACAATAAAAAGCAAGGCACGTCAGATAAAATGCCTGCTAAGTATTGACAGCATTTATAATAATTCTTCCTAAGAGTCATAAGTAACAGAAGCTGCTAAACCAGACAATTCATAAAGCAAGTCTGGTTTATGGATAATTGCACAAGAAATTAACCACCACTTGCCATTACATTCCAGTAAAACATTCCATAACTCAGACCACAAAGCAGCAAAGAACTCTGTTTCAAGTGATATATATCCAACAGCTTTGTATCTCCATTTCAGACTAGATTTCAAGAAATCATACCTGCTCTACTAATAACAATCAGGTTAATTCATTTGAAGGCAATTCAACTGTGTCTATAGAAACAGTATTAGAGATATACATATGCGCATATGTATTTAGGACAAGTTTTCCTTCTGATGTTGTCCAAGAATAGCCAGGTGCAGCAAACATCTGACTGAAAGCTAGAACTGGTACAGCTTCCAGTCGGGGATGTTTACAGCAACAGACTACTATACATCACTGCAACTGTCTAACAGTACAAAGCAGCCGGTCACCTTTAGAGGAAGGGAAATAAAAAAGAAAAATATTTAAGACATGTTTCCATAACATTCCAACCAACTACTGTTCAGCCAATTCTGAAGAAAACCTTATTTTCACATTTGTTAACAAAAATACAGCTCTACATTCTCAACTTACATTAAATTAACAAAGTTAATTCTGAAATTTTAATATACATTTTAAGACCCCTTTATGTTCAAATACATATAAATAAAAGTAAATACATTTTATTTTATATTTATTTATAAATACTTATTTATACATTTTATATATATAAAAATAAAATAGATTATTATTTTTTTAGAGATCCCTTGATTTTACTTCCCTATAAACTTATTCCTGGAGCTCTCAAAAATACATGGACTTCTGTCCTGGTTTTGGCTGGGATAGAGTTAATTTTCTTTCTAGTAGCTGGTATAGTATTATGTTTTGGGTTCAGTATGAGAAGAACATTGATAACACACTGATGTTTTCTGTTGTTGCTAAGTAGTGTTTAGACTAAGTCAAGGATTTTTCAGCTTCTCATGCCCAACCAGCAAGAAGGCTGGAGGGGCACAAGTTGGGAGCAGACACAGCCAGGACAGCTGACCCAAACTGGCCAAAAATGTATTCCATACCATGTGATGTCATGTCTAGTATTTAAACTGGGGGGAGTTGGCCTGGGAGGGATCGCTGCTCAGGAACTAGGCATCAGTCGGCGGGTGGTGAGCAATTGCATTGTGCATCACTTGTTTTGTATATTCCAATCTTTTTATTATTATCATTTTATTATTGTTATTATTATCATGATTGGTTTCTTCCTTTCTGTTCTACTAAACTGTTCTTATCTCTACCCATGAGTTCTACCTTTTTTTTTTTCTTCCCCGATTCCCTCCCCCATCCCACTGCATGGGGGGGAATGACTGAGTAGCTATGTGGTGCTGGTGGCTGGGGTTAAACCACAACAACTTCCACTTTGAACATCCTATGAATTTTGCAGATAGCTATCCTTTTATAATTATTTATATTTTTTAGATAAAGCTATATGCAAAATTAAAGACAATAGCAAAACAAGCCATGTTCATAATAAAGAAAATATCAGAAACAGAAACTTGACAGAATTCTGAAGACATTTACATTCAGTGTCAGAATCCTACCTCATCAGTTTAATGCTCTATTACAACCAACTAATAAAAAAAAAAAACATCAACACAAAAAACCCCAACCAAACCCAAAACCACTTATCTTTGGGTAAGCATTAAAGGAGAGGGACAGGGTGGGAGGGAAAACAGTAACAGCCTCAGGATGGAACCATTTTATTTCCCATCTTCAACATGTTACTATCAAAACTCCCACAAGACTGCATTCTGTTCTGCAACAATTTCCTCTAAGTTAAAAGAGCCTTTATAATGTTAAAAATTAATATTTACATTGTATAACACTTAAAGAGGAAATAATTTAATTTAAACTGAAGTAATTTATTAAGTGCATTTCACTGAGTTAGTTGTTGCATATTCTCCTAGCAGTCTGATTCCACACTGTTGTGCACAGAAGTAATCCAGAGGTCAACATTAAAAGGACTCCTGTGGTTCTCCTGTCGCAAAGGTTTCCACCGTCTCTGCAACGGATGCGAAGGGTCTGAAACTGCTATCAGCAGGGTTTTTTGTTTTTTTTTTTTTTTTTAAAAAAACCCATAGAATTCTGGCTTGATCATATTCACATAATACTTATATGCTTTAAGTTTGCAGTTTATAGTGGAATGTCTTCCTTTTACTAACACAGCTGAAAGCAGACTGATATATTCCCATTTAGCAGTCTTTATCCCTTCAGCAAGAAAAGAAATTTGCAAGTAAAAAGTTTTCTACTTCCAGATTATATGTAGACTTCAGCAATTTAAGGTTGCTTGTTCTGGGGGGTTCTGTTTAGGTCTCCACAGCAACTCATAAAAAAAGAACTTATGACAGAGTTTAAAAGTGAAGAAAAACAACAACAATCAAGACTTCTGTTACAGAAACCCAATCACATCCAATTTTCAAATAAAGGTTTCCTCTGGAAACATGAAAACTTAGAAGTAAGTCAATTTAGTTATTACAGCAGTATGCCAAGATTAACGAGGAAGCTGCATGCAGTCACTATGGATACCATGCTGACCTTCATTATTTTTGAGAATAAATAGTTAAAAAGCCAGTGGTCATTTGCAACAAAGGCCTCTTCAGGCTGTTCCAAAACTGAAAATTCCTATTTTACAGTGGAAAGAAATAGACTATTTCATGCAGAGGTAGGCACATGGTATTTGACTAATTAGGCTGCTGAGCATTAAGTTGCAGTGAACCATTTCTTACACTTCTTTCCCTTAACACTTACTTCTTAAGGAATAATGAAGGTTACCACAATGTCACCTGCCCAAAGAGAACAAACTCCCCACAACCTCCATTTGTTTTAACATGTATATGGACTGTTTTGTGATGATTTACATGACAATTAAGTCTCTCGCTGCTTTATCAAACTCAGCTGTCAATTACAAATACTTACACAGCATCTTACAAAGTGATTATATTTGTATAAAAGGAGTTGAAATTTTCGTTTCCAAATGTGGTGTTAAAAAAGGTCGAGGCATTCCAGACCACTTTGTACAACTACATGCTTGAAAGATGCAACTTTTATAAAAGTTCAATCAAAATTGAAGCTGTATATTTATTAAGAAGCATCTTCAGCTATTCTCCCCAACACTTTTTTTTTTTTAAACAAATAAGAGTAGACAGCATACTCCAGCTTTCACTAAAGCCACTGCCCTCTCATTTTTGTAAAGCTTAAAAGCACTAAAAACAAACACGATTTATTCTAATGTCATCAAAAACTGAAGAATATTGACTGCTGGCTTCTGTTAATGCCTTTAATGGTTTTTCTTAAGAACAGCAATAAAGATACCATTCTTTGCAGTGTGAAATCCCCTCCTAACTCCACATGTACAGAACAATGCAAGTCTTTAAGACTACATAAAGTCCTTGTAACACAGGAAATTTACCTATTTGTCATTTTCCAACAGCAATATATGATCACCTGCCTAGGAACTGTTCTTCAGGTGTCAATACTGCAGAATAAATAAAAAAAAAGTTTAATACTAAAAAAGGGACACCATTATGATACCTGAAGTTTGCATTCATTCACAATTTCCAAATCAAAGGCATGCAGGCCACAGATTTACTGCAATTTCCCAAGCCTCAAGCATTATTTTACCAATCACACCAAAGTTTACTGCACCTTACATGAGCACCTTGAGCAAAGAGTTCAATGAGATAGGAAGAAGGAGAGGAAGGAGAAAGGAGGAGGGTGAAGAGGCAAGCAGCCAAAGAGAACTTCTTCATTCTCTTCTCCTCACATCTTAAGACATCGTCATGCTACAACTAGCATGACCACAATACCTCATTGAATTTGAAGCCTCCATTGTCACACAGAAATAGTTAAATGTAAATGGAGTCTAAGAGGTCTGTCTATGCATGCACGCTTGTATGTGTGTTTTGGAGTCAAGGTCTTGTCTCTCAGTCAAAGCAGTTTAGCCACAGATGCCTGATGCGAGCAAAAAAGTGACTAGAACTGACAGAGGGAGACAGATGCTCACTATTGCTATGATTGTTTTTTTTTTTAAGTCATTCATATTGACCAAAAGAGAATTGAGAATTAAACATTAAATCCTTAATATAAAAGGGATTCTTGAACTGCACACAAATTTAAAAATTAGTAGGAAGAACTTCACAATAGAAGTCAACAGCCAGCATTCACCAATTTTCTATTAGTTAAGTCTGGATTTTAAAATTCAATAGTATACTATAGTCTAGTCTGTTTAAAGACTAATGCTACATGAATTGATATGCTCTCAAGAAGCTCTTTTCCCCACCCTCACAAACTCCTCCTAAGTATAAATCTAGGCAAAAAAAAGAATATAAATCCAGACATTTGTTTTTAATAGATTCTCTCCCTTTTTACCTTATTGTAATGTAATTATACCAAACTATTTAAATACAAATCCATTCCTATGATTACTACAGTAAAGTAGCCAGAATAGATTTTATATTGAAGTTTTTTGTTTTGGTTTGTTTTTTTTTTTTAAATTTTCCTTCTTGCTTTGGTGGGGAGAGGGGGGCCAGGGAGGGGAGAACAACTTCTTTTCACTAGACAGTTTATTTCTAAAATAAATGCTCAAAGAAATTTATCCAACTCTGAAATATTAAGTGATTAAATTTTCACCATTTTTATACATTTTTAACTAGCCTTATAGTTCACAAGCATTTTTATTCCACTTTTTCAGGGATCACAAAGAATAAATTAAGCTATTTGCCCTGGTTCAAACAGTGTGTCTGAATCAGCATTACTTTTTAAGAACCGTAGCTTGCAGCTCGTACGTAATCCAAATCACATCATCTCCAATAGCACTTATATCAGGCAGTGATTCACATGTGTTACTGCCTTGAATATTGATTGTATTGTAGCAAGCTTCTAACACCCACAGAGAGTTCACTGTAGCACTAGAAGTTAACAATGCATGATGAATTATGATGAAGTAGGAAGCATACATAAGTAGTTTTAACACTGCATTTCCTATGTATTTTCAGGAAAGCACATGCTCTGCTTCTTTTGATCACTAATAGATGTGCAATACAAATAGCAATTTTGGTACAAGAAGTGGAAGGATTTTTTTTTAAATTGGGGAGTGAATTCTAAAACAATGCAAGAGATTGAATCCAACATTACCAATTGTAAAGAAAGAAGCAAAAAAAGCGTCTTGATATTTTAAAAATATATGGGAGAGCATGAAAGTAGAATGTTACTAACATAGCTGAGACTCAGTTTAAGCGAGGGCTGGATGCATATGCCATATATAATTATTTCAGAAAAACAAACACCTAGAAGTCTGTGTTGTAAAATAATCTTCTTATCTGACAAAAGGAGATCTAAGGAGGACAAACTACAGAAAAAGGATGATGGTGTGAGCCAAAATAAAGTTCAGATCCTGATTCAAAATTACCCCACATCCTAGTCTGAACAAAGTTGGAACAAAATCATAAGTTTAGTCTGCTATAGCTAAGAATGATGGCAGCAATCAATCCCTTTCCTTATGTTCCCATAAAAGTATTCCTTCTTTAGATTTATCAAGAAATTTTGATTATACAAACTCAATGGGTTTAACATACAACTCAGTATTGCTGTCTACACTATAGTTCTAATTTCATAGTTTCAGCTATTTTCCTTTCTCTTTTGGTCCCTCTTTCAGGAAGGGCATTTACCTCATTCCTGGTAAAGAGCTACACTGAAAGTAGATTGTTTATTCTGGGGTAGATTCTTGGAAATACTCAATTACAAACTATTAAAACAAATCACTGTACATATTTCACAGCTACCTCTACATGACATGCCTCCATGTTATCCTGAAGTATTCCAATTCCTAATTTGGGCCCATAGTCTGCCTCTTCTTCTTTCAAGGTAACCAATATCTCTGGTCCAAGATGACAAAGCTGTCTGTAGAAAATGAGCTCTTTCTTTTTAAAGGCATCTTTAAGTATAAGATTCAGAAGATCCTCCAACCTGAAAAATACAAAGAAAGTTCACACTACTGAATATACAATAACTGATCTGATCACTCTTTAAGAGAATGGAAGACAGAAGCAGGAGGGCAAAAACCAACCCTAACGCTTGACAAGAAATAGAAACAAAGAATACATTTAATACATGTTTTTTGCAGTAGTATCAGAGAGCTCTACCCATTAAAAAAAAACCCAAAAACCTAAACCACAAATAATTCAGTCTTTACTACTTCCCCTAACAAGTCTCCTAAAATGCTGAAGCCCTCTGTGCCTGCTGACTCAAATATGGCCAAGCATGAATGGAAAAACCTTCCTAAAAAGATCAAGAACAAAAAAGCTATATAAATATGTCATTTGTTAGACTGGGTTGGTTTTTGGTTTAGTGTTTTGGGTTTTTTTTGGTTTTTTTTTTTTTTTTGGTTGGTTGGTTTTTTTGAGTGGATATCAATTGAGTCTGGTGTAGCAGACTCGAATCAAAGACACATTTAGCACACTCCTTCACTTAATGAGTTTTCACTCACATTTGCAATTATAATTCTCTGGTGATATCAGCTGCCAACAATAGATCTCTGTAACACTGTGATGGAAACAAGTTGAGAATTGCAAGGAGACATTCATACTGCAAAGTCCCTTTACTTACCTTTGCTGAACAAGGACACACTTGGATAGTGTGCTAACATCAGCAGTCTAGTAATTAAGTCTACACCACATTACTAGATTGCTGGAGAAGCTGGTAAGGGCCAGGGCACCAAGAGATCTACAGGCAATAGAAGGCAAAGGTTCCCATTTTAAGGGTAATCCTGTGTGAACATATTCCAATCCTTGCAAAGGAGTATAGTTGCAAATATGACAAATCCTGGCATTCTCATAATACGCTTAATTTTGGTAAGCAGAGTCTGGAGATTGTTACTGCAGCCTGCAGACTTTGGTGAAAGTACAGTGTCTCAAAAACATATTTCCCCAGCTGTATAAAGTGAGCTCAACTCCTCCATTGCAATAAAATCCTGAAAGATATCAGACTGAGAAGTGACCTGTACACCAGTACCAATCCTAACCTTGCTTCCAGAGTACATAGAATTTTAATTACTTCAAATAAAATAAGCTCAACCCAGCAAGCACGCAAGTCACGAATATCAGATAAGTGCATGGTACTTGGTTTTACAAAGCATCTTTGTCCTTATGCACAAGTTTAAAAAAAAAGTTAATTATTTGTTTTGCAATAATACCCAAGAGACTCATTCTTTTAAGTACACATATACAGCCTGCTTCCACAAAGGAAACAGTCCACACAAGAACAGCATGCAGTCATGGCATCCACTTCAAGATCAACAATCTCAAAAACAAAACAAAAAAACATACAACATAAAAAAATAATAAAAACACCTTTCAACTACTCTCAGAATTATTATCTCTATTTAAAATGTAGATTTCACCAAGTTCTTTTCAGAAAATAATTTTCAGGATTTAGTGACAGTAATTGGAAACAGGCATAATGCACTGGCAAAACAGTTCATTTTGAAAATATTAATCCATATTCTCATATCAATCTTACATAGGATCTGGCAAATATACTTAGAAAATTACTACTCTCATAGTCTCTAAAACACCCTCTTCTCTAGAATCAAGCCACCTCCTTCAATAATTTATAACACAACAGGAAATAAAATACTCTTCTAGTCTGCAAATATGCCAGGAGCATATCTGACAAATTTGAGTCATGTTTCCCTACTTGTAGCAATGAAAAATTTAAAATTTAGCTATTTGAATACAGTAAAAAGAGAAGGTACTCAATTTTTTTTTTTTTTGAGAACACAGAAGTGACTTTTAGCAGGAATTTTTTTTCTACATCATGAAAATAATCTTTGATTTTCATACTGACTGTTAAAAACTTTGCTTACCAACTACCAAATGCATTAGTCTTCTTTTGCTGTGTTCTATACAGACTTACCAATGTAATCTAAAAAAGTATCATGGCATTCACAGAAGGTTCCTGACAAGCACAAAACCAACCATACTCATGGCTGAGAAAGTCAAAAGGGGAGGTAAAGAGTCCCACCAACTTCTGGAAGGCACATGGAACACATCCATTTGGAATTAATTTTTGAAGATGTGGACAAAAAGATAATCATGAAGAGTTAAAAAAAAGATTTATCCAAGGCAGAACATACACAACCAACCTCATGCAAAGAGCTGGGAGGGGCTCTGATGAAAGTTGAATGGCCCATGTAACATACTTTGACTTTAGGACAGCTTTCGAGACCGTCTCCCACCACAGTCTCACCTGGGAGCTGAGGAAGCCCAAGCTCAACACACAGAAGGGAAGCTGAGCTGGAAAACCGGCCGGATCTGTGGTTCACTGGGCTGCAAGCAATGGCCGAACGTCCAGCTGCAAGTTGGCAAGGGAGGATCCCGGCGGCCAACGCAGGGCTCCAAACACACTCAGCAGCAGCCAGGAAGATGACACAGACTGCACCTCAGCAAACCACTGCAGGTGATAGTAAAGTAGAGGGGGGCAAGGAAGAAGAGGGGGCTGACACAGTGAACGGCAGCGCTTCTACCAACAGACCCACCACGACAGACCTGAGGATGGGGCCAAAAGAAACCTCATCGGGTTCAAGAAGGAAAAGCGCAGAGCTCTGCACCCAGGGCAGAAGAACCCCCTGCATCAGCACAGGCTGGGGAGAGCTGGCGGAGTAACAGCCTTGCTGGAAAGGGCCCAGGGGCTGGGGCAGAAGCCAGCTGAAACGGGAGCCAACATCTCGCTGCAGAGAAGGCAAACTGCAGAGGACTGCAGCTAAGGGATGTTATCCCTTCTCTGCCAGACACTGGCAAGGCCACTGTGCGGATACCAGGTGAGAACCCGCACTTCAAGGAGGTTCCTGAGGAACCAAGGAGGGTCCAGCCCTGGGCTACCAAGGTGGTCAGGGGCCTCCAGGGAGAGGGAGAGGTTGAGGGAGATGGGCCTGTTTTCTCTGGCAAAGAGAAGGCTAGGACCATCTAGGAGCTGTTTACAGCTACCCAGATGGGAGCTATAAAGACAGTCAGCCCAAACTCTCCTAGCACTAGCAGACGGGATGAGAAGAGCAGTGGCCACAAAAGGCAGCATGGAAAATGCGGGTCGCACATCACGACAACCTTTGTCACTAGGAGGGTGGTGAAGCCCAGGAACAGACTTCCCAGAGAGGCTGTGGATTGTCTGTTCCTGGGGGTTTTCATGGCTTCGTAGGACAAAGCCATGGCTGACCCCACCAAGTGCTAGTTAGAGCCCTGCTTTGAACAAGTGCTTGGACCAGAGACCTCCAGAAGTCTCCTCTGACCATTATACTTACAACTCCATGATCTCATTAATTCCTGTGATATGCTTCCAGCAACTATAGCCTTGTTTATAAAATTATCCTCAGACATGATGAAGTCAATAAGTCTTTGGAAAAATAATGATCCATAGATGACATTAGTACAGACTTTCCTATAAATAGACAGGTGTTATCAATAGACTACAGTGCTAGCAGCTCCAACAGTTCTGAAATCACAAATATTTAATGTTAAAACTATTTTAATTAGCTGGTGCCAAATATTTTAAAAAATGAACTACAGAGAAAATAGAAATTGCATACCTAAGCTTACTGAATTTAAATATGCTGCCAAACACTATCGCATGGTCACCTTTGTAGATTCACTAATAATGTTGTTCCAGAAAAATAAACCCTTCAATATTGTAATTTTATGCCAGTATCTTTAAGAACAGCCAATATGAAACATTATTTTCACTTAGCTTGCTTGTAGAAGCTCCCTCAAATTTGAAAAAGGCAGTAGAATGTTTCCAACAAGGCATATTTTTGAACATGAAATTTTTAAAATGTCACTCTTGAGCAATACACAAGGATGCTTTACATTTAAGGATAGCCTACAGATTTTAAATCTCTATTTTTCTCTAGCAAGTCTCAATTTTGTTTCCTCCCAGTATTAAATATAGCTTTTCAAATCGTAATAAACCAAATACAGAAGATGTACAGTATGACCCAAACGGTTCTTTTGTCACACTACAAATGCAGAGCATTAGTGATAATCAGAATTAAAGCAATTACAGTAAACAAACAGTCTGGCAGTAATTTAGGAGTCAGATTGGTTCCTACAACTCACTCCTAGGACCACACAGATTGAGCAACAATTCAATGCAATAGAGAAAACAACTTAGTGAAGGGGAAACCTACGTCATTATCTGACATTAAAATCCTGCTTTTGGGGTACTTCTGGTCCAGTGAACCTTGAATTATCTCATGCCGTCACTGAGTTTCAAAATAAGAACAAGAGGTACTCAATTTAATCAATAAGACCAGTAGCTAAAATGAACTCTCCTCCTTGCACTGACTGGTGTTTTTCACACCTTTTGGTTAACTAACCAATGTATTCATCTAAAAAAAACCCAAAAAACCTACACCCACATTAGTGGGTAGTGTGCTGCAAGAGGAGGAGATCTGCAAAACAAAATAGTTTGTGCTGAAGACAATATTCAAGCTACATGTATTCCAGGGGATCTCACTTCAGAATAAGCTCTAGTCCTCCCTATGGTCTAAATACCCTTAACCAAATGCATTAGCCGAGTCCAGAAGCAGACTCTGCAATTTTGTTTCATCCAAAATAGTTGATTTGCATGTTCAGCAGTATCAGCAGCAAAGAATGCCATTATCCAGCCTATAGTGATAGGCATTCTGGAGATAATGCACAGTTATTCCAAAGTTAACCCTGAAGCAATTTTTATTAGCTGCATTTTAAGTCACAGAACCTAAACACTTAAATTCTATGCATGCCTGCAAAATACAGGTAATGCATGAATGCAACAATTACATGCAGCTGAGATCTTCATCACATCTCAAATAGAAAACAACTGCATAATAACAACATCATTTAATGCAATTTAGTACTGCTTTATAATTATCTTAATGAGAGAGGCTGTTGCACAATGACCATTCCAAAAACATGAGAGAATACTCACGCCACAGAGCCTGACTAGTGGTGCACTTTCAGGATGGTTTAAATTGAACTTGATAAGAGCACTGTGGCAGAAGAGTAGTCCTGCTCTCTCTGCCTTCCTGCTGAGGGATTCCCGCTTCCTCCACTGTTACAGGAATTTTATGATTTCATGATGCAAGTTACCACTATATTAGCTGCAAAATAATCCTGGGGAAAAAAAGAAAAAAAAAAAAAAAAGATCAGTTTTCTGCTGAAGGTTGCTGATCTCAGTTAATGGATGGCAGTACAATCCTTAGCACCAACAGGAAGAAGGTACTGTGTAGGGCAGGACTGCCTCTTTTGGTGGCAATAGAGTGCTAAATCCATACAGGTGAATTGTTTAACCATAACAGGAACCTTTCCCCACCCACCCCCCCGCCCCCACAAGAAAAAAGATAGCAATTCTTACGACCTCCGATATCAACGTTTTGAGTGGGGAACAGTAACATGAGCAAGCTGTGTATCTCACAGACACAGTAAACAACAACAACAAAAATGAATTTGGCAAAATCATGCTCCCTTAAAGGTAGTATCAGCTTTACAACCATTTAGATGTAGCTTCAATACTTCCATGCCTTGCAACAGGAAACTGACATTTGAAAAAAATTTAAAAAAAAAAAACTAGTAGAGGAACACCAAGTTGCCTTTCACTCTGTGCATCAAAGTTCACCCCAACTGCAAATCTGAAAGCTATCCTTTGGCATTTTTTGTTAACACTGCATGTTAACATGGAGCTGTTCCCACAGACTTCTATGCCAAACAGTCAGCAGACTCCACCTCCACGGAAATCAACTGAGCAGGACTTACATGGCAATCACTTTTCCTGAATGCTGAAGGGAGTTAGAAGTCTGTCTTACATTACCAATGCTCCACCTGCCGGTATGTGGACAGTACAGATTAGTCCAGAAAACATCCTGACCTTGGAGAGGCAAAGACAAACCAAAAGAATGCAAGAATAAACAAAAATACTTCCAAGTAGTCAGTAGCATCTAAAGCACCTAAGGCAAAACCTCCCCTGAAGAACTTGGTAGTATAATACATTTTTTCAGGAATATTAGTATTCGGAACATTTGAGAAAACCTCTAACCAAGGATGTGGTTCAATCCTCCTTTGATGGCTGGCCGTCTACTAATACATGAACATTAGTTACTTCATTAGGTCAAGGGTACAGCTCTGCAGAAAAGTTTGCATGAGAGATGCAAGCCAAGCCCAGAAGTGGAGCTCCCACACAAAAACATCATTACGGCTGGAGTTTCTACATTAATTGAATTTTATCAGGATTTTAAAGTGAACTTTACTAGAGCACAAAATAAAATATCATTAAAGCCAGACATCTCCCCAAAACAAATGAGCCAAAAAAACCCCAAACCAACAAACACTGCCCACCTCATTTCACCACATTTACATATGAAAAATAATGTGTTTACAAAAATACAAAATAAGCAAACGTGTGGCTCTTCATAGGAATCCTGCCATACTCACTTCATAAACCAGACAGTGTTCCCTGAAAGCATTTTGAAAAGCAAGGATGCTACAGTCCTTGAGACTTATTTTACCTGTTGAAAGCACTGAAATATATCTTCGTTCAGCTTTCCACAACAGCTATCATCTGTTTCAATTGTTTTTTTTATAATCCAAAGAAACCAGGATAGGTAACTGAAGAAAACTCTCAAGGTGTTAGGAGACTGACTTAACTTGTAAGTCAGCTATCTTCCTCAACCTCTCCTATGTTGTTTACCTGCAAGTCTGAGACAAGTTACTGAAAGCACTTTTTACAGACACACACTACTTCTATTCTTTATTTGAGTGACTAACAGCAAATTCTCAAGTCAGTTTTGCAGAACTGTTGTATTTCAAGTAGAAGTCAGCGGAGACCATAGCAGCTCAATGAAAATCTTGTAGAAACATCAAGAAATTCTTCTAAAGAATCAATTCAATTTTAAAAAAAATTTAAAAAAATCAATTTCATGTGCAGTCTGTAATCTTCTTTCAACATGAAGAATTAAAATGTAACTTGTACTAGAATAATAAGCATCAGCCACGGCATTTCTAGAACAAATACATACCGTGAAAATAGTTAAATAAAAATTAAGCTGTACAATGGGACCAGTGACGGTACACTTAAGGAAATGCTGCAAATACAGGCTTCCAGTCATTGTATAAAATAAACTCAAGCACCAACAACAGACCAAAACTCACCGCCCTTCCACAAGGCCACAAAAAGTCAGCTGTCTTACGCTCCACTTAAATGCAACAAAGTTTCACAGTTGACTATATTTGTCAAGCTCTGTATGCAAATACAATCTCACATTTAATCTTTCAAATTCCAACTTAACTACAATACTATTTAAAAGCAGAACACCTCAAACTAATTATTCTCCAACTTAAAGTAGCTTAAAAGACAGGAAACATCACAGAGTTACCAATAAACACAGTGCTTCAGTCTCCAATGATCTGAAAGTCCTGTATGTGCAAAGATTAACCTGACAGCTAAAATAACTTGATTCTACAGTGTGTGAAGGAATGACTGAAGCAGACAGCCACATAATTCAACTTAACAGCATATTATAAATGGGCTAAACTATTAAGGAAAATTCTGCAATAGTAGATTTGTGCTGTACCAGTAAATTGACAGAAAACCAGTATTCACCTTTTAATTTAAAGCAGGTAACTTAGGAAAAACATCCCCCTTTTCACAAAAAGAAAAATAATTAATGATTAACAATCTTTGAGAACTGCAGCAGAGGTTTGGTTTTATTGGGATGCCTGGTATTCTTAGGAGAAATTTAAAAGTAATACTATGCATAACAGCAATTCAAGCTGTGTAAATAAAGGTCTTGTTTCTTAATTTACATGTAAGCAAGAAGACAGGTGTCATTAACCACAACAATAAGGAACTTCACATGAAAGTTTGTGTTGTGTAAGAAAGAGCAACAAATAAACCAGTACTGCTCCCTGATACTGCAGTATGCAACTTTACATTAACATACAGCTTCAATCAGTTTGTTGGAACCAAGGAATTTTAAGTACATAGATTCATTTCACCTTCCCAAGATTTTACTGCTTCTAGTTAATATTTGGCATAACCTGACTTTTAACTGAACTACCAGCTTAGCAGTTCCTGATCCAGCTAGTGTGTTTATCAAGACAAGTCATTTAGTCACCGTATTCAAAGTGGAAAAAACTCATTGTAAAATTTTGATAAGGCTTTTGAACTCAAAGCAATCATATAGGCTGAAATCAAATGAAGAATAGAAGACCAGACAATCATGCCTAATCACATAATACCTGAGGATATCAACAACTACATTTATTTCATAATTAATAATATTAGAAGCATTGGATCAGATGTGGCAACTCATTTTTCAAGTTAGAGTAATTGAAAAAAAAAATCTGAGGAAAGAGTCAAAATAGATAGATGTGTATTTTAAGCAAAGAAAATATCACTAGTTTCCTTGTTAAAGAATCCATCTTATATCACAGCTGATTCAAGTTTTGAACATGGCAAGCCCTGTTTAGTATTCTATTTTTATTTTCTGCTATGTAGTCTAGAGATTCAGCATACCAATCTTCATAAAGCTCTAGAAGTCACCTTAATTTTCCTTGATATTTCCTTGAAATACTCCCTTGATATATTCAGAACACATAAGGGACAGGTTGCAGAAGACCTAGCTTCCCTAATACCAGAACATTCCCAGTGTTCCAGTGACCTCAAAGTACCTCATCCTGTCAGCAGACGGCTTAGTTATCCCACAGCAAAGGGCTGTGAAAAAGAATATGTCCTTGACCTACAGGCAGGTCAGAGAGTTAGGCTCATAAAACCACCATCAAGAAAAACATTGCTGAAAACACTGCCTTTGTCTTATTGGGATAAAGTACACACCTGTCAAACTAATATTAAAAATTAGTTAGCAGTACTATTTCTTGTCTTAACCTAATTTGATGGAAAAAATGTGTTTACTTATCCTTCTAGAAGCAAGGGCAATATTGATTACTCTTAAGTTAAAGTTTTACTGATTAAGTTTTCTGAACAATAATTTAAAGATGAGCAAAACTCCAAAAGAAGTAGATTGAGGAGCAATGATGAGAAAGAATATTTATTTACAAGCACGATCCATGCATAATCAGATCATTTAGTTACAAAGTTTAGCAGCAGTGATGATAATATATCATGTGGTCTGTCTAAAAAGCTAAAGATACGCTCAGAAAACATGATTAACAATACACACTACACTAAGCATATGAGTATGTTGTAAGAATGTTAGGTTAAAATAATGATGCCTATCAAATATGGACCAGTCAGCCAGCAGAACAAACATGGATAAAACCAAAAAGCAACAGTCTTTAAGCACAAAGGTGCCCATCTCTAGGAGGAGCCACAAACACCACACAACTTTCATGCCCCCAGCCACAACGCTAGTAAGGATGAGGCAAAAGAAAGGAAGACATGATGGAAAACTCACAGCAATTTTAACTTTAAATTCTTCATCAAAGCTAACACTGATTAGCCTAGCAAGATATTGCTATGAGTACTGACTCTCAGGGTCCAACAGCTGAGACATGCATTAGAAATTCTAGCTAACAGCAGCTAAACAGCTAGACAGGTGACCATTTGCTTAAACCAAAACAGAGTTTGCAGACTGTTCTAGTTTTACCCTTTCGTTTCCAATTTCTATCTTGCTAAATAACTCTCTCCTCTATTTTACTATTCCGTTTGTCTGGTACTGCTGAGGGTATGGGGAAAGGAGACAGTTTAGTTAAAGTTAAGAAAAGATACCCTGTGCCAGAAGCCCCAAGCAGTCTGTACTCTGGGATATATGCTTAGGAAGCGCATGCACTAGGAGCATTTTCTGCCAAGCTGCAGAGGGTCAGCAGGGCATCTTCTGTTGCCAAGCATCAGCTTTGGGAAACAGTACTTTCCAGAAGGCACAAATTTGAGCTTTTTCTGTAGGTTATCAACAGTACACAACATACCTCACCACTCACCCAAAACTACGAACTCACACTGTGATTTCTGCATATAGAAGTACTCAGTCAGCGCACTGAACACTCCAAATGATGAACTGAGCAGTTTAAGATAATGCATGGAGAAGAGCTCAGTCTTCAGGAACACTTATGAACAGTTTGAACATCAGAAGAATGATGACCCTGTATTTGGCTGAACCATGCTGTATCTGCGGAAAAAACAATGAAGTGAATGAAGAAAGTCCTCTGAGGCTCATCTGACATTTTGATTTATTATACTCATGTTAAGTCTCCAACGTTCATTCTGTACACAGCTCTGACACAGTGAAAGATTTGGTTTGGACTAACTTATTTTATTTCTATATTCTTTATATAAGATGTCCATGTTCTTACAAATTCTGCTAATACCATTTTGATATCTAACATTGTGTTGATTCGGTGTGAAACACAAGAATTAAACAGCCTTTTAGTAGTTTAGCTTCCTCATTCCCACAGGATTCAACATGCCCTCAGACATGAAACAATCTTATTTGGGGCACTTCTTGTGAATATTTTAATCTTTTTTCCTTTATCTGTCTAACCTTCATTTCTGCACAAGTATAGACCTAATTCCCTCAACCTTCTTGTGCTGTTGGAACTCTTTACTGGTGGTGTTCAGACTGAGGCATCCTAAGACAACAATATACAAGGAGCAAACCGATATTACTGAAGGGTAACTTCAGGCACAGAAAACTTATCTGTACTAAATAAATTTTAAACTGCAAGGTGGGTTGTGCTTCTTCTCATTAAGTGCCAGCTCAGACAAAGCAATGCCTCTTTATTGAGTAGTAGGGCATTCTCCAGTTAGACCAGTTCACTGCTGTTGTAACTTATGGAACTCCCTAAAAAAAGAAAAAAGTAGGAACATTTTGAAACAAATATAAACAGGAAAGACTGAGATTGCTAGTGTGTTGATGAAGTTACCAATAGGCTGATCAACAGGATCTCAATACACTCTCTTCCATGTACACATTATTATTATTACAAATTGGTATTATAACCTTTTTGAAGCATGAATCAGTGGGAGAAGAGTTTTTCCATTTCTGGCCTTTTTTTTTTTTTAATAATCCTTAGCATTGTGCTAGGTGTTATGGTATCAATCATTCATCAGTACAACCATCCCTTTGTTCTTCTTTACCTTCATCACTCTAATAGTGCATGCAAGCATCAATCTGGAAAAGATCACTAAGCCAGGCAATGAACAGTTAGGCTAGACAGCGATCCAAAAAGTTTTCAAACAAACTAGATAAAATAAATTATGTAAACAAATTATCACAAATACATCTTGCTACCTTCCAGACCATTAAAAAAAATCCCAAACATCTACTGTCACACAGCACGTCTGTATTTTCCAGGCACTAACATTTTAGATCATTTTAATATTATTCCATGTTACGCATGCCAAAGATAGATCTGAATAAATTTGCAGGTGAAGTTTATAAAACTGAACAGTTTTTTGGGTTTTTTTTAAGGTTTTCAAGTCCAGATAGGTCTGAAAGTACTGATCTCTTTACTCACGCCAGAAGTTCCCTCTGACAATGGCAGGCATGCTTTCACCATTATATATACTTCCAACTACAAGATTTTTACCTCTTTATTCCATAGATCACAACAGGAAAAGTCCGCATCATGTTAACTAAACCAAAAACACAAGCAGCATGCAAACAGCATACTCACTTGCACAGTCTATTCAGCTTGTTCTCAATCTGATTATTCACCTGTTTTGTACTGACTGCCATCTGCCCACTCCTCCTCCTGTCTGTCTCTGACACAGACTTTGTGCCATCTCGTAAGAAGTGTTTGGGGTTTTTTTTAGCACCTTCCTGCACACTTCTTCCAGGTCACTGACACATCCAGTGAATAAACTTAATTGCAAGACTGCTTCCTGGGGCTCCCCAATCATGACATTCCAAATCGACTCCAAAGGAGAGAAGGTTTTGCTGTGTAACACATTTAAAAAAACGTATATACTTATTTCCTATCTTTAAATATATTTTTATACATAGAATATGTATGCAGATAAATTCTACTATTAAGTATGTATATAAATATATTTACACACATATTTAAGACAGGAAATAGATTCAAGACCAAGTCAGCCACTACTCACACTTATTTTCCCATTTAAACTGCAGCATGAGGACTAATCACCAGTAGATACGTACAAGAATAAGCATGCAGGTATTTTTATTTTAGGCAAACAATCCACTGCTTCATAGAACTTGACAGTTGTCTCCATTAACTCTATGGCTGTTGTAGCCAAATCTTATCTTGTGTTGAAAAGGACGCTGGGATTAGTTATGTAGTTCCAGTCTGGCCCTTTTACTAGTATCAGGAGCGTTCGTTTCCTAAGTTGTACATGACAGTTGCTTAAAACTCCATCTGGCTTTTTTGATTTACACCAGGAACTTCTATGCTAAGAGTCTGTGAGTATATTAACTGCACTGATTTTTTTTTCTCCTCTCCTAAAGAAAAAAAATAAAGTTTTCAACAAAACGCTTAAGTATGAACGAACATGTAAATGCCTGTTAGCATTTGGAAATTTAGGAAGTAACAAAGAAAGATTCCGTGCTTCTTTACATAGGAAGGGTTTGTTTAAAAAAAAAAAAGTAGAAAAAATAAACCCAAAAGAGCTTTCACTTTACTTTGTCTGCCACTGACCTTTAGACCTGACACCCACTGTATCCTGTGGGAAATCTTTTCCAAGAACGAACTTTCTTATAGATATTTTAGCAGATTTAAGCATCCAGACTACATTTTATTTGCCTACATCTACAGAATGAAAAGGCTATTGAATAATGACAACATATACATGGACTTTCATATTCATATAAGTATCTATAAAGCAATAAAATATAATGGAATCTTGAATGTGCTACATGCAGGTGTTTTTGAAGCATATTTTTTTTAATGAGGTTTACTCTTACAGTTGCTAAAAGCCTATAAAACGCATACAACTGCATTGCTGTCCACTTTCCTGCATATGGTTTTAAAACAGATTTGCATATTCTCCAAAAATAACAAAAGCACTAGAAAAAGTCCGTCCATTCCTAGATTTGTGTGATAAAAGCAATAGTGATAATTCAGTTCCCTACTGAAAATGAAAATTCAAGTCCCTCTTAGATGTTTTGCCAAGAAATCTCCTTAAACTCTGCAAGAACAGTTCACTTACAGGAATTTGTTTAGCTTTTAAGCATCAAAGCACTGCACCTGTTCCTTTTCAGATAACCAGTCCCCTTGTCAAGTCTTATACTCCTCTTGTTTCTCCATTAGAATGAGAAATTGTTTTGTGCAGCATGGAACAGATCACTTGTGGAAAGTCACAGGAAAGATTTCTTTGTTACTTCCACAGGCCACATCAGCACTCCTCTCCAGGTGTGCTTCTCTTTCACATCAACCCTTCCTCCCTACTGCATATGGTCCCACTGCAGAGCTATACATCTTGTATAGTCCCATACATGACTGTGCTACATCAGTGCTCATAAGGAAACTTTCCAGCTGTTCAAAACAAGCCATGGAGCCAGACAAGGACAACCACATTCACCAAGACAGGTAAGCAGGAATTTGGCTCCCTCACACTACTAGAACACTAACAAAAGGGACTAGAGTATATTTAAGAAACACTTTTTTTTTTTTTTTTTAACTGAAACATTAGGTACTGTTCAGAGAAGGTGCCCAATTTACTTAGAATTAAACTATAAACACTGTTAGTTTCAGCTACATTTAACAAGCAAGAAAAACAGAAGGAATGTTTGGTTTTGAGAGCTTGTAACAGAGGGTTTGCTTCAATTTCACCCATCAAGTGACAGTAACTTCCTTATGCATGACTAAATGCTAACTACAAGTTTAAAGCATCAGTATCTGAAGGCACAATTCCTCTCGAAGACCTTGCAACAAGGAGTGCACAGTAATAGTATATAAAAACCTTTATCTTCCAGTCTTAATATTACCAAAGCTTCTGTTGAAACTTTAGTCCTTTGATTTTTATGGCTGTTTTATCACCAGACATCAAAACTGCATTAGTGGTCCATCTACGTATGATACAGATCACGGCTTCTGTCCAGTAAAACCTCTCACTATTAATCTCCACAGCCACATTACTTCACAGTGGTTACAGTTCCCATTACCGAAAGGAGCAGGGCGACAAGCTGGGTCTCACTCCAAGTTACTCCTCTGATGTCTCCTAGGAAGACAGCATTCTGCTCCTGGCATAGATCTCTTCGGCATGCTCTTAAGAAATTTGCATGCAGACATTTGAGACAACAAGCAGCCAGTAACTATTCAGCTCTCAAACCCTACAGTAAGATAACGCCAATGAATTTTCATGCATGAGAACAGCAGGACAGGATGTACAGTGCAAGCTTACATAAGACACAAGGCACTGCTGGGAACCAACAGAAGTGAATAGCATAAATGGCTCAGCAAAATGCTGATGTCACTCGTATACGTTTGGGTTGCGCCAGCCAAGTTTCTCTGATCCTAAAACTAGCCTTTCTAGCTGTTTGTAAAACCTCACAGTTTGCTTTGTTTTACCAAGATCTTGAAAAAGAACTTGTTTTCAAAAACCCATGTTTCTTCCTAGTATTAAGAAGAGAGATAAAAAAAATCCAAGACGACTCTAGATTTACTGTAGCACTTAGAATCTAAAGAAAAACAGAAAACGTAATGGAGAACTGGAAAAAGCAGATAATTATGTACACAAATACTTGTTCCTACTACTTACTGAAAAAATAGTTCAGGCACAACTTATCTGTTTTAAAATATGACCTCTGCAAACCTACTAAGGTCAATGAGACTTAGAGTAGTTACTCAGTGAGCCCTGCTTGCATAAATTAAAGACGCCTAAGGGTAGCTATGAAACCAGGTATTTGATTTTTCCAGGGCACCTACATATTATGAATTAACAATGAATTGCCATTTTACCAGAGCAGCTTTCAGTTTTGTTAAGGAGGGGGAAAAAAAAAAAAAAAAAAACAAGAAAAAAAATCAAACCACCCCAACTGTGTCAAGCTTGCCTCTTCCTCAACTCATAAAAGCTTTCCTATTTAATGTTAAAACTGATTATAGAAGTTTCATATTACCTTGAGTACACAAGTGAGAACCTACAGATCAAATTACTTTTAAAAAACCCCTCAGATCTCAGTCAAATAGTGCTTCTTCCTGGTGTATCCTTCTACAATAGATTTAAAAAGGAAAAAAAAAAAGGCACACACAAGTAATCTAGCTGCACAAGTTAGTATAAAGGAAAACTGTAAAGAGGGAAAACTTGGCTCACGCAGGCCAGTATTCGCAGCAGCAGCAGTAACTCCCAGCTCTGTGCTTCGCTGCTTTCACCTGTTACTGCAGTGGCTGCACACCACTTCAGAGCAGTGTGTGAACCATGACAGGTCATTCCTTCACAGTTCTAGGATTCCTGTATCAAAGTTTTTGCCTATGACATACTTAAGGCATTTGATTTTCTAGAGAGCATCATATAAGGTGAAAGGGAAAATACTGTTCCTGAAACTGAACTACTTAGTTTATCTGTCATTACGCATGTAATGAACTTACTGTCACTCCCTTTAGTATTTTCTTGCAAATACAGAGGCACCCTGAGATAGCATCAAGTTAATGCAACTACCCAACTGTGGCAAGTACAACTGAATGGTATCACAGTAAGTTAAAAACCAGTACCAGCAGTAATTTCTTCATCAGATCAAGTATATCAGAACACCTCTCTTCCAGTTCCCTACCAAAACACCAAATCTAACACCAGGTAGCTCAGAGATGCCAACTATCAGAGATAATCAGCCACATTAGAAATTCACAAGGTTTCCTTAGTAGTGGAAGAGGACACTAGCTTTGTTCTAGGCAAACAGGAGAGGAAAACAAACCCACAAACTGTTTGCGCTGTGGAATGGCTGTTCTTTGAAAGCATATCAGTGCACACTCTTCATAAAAATATGAAGTGTAAGATGACCACACAGGTTATTAAACGTCTTTTTAAACAAGTGCCTATTTTCCTCAAAGTGTAGCTACTACAGGAAAACTCTGCAAGCAAACCACTCGCATCTTGGCTAGAGCCTCTATGCTTCTATAGTAGAAATAATATTGATATCTGCCTGTTATTACTATAGCAGATAAGCATTTCACAGTCATTAGTATATTTATTCACAGTACGCTTTTGGAAAGCACCACTATTCCTGATTCATACGCAAACAGAGGACTGATGCGGAAAGACTGATCCAAGGTCACAGAGTAAGTCTGTGGTAAAGTAGGAAACTTCACCTGGTTTTGCCTTCATGCAACTAATACTTTCTGTTAATGAGTCATTGCTGCTCCTCTAAATTATTCTTTGAGCATGAAGAGACAACAGACTGCCTGTGGCATGCAAACTCTACGTGCTAATAGCAGCTTCACTCGAGGGTTTTCTAAAACAAAAAAATCACGCCCAAGGCCCTTGTTCTGTACTATGACAGAATCCTACTTCAGCGCTGGGCTGCTGTGGGGAAAAAAGGAGAGAGATAGATATAAAAAATTAGGTAGTCTGCCTTGTTTGTGGTCCAGCTCTCTCACTACAGAAACAAAAAAACAGCCCTTGAATAGTTTTACTCCCTTACGCTACAGACCACCGGGCAAGGGCAAAGTGCAGGGAGGAAGGGACAGTCAACTCGGGAGACAAGTTATGCAAAGCTAGGGGCCGGGGCGGGGGGCAGAAGTCCCACGGCCCACAAAAAAAAAAGAAAAAAAAAAAAGAAAGAAAACAAAAAAAAAAAACGCGGCCAACTTCTGTTCGCAGGTCAACGAGGTCAAAGCGCGGGGGGGGGGGGGGGTATGCGCTAGGAACGGGACCCCCGGCACAGGGAGGGGGGACACACACAGTGAAGGTTGCGGGTCTCCTCTCGCCCCCCCCGCAAAAACCCCGTCCCACCCCGCAAAGTGCAAGGGGGCGCGGAGCCCCCTCCCCAGGCTCACCCCCGACCGCCGGGGGTCGGCAGGCTGCAAACCCCCCCCCCCGCCACCCCGGGCACCCCTCGGCCCACTTCAGGGCGCTCCCCCACCCCAGGGCTGCCGGCACAGCCCCGGCCCCCTCCCCGCCCGAGGCGGCGGCCCGCCCGTCCCCACAGCGGGGCGGCCCCGCCGGGGCGCTGCTCCCCCGTCCGTACCTGTGAGGGGAGGCGGCGGCCGGCTCCGCCGCGGAGGACCGGGCCGCCTGTGCCCGGCCCGCTTCGCGGCGGCCGCCGCCCTCGCTCGGCCGGCGGGTCCGGCGGTAGCCGCCCGGCTCGGCTCGGCCCCGGCTCGGCCTCGGCCCCGGCCCGGCGGCGGCGGCGTCTCCTCCTCGCCTTTAGTTTGACCTTTTCCGTGTCTCCGCTCCCTGTCCCCGACACACTTTGACGTCACTGCCATGGCAACCAGCCCCGCCCCCTCCCGCCTCGCGCGCGCGCCGCCCGCCCCCGCTCCCCCCCTCCCCGCCTATCTCCCCGGACGTAACGCACGCACGCACGCACGCGCGCGGGCGGGCGGGCACCCGCGCACGCGCCGCCGGCAGGGGGAGCGGCGCCCGGCCCGCTTCCACCCCGCCCCCGCCGAGATGGGGCGGGGCGCGGCGCAGCGCGCGTGGGGTGGGCGGGGCGTCGTGCGTGAGGCAGGGCGCGCGCGGCCTTCATGGCGCCCGGGTTCTTGCGAGGGAGGCGCCGGGGCGGGAGCGGAGGCAGAGGGACGTGGAGCAGGAGCGGGAGGAACGCGGGACGCGGCGGCTGTGGAGCCGGGGGCAGAGCGGTGTGTCGAAGTGAAGGCCTCTGGGCCTTCAGTGGGAGGATGAGGGCGAAAAAGGGAGGACGCGTTCTCTCACACGCCTTAACGGAGCGAACCCTTCCCTCCTCCCCAGAGGGAGAAGGGAAATCTTAACGCAGGAATTCCGGCACTGCCTTTGCTCTGCACACACATACGCAAGCCAAGCTAGTGCCGTCGCGGTTTGCCTGCTCCTTTCCGTCTCTAGTGTTCTTCCTTATCCCGCGGTGCTCCAGTGTTCCCCGAGGATCAAGCTGCTTCCCCCGTCCCACAACGTGCAGCACGTTCCCATTGTTTGGGGAGCATATGGGCAATCGCATTTACTTCCTCCAAAATATTTGGCGTAAATATCATCTATGTAATATGTATAACGTACGGGAGGCTGCGTATCTCAACGCCTCAGTGCACAATGTGGGCATAAATTTTTCATGTGTAAGTACTTTGCTTCAAATACTGTCAGCTGTGAAAAGGTTACGCGCAGACAGCACGCAACCTGTGCAGGGTCTGCGTGTTAAGGCTCTTTGGGTTTGCGCCTTGTTTTGTGAAAGGTGTGTGCATTAACAACACGTTATGTATTGTCGGCTCGAAGTTGAGAGACGTACACAGGCATGATATTTAAATATCAATTAGCAACTACACTGCGTCTTTCATCTACCCTACATGCAGAGCACATTGTGTATTTTATATGTGCCGCGTATCTGTCGTAGCTCCAAAATGACAGTTTCCAAACGATTTTTAATAAGAAACATTCGTTCAGAAATACAATCCAATATTCATCAGAAATACATACTGAGATGTATTCAAAAAACCCTTCCAGAAGGTGGATAAAAGGGCACAGATACAGTTTCCCTGTCTTTGAAATGCATGATACCGTTCTCCCAGAGTATTAACAAACCACTTTAAAACCTATCACAGCAAGAGCAGGATCTGCAGTGGGAATTCATACACGGTCTGGCTCTTGCTCATTTGAAGGCAGAGATTTAATAAGGAAATTATTTTAAAGAGAGCTTTTTAACTATCACTGAATTTGTGACATGGCTCATTTCTCATCAGCCCAACTGGATTTAGTGTTGTATTACTGACTGCCAGCAAAACACTCAAATTTGGTGATATTCAGAGCAGGAGCGTTCGGCTCTCGCAGAGGTGCAGCGTGGTGCTTGTAGGGTTAGGTGCTGACCTGCCCAGTGAGGGTAACGCCAGCCCACCCCAGGGCTCCCGTGCATGGATCTGCTGGCTTTGCCCAGCGGTTCTGGTAGGTGCCAGCCCTGCTGGAGCTTGCTTTCTGATGGGTCTCTTTTTTCTTCCAGTCTCCAAACCACGAGCCTGACTGTGGCCGGCTTGCAAGGCTGTGAAGGCTATGAGTTTGGCCAGTCAACAGTAACCAGGAGTGACCTTATTCTAATGTACTGGACAACCATCTGGGGCCAATTTGACTGTCAACCATGATGACCTGTGTATTAAGACACCAGGACTTGGGCCTTCATATTTGTAACTCTGGAAAACTGCAGTGTAAGTGTTACTGATCCCCCCCCAAAAATCCCTCTTGAGGCAAATCATGAGGAAAACTTTGAGCAGCAAACTGTTGGGAAGGACATAAATAAATATGGCACCAGGGATATATCAATATGACACACTGGCGTGTCCCCAGGGAAAATGTTTCCTTCCTGCACATCTGTTGCCCCCAAGTTCGGCAAGGAGAGTACTTCCTTTTCTCCCAGGGGGTCAAACGGTGTAATTAGTGCTTGTGTGCCATATATTGAGGTGGATAAAAAAAGTCCTCAGCATGAGTAAATTCATGTCAAATCCACTTATTTGGCATTTTTATCCATGAAATCTTAAAAATGCTGAGATAAGCCTGTAATGACTAATTGGACGTGATGAAGAGGAGATGGCGCAACAATGTAGGTGAGGGAGGAGATGGAGAAATCAATCCTGAGGAAGGATCTGGCACTTGCGAGGCCTGAGAGAGCCAGAGGTCATCGGTTCAAATATAATCTCCCAGAAAGGGAGAGGAAGAAAAAAAAAAAGCAACGTCTCTCCTTCTTGCACGGACAATGCCGGACTCCCGCGCCTGATTTCCATGAGAAAGGCGACTTCTGGCATTGACATTCTGTGGCATCAAGTCCCCACCACAGACCTCCTCCTCAACGGGAGGCTGAAAGAGGAGGGGAGGAATAAACTCTGCTTTCCAAAAGGGCTGGAGCTGCCAAAGAGGCCCGTGGAAAGCCAATTGTGCAATGAGGGAAAACGGGGAGAGAGGATCCTTGCTCATAGACACAGTGAAAAGCCCGCCGAAAAAAAGTGGGAGGAGGGCTAAGAGGTATTTTGATACGTTTAGACAGACTTCAAGTGAGCGCTGGTTTAAAGCAAAATTGTTGGTGAGGACACTGATTCAGGGTTGATTTTGAATACTGGAGTGTAATGTAGAAGTCTTTCCTTCACATGCATAACGTCCATAACTGCTGCTGATTTCAAATCCCGGCTCACACAGAGTTTTTATGAGTACTTTTCATTTGTACATCTTGGAGGGCTTTACAAAGGAGAGAGCTATAAATAAGACAGATGGGAAAGTGAGGAATAGAGAGGGGTTTTTAAAGGGCAATAGATTGTTTCTTTAAGGGTTTCTGTGTATAAGAACTAGATAAGAACTGTCATTTTACTGAATGTAAAATATTTTGCAGTGGCACACTGTGCCAAATTACTTGTGCATAGATATTTATGTTATTAAGGCAAAGTTTTGTCATGCTGTGTACAAATGTCTCTAGCTAGGCTTTTGGAAAATACAAAAAGAAAAGCATTTAATGTTAGATTTTAACATAGTGCGTGCATGTTTTAGGTACTTTTAAATTGAACAGATCAAAGCCTTTTATTCCTAAATGCCAGAAATCCAGTGATATTTGTGTAACTATGTAATTTGACCTGTCTGTTTTACATGTTCCCAAGGGTTTATTATAGGCAGCTTTCAAATTAAGTGGGCTGGAACATTTGATGCTCTCTTCCCTGGTTTTCAAAGCCTGTGCAGAGCCCATACTGTGTGACTGACACTGCCGTTAAAGTGGTAGCATTTTAGTTTTATCACAAGGTACACAGTGTGGCGAGGGAATGGAGATTACCCTGGTCCTGATTCTGGCTCTGCCACTCCAAGGCAGCCGTTTCATTTCTGCCTCCTTCATCTTTCCCCTCTGCGGAGCTGGGTACAATATTTCCTTATCCTCCAAGGTGCCACAAAGCTTAATTAACCTTGAGAAAAGGAATGGGTAAATTGCAAACAACAGGGACAGAGTGGGGAAGGCCCTGGCGGTTTAAGCATCTCCGTGTTCATACTCACCTGCGTGGGGCCATTTTACCACTGATGCTCCACAGCGCTGCAAACTTGGCAAGCTTGAGAGAGCCTCAAATACTTTCCCTGCGTTTAAAATAACATTATTATATAACCGGGAGGCAGCCATAGGCTGATGGCTCAGTAATGTTTTATGCAGCAATCCTCTCACCCAACGGTGACCTTCTAACTGGATAATAAAAGCCATATTCCACTCGCAATTGCACCTGTGCTGCCACTATTTACATTGCAATAGCACCTAGAGGCCCCGTTGTATAAGGCACAGTAAAACTGTCTCTGCCTGGAGGAGACTGAAAGTGGGAGGGGAAGCAGGAACAGAAGCAAAAGGTTTGTCTCAAGGTCATATATCAGAAAAGTAGCTCTGGCAGGAAAAAAACTTAGGTCTCCCAAGTCCCAGTACTATGCCCTGTGAATGATGACTTTTAGGGAAAAAAGGACATATTTACTTCTAGGAATAGAAATATAAAATGCTGGGAGATCACAATGTTCGCAGCAGGATTTGCTCTTTGTTTATTCTTCTGGCTGTAGAAATGCTTGTTTGGTAGTTTTGGGATTGGTTTGTTTGGGTTTTTTTAGGCACTTTAATATTTAGGCAAATATTAAATTGCAATTAAATTGTCAATGCCTTCATGAGAGGCATGTTTTTATCTGAAGTATGTTACGATTTTCCTAATAACAGACCCAAAGGATCAACATTTCTCTTTTGGATTTTTCTTTGTTTGAAAAGTTGGTTGTTCCTGAAGTAATGCTTGCTGGTTTTGCAGTGGTCTTTTGTAGGTCATGAAACAATGAATCTTCAAGTCACATCATCCTACTTTCTATCCAGTGTGTTTCTATGTCACTATCAGCTCTGCTTTGGTTTGATCTAACCAGATGGTATCTCACAAGATGCTAGACATGAATATTTCATATGGTTTAGAAACTGTTTTTTCTCACTCTTCAGTGGCAAAATGTGTTGATTTAAGACTTTTCACAACTTGAGAGGCTTTCTGGCATGGCACCGTAACTCAGGCCAAAGACAGCTGAGCATTGTTGTCATCTCACAATGTGGGAAGCAGAGGATGTTTTGGACCGCTAGAAAAATGGAGCTGAAATTTTCCGTTAAGAGGAAAAAAAAGCATTTGTCCGGCAGCAATCTTCCAGTCTAGCTGTACTTAGGTTACATTTTTTGGACATTATGTGGAAAGTCAGACTCATTAGATCAATGCAATTTTTGATCCATTGAATCAGCAGCCAAGTTAATCTCACATCTCTGAGCCAGTGAACACTTTGTTTTCATTCAAAGTTGGTCTTATTTCAGTTTAGGCCATTTCTAACACTGTTTTCTTATTTACAGTATCGAAGGCTTCAGCCACTGTATCCTGTGATATAAATCAATTAACAATCGCCTGCCTTTATCATTTTTCACTCAGACTTTGCTTTTGCTCCTCTTTGGAGACATGAGTGTTTTCTTTTTTTCTAGGTCTTTGTTGTTCTTAGTGGATAATCAATATTGAGTTGCAAGTGTTGCACTGAAACTCTGGGCTTGCAAAACCAGCTTATTTGGTTTCTTCAGCTGCACATGAAAATTTTTATTTTAGCCGTAAGCCTTCTCGGGGCGATCCAGCTCCAAATTAAGACACACAGAGCTTGATTCAGTTGCCCACACATAGAACTTCATTGTGATTTAAGATGTCCTAGATGACTTGCCTAACCTCCCGCTCCTGCTTCAGTAGGTCACAAGTCCACTGTAGATCCTGTGTAATTTCTGCCAGTCCCATAAATACATCTGAGATACCCTGGGGCACCTCCAATGATGCTTGATACTTGCTTATCAATAGGTTAAATGTAAGTGTCTGTGTGTGGGCATCTACCTCTGAGCTGAGTGTCTATGTTCCCACTAGAGTCAAAAGAGATCCAGTTAGTAGAGCCTAGAGGGTGTCCAGTTGACCAGACCGTAAGTGTCCATTTTAGGGTATGTGATCATCATGCTTTTCTGCTTGACTTTCAGATGACACATTTTTCAGAGCAGGACATGTTTTGCTTTTTAGTAAGCACGCTGGCAACTAATTTAAACACTCTGCACACCAGACAACAGTCACACGTAGAAGGAGACATATAACAAGGGACTGGGGATCCGTGACTTTCTTTCCAGCTAGAAGGCTGACATCTCAAAAAGAAAGGCAAATTCCCAAGCAAAAAAATCTCCTTAACCTAGCCGTGCTGCTTCTCTGTCCCCCAACACATGCCTTCCAAACTTCTGGAGTCTTTGATGGGCCATTCATAGAAATGAGCAGTTATAGTCCCTCAAGCCGCACTTTATATCAATGTACATCTGCTCTTGTTTAATTTATGTTCTGCATCATGCGATACTCTTGTTAGACACACACTCCATACAGAATCTGGTAGGTATAGATTGCCATGTAATATCAATTTGCAGGTAAGTAATATCAACCCCTCTTCAGAAAGACATGGGAGGCAAGTGGTGAATGGTGGTAGAAGAAGAGCTGGGAGTTGAAATCAGAGATCCAGGATGATAGGGAATATCAAGCAGGTGTAGCACAGGACAGAAGAAAAGAAATAAGGAGGAAGAGTGAGATAGATGGGAGAACATGGAGATAAAGGAGAAGAGGGAATAACAGGTATGCTGCTTGAGAGGCAGTGTCAGACAATGCTGGAAAAAATAGAGGATAAAGCACAGAAGAAGGCGTTGGTCCTTTGGCTGGACTACAGTATCTCCCCAGGACAGCAGGGGAACAAAGTGTTGAGATTAACAAGAAATTTGTGAAAGCGAAAGAAAACATTTAGGCTGTTTTTACTAAAGCAATTTAAAGAGCAGTGTTGTTTTGCCCTGATGGCAGAACAGCATGGGGGATGCAGCGTCTTTCCCCCCCGACACACCAGCCCTGCAGGGCCAGAGGCAGAGCAGTTCCTGGGTGACTGAGTCCCATCGTCTGTTATTATAAACAGCCACATAATCTGGTTCAAAACCTGTCAAACTCTGTCAGAAAAATAGTTTGGATGCCCCCTCTCAACACACTGCAGCTATTAGGCAGCCTTAGGACAGCCCGATTCGGCTGGTTAGAAATCTGGACTAATTTTTTTCTGAGACAATTTATACCACTTGTTTTTGCACCAGAACTGGCTTTTCACTTAAATAGTTCTCCCCAGTGTTTCCCTCCCTGCTGTATTTATAGAAAGCAGTCATGTTCCCTTGCAGCCAATCTTCTGCCAGACTAAACAAGACTTGTTATGAAACAGGACATTATAAAATAGGCTTTCCATGCCCATGGTCCTTCAAAAAGCCCTTCCTTTCACCTAGTCCACACTGAATTTGTCTTTTCTGAACTCGGTCAGTGAGATGTGATCACAGTTTTTCAGAAAGGCTGGCTGGATGGCAGCATTTGCTTGGGACCATAGTGGCACACCAGAGGTCTCCGAGACCTGCTTTCAGCCTTGCCAGTCATTACACACTTACAGCATCCGTAGCGTCTGTCCGTCATGGTCCCTACATCCCATTTCTGCTCCTCCCAATGGAGTACTTGAGGGGATGTGGGTTTTCAGACTCAGCCATTTCCCCCAACAGAGGCAGGACCCCACAGATCCTCTGGCTGGTGGTAACTTGCCTCCAGGGAGGCAGTGATTCTCACTCCTCCTCACTTCAAGAACTGCGGAAACCCTTTACACAAGATGAGTTGGATTTGTACCTGTATTTAAGATGGCAGCTCTCAGCTTCTGCTTAGTTTTGGATCCACCACCTGTGTCCAAGCCCCAAAAGCTTGCAGTGCACGGGGAAAAGATGCTGCCACACAGCTGAGCAGCATTGTCAGGGCTCTGTGAGGAATCCCAGGCCAACCAGCCCTCCAGCAATTTCAGGAACAGAGCAGTAGTTGCTCAGCTATATGTTTGCTGCAAAGAGCATGCCCTGCTATGCTTCCCTTGAAAAGACAGAAGCAGGTTTTTTTTTGAAAATCAGAACAACAACAACAAATGTTCAAAATAAAGAAAGTGTGATCCTCCAGGTGATCTATGTTTATGATCTCAACAACTTTCTTTATAACACCTTTATCTTTATTGCAGTTTTTCCTCAAGAGGACTTAACCTTCAAACTCCTTATTCTGAGCATGGGAGCTCTTTTGCAGAGACTGCAAATATTCTTCCTGACTTATATTACTTTTCTTACTTATCAAAACTTCTCCACCACATTTTTGTTTTACACCTGTTAAAACACAGAGTCATTGAAGTGCTGGTCAGAGGAGACTTCTGGAGGTCTCTGGTCCAAGCACTTGTTCAAAGCAGGGCTCTAACTAGCACTTGGTGGGGTCAGCCATGGCTTTGTCCTACGAAGCCATGAAAACCCCCAGGAACAGACAATCCACAGCCTCTCTGGGAAGTCTGTTCCTGGGCTTCACCACCCTCCTAGTGACAAAGGTTGTCGTGATGTGCGACCCGCATTTTCCATGCTGCCTTTTGTGGCCACTGCTCTTCTCATCCCGTCTGCTAGTGCTAGGAGAGTTTGGGCTGACTGTCTTTATAGCTCCCATCTGGGTAGCTGTAAACAGCTCCTAGATGGTCCTAGCCTTCTCTTTGCCAGAGAAAACAGGCCCATCTCCCTCAACCTCTCCCTCTCCCTGGAGGCCCCTGACCACCTTGGTAGCCCAGGGCTGGACCCTCCTTGGTTCCTCAGGAACCTCCTTGAAGTGCGGGTTCTCACCTGGTATCCGCAGAGTGGCCTTGCCAGTGTCCGGCAGAGAAGGGATAACATCCCTTAGCTGCAGTCCTCTGCAGTTTGCCTTCTCTGCAGCGAGATGTTGGCTCCCGTTTCAGCTGGCTTCTGCCCCAGCCCCTGGGCCCTTTCCAGCAAGGCTGTTACTCCGCCAGCTCTCCCCAGCCTGTGCTGATGCAGGGGGTTCTTCTGCCCTGGGTGCAGAGCTCTGCGCTTTTCCTTCTTGAACCCGATGAGGTTTCTTTTGGCCCCATCCTCAGGTCTGTCGTGGTGGGTCTGTTGGTAGAAGCGCTGCCGTTCACTGTGTCAGCCCCCTCTTCTTCCTTGCCCCCCTCTACTTTACTATCACCTGCCGGTTTGCTGAGGTGCAGTCTGTGTCATCTTCCTGGCTGCTGCTGAGTGTGTTTGGAGCCCTGCGTTGGCCGCCGGGATCCTCCCTTGCCAACTTGCAGCTGGACGTTCGGCCATTGCTTGCAGCCCAGTGAACCACAGATCCGGCCGGTTTTCCAGCTCAGCTTCCCTTCTGTGTGTTGAGCTTGGGCTTCCTCAGCTCCCAGGTGAGACTGTGGTGGGAGACGGTCTTGAAAGCTGTCCTAAAGTCAATCTTATCTGGGTGCGATGGGTTAACCTTGGCCAGTAGCCACCTCTTCAGCTGCTCTCTCACTCTCTCTCCTTAACAGTACAGGAGGAGAAAAGAGGATGAAAAAGTGTGAGATAAAGACAGGGAGATCATTTACCGAGTACCGTCACAGGTAAAACAGATTTGACTTGAGGAAAATTAATTTCATTTGTTGCCAATTAAAATAGACTCAGGTAGTGAGAAACAAAGAGAAGAAATTAAAATGACACTTTCCCACCCTCACCTTTCCCAGGCCCAGCTTCACTCCTTTAAACCCTCTCTACCCGTGTGGTGCAGCAGGTGGGAATGGGGATTACAGTCAGAGAATCACAGAACATCTCAAGTTGGAAGGGACCCATAAGGACCATCGAGTCCAAGTCCCTGCTCCTTGCAGGACTACCTAAAACTAATCCATATAACTAACAGTGTTGTCCAGATGCTCCTAGATCTCTGACAGACTTGGTGCCATGACCACTTCCCTGGGGAGCCTGTTCCAGTGACCGACCACCCTCTCAAGTGAAGAACCTTTTCCTAATGTCCAGCCCTAACTTCCCCTGATGCCGCTTCATTCCATTTCCTCGTATCCTATCTCTGGTCACCAGAGAGGGGAGATCAGCACATCCCCCTCCAATGCCCCCCTTGAGGAAGTTGTAGACAGTGATGAAGGCCGTCCCCCCCCAGCCCCTCTGGGCCGCTCCTCCCTCCTCCCACGTCTCCCTGCTCCAGCGCGGGCCCTTCCCCGGGCTGCAGTCCTTCAGGGACAACCTGCTCCCGCCCGGGCTCTCCACGGCCGCAGCTCCTGCAGGAAATATCCCCCTGCTGCGGCCCCTGTGGGGCCCTCCCCGGGCTGCAGGGGGGGTCTCTGCTCCAGCGGGGTCTCTCCAGGGCTGCAGGGGATGGATCCCTGCTGCGGGCCTGCACCGCCTCCCGCCCTCCTCCTCCTCCTCCTCCTCCTCCTCCTCTGCCTGTGCCGCCTTCGGCCCTTTCTGGAACCTGTTTCCCCCATCTTGGCTGAGGGGCTCAGCTGTGTCCTGCGGTGGGGCCGTTGGAGCCGGCTGGGACCGGCTGGAACCGGCTGTGTCCGGCACGGGGCAGCCCCGGCCTCTCCTCACACAGGCCGCCCTGCAGCCACGCTGCCGGCGCCTGGGCATGGGCAAACCCTGCCGAAAGCAACGCGCTGGGCAGTTCAACTTTCATCGAAGCTGCCCCTCAGCTCACCACGGTGAGGCTGGTCAGGCAAGATCTGCCCTTGAGAAGTTTTCATTGACTATTTCACAAGTGGAGAGCATATGGAGGAAAATTTACTCTAGAAAATCTTTAACACTGAAGTCTCTCACCCAGAACATCCAATTTTCTCTATTTTAAAAATTGATTGTTCTAATTTGCCTTCTAATAAAAACAAACTCTTCATAGTCAACTCTCTTTTTGTGGTTTGATGTGCTCACTTTGAGGACAATTTGCAAGTGGATCTGCACTAAGGCTTCGGCTCTGCTCTGGTCCCATCACAGAGTATCAAACCTGCCATCATGTCTCACCCTTGTCACACCTCTGCTCTCCTGCTACCCGTGCCAGAAGGATTTTGCTGGAGGTCATTATAGTCTCTGCTCACTTCTGAGTCCCCTCCACAATACAGAGTCATCTGTCTCACTGAAAACTGAAAAAAAGTGTTCTTTCTCATTTTAGACCGTAATTAGATTATCTTTAGTTATTACTCCACTCTCTCCGTTGAATAGATATGCTTTTACCATCTTCTCTTTTTAACTATAAGGCTAGAAATCTTTTACTGTGACATATCTTTTGTCTTGCTGTGTTAACGTTTCTCTCTAATGTTTCCCTAGATCAGAATAACATCTGTGTACACCACGGAGGCCATGGTTCCCATCATTTTTTGATGAATGGACCTCTACCAACCTTCAGCGTTCCTTGCAGAATGCCATGCACCACTATTACCTAAAAATTAATTGGAAACATTGTTGGAAATGTTGCTTAATGTAGCTCCAGAGGCTGGCTGTGAATTAATTACTATGGCTAACTCGACCCCATCCAAAATTTCTTCTGATAAACCTGAGGTGCTGAAGACAGACTGGATGGTGAGCAGAGGGAGTGATCCAGCCCCAGCAGCTGAGCTGCAGTCCTGAAGGGTGATGTGTGATGCTCTGTTTTACTGTGTCATACCCCTGCTGATGGGGATATATCAAATATACAAAAATTTTTGGTGTCAGCCATTTCCCCACAGTCTCTTTCTTTTGTAGGAAGTGGATCATATTCCTTCATTTACCTACTTTGTTAATTATTTCAGATATCTGAAAGTATTCTGTTTTTTTTTTTTCCTACAGTGATCAGTGAGGCAAAAGCTACAAAATAAACAACATTGAGGCCATTACTTTGCTCAGGGCTCACTGGCATGGTTGGCTACAGCTATATTTTTAAAATTCTACCATCCGAAACAGGATGGCCTAATCCAGACTGCACCAGCTCTTGCATGGTGTGCAGGCATTGTTTGGGAAAATGCTAGCAGGCTAAGATAAAACCATCACTCTTCTTGCAGTGTAAGATTGGGAGGATTCAGTCCCAGTACCCAGGAACTTTCCCTGCATTGTTCCATCCATTTGTATGGGTGTAGCCTGCATGGCAGCTTTGCTGATTTATGTTAAAATAAATTATGTCTTTAAAAAACCAGGGAAGGGAGGACCCACAACTGTAAATCAAACTTTGCAGCTCTAATACGTGGAAAGATACTGAAACAAATTATTTGCTCATCCCTAGAGGATTATAAGCCTATGAGAAGCAGCCAATGTGGATTTGTTAAGAATAAAGCATATCACATGAATTCAGTTTAGTTCTTTAACCCAGTGGATAAAGGCAAAACAGTTTTGTCTTGGCTCTAGTAAAACTCTTGGCATAGCCCTGTAAAATGTTCTCATAGACAGACGAAGAAAACTGGTCTAGATGATCACTGCTTAACCCAGATGATACCCCACATCAGCAAAGTCCAGTACATCAAGTCCCTGAGGTCACTTTCTGTGATGAGGCATGAGGAAGCCTCCACTGGCTGGAGGAAGGCATGAACTAAAATGTCTGAGAAGGAGGAACATCCTCGTTCGGAGGAAATTGCTACAAGGTTGAGAGAACAACTGCCTGAAAAAGTCATGCTCAGAGAGAACTTATAAATTATTCACTTTCCACTACTGAGGTCATTTGGGGCTGACAGGTCTGCCCCAATTCCAGAATGGTTGGAAGTTCTTGTCGCCAAGTTTCTGGGTGATATAGAGCATACTCTTATACAATTTGCAGAAGATAACATTCTGGGAAGAGATGCAAGTGTTTTGGAAGACAGCGTTAGAATTCAAGTAATTGTGATAACTTTGAGAAATAACCTATAACTGATAAAGTAAAATTCAACAACAGCGAGTGCAAAGTGTTTCACCTTTGAAAGAAAAATGAAATGAAAAAAACCCCACCCCAAAATGGTGAATATTGGTGTATGCCCCAGTATAGTAAAAAAAGAGTACAGGGCTGTATTAGACCAGAGGCTGAATATAAGCCAGCAAATAAGATGCTGTTGAGCCATTCTCGTGTATGTCACATGTAAGAGATGAAAGGCTATTATTCCACTCTATTTAGCAGGGGCAAGACCTTTCCTGAGGTATGTGTCCCGTTTTGGGCACACAGACTTTAAGAAGCAGGGTGTGCATATGTGCATGCATACATCTGTGTATATAGGGGAGAGCTCAGCAAGAGCGACAGGAGCGCTAAGAGATTTAGACAGCGTGACCTATCAAGAAAGGGTGACCAAAGGGGTGTTGTTTAGTTTAATAAAGAGAGCATCAAATGTGGATGTGGAAATAGGCTTCAAACAGAGAACAGTGCTACAAAGGGGATACTCACCATTTGTTCCCCTGTCCGAGGACAGGACTAAAGAGGCATTTATTAGACACTAAGAGCAACCTTGCTTAGACACTGGGAAACACTTAGCAATTAGGAGGATAATCACATACTGGGACACGTTACTGGGAAGGCTATGAAAGCCCAGGATGGAGGCAGCAGGCATCTTTGGAGGGTGTAGGTACCTTTCATCACACCTTGGAGTGAGGAAGTGGTGTGGTTTGAGTTCCCCTCTTGCACTATGGTTCCCAAGAAAGGAGCCTGCCTGTTTCCCTGCTTTCTGCAAGCCTCCACAGCAGGTCAGGAGACATTTCCAGTGGCAACAAACAGGAGGTGGTTTTGCTTTTTTTTGACGTCTGTTCTCTGTTCCTATCCCTTAGGATATTCTTAAACTTTCCATTGAACTTGCATTGATGCTTTTAAAGCAAGGATTGCTACTTTTTTTCACTTGGTACTATTACAAATGAAATTTTTTTCTCCCCCCCCCCCCCCCCCGAATATTTAGTTCAGTCATTTCCAAAAATTGGGATAAATTGTGACTGTATGGTTGAGGTTGCGCTACGTTGCCCTTTAGTATCACATGCCAGCATCACGGTAATAACATTACCTTCCTTGCTGGTGGCCAGTGTAATGCTATGTCTTTGCCTTCCAAATCCTTTCTGCCTTCCCTTATCACCATATTCACTCTCTGGAAGCTGGCTAAGGGGATCACACATCTGCAGGCTAAGGGGATCAGACAGGGTGAGGGAACAGAAAAACAGTGTTTTCTCTGCAGTCCTACACTCTCAGGTAGGAGCTGCCAGGCCAGCAACAGTTTCTCTGAGGAGGGCTCACAAACACAAAGCAGCTTGGCGAGGCAGAGATGGGTGGCTGGAGAAGCAGAAGTCCTGAAGGACTGATGCAGCTCACACCATTTCCCCTAAAGAAAAGGCAATAAGAAGTGATTGCACAGCCTCTCTCCCTAATTCTAGACCTCCTCTGGCAGATACATTATATTTTCAAGGTTTGCCTGTTTCTGTGTTATATTTTTTAACATCTTTTATCGAATGAGTGTGAAGAACATATAAGAGCAACAAGAAAGCAATCACAACGGTATCCAGAAGAAAGGGCAGCAATTTCTTCCTTCGGGATATTCTTAAGAAGATCTTAAGATCTCTCAGCTCCTCCACCCACCTACTTTGATTAGCTGTTCTCCCCCATATCTGAAATTACATTAACTTGTTGGCACAGTCATTTTAGGCATGATGAGTTTTGCAACTATGGTTTTAAAGCCAAAGAAAATCCAATCAACTCATGCCCAAGCAGTCAGGAGTTGTCAAAACAGTCATTGCTGTTTTCTGAACTGTCCCAATCTGCGCCTTTTTGTATTTGTTTCTTCTGTGCTCTGCAGGAGAGTAGAAGTGGGGTTGTGGTCAACAGGCACATGACCTTCCCAACCTAAGCTTTGTTTAAGCCTAAAGAGAAGGGAATGTGACTTTTGCAAGTCATTTGCAGCATCTTGCAGAGTTGGCTGTAAGTTTTGCATCAGTTGTCCGAAACCCAACTTTTTGTTCAGTCGTAGCATGTCATGCACTCTGTGCGTGTAAGTGGTGTGCGTACTAGTGCTGCTGCATGAGTGCTCAGGACAGATACAAGCAGACACAAAAGTATCACGCTGGCAGATTTCACAGGTACATTTTCATTATGCCGTGGATTGAAAAGCCATTCAACATGAGCTCAAGCTGTGCAAGACTCTTGCTCCTTGCAATGCACCCCAGATTTTTCTCTTAAAAGCTTATGAAAATTATTTTTCCTGTGTTTTCCATCCTATACTGGATGTGGAATAGCTGTATTGTATTGTACTGCGCTCTTTTTTGCAGCCAAGTTGCTTTGTACACTTTAGTTTATTAATGAATGGAGCTCTTCAGAAGCAGAGGGGGAGGCATTTGCATGTCTTTGAGGCAATTATCCAAAAACTGTATGAGGTATCTTAAGCTTTGTGTAGTTCAGAAGCTAAGAGGGAGCCCTCGTGCGTACTCCAAATTAGGAAATTTTGAGTTCTAAGGGGTTTTATTATTATTTTTAAAATTCAGCAGAGCTATGTCTTAGCAAAAAGTTCATAAACTTTCTGGGAATGCCTGCAAAGGAGCAGCCAGTACAGGAAGGGGTACTGAAGCTTGGAGGAGCCAGGGATGCTCATGCCAGGGATGCTGATAGAAGTAATGGCTTGGAGGATTCAGTAACTCAGGGTTGATGAGGTTGACCACCTGGCACACGAACTTGGATGAGGTGCCCAGCTTGGTGACAGGTGGTTTTCTTCCTGAGTATTAGCTCTGTCAGCACAAACCCATTAATCAGTTTTAAATAAATGTCACTGTAAATACAGCATCTGGCCTGAATCCGGCAAAGTGCTAAGTACCTCCATCCCTTTTTCAATGAAGCTGGAGTTGCAGGTGGTCTGTCCTTTCAACAATTTGCTATTCTGTGAAGAAGCAGAAAGAAACTGTAAAAGGTTGTAAAAAGCCTATGTTTTTCCTAAAGAATATCTGACCTCATGAAAGGAAAGTTATAGTCTCTCTTCTCTTTGTTACCAGTATTGTAAAACTGGTATTTAAATAGTATTTTCTCACTGACAATTCAGGGGAAATATAAAAATTAAAATGGTGCAGATAAAAGCAGCCACGTTTTCTAGAACCTCCTCCCCACCTCTGAAAAATCACCAAACAAACCAACCAAACCAAAAAAGCAAACTAAGAAAACCAAGGTTGCTGGCTCATTGATGTAACAGTAAAAAATATCAGACCTACTGAGAAATTTCTTGTTATTTTCAGTACTGCTCGGTATGTCATTTTTGTGGAGCACTATGTTCTGGTGATGCCCTGCTGATGTGGTAACAGGAACGATCTATCAGCATTGCCATTATAAACCTCATTTTTATAACCTGGATGTGCACATTTGCTGTTACTTGGCATTTCTTATAAAAACATTCAATTTTCTTTTTAATGACTTGATAATTTTTAAAGTAGAAAAATATAAAAGGTTTCAGAAAGCAAAAAAGAAAGGCAGTTTTAAAAAAGAGGGAATAATCTACAAATGACAACACTTAATTATTTTTAGTAGTAATAGCTGTAAGTTTTATTTGTATTGCGGTAGTGCTCATATACTCTGTAGAATTAGGTGCTGTACAAACACTTGTTTTTTTTTAAATGGATTTAGTGCTGGGAGAAAGTGTTGGACTGAAAGCCTTATCAATTCTTATTTATTATTTTTTTGTCTTTGACAGTGCCCTAGTATCTGTCTGAGATTTGGCTTTTATTGTGATAGATGTCATACATGTACTCAATTATCTCCATTGTGAAAAGCACTTTAACGCATGCTTACTTTTAAAAGGGAGCTGAAACACTCGCCGTGGGAAAGAGCATATTTGCGGAGCAGAGAACAAGCCTCATCACATAAAGCATATAAAGCACATATTTCTTGCAAAGCCATGCTGTAGAGGTACGGCAGAGATATCTGAGCAGCTTTCAGATGGGCCGCTGTGTTTCCATGGTGCTGAAGACATGGGCTATGGGCTCAGATGCTGGAAGCAGCGCAGCCATGTTAGTGCAAAACTCTTACTACACTAATCTGTAGGTACTCCATGGAGCTGCCTAGTTTGGGTAGACTTCAAGCTGGTGAAACCATACAGCTGCTAGACCCCAACTCAGTGGGGCCCTGAATATGTTTTTTTCCTTGGCTCTGTCTTGCACAGGGGGGATGTATTCCTTCAGCCTAAGGCTAAATTCCTACATATTGTGGTTGGGTTGGGCTGCTAGACCTGTGCAAAGCCCCCATGGAGTTTACAGTCTCTGCACTGCCTAATGAAGGAGCAGGTGTCCTACTGGTGACCCCCAAAAAAGGCAGAGGGAAAAAAAAGAGCACTTTGCTCTCCATTTTGTGGAGAACATCATTTGGGTATTGGTACCCACTAAAAGTGGCTTGCCCAGGATCACAGAGGGTTACAGGGCACAGACACAGCTGGAGCATACACACAACTGTGTTTCTGACACAGTTAGTAGCTGATCCCAGGCTCCTTCATTTGTAGTCCAGTGCCTTGCACGGGATTTGATTTGTCAAGAATCCTTCTTGGATGGATGGCTTAATACAGTCTAATTGCTTTTTTTCTGCCCTCAACTAAGCTTGTTAGCAGAGTCAGCCTATGATGTAGTTGAGGATAAAAGCAAACAAAGGAATTGAGGCACTTCTAATTTTAGTAATATGCAGTTTATACCCTTCTCACTATCTAGTCTTGAGCACCGTGATCTCAAATTTACTTTAATTTTTTACTTTAGTTTTTATAGAACAACCATTATGTCTCAGGCTGGTTCTAATCACACACGTACTAACTCTTTGGTTGGGTGCAGTGTGCCCAGACAAAGCATATTGCTCTCTTTTTTCATGACGGGTCACGCACACTGCTCATGTAGATTCACATTTAAGCCTCCCTGTCTCATGATGCATTGTGCTGCCTCTAAAGACTAAGTGAGCAGTAGCTTTCATTAAAAAAAAATCATAAATATATTTTACTACTTGGACTTAGTGCAAATGCACAACCGACTTGTTGGCTCGATAGATGTAATTGCTCTCAAGGAGCCTTTATGGTCTATTGTTTCAATTATAAGTGAATTACATAGTCCCCAAGTACTTACTCACTCTGCTTTCAAGGAGAGTGAAAAGACCAAGACAAAGCAGGAAATTAGACAAAAAGGACATCATTTTATTGAAACTCTTCACCTTCCAAGTGACAAAGGGAAACACATCAAGACCAGTCCAAGCCATTCATGAAGGACATATTTTATCCATCGGAAACTATTACAAGCCCTCAATTGTATAAATTCAGATGCTGAGAGAGGAAGACAAAAATCAAGCGTAATATACACATGGAAAAGACAAAGTTCATGAGGGATTGAGGAAAAGGAAGAAAAAACAAGGATCAGGATTAGATCTCTGAGAAGCTGAACTGTATTTTGAAGGACATCCTGCTGTTTTTCCTGAGTAGAAAAGGCTTCTGCGATCTGCAACTTCCAGCACCACACAGTCACCATCAGAAATCATGGCATTCTTCAAGAAACTATAGCAAATGCTAAAATTAGGCAGGAGAAGCACAGATCTGATATAACTTTGTAAAATAAGACCTTCAGGTAACAGTCCTCCCAAGACAAAGGACAACATATGGCAATGCTTTAGTGACAACTTTGAATGAGTTTATTATAAATAAGAGAATGGAAATAGTCTACAATAGCAGAACAACGCACAAACAATAAGCAAAGATATTCTGCGTATATCCTCTATGAAGTCTCTGAGAAAGGATGATTTTATAATAGTTATCAAATTTACACATAAAAATATTGGTGTTTTAACCTATATTTCATCAAGAACAATTAAATTATAAGGTGGAATGTGAATGCTTAGGTGAATCCCTTGGGATTTTGGATCAAAAGATCTTCACATGTTTAATTTTGTAGAAGAGCATTGACGGCTTTGTTCCAGTGTACAGGACCCTCTGAAAAATCCCATATTCAACTGGGACCAAGAAGGTAGTATCAGTGGAAACATTGCTCAAGTATAGCAGAGCTGCGTGCACTGCCAACATCCCACAGCCACTAAACAAAGAAAAATATACAGGATAGTTTGTGGTGTTGATGAAAGAAGATCCCTAACTCCTTAAAAAGTGGGTGGAATGTTTGTTTTCTTGTCATTTGGTGACTGGTTTGGAGGCTCTGGGCTTTGGTTGTGATCTGTGTCTGGGTGCTTAAATTGTGGACATGATCCTTGAGGAGGTTCCTGGTGGTGGTTTTCTCTGCCCAAAGGGAAGGTTAAGACAACTCATGGAAGAGATTACAGGGAAGCAAGTGGAGAAAACACAGGGTCCAGAGGTGGATTCAAGAATGAGGGAAGGCTGTACAGACAACTCAGAGTTTGCAGAGACAAACCCAAGCGGGAAAACATGGATAGACAAACAGACTTGGTGCCTGAAAGGTTGGAGAAGGAAAACTAACACTGTGCCCTGCCAAAAGAGAAGAGACAACATCAACCCTAATCAGACACTGAGACCTACAATGACAATGTGATACACAGAAGAAAACGAGAGCTGCTGAGCAGGGAGCCACAAAAAATTATCCTACTCAGCAAGCTTTTGCCCACAGCTGATCTACAGGACAATACTTAGGACAGGGCAAGTCCTTCATCGCAGCACACAGTGCCACATGAAGGCTTGCTGGGAAGCATCTCGATGGAGCTGGGCTCCACAGTTGTGGACTTTCTCCAGTTTTTGAGGTCCCTTCTCTGTCACCCAGGGAACATGCATGCGAGAGATCCTCTGGCAGCACCTACTGGATTGGGTCTAAGAGAAAATAAGTGAAAGAGATCCTGCTTTTGGAAGGATGTTCTGCTAAGCCGTGCTGGGTCTGGGGAAGTTTTTGGCAGCATGAGGTGTCACTGCAGCCTCCTGGAGGATTGTAAATTCAAGCAGTAAGGCCCACCAAATTTAGGCACCTTTGACATTTGGTTGTAACTAGGAAGGACTGCTAGGAACCACACTTTGGATTTTGGGCAAGGCAACATTAGGGCTCTAGACAAGTGAAAGAATGTGCATGGCATGGCTGCTTCACACAGTCTGAAAACGGTGCTGCCAAGGACATGTGTGTGATAAGAACTCCTTCCCTTTATCTTTGCCCCTGATTTTAGGTGGCTACATTGAGCTAAAGCCCTACAGTAGGCACTTTAATACTTGATTGCCTTCCAGTCCCGAGGGATTTTTAGGCAACTGTCTGCCAGGTCTCCAGTGTTGGATTGTATCACCTCCATGCAGGGGCAGTGCACCAGGTTACTGCTTCACGGCTTTCCTAACAACTAAAACCATTCAGGAACCACACTTTGGTCCTGAAGGCAAGTGTCATGGCAACACTAATACAGATAAGCATCCCCACACACCTTCCAAACAGGGGACCCCATCCAGCTTACCAACTGGAAACCATCCAGGGTTCAGTGTCCAGCTGATCTCTGACATTTCCCTCGTTCTGAAGCTCTCTCCGACTCATGTCATCATCACCACCATCAGAGATGTTATAAATTCTGACGTACTCATTTCTCCAGCTGCTGGGTCACTGTCTGGGAATTTCTCATGCATAATGTCCAGCTGAGACTCTCTTTGCTGGCACCATACCACATTTCAGAGGTGATATCACTCTTCCAGAGTTACAATGTCATGTGGCCTTTAGGTTACACCTTGCGAAACCAATGCTGCTTGCAGTCATCAGCACCTGGAGCCCAGAGTGGTGCTGAGTTTTTCCTTTGACTGTATCTGTCTCTTCATGCATCCTTAAATACCCCAGGGACTTTGTTACTAGCGAGGTGTACCTTTGTTTTTTTTGCTGGACAAAATGCCAACAGATTACATTTCTTTTTCTCTGAGGCTGTACAGAAATTTAAAAGCACTAAATACAGCTCAGAGTCTGACTCTTTTTTTTTTTAGCTTTATTAGTAATTATTATTTTAATCCCGTTCTTTGCTACCCATGGGACTAGCAATGATAGAAACTTGAATTGACGTATCTAAACCACACACAATGCTAAAATTCAGATTCAGAGACTTGTGGTATGCAGGACTTAGCTATGTCAGCTATACCCTGTCTAACAAACTGACTCAGTGTGCAAGGTCACCTCTTATCTGTAGCATCTTCTGGTAGAATTAATTTAGGGAATTATCTAGGACAGGTGCATTGTTTTCTCTAGTCAATAGAGGGAAATCTATGCCTGTCTAGCTACTGGAGACCCATGTTTGCTCACTATCAACACAGGCTCTTTGACCTGACTTTTGGCTCAAGTGGCATACCTCAAAGGCTTTTTGTCATTGTTTTTCATTTGCCACTTCTCTGGCAGGGTTTTTTTATCTTGTTTGATTGCTACATGATCTTTTTTTTTTTTTTCTCCTTTCAAAAGTTTTCACTAACAATATGGGTTCCCATCCCCTCTCCCAGCTGGCATATCCATACTCCAGCTCCGGACTCTGTGCAGGTTTTGTGATAAGCTGTGTTGCCTGTGAAGGGATGGGGTCAGTACTTCATCCCAGGAGAAGGAGCAGCGCTTCCTACATTAAGGTATTTCTGTTTACTTAGGGGAGCCAGACCTAAAGCACAGCACTTTCCACTGTATTTCCTGGTGACTTGGCCAGATATTTCCCTTCCCCATGTGCATAAACTCCATTTCCAGGTGACCAACAGCCCTGTTTGGAGCCTTCTCCCATGGACTGGGCCAGCCAGGCACTGTTTGTGAGGAATTGGAGAGCCCTTCCCCGGCCTGTGTCCATGGTACCCCCAAATGCATCCCATCTTCCTAATGGGATGAGACATGGTCACACAACATCCTCCTGCTGAGGGGAGGAAACCTGCATGAGTGGGCCAGAAGGGCACCAAAAAGACCCTCAGGTTGCACAGCCAAGGACCAGAGCTGCAACTGGTCCTACAAGATGCCTCCCCATCACGTACCCTGCATTGGTCTGTCAGTGGTTTTGAAACTCCCAGCATACAAGCTGGTGCCCATGCAGCAACAGCAAATCACTCCCTTCCTCTAACGTGTTGCTGTAACACAGTATAAGACACCCAGGACTAATCTGGGGGCGGTGGTGGGTATGTTTTTGTCAGACACCAACTATCTCCTGGAATAAATAGGTGGACGTAAGCCAGTGTAGATAGATTTCCGATGACTGCTGGGATATATGCAAATTGTATGAGAGAATAAAAGAAAATCCAAGCAAGTATGTAAAGGAATGATGAGGTACAGAATAATTCTTTATAACAATAGAAGAATAATAATAATTGAAAAATTAGAGTATAAATTATTCTAAATAAAAATATTACTCTAAATATGGTTTTGAATAATAAACTTAAATAATTCTACATGAAATGGCATGAGAGTGGCAGCTAGGCTTTATAGCCAGCAGAACTGAAAGTAGTTTTTCAGAGTGATTTTGGATAAAGAAAAGGGATTTGAATAAAGATTTCTTACTTCTACCTGACCCTAGAATAATTTCCCGTCTTCACATTTTCCAGACTTTTTAATAAAGTACAACAGTACTTTGTCCAGATCACTAGATCTCTAAGTGATGGCTTATTCTTTGCTAAGCCACTGGGCGGTGCTATTACTCTACTTTTTAAGGTTTCTTGTCTCATCTACCAGCTTCGAACATGTTGTTCAGAGGAATGGCTACTGCTGGTGGCAGATTTAAATTGTAGAGTAACATAAGAATCTGGTCAATAATTAATGCCATAATAGCAAATAATGAGCGGAATTTTAGTTCAGTCATAATCTTTGTTTTCTTTGTGTACCTGTAAATGCATACAGTAAACCAATTACAATTGGATCAAAATAGTTTTCAGGCACATTAAAAGTATCTAGCGAGGCAGATTACTTATAATTGAATGCTGCAGTCCACCTACCAGCTTCTTTGCAACTAGATGCTCTGTTCTGTACAGGTAAATGGAAAATTTAATCCAAATTAAAAAAAAGAAGGCTTAGCTTCAGTCTATATTTTTGTCCATTTTTTTCCAGTGTTGTCTCTTGCAGTTGATCTCAGTCAGTGAGCATCCAGGTTCATCTCTGTATTGCACAGGCTTGGTTTTTAAAGGTGTTGCTCCAGAAAAGTATGCAGCAGTCAATATACTGAAATATTAATAATACTTTAGCCAGAGCAAAAAGATCAAGCAAGTGGAAGTAACCCACCCCTCTCTGGCAGCCTGCTTGGTCCTTTTGATATTCAAGGTTGCACTGTGTATTGCTTTTTTCTTTTTTTTCTTTTTTTTTATTTTTTATTTTCAGTGATCAAGCTGCAGTACAAGGTGACTCCCTGTCTGTGCTCATTGAGCTTTAGCTTTTGTCAGCTGCTCAATCCCAGATTTTGTTACAGGATAAAATCCTGGATATTCTGTGTATGATTTACAAGAAAGTGTGGTTTACTTGCCAATATGCTTTCTCCTCTTTCTCAGGTTATCCACAATTTTCAAAAACTTATGAAGTCTTCTTACTAGGCCCATGTAATGCACCAAATCTGCTTGACTGTGGCAGCATGAAATCAAGAAATAAATTTCACATTCTTGAAATACAGCTTTGAGGAACATAATGCCTCTGGTATTATTCTGTGTGTTTTATATTGTGGCGGGGCTACTAATCATGAACCGAGATCCCATCAGATAAAGTACTGTAAAACACAAAACCAGACAATAACGGCCAAGATCTTACAATATCTAAGTAGTTTACTAGGGCAGTTTGTGTTGTGATTTGTACATCTTCTATAGGGTCTTCAGATCAAGAAATTCAATGGGTTAGGACAGGCATTATCTTGAGTGAGATCCCAAACAGGACTGGCTGAAAAGAGTGCCTAAGTGCTTTTTCAATCTGGCAACTAGTCCAGGGCTGTTGAAATGTGAAAATGTCCTGGTGGACTCTGCAGCATGTGGTGTGATCTCAGACCAGACCTCACCAGGCACGTGTTCACCCCAGCTGCCAGTGTCTCGAGAGGTCACAGACTCCATGGCCAAGGAATGACCCATCCTAGGTAGTATTCCTACCTAGTCTGATTCGAGGTGTGACAGGGGAATAATGTTTGAAAACTTGTTTTTGCGCTGACCAAGCTGCAGAGGTTATGCAGCACTTAAGGTTCCAAGATTGTCAATTTATTATCTCTCGGGAACATTACATTTGCTCTAATATCTTGCAAATGGCTTTAATTTTAATGCACAGCTTGATCTATAATTAGTTAACAAGTCTCTCTTGAGCCAGCTATGACAACGATTACTAATTTTTAGTAGCATATTTATAGAACTGGTCACTAAGATATATGTAGTTCCTCATCTCTACTGCTATCCTGGAGCATGTAATTATTCTACTGGATCTAGGGACATAGCTGAAAATAATTCTCTAAATATATTATTAATAACACAGTAACCATTAAAATAAATTTTAAAAATAACTCATTTACTTTTTTTCCATTAGGAGCATTTATTCACTGTTTACATTATGCAAGGTCTGGACAGTGGAGTATGATATTCAGAACTTGCTTTATAGTTATTTTCATATTTTGGTTCTCCAGGACTCTTATAATCAGGCTGCAAACATACTTTTTAGAGGCAAACCAATGACTGTTTTCACTGTGCTTTTGACTTTTCCCTGAATCACATATTGCTAATGATTTTTACGTGGGCTTGATTTTGATCTTTGGTGCCAAATGTGTCCTGATAAAAGAGTGATTTGATGGATTTTAGAGACACTTCTTTTGACATGTCTTTGGAGCCCTGGAAGAGAGAGGTTGCCTCTGGGAGCAGATGCAGTGGACAGAGGGGAGCGTGTTTTTCTGCTGGGGGTGGAAGCATCCCGGTGCAGGTCGGTTTGTGAAACATCCCTCCCTGCAGGGTCAGCTCCTCGCCCTCTGAAAGAGGCTTTAGCATCCTTCGCACACAGACATTCGCTTTCACACTCTAACAAGATTTCTAGAGGGTCAACCACACTCACCAAGGGTGTTGTCCTGAGGGATGTGGCTCTTGGAAGTGCATCACCCCAAGCTGCCGACAGGAAAGCGGCTTATTATCAAACTGCCTCTCTCTTCCAGAAAAGTAAAAAGCCTGATTTCTTGCTTTTAATCCTTTTTCACACTTTTCTGAAAATAAATTAGATATTTCAGTGCCACAGGGTCTGCCAGCAAGGATTCATCCTGCCACGCAAAAGGACACTAGCTACTTTTAGCCTTTGGCTTGCCTTTTTGCCACAGCTCCCCTTCCCCTCTGTACCAGGGCACTGTGGGCACGCTGCTGTCACATGCGCAGATGTGGCCTTGCCCTGCCGAAGGCATCTGTTCCCTCTGTGGTACCACTTGATGACATCCCAAATATCTCAGCCAATTGACAGACTCCAGGTGACCTACTCATTTCCGAGGAATAAATACCCTGGCCAATGGTGTAGCGGAAGATGATGAAATAAACTTCTCTTGGATGCTCATTTCACGGGTGCCCTGAAAGATATTGCAGTGAGGGGCAAGAAAAGAGTTTCCAGGCACTTTTTTTATGCAACGCAGTCAGGTGTGTGCTACTTAGCTTGCAACTTTTATTCCCGGTGAGTGCTTTTCAATGTCCTTGCCCAACAAGTGCAGACTTCTCCTCTCTTAACCCAGCCACCTCCTCATAAAACGGTAATTCTGACTTGGAAACAAACTTGAGTAACTCTCATAAACAGAGCCTGTGTCAGTACATTTTGTGAAGAATATACAATATGAGTCAGACAGAGCTGGAAAAGCAGGGGGTTTTGCAGGAGGACCAAGTACGGGCATAGATGTTGCCTGCTTAAAAGAGGATGTCACTGTCAGAGATTCTCCACTTTAAAGTGCAGTTATCATCTGGAAAGTGTAAAAGTGACATCCTGGTATGCCACATTTATTCCTCCTCCGCAATTTCTATTCCAAATTCACTCAGTCTTCAAGTCAATACCATGTTTTTTTCTCTGACTGCCAGCACAGCTATCTCAGCCTGTTACCTGAGAATCAAGCTGTGTTCTTTCTGCTTATTAAAACATTGCTAACTGCAAAGCTTCTGGAATCAGATATTAACTGGCAATACTGTGGGAGAGGCAGAAGAGCTGGGCATGACATGGCTAGCACATCCCTACCTACAGGAAAGAGAGAGAGAGTAAGAGCACAAACGGTCCTTAAACTCGGCACATATGCCCCAGGAGACCCACAGAGAACACATATTTACAGCACCTAGGTGCCATTTTTACGCAGTTACTTTTCTGACTATCACTACATTTCATGATGGAGCAGCTAAATAGGGAGCCAAAGAGCCCCCTACTCAACTCCCAGCTGTGCCAGATTTCCAAAGGATTCATTATAGAGGAAACAGGTGAAAAAACCCATGCAGCCAGGATTTATTTACTATTGACTTGCTCTGTCATCTCTAAACTGCAGCACCTCCTGCAGCATGTAAACCTGGCCAAGGTACGCTTACTCCTTTTCTTACATTGTACGTGTTTAGTTGCCGAGAGAGTTTAAACAGTATCTTCTCAAAGGGATTAAGATTTCTGGGTAAAAGGAGGAAATAAGAAACGATGAGTGAACAAAAGCTTTAAATAGTTCAGGACTTGTGCTGGATTCAGAAGAGCATCACAAAGTCCACATGCGTATCTGGAGCTTAGCTGAGGCATATGAACTCCTAGTGCCTGCAAATGCAGGCAGGGGCTCTCATGAGGTCTCCCAGGCACCAGTGCTGCTCATCCTACCTGGAAACACCACAGGCTTGAGTCATCGCTGCTTTGCACCCCATGTAACCACTTCTCTCTGCAAAGCCTGAAAGCAAAGAAGGTGCAAAATGCTAGAGGATTACAGCATTTCAGCACCTTCTTTCACACACAGGCACAGAAATGGATAACGAACTGTTCAGAGCTGCTCAGTCTGGTTCTCATCCCAGCAGCTTTACCGATGTCTAGAAAACACCTGCTTTCCTCGAGGGCAATATGGCTACTGAAGGCAGCAGATGAGCTGCCTTAGACAACTTTCTTGGTTTAAGTCCAAAACATATAGAACCAGTGAGCCTTTGGGGATCTTAATTTCTCCCAGTTGAAGACTACACAGCTAACAGGTCCACTTGCCTGGAAAATTTTAATCTGATAATCTGATAACTGTAAATTATCTGCCATTTTGGTGGTCTCCAAAGGAAGGTTTGATGTGGTCCCTGACTGCTCATCGTGAGCCCACTAGCTGTGGCATCATGCAAACTGACTGTATCACTCAGTTACTGGAGTGGCTGTCTTTGGGCCAAACTTGAAAGAAGGTTAATGGGGTTTAACCAGTTACCGTGTGTCAGCTGATTTGCAATAAGTCTCCATGTGCCTGAATCACAGAATCACAGAATGGTTGAGGTTGGACGTGACTTCTGGAGGTCATCTGGTCCAATCCCCCTGCTCAAGCAGGGCCCCCTAGAGCTGGTTGCCCAGGACCATGTCCAGATGGCTTTGGAATATCTCCAGGGATGGAGACTCCACAACCTCCCTGAGCAACCTGTGCCAGTGCTCAGCCACCCTCCCAGTAAAAAAGCGTTCCCTGATGTTCAGCTGGAACTGAACTCCTGTGTTTCAGTTTGTGCCCACTGCCTCTGGCACTGTCAGATAAAGAGATTGTGTGTAACAGCCTGCAGTGAACCAAGCAGATGATAGAAGCTAATTCATGTATTTCATTCTAGTGTCCGACTGAAGTGTGTAGCATGGGACAGTCTCTGGCAAAAACTTTGGTTTGTTTCAGGGCAAGAAAGATGTGAGTCTTGCAGTTCATGCTGAACCATGCTCAGCACTGTCAGCCACTTGTGGATGCATGGTTTGGCACTGGACATGTCTTTAATTCCAAAGGTATGAAATATTGCCTTCAGTCAACTTGACAAGCGTTTTTCTTCCAGAATTTAGTCTTCAGACCCACAAATCTCAGCACAAAGTACCACACAATCTTTAAAATTAGGTAGGACTTGCTGCTTTTAATTCTTTTCTAACCTTTGCGGAGGTCCTGTTCTTTAAATAGCTGCTACAACTACCTAATTTCCCACCCCAGTATTGCCAGTTGTTCCTTATTGAATTATATTAATTAATTTTTATTATTTAATTTTTTCTTCTGTGCTGAATGGTGGAAGGTAATAGCCGTGTCACAGTAATACAGCACTAACTCCAGGCACCAGCCCTGGTGATGTCATGGCTATGTTACAGAAGAGAGAACATCGGTGGTGGCCGTGTCACAGGGTGAGTTGCTGATGTGGGTGGTCCAGGATAGGTATAAAAAGGGCTGCTCCAGGCTGGCAGACTAGAAGCCAGGTGACCAAGGGCTGAGAGGGGAGGGCAGGGGCTGTCCATGGCGGTGGAGGGTGGCTGCTCCTCCTCTGTTGCTTCTCCTGTCTATTCCAGCCAGATGCCTGGATAGGGACCTGACCAGACCATCGCACACTCCCGTTCTCTCCCTCCTCTAACACTCAGCCAGAGAGCATGCTACAGGACAGATAAGATAGCCTCAACCTATAACCTGTTCCAGTCTTGCTGGGAGCTCCCTCCAGCCATGGCAAAGCCACGAAACCTTTTTCCCCAGGTAGCCAAGGGCTGGGCCACACATGAGCTCCTGGCACCAGCCCTAGCGTCCAGGTCACAGCAGGGAGAACACTGGTGGTGGCCCATGTTGCAGTGGGGTTGGTGACATGGTTGGCCCAGGACAAGTGTCTCCTTTCCATCAGGGAGACATGGGATAGACAGCCTTGATGTGAGGCTGGGAGAGCCCTGGGAAGGAAGGCAGTGGCTGCCTGTGGCAATGGGGGGTGGCTGCTCTCTTCTTTGATGCTCCTGTCTTTGACAGCTAAATCCTTAGACAGGGACATGACTGGATCGTGGCACACACCTGTCCTCTCCTTCCTCTACCATTCAGCTAGAGAGCGTTGCAACTTTCTACAAGGACATTGACCTAAAGATAAGAAAACACACCTAGCCCTAGTCTCTACCCTGTCATGGTCCTACAGCAGCTGGAAGCTCCCCTTAGCCATGGAGAAAGGGAGCTCCACACCACCTGCCATTTCTGTGTAAAACTTATCTCAAAATGAAGTTCAAGATTCATGAACCCCTTGGCTGGTTCTTCTGGTTTGTGCTGTCATTTTGGGGAAACCTTTTGGGGTCTGTCTTTTTGCATAAGTGTTGCATGAGCCTCAATATCTTAGGAAAAGAGCCCCCATTGGCAGGCTTTTCCAGACGGACCACCTCTTTGACTGCGAGGACCCACCTTTTGATAGCTTTTGGCACATGTCCCTTTTCAATTTTTGGAAACACGCTCCAGTCATTCACCCTCATTCCAATTCTCCTTTTGAGTAGCAGCTTTTGTTACCTGATGGCAAAACTGCTTTTACTCACATAAGGCCAGAGTCCCTGCCGTGCTTTTCTCACTAAACAAAGAGCATGAAACAAAGGGAATGGCAAAAAAGCATCACAGAAGCCCCATCACTCCATCTCCCCCAACGCACTCCCCTTCAGCTGCAGAAGGACCACAGAACAGTATTGTTCTGCAGTAGAAATGCTGGAAAAAAAGGCAGGTTGGCTTCTCTGTGATTAAAATAGCCACCCTGCAATCAAAAATAGCCAGTGGGGATGAGATATGCTTTTGAGGACACGCTGGCAGTTCAGCCTGGAGGCTTTGGGTGTGCCATTTCATCCCAGACATTTGGTGCACACAGTACACCCCTGTTCGCACAAATCTCTCATTACCTTAGTTTTCTCATATCTTCATAGAAAATGCAGAAAAACAGCAACACAGCAGTGAGAGCCTTTGGAGGGGCAGCCCCTTGGGTTTGCACTGGGGGGGTTAGACCCAGGTATGACGCAGTTTGGTGCAGGAGGGACATCAGCGAACAGGTAGGCTGTGGCAGTCAGCAGTTTTGGTCTGCTTTGGGCCACAACAGCCACCTGACAGTACCAATGTACTTGTTAGACCGATGCCCTGATCAGCTGCTGCATTCCTGGCCTGGAAGACCCTAGGCTCCCCATCAATCCTCTTCCTATAATCTTTAGGAAGTCTGCTTGAAGATAGGAAATGAGCAGGCTGTTTTGCTCTTCTTGCATGAATCCAGAGCAAAAATTACTTTCTTACATGAGCAAGCACTGGAGTGGAACTGGAACAAAATGTCCAGGGGACAACTGTTCCCTGCTATTGGCTTGCAGGGTTTCCAAAGGCAGCAGATTCACGCTTTCCACCACACTGAGCTAGATAGTGCGTCTCAACACACAAGAGGTCAAGAAGTATTTGTTTGCTAAATGAGTCAGGAAAGAAGAAGATGAATGGAAAAATAATTGCAGGGCTCAATAATGCATCTGATAGGTCAAAAGCAAAGAATGCAGAAGCAAATACAAGCAAACAGACGGATGAAGCTCGAGACCCTGATACCCTGCTGTGGACCCCAGCAGAATTAGCCTTCTGGGGATGACTGTAAGTGGTGTGTGGAAATTTAAGTACGCCTGTACTTAATGAGCTCTTCACAGGTTGTAATATCACACAAGGAGGACTATGAGCATCCCAGCAGCCCTTTCCAGAACCCAGCCCTGCTGCTGAAGGCTTAACGAAAAGACTCAAACAAAAGAACAGATAGATTAACACAGCAATAGCAAAATGCTGGCACCAGCCCTGACTGCTGTTATACTTCCTTGCCGGGTAGGTGACGGAGCATAATATTAGCGCCAAACATTCATATCAGGGTCCTCTCCCCCCAAATCCATGTACCTGTGCATTAAAAGAGCTAATCCAAATCCAAGCTCTGCTTCTATGAAACAGAGTCACTAGAAGGCGGCGCGCCTTACTGGGCACCACCTTTGCAAAATGGTAAATTATGCTGAGTTTGATGATGTGGTTATGCTGATGTTGAGGACCTCAGAGGATTCTCTCCATCCCAGCCCTGACACTTCAGGTGCTTTATGAAGAGAGAGAAATTCAATTTGAATTCTTGAGCTTCATGGGATAAAAAGTTCAACTTCCCTCCTACACACCACTGGAGGATGAGGACAGGATCAATTATGCTGAAACTGCTTGGGTCAGTGCTGATTTTAGACCCAGGTCTAGGCTCTGAATTTGCTGCCTGCAAAACAGGACCAGTGAGATAGAAAGAGATGGAATGGTACAATTCCTGATTTAAATAGTATTGCTTTGCTGCAGTCGAGGGTCTGGCCTAACCCTTCTGATGAACAGAGTTACTTGAAAATCAGATGCTTTCCTTTGTGGTCTATTTTTTTTATTCTCTGTCTCATGCACTCCATATATAAAGGTATCTGTCTTCCTATGAAGGGAGTGAAAAGATTAATTTGTTAAGTCAAATATTCATGACTCCCAGAAAAGGGAGAGGAAGTCACCTGAAGATCATTTATTACTGGCAAGTAGCTGAGGTTCCTGTGGAAAAAGGTACAACTGCAAATCTGTGACACAGAGGATTTGTGACAAGGAATGAGTCATCTCCTGTCCTCCCTGTCACACACCTGGAATTAAGATCACTGATAGGTAACAACCCTGTCACACGACAGCTCATTTCCCATTGATTTCAGTGGCTGCTGTTACAAATCTTGGGGTCAGATTATCCAGAGAAGATTCCAGAGCATCCCTGAAATGGCTGTGATAAGGCATTGTGTTAAGGTAGGGGATTAAAGGATCTCATGTCCTCCTGGAGAAAACCGGGCAACTTTGCAAAGTCAAAAGGACTGTGCCGACCAACACTGGCACAACAGCTGGCTTAAGAGTGCTTTACAGGGGGATTTTCCATTTGGCTTAAACTAGGCAGGTAAACTAATTACATAAATGAATGTTTCCGGCTGTGGCAATATCAACCATCTGAATGCATTTAGCCAAGGAACTATTAAGTACAGTATATCTTTAGCATCACAGGAGACAATAACTTACCTTGCGTGGCAGCTAATCATTGCTGCCTCAGTTCTGCCCGCTCAGTCCCTTTGCGTGGAATTACACCCACTCATAATCGGGCCATTCATGCTCAGTCATGCATACAGCCATCTCCAAACAGACACAGTCCTACTAATTATCACGTCTACTCTCACTTAGGCTGCCATTTGGAGTATGATTCAATACTAAAATGGATCTCGGCAGCACAAGAAACCTGTCTTGTACTCCCTCTCATTTAATGTGGCAGTTCCCTACTCTAATCATTCATCTGGTGCAGAGTAACGCTGTCATTGCAAACGCTGCTCACCGTAACGTTAACTGTCTGCTGTGTTGTTGACTAAGGCCAGTTTATGAGCTTTAAAAATATGATACAGAAAAGGTGTAGATATTCGTAGGCATTAAAGTGTCTTATGAAAGCAACTTGCACCTGTAGAAATAGTTTTTAAAGATTCACTTTAAATTCTTAAATTGATAGGTAACACTTTGGGATGGTCTGGCAGATTGGCTCTTGGCTCAGGGCTGGTCCTGCAGAGCCAGGGCTGATGCCATGCGAAGTCGCCTGTGTGCTTCCATGTCCCAAATCTCTGAGCTTCAGGCTGCTGCATGGCTGTTACCTGGTACCAGTGCCTGAAACAGGTCTGCATGATGCTTCCAGGGCAAAGAAGACCAGGTGTCCTCCAACAGCATTTTACCAATATTATTTGTACCTTCTGGCTCAGGAGGGAGAAAGGATGCAGAAATTGTCACTAGAGCTTTAAATAAAATTTCCTTCTTCTTTCACATATTCGGGCAGCCCTCTTCTTCCCCCTCCACAGCCCATGGCCCAAGCCCTGTTTTTTTCTGAGGGCTGAGAGGCATTTTCTTAACTTGTCATGTCTTATTTTAGGCTGCAGTAAAGTTTTTGTGCAGGACTGGCCATCCTGTCTCTGATGAGTGGCTGTCGCTCAGCACTGAGAATCTGTTTCTCAGTGTGCCTTGGACCTTGACATTGTTACCTGCAATTCCCAAAGCTTGTTGGTGACAGAGATAGTAATGTCCTGGACGTGCTAGTGAAATATTTGGATTTTTTTCAAAGTTCCTCTTAGGTGTTTCTATTTAAGTGGTCTTTGCTTTTCCTTGGTCATGTCTATATAGGGACAATCAGGAAAGTTGATTTAAATTAACTAAAGGCAGGAGTTTAAAGTGAATTAGCTAAATTGCATTAAACCTCCGTTTCGCAATTAAAGTGGCCTTAATATGACTTAGCCTTGGAAGAGAAGTAAACCAAATCAAATCAAAACCACTTTAATTCTGACAGTTCCCACAAAGGGCTTTAATTAATGCAGTTTAACTAATCCACTTAAAAATTCAGATCAACTTTTCTGAGCAGCTTCATGTAAACAAGCTCTTACAACTGCTCTGCACTGAAATTATTTAGCTTGGCTGGATAGTTTTCCCTCATAAGATAAATCTGTGCAAGACTTACTCTGGTGGAAGTCCCACTACCAGAGGCTTGCACTTGGGTAACTATATCAACTGGAAAAGTTGCATGAATATAAATCCAGGCTAGTTTAGCTCTTTGTAATGCCTACTAGCTCCAAGCTACTGTGCTTTCATACCATTACGCACACACAAAAATACTTACTCATCAATTTAGGAAAGGAAAGACAAAATGGTGGTATGCAGTCCCATTTCTCTCCTTTGGTTAGTGCAGAGGTCACCTGTGTTGGTAAGTAGTTGGTATAATTTGCATTGTGCCCTAGTGAGTCCTTATACTGTATGCAGGCAGGCTGCAATCAGGCTGGGATTTATCTTAGGTGGGATGAGACTCACTTTAGCACAAAACTCATTTGCTTCAATGGGCCTTAGAATGGTATGAATTAGGGCATACAGTGATTTTGTCTTTTTTCTTTCTTTTCTTTTTTTTTTTTTCTTTTTTCTATGCGCACCTCCTGTTTGGCTAGTGTCAGTTCTGGCTGGGGTCACAGCAAAGGACACAGCTTACAAACAACAAAAATCACAGATAACATTGGCCAAGGAAAAAAAAGACTATTTCAGCCAAAACAGACATTTAGTCAATTTGAAGTGTATCTCATCAGTGTGCACATCAATCTGGCCCATTAAATAGTACGTCCTTTAATTCCTTCTGCCTTTATGAACAATTCCCTTTGTAGCTAAAATGCTTGATGAAGGTAGTGCAGCCTCTTTTTTAGCAGGAATATGGATGTTTGACTTTCTCAATTAGCTGAAAGTCCTTCAGCAGGGGGTTCCCCAAGGCACACAGCATTCCTTCGCTGGTGACCCTCATTCCCTGTGCCGCTTTACCCTGGCAGGGACAGAAAAATGCAGACTTTCCACCAGGGTTTCTTCACTTTTCCCAAAACGTACCAGTCTGCCAGCTTGAAACATTATCCCCTTTTGGGGGGGGAATAATGCAGAGCTCTCACCTTTCCTCACATTTATTAGGCTGCATCTTTGTGAAAGAGCCCCTCCGAAATAACTCAGGCAACTGCAATGCTCCAGCAGCACTGTACACAAATAAAATATTCCCAGTGAAAAAAGTGTCAGCATCACCTCCGCTGGATCAAAAGTCATGTCAGAGAAGATATCAAAGCATGAAAATCTGCTTGCATAAAAAAGCCAAAAGCCTGAAGCCATCCCAGCCACCTTCAAACGAGCTGGGAGTCTGCACACAGAGCTGCTACGCAGTGGTGATGGATCAAGAGGGAACACAATTTCTAGCCAAGCTCCTTCAGCTGTTGCCATCTTCTCCCAGAGTTGTTTTAGAACTCTGCAAAGTTTAACTTTTGGGGGAAAAAAAGCCATTCCGCGGTGTTAGAAATCCTACTTGATTCAAAGGTACAGTTTCCTTTAGGGCAGCAGAAGCAGGAGTCATTCCGTCCCAGTCAGAGATGAAATCTGTAAGGAAACTGTTTTCTGCCCAGATTTTGCAGGTGTGGGGAGCAGCTGGCTCTGGGGATGCGTAATGGGTTACACAGGGCTCCAGCTCAACATCATTAGCTCAGATGCCACTTGGGCAGGAGGAACCTGCAAGTCGCTCAGTCTGATGCCACACACAAGATGGATTCCAAGCCCTTAAAAAGCATGATTTTTTTTTTTCCCCCCTAAAGAATTTGGAATCTAACAGGCAAGTTGCACTTGAGGCATCTTTGAAACGATTTTCCCGTGGAAACAATTTGGTTCACTACATGTGACACAGCGCTGAAGGCTGTTAAGTCCCCCCTGGGGCTGCAGACGGCCTCGGCAGATCTGTCTTATTCACAGGCACCAGCTCGGCAGCGGGTGCCCACGGGCTGCGTTCCAGGCCTGGGGGAGAGGCGGTGGGCAGCCAGTTGGGTTCACTGGGCTGCTCATCCCAGCACTGGATGTCCTTGGCGCAGAGGTGGCCGCACATGAGCAGAGATGGCCCAAGGGACCGAACATCTCCCGTGCATCTGGGTGCTGCTGCTCATCGATCGATTTGGCCTCCCTGCATTCCTGCTGTGATGGGCGCTGCGTATTTCTGTTACACAAAGTTGTCTCTTCTGTCGTTACTCTAAAAGGGTGAGAGCTCATCCTCCCGCAGCAGCAAGATAGCCTCTCTGCGCAAGTGTGCATAAACTTTCCTCCTGGAGGCTCTGCCCTTATGAAAGGAGACGTGGAGAGCCGTGGAGGAAGTGGGAACCAGCTTGTAACACATTCCTGTGCTTAGTGACCAGCTTGGGAAGGAAAAAAAAAAAAAAAAGAATTCTGCTGTTTCATTTTTGCGGTTGAATATTTGCATTCTGTCATTTTTCCCTTAGATATTAATGCAGGAGGATGATTTGTAGGAAAACCCAGGGGAGCATGATCACATACTTAATCCAGATGTTTTGTGTGTAGAGCACAGTGCCTGTGCAGAAGTCCTTCAGCAGCTGGGGTGAAAAGCATCTTCTGCTGCCCTATAATAAAGAAAGCATTGTGTATCTCCTCCTTGTACTATTTATCTCTTCCCAGTAGGACTGTGAGGTAGGAGCCCTTTGCAAACACAAAGACTGAGAGAGGGGAAATAAGTAAGTTGTGTCATTTACAGGGGAGACAGCTTTCCCCAGTCCTGCCTATCTGGTGTCCCCACTGAATCTTGTTCTTCACCCACTAAGGCATTTGAGAGGGTTTCACTCTATGAAAGCCCCAGTGCTCCTAGTTCTGGAACTTAAGGGTGAAAAAGCTAAATCTAATGTTTCTACAAATTTGATTCTTTGGTGCTATTGGAAGGGAGAAACAGCATTGTCACTGTTGTTGCCTATGATTAGTGTCGGTGCATAATTTCTTGGGGATGTGGGTGCCTCCACTACTGCCACACACTGTTTCAGTCCTTTCCTACAGTCCTCTGCACCTTCACAAACCTGACCAGCTGCTTCTCTTACTTTGCAAAGAACACAGACTAAGTAGCTTATGTTCTTCTGAAATGGGAACTCAGCACGGTTTTTTACAGTTTATCTTGTAGCCTGAAGGACTCTGTTTCTTCACACTTGCTGTTGGTTTTCCCTGCCTTACTGTGCCTGGCTAGCTTTGGTATCTCTCTGAGTTTATCTATCTGTGCTGAGAGCTGTACTCCCTTTTGTATCAGTTTATTTCCCTCCATGTAAACACATATTATAGTCTGATTTCCTCTTACTACTTTAAGTTGCTCATCTGTTTATACCATCTTTGCAACATGCTATGTCTGCAGCATCAACCTACTACTATTCCTACTATACCTGACACTCTCTGAAAATTTCTTGATATATGTAAACTAGGGTTTTTCTTAGATCTGCCAACATTTTGCAATAGTTTTTCTTTAAAAAGACAAATGAAGCTGATTGATAGTCATAATGTTAAGTTTGACAAATACCATATAAAGGAATGTGGATTTTTACATGTGTGAATGGAAACAGTATGCCTGATAATCCCAGTGCTGATATCCTACCTCCTATATGGCATTACTAGTCAGCAAGAGAAGCCAAGCAGCTGAGGAGAGAGTCACACTATTGGAAAGCCTAATTTTGAATTTCAGACCCTAAAGTCTAAATTCTATTTAATATTATTTATGGGTTCTTATTATGTGGCTTGCAAATATACAGACTATTGCCAGTTATTCATGAAAACCAGACCTCCACTTAATCCATATGAATAGTTGGCTGAATAGTGATACCTGGATTTTGGTGTATTTAATATTTGTTATTTCTCTGTATGAAAAAAAATGTTCCAACAGTCCAATCACAGACTGAGAACAGCTTCAAATAGCTCTATCATGAATAAAGCAAATATGAGCAGTTTCCAAACAGCCCTGAATTTGGGATTTTGTCCAGAACCATTTTGCAAGTTCTTTTAAAAACCAGTAATAAGTTAAATGTGCAAGCATGCATGTAAAAGTGCATATGTTCAGAAATGTGAAAGTTTCTCAACATAGTCACACTTATTAAAAATTTTTCAGCGAATAATCCTCCTAAAAATCCCTCCTTATGGATGCCTGTGGAGAGAAAAAAATTACTAACTAAGTAAAAATTTGGGAAGGCATGGGGGAAGTCATGTTTGTACAATCAGAAAATGTACTGTCTAGTTACAGTGCTTAGATACTGTGATGAAAAATCTTGATGGGGTCTTTTACATTGATCTGATGAGAGCAGTGTAATTTTTTTGGGGTGGTCAACCTAAAATAAGCTGTTTTCTTTTTTTCGTATGTTCAAAACCTTTTGCTTAGATTGAAATGGGTGCTTTGCTCAACTTGAAACACAACATTTTGCTTGGAGGCCTTTTTTTTTTTAAAAAAAAATAAAGGAAACCTATATCCATAAAAGCAAGGAGGTAGAAACAGACCAAGCTCGAGGTGATCTGAGACAGCTGCCTTCAGATCTCTTCTCTACTTGATCAGAGAAATTTAAAACCAGCTCAAAGTGTGGGTTACAGAGGAAATGATGGAGGTCAGTTCACTTTGGTAAGCAGCCTCGTCACCAGGTAAAAGTTATCCTCCTGGCTTTCTTCCAGCGAATACTGCTGTTTGAGAGCTGAGATGCAGAGAGCTGCACTCAAGAAGAGCCTGCAGTTGGGTGTGAGGGAGTCCCTTGGGAGCAGGAAAATGCAGACACAGAGCCCTCTTTCAGCTGAGATGGGGAGGCCAGCCGAAGGGAGAGAGTGTAGGTGCTACCACAGCAACTTCCATTTATTTTGCATGGTCCAGTGCAGGGAGAGTCAGAATACTTGGGAAATCTGAAATAAAATATCACTGCTCCAGGTGAAAGTAGCTCAGCTTTTGGCTTGTTCTGACTCACTGTATTCAACTCAAATTTCTAAATGCTTTTGCATCGAATTGGAACTGTCTCTGAAAACGTATGTCCATCTGCAAACTTGTATTTTCCACTCCCGATCTCTCTCGGTCCATTCTGTGGTTATGTTTGGCTGTTTTCATGTTCTATTCTTGCACTGACCTATTGGTATTTTTTTTCAGCAACCTCTAAAGAAAAAGAAGATAAAGATGGAGCCCTGTAGAGACACCCACTCTAATCCATCGCCAAGGCAGGGCTCTTTGTCTGTAGCCCAGCCAAATGGCTGGGTTGCCATTTTCTTGCGAGCCTTGACCAGACCCCATCCTTCCCTAGAGGGTGGGATGATGCAAACAAAAGGCTTGGATGTCGCTCTGGCTTCTGACTAATGCAAAAGCAGGTGGGAGAGAGAGTGTAATATTTCGTTCCAATTCTCCAAGCCGTCAAGCAGCTGGGAGCCGGGATGTTGAGGCTTGTGCTCCAGCGTACGAGCACCACGGGCATGCTGGAGCTTGGCAGCACAGCAGCTGAGGGCTGGCAGCTGCTCCACGGGCAGCATCTGCTGTGCTTCGGAAAAAGAGGTGGGAGAATCAGCACCAACCGCCTGGAAGGGCTCTGCCTCTTCCTTCCTCCCCTGGTCCCGTTCAAGTATTTGTCCCCGTGTCCCTTGGCTCTGGCCATTCTAAAGGAAGAGCCCCTGGTCCGCCTGATGGGTGATCGGCCGCCGTCTCTTCCCACATCTGTTTGCAGGTGACGAGGAACGATGGGGGGGAGCCACGCTGCGCCTCAAGTTGAGTCTCTGCAGCCCAGCGGGGTGGGTGTTAAATCCCGTGGGGAGCTTTGTTTTCGTTTCCCTTCAGTTCCCTCAGATCTGGAGAACTCTGAATAATGAATGCAGCGTTTACAAGCTGGCTGAGTTAAGCAGCCTTCAGCTTAATTAAGGGGATGGTTATTCAGGGAAGAAATCAACGTGTACGTCAGGTATGCGGTCTGAAGTGTGGTGTGGGAGAAGGTGGGCAAAGACCTGCCTGCAGACAGCAAGGCAAGTATCCATCAGCCCTCTTTGGGCAAACTAAGATGCCCAGAGCCAGGCAGATCTTTCCCCTGTGCTTGCACAGATCTCTGAAGTGGCTTTTTACAGCACCGTTTGTCAGCATTCAACAGCTTCCTGCTTGGTCCCAAGTTAAGATTTATTATTCATATTACAATATCACTTAAGCATCCTGCCTTGGCTGAGCTGGGAGTTACCTGGACCATAAAGATGATCCCAAAGTAAACTTATAAGGTTAGGCTGAGTTTCTCTCTTTCATGTGTGCATTAAGAAAATGAGGCTGTGGTATTTACTGTCTTCCAGCTGAGCAGTTGTGACCTTGGAGGCATTTCAGGTTGACAGGAACAGGAAATTTCTATTTCCTGCATTAGCCTGAATGGCAAGCAAAACCCCAAAAGCTTATTGCCAAACATATCTAGATTTTTTCCCCTATTTATGGCAGTAGAATAGATGAATACCCAGGTCTCATTTCCTAGTGTTTGAGTGTGTGATAAGGCCTTAGGTAAGTTATTTCTCTTTCTTGCACCTTACTTTCCCTAATAGTAGATTGCAGATAATAGTGGAATTTGTGCGGTGTTTAAGTAGCTACAGATAAGTGGAAAACTTAAATGTGGAAATCTCAGGTGTGAGCTTTCGGGGAGGCAGAGACTCAGCCTTTCTCTTTGCAGCATCAATGCAATGGGATCCTGAGGGAGGACTAAATATTCGAGTATTTGAAATGAAGGTGCATGTTCTCAGTCTTCAGCTCTCCTTTTTCCTCCCAGGATTTGACTGTTTTTCTAAACATTATAAGTTCTCTTTTTCCTCCTGAAGCTCTTGTGCCTTTTGATTTTCATTAATGGTTTTGTATTAGCTTTCAACTTTCTGCCAATCTGTTGATTTTAGCCTTGGAGGTCAGTTTTTAGTCCCTGGCACATGCTGAAATTTTCAAACATACTGGAGAATTTAAAGCTTATGAGAGCAGCTCCAATGATACTGGTAGAAACACTCAAGTGTCCAAGTAAGGCATAAATTTAAAAGCCTTGTTGAAGAGATTTAAATCTGGAATAAAGCTACAGAAGTAGGGCAAGTTGTCTAGATTTATACTGGCTGTTTGGAAGCAGAATCGGGACTTAATCTTAATTTATTTTACTGGAAGCACCTCTAACACCTTAATAGATAGGTGCTCTGTTGTATAAATGCAGTTAATGAGGATGATTTCAGACTTCCTATATACTGTACTTTTGAAGGTTTACTGTAAGATATTGCAGTTGTAGCAGAAATTGCAGAAAGCACCATGTCCCCACGGTACATTATGTGCAGCACTTCCCAGTGGCAGTAAATGTTCTGGCTTAATCAAAAAGATCACATTTCTTTCTATTACTACCTGCCTAGAGAAGCTAGAATAACTTTTGGCCGAGGAATACATTAGTTTAAATCTTAAATTTCAAAACTAAATTACACAAAGACTTGCAGATATGATTCATATGTCCCCCATTACTTCCAATCTCTTTCTTTTTCTCCTGCTAACTGGAATTTGTGTGAGAACTGTAGTGCTGTCGATAGCAATTGCACTGGTCGGAGGCTGGGCACGGGCAGGCACGGCGTCCAGGCATCCCCAGTGCGTTGGGACTTTGCTCCCAAGCCTTAGCACAGCCCAGCCGCCTCACTGGTCACCTTCTCCCTTTGGAGATCGTTTAGCTAAACTGTTCCTAGTGAATTGTCTGCTCAGCCGGAGTCACTCTCGTACTTCTTGCAAATTATTCTCAAGCAGCTATAGCTTTAGTTTTAAATCACTATGTTCTGCTCTCTGCAAGGTTCACGGAGAGATTTCTGTGGGCATTTGTTGGTCTTCAGGCTCTCCCAAACCTGATTGCTGCAGGCACATCTTTTGGCAGTTTTGTCTCTACCTGCTGTGATGTGTGAGCGTCCCAGTTTGGTAAAGTGGGGATAATGCTCGTCACCCACCCACCGCACACGCCTGTCATGAAGATTAATGAAGCGATATTTTCAAAGAGTAAAGCATTACTTGTGCCAGGTGCTGTGATCTATCAATAACAAATGGGATAAACATTGGGTAGTTAAATATTTAAAGCACAGTCTTTGGAATTGGGACATCCGTGGCCTTTTCCAGCTCTGCTAATGGCTTCCTGCCTGTCCCTGGAGGAGACACTTCCCCGTTCCTGCCACTTCTCTCCTCCCTGCCCCCGGCTTTTATATCATACATCTATTTAGCTGTGAACTCTTCTGGTGAGCAGTGCTCTGATAGGTGCTGGCTGAAAGGCAGGTACAGCAGGTCCTGGATGCTCATGAAGCCCTCAAGGCTTTGGACGGAAGATTTCAGCCCAGTCTGAATCCAGGGATGGAAAGGAAAAGCAGTTCTTCCACCAGCCACCCTTGGTTTTATTTCAACTCTAGACTTTCCTGTTGTTCTCTGTTCCCAGTATCACATCCGCTGTGTAGCTCAGTATGCCGGGCTGGTAGAGGGTGTCGTTGTGTCACAGCTCTAGGAAACGTCTGGCTCAAAGCAGTGGTAGCTGTATGAAGTGCAATGGCCTGAAACAGAGAAGATGGCTGGGAAAAGACTATTTAAGCATTTCTTCTGCTTTTAAACTCTGATTTGATGAATAGAAAACAAACACACATTCCTGTAGCTTTGACAATAAGCCTTTTCATCTTTGAAGAGAAACCTGATGTTGAATTTTCTTCCTGGTTGGTGCATTTCCCCTTATTTCAGAGCTCAAGTTTACAGAAATATAGCAGGGTACCTGCCCCTTTTGTATCATATCAAAATATTGGTAAAAAAAAGTGCTGCAGATGTACCCCAGAATGGTTTATCAAATAGAGTAGTGGACATGAATCCAGTCAAACAGGCAGTAGCCCTAACTCCAACTATAAGAAATCGCTAGCTGACTCTCATGGTTTATATGATTCCCAGCTGTAGATCTTGAGAGCTGACACGTCTTTAGTGGAACCTCCTGTTTGTCCATGTAAAATGTCCTCATTCAGTCATTTACTCATGCAAGTACTTCCCTTGCCCTGGAAGTACATCTTAGCGTGGTGTCCACTTATTTGAGTGTGATCCAGTGGAATATTCAACACAGACATCTTTTATAAATCACATCCAAGGCACTTTCACACTAGTATTCCTTGAAGGACCACAACACAGAGTACACTTTGTCCCTGGATTCTTGGTACCAGCTTCTGACTCAACTCCAATGTGCATATTTTGTGATGGAGGATTTTTTTTCTGCCGTACTTAATGTTCAGAGAGAGTTTAATCAAGAAACATGAGTAATTGGCATTAACATTCACTTCTGAGCAAGAGAACAGCTTTGATAGCATCTATACTCATTAGACTTTTCATTCCAAACACTGTTAATTACAGTGAGCGCTCTTTGTATTGGCTTTTACTTTGTAAATACAGCACAGATTCTGCTCAGCACAGAAGCATGCCTTGAACAAACACTCTGTGGTTACACAAAAGGAAAAAGTTTTAACTGCCAAAAAGAAACAAGTGGAGCACTGCAGTTGCTTTGAGAAAATTTCTAAGCAGTCTGCAACACGACAGAAAAACCTGCAATGACAAGACACAAGATTTATTTACTGGCTGGCTAATTGGAATGAGTAGGACTGAGTTTGTTCACATACTGAAATGAATCCTTGGAAAAGCTCAAGTGGCAACTAGGGAGGCCTGATGAAAATTTGTTCAGGTGCACTTATGGACCCAGGACCACTTTATGCAGGGCAGGAGCATGAACCATGCCAGCAGTGAGATGGGAGGGAGCTAGACGGGTCTCGGTACTTCGCACTTCTGCCGGCTTAAAAGTCCTGAACAGGCAATGGGTACTGATCCCCAAAGTGACTATATCAGCATGTCTGCACCCCACTCCCTGTCCTCCTACCACCGGAATTAGTACAGGTGAGAGACATTTAAGCAACTTACAGTCTCTGTTTACTTTTTAAAATGCACCTTAACTACAGATGTATGAATAAGCACTTCCTCTGTTCACTGAGGAAAAGCAGCACACAGAGTAATGCTGATTTTCAGCTAGCTTCTAAAATAACAATAATAATATTGTGTTACTGTAATATCTAAAATGGCCCTAGGGCAGAAGATAGGAAGTGTGTTCTGTGTCAATTCACCCCTTCATTCCCTGATTAAATTTGCACCCAAATCAAGTAGTTCAAAGTCTGAATTTGTTTAATGAGTTGACTTGACAAATAGATCATTTTCTCTTTTAGCAATTACCCTGGAAATGTGAGGCAGCAGGAGCCTCGATTTTCATATCTATCAATACAAACAAACTGAGGATCTTGTTCTACTGTTCTACGATACTTAACATTTTCACAACTTTAAAGCATTTCTCAGGTAATGTACCATCTATTATTTCAAGTAATATTAACGATGCTCATATTGAGTGAAGTACAGAAATGTCAATTGCTTTATGCCAGTGCTTGAGGACAACATGCCAATGCGAGAACTCTTGGATCCCAGTTGCCTGCTGTGACCATCTGACCTGAGTTTTACTCATTGCTGCACCCTGCAGGGTCATCCACAGTAGTCAAATCATTTCAAAGAGCTTCAGCCTGTTTACTCGGTCCATGGCTTCCTGGTCATGGTATAGCCAAGAGCCAGAAAATCTTAGGGACCACTGCTCATTTAAGGAACCTCTGTTTGAGAAATGCTGCTCTAGGAGCACCTTTCTAATGCCAATATCATATGAGATTTGTCTGGTTAGGCTCTTCATCCTGCACGTAGCAATGCAACCCAAGAAATAGGGCCTTGCTTGGTTTTGGCAACAGTCTGCTCTCACCGAACTAGCCGTGAAATTTGCCACGATGAAGAATATAGTAGTTGAGTGCCCTGGGACAACAGTTTCCCACTCAACTCTCCCTAGATACAATGTTTTTGCTCTTTTCAGCCTTACATTCTTCAAGCCTGTATCCCAAGAAAAAAGGCTTAGGTGGAATCAAGCCATCTTTCTCCTTGGCTGGGCTCGAGGCTGATCTGGGAGGCTGGCTCAGCAGGAAAGAGCCATGCCCTCTGCTACGTACAGGTGAAAGCACTGCCAAGTCTCACCTCTGACTCTTATTCTCTGTCCCCAGCTCTTTGCCATCACGGCAGCTGCCATGAGGCATTTGTGGGATAACACTTGCAGTAAGTCCATGCCAGGGCAGACCATCTTGATGCCATTTTCCTATTGTCCAGCAGCAGCAGCACTGAAGGATCTATAGACCACCAGAGAGACACTTACCAGATGTTGGTGGCCACAGTCTCCTTTCCCTCCATGCTGCAAACATCACTTTTCTTCTTAAAAAGTAGTAAGAGCATAGTACTGTTACTGCTGTTGCTGTTGCTTCATAGTAGCAGCAACAAAACGTGGGTTGTTCCAGCCACACAACCTGCATTTCTCATTGCCTCTTTCCTTTTGCTTTACTACTTCTAAGCTTTGTTCTCTTCTTTCTTAGAGATCCAGCAGGATCTTATGCTGTAGTAACAAATCCCTCTCAAAACATACACCACCTCACAGCTGCTAGGAGGTGGGACTGTGAACATGACCAGTTATCCCAATGTGGCTGATGTGCTGTGGAGACCTACCCAAATATAACTCAGGGAAACTGGCCTGCGGGACTGCACTCCAAGACAGTAGCTCTGGTTCTCGCAGAAAGTGGAGGGAGAAGTCTGTCGAGGGGACAGAAAGTGAGGGAGTCCAAGCAAGAACAGGGGACTGATACAGCCCTGATGGACCAGAAGAAAGGATGACCTTAAGGAAAAAGTGTGAGGGCAGAACAAGGGGGAAAGGATAAAGATAAGAGCATAAATATGGGCAGGAAGGAGCATCACAAGATCTTAAGGACAGAATTAGAGATATGATGAAAAGGGTTAAAGACTGTCAGTAAATAGATACACAGTCTGAATGGTAATGGATGAGGAGCTTTAGCTGCAGTGCTGTGAATGTTAAGAAGAGGAGGAAAATAGGTGGCAGAGAGTTTGCAGTAATCTAGTTAGCCAGAAGGGACCTCGACTCAGCTCTTCAGACCTCAGAAGCTCATTGGAACAAGGTGGGATGATCATGAGAACAGGCTTTCTTGGGGGATTTGCAAGGCTTTCCAGATGGAAATAGCACAGAAAGACCTTTGCACAGCAGATTTTTGTCACTGCTGGCTTCACTTCTAGCTGGAAATGGAAGGCAAAACAAAAATAAATATTTCTTTTCCTCCAGCAATCCTCAATAACTGAAATATTGAGTCAGTGTGTGAGTTTGGTTTAATCAATGCTGGTCTGGTCAAACTTGTCACTTATAGACAAAAATGCATGTATGCTGGAAGAGAAAACAAGACCAGAAAAAAATAAACACTATTGACAATGACCTTTGAGCAAAAGTGGATTTTATTTCTGTTACTCTCATATATTTTAAACCTCCTAGATCAAAGTTCACAGTAGCAGTCAGAGCTAAGTTCAGAGACCTTAGTTCACAGTAAGGAACTTGAATAAATGACCTGATTTGTCAGAAGTTCAGAGCACTGACTTCCCATGAAAGCAGTGGAAATATCAAGTACTGAGTGTCTTCCAAAACAAAGTTTTAATTAGTTGTGACACTACTTCTGATCCAAGGGTCTTTGACATGATGTCTTGGACCTTTCAGCTTGGCTCCCTAGTAGAGGAACAGTAAGTGACCCCAAGCCTGGCATGTTCCAAGTGTTTTGTCACTGGATCTGGAAAAAAAGTGGCCCAAAACCATGCAGAATTTTCTTCTTTTTCTATACTGAGGGGAATAACCTTAAGAAAAAAGAAATCCTCTGTTTATTCATGGATCTTGTTCTAAACAGAAAAAACAGTGAAGGATATCTGGTGTAGCTGAAACTAAGCCTAATACAGCACATCTTTCCAAGACTAAACACTGGCTCATACTAAGAAAAATAGTCTTCAAGATTATGTGAAACCATACTGTCTGCTGATACCTTCCCTGAGTGTGTCATGGTAGATATTTAACTCTGGGCGTCTAACTCTGAAAAAGTCAGCATAGTTTTTTTATGTTGATTAGCTCCATTTTGGCTAAAAGAACCAAATTCACTAAGGGAGAGATGGAGAAATATTGCATACCAGCATGATAACCTTGTGTGACAGCGTAGTCATAATAAATATGCTATACTTCTAGAAGTTCAGTCTGATACATAGTCTGGACCAAAGGGTTCTCTCACAATGTGATGATCTATTGTATTGCCCAGCCAACTGGAGTGGCATTAAAATGAATTATACCAGGCTCCTGGTTTGGAAATTGTCTAGTCCATTATTTTTTAAGTACAGATTTCTTAAAGGGCAGAAGGAACCTTGGAGAGAGAGAATGAATTGGAAACAAATTGTAACCGTGACATTCTGCCCTCTTTCCTCTCCTTGCCATTTTTGGCAATTAGGGCATTATTTCCCCTTTCCTGTCAAGGACTGTCAGGGTTTGAAAAAGGCTTTTCAGTCTTTTGCTTTTGTTCTGATTTGCAGAAAGGGAAGAAAAGGGTTGTTTATCCTTCCTTGCCTGGACAGCTATCTCTGCACTTCCTTTTTCCTGTTCTATGTCCTTTTCTTGTTTTCTGATACAGTTTCATAAAGCGAACATAAGAGATGGACCAACAGGTTGCGCAGGCTAAATCCTTAGTATTTTACAACTCTTTCATGATGCCACAGACCACAATGTGCTGTACTGTTCAACAAGTCTCTATGTTCACACATTTCTGTGTATTTATAATAATCACATTTCTGCATGTTCTTGTTCTTCTAGCTGACTCATGTGCAAGAAGGTCTCCAAGTCGTTGTCCAGTCCATTCTCACATTACTAGGTAAGGTAATTTTCTTTCTTTCCTTCTTTTTTTTTTTTTTTTAATCTATGCTAATTTAAAATAACCTACTGATTATGTTGTACATTTCCAATTGCATAGCTGACACAGCTTTTGTATTGCTGCTGTAGCTAGAAAACTTTTCAGCACCACCATAAATATGCAGCCTGCATTCTCTGGTAATAGTGCTTTCATGATATCAGATAGGATGATCCCCAGAAAGACATACTGATTTTGGCTTATACAAGGTATGCAGTAAGACACTGCAATTTCGATCCGTTGCAACCTATCTAACTCTGCAAACCCTGATCTTTCCCACACAGAGTACAGGTACAGGTTCTGAGTTGTACTGTGTGAGCTCAGCAATCCACAGCATTATTTGGTTGCCATCGTTCTCCTTATCTCCCCCTCACCTCCATTTGGAAACTGAGCTCTTACAGGCACTCACTTTGTATTTTGCCTTCTCTGGTCTTCAGAAAAGTGTGCAATTTAGCATGATACTGAGATAGACAGGTGCTAGTTGTGGGTGGATGACCCCCAATCTTGGATGTGCAAAATTGTTTAGCAGCTTATTGAGTTTAAAGGAGCAGGAGATTTGCGTATGTTTCATTTGAATTCACATACAGTTGGCTTTGGATGTGCTAATCAGACATCCAGGAAAGTTGCTCAGGTCAACATGGCTTTGATTTTGCATGAAGTCCTTACAAATGACATCCTGTTTTTGGACTGGGATGCCTAAGCCACCTGCAAGAAATAAGATTTTATATGATCATAGGCTGGTTGTTTATTTTGACAGATGCTAAAAATATTGGTACAAATATCCCTTTCTGATAGTTCATATTGCTGTCTGCACTATTGGCTCTATTTCTCACATGGTTTTATGTAAACTTTTCAGTATGCACACCCCATGGGGTGGTGATCAATTTGTGTAATTTAATAATTACAAATAATTACATACTTCAGATTTTTGCAGTGTCATGAGCAGCTGCTGATGGATCTACAGGCATAGAGTCTCTGTCCATGCCCTCCCAAGGCTCTCTTGGAACTGCTCAGTGATGTTAAGCACTTAAACAGCAGGGACTTTCTGGGAATAGTCCAGCTTGCTCTAGTATTAGGAGCCATTTAGCAAATGGTGATAACTAATTTAATTAAGATCAGATGCTAATGCCATTTGTGAAGATGATGCCGTATGGACAAAGGCCTACTGTTCTTTGGCTCTGAAGCATCCTTCTCTGATTTCTGGAGTGCCATGACATACATGCACTAACACACTGACAGCAATGCACAATAAATGGTGCGAGTATTCAGATATTTGTCATTCAACCAAGGTATTTTATCTACTCTGCTGTCAAATGTCGTCAAGACCAGCAGTTTTATCATTCCTGAAAGAATTCATTCCTCAAATGACTGACTCAAAATGATCAATGTTCTGAAATTCTTGTCACTTACTGTGTAATTTACACTTTTGGTCTAATTTACACACTTTGGGTACTCAAAAGATTGGTCTGCACTGATAGTATATGACTACTTTTTGTCAGTCAATAGAGGGTTTCTGACTAATTGTTGGTGCTTTTCTGCTGTCATGGATTATGTCTACATGTTCTATGGAGCATGACTTCCATCTTCTGTCAGTTCAGAAAAAAAAATATCCTCACTCAACAAATTACTTTACAGGTCAAGAAAATCCTGTGTATATTTCCTTCATCTGACAATGTGCACAATTCCTAGCTAAACCGTGGAGCTCCCTGCCACAGAATAATGTAGATACTAAAAGTTTCTATGGTTTTTGGAAGACATTATATAAGTTCATGGGACTTATTGTAATACCTTCTCTCTGTCTAGCAATGGTGTTAATGACAGAGGCCTGACATAGATTATTGTACTTATTTTTGTCAGTCATGACTGAAGACAGTTTGGATCATGGACTAGATTCAATGTATGCACATGTCCATACTTCTACCATTTCCACCCATCATGATTTGTGTGGAAGCAGCAGTTGAAATGGTAGCTGTTAAGATTACTGGCAACGACTCACATTTTACCACAATCGCAATTGACCATTCTGTCTGAAAATGTATAGGCAGAAGTAACAGAAATGCCACCAACGCTTCTAGGTGACTCCTGATGTTCCCTATCAGCAATGGGTGCTGCGATGACAACAGGATCAGGCTTAACAATAACCCTACTATTTTGCTCACATGTTTTTTTTCTCTGGTCAGGTTCATTCTTGTTGTCCTGGTGGTAGCTGTTGTTTATCCCCTCATGTTTTGCTTGTAGACTTAGCACCTGGCAGTTACATTTATCACACAGCTGGATGATGATTTCTTGTTTGACAGCTGAGGGCCCTTTGACATTTGCAGATATTATTGTCAGCGCTGGTCCTGATAAGAGGCCTTTTCTAAATAACTGACAGCTTGCACATCTAGGCACGTCTTTAGTTGTGATATTAGGTATTTAGCAGGATTTGTGGATTCATAGAATCTGACAGGGATGGCAATGTAAGCATTTCTGCTGGGGTCCTGTTATATATGAATATCTGTGAAAAACACTCAATTTTCATTTTCTATTCTCTGCATGACTGCTTACAGGTAACTCCGGAGTGAGAAAAGGGGCAGAGTTATAAATTTTGCCTTGTCTATGCATCAGAAAGCTTTAAAATATTCTTGTTGATATACTGCAAATTTGAAATCCCATGAAGTCTTGTCTTCTTTGTAATGAAGGAAGAACTAACAGAATCTATACATAATACTGAAATAGATCTGACTCCTTGCAAAAAGATTTTTAACCAAGAGTTCTTTCTTATTTCGCTAACCAACTGACAGTATATCTATTGTGTGATTGAGTCAATGTCCTGTTATTTCAAATTTGTAAATGCCCCACTCTGGTCCTCCAAGGAGTTCCTGGCATAGTTACGAGAGGCAGATTCACAAGCTCTACTTCCACAGCAAGGTTTTTCCTATCTTTTCCTCATCAAGAAGCAAGAGAAAGAGAACAAAAATACATTTAATCTACTGGTTTCTCAAACATTCCCTTACAGTTCTGTGAACATACAAGGAAAGATCCTTCTAGAGGTGCAGAGGTTGAAACCATACATAATATTTCTCTGGATAGCTGCTTTCTCGATTGTTATGTACATACACAGACAGCAGCCATAGTCTCTAACTCTTGGTCAGAGATTCCTCAATGTTTTGTTGCTGATATCCTCTAGAAGAGGGAAAGCTTTCTGCAATGTGTTACTTGCTGCTGAAGGACTGATGAAGGTTGGTGGCATGTGGCTCTAGCTCCAGAGACGAGATTTTGCTAGATGAGTTTTACAGTCAGAACAGGAACCCTCTTTCTCTCCACATTTAAATGTTTAGTTGAAAAAGGTTTGCTATTATAAAGATGGTACATTAGGAAGTATGATCAAATAAAAAAAACAGAGCAGCTTAGGTAACCACCATCAATGACCAGACATCCACCTTCATTTACAGAACATGTAAATACTGTGAGAGCATAATGTGGCTGAAAAGGGTTGAGGAGAAACTTTGGCAATATAGTATCAGATAAGAGTAGGAGTCTACATAACGTATTCCTTGAAATCCCACATCCCCCTTTCTAGAATTATTCTCCTTTTTCCAATCGGACTTTGCAGGCTCACCAATTTTCAGAATATATGATTTAACAACAGTGTTTGGTGGTTTTTTAATAAGCAACCTTCAGGGATTTTTAAAAAATAAAAGCAGTGCTTAGCCCCAATCAGAGAGCAAAGCTCTCACTCTGGGGCAAGTTGCTCAAATCTATAACAAGAAAATGAACCTGTGCCATAAGCAGCAGGGAGACAACAAGTATGTATTAAAGAAAGGAGAACAGTTAGTTGGAAGGCAGGAACAAACGATGCAAAGACGGTAATGGGATGCTTTAATTTTTAAAATAAATCTGGGATTAAGTGTTTTCGGGAGAATAGCACTACACCAGCAAAGCGAAACAGAGGACTACAGTGCTTAGCCCTGGAAGATGAGAGATGTATAAACCAAATCCCTAACATTCACAAGAAGCAAGAAATGGCAATAAATTTCTAGCTAGGGTGCTGCTGTCAAATACTCTGATGATATTTGATGTAGTAAATGAGACTGGAAGGTAAATTCAGAATCAACATTTGCCCTGGGGATTCTGACAAGTAGATGTAAACTGATGGTCATCAGGATCGTCTGCCAGTGGAAGAACATGTCTTAGGACATGTTGAAATTGAATTATCATTGGATAAATTGAGTTGTAAGAAATTAATGTTCATGTGTGCAGTCCTTTGAACTGAAAGAGCAGACACCCTGTAAGGAGAAAGGAATGAAAATCTGTGGGTGTGTTTCTGGGCAGACAGATGCTCAGTCTTTGGGAACTGGGACCTATTATATTCCTTACAAAGCTGAAGAGCTTAATGTTAGAAAGCAAAACACGATCTAGTGAACATGGAGAGACGTGAATATGCAAGAAGATTTCTGAGGGCTGTGAACACAAGCCGTAGGAAGGAACTGCCTCAAATTGCCCAAATATTTGTTCCTGCTTCAAAACATAGTTTCCGTTAAGAGCTGTGAATTAGAGTAACAGGCAGCTGTGGCACTTCTCTTACAGAGCAGGTGCTCAAAGTTCTCCAGACTCCTAGCTGTCACACTCTCATTTCTGGTTCATAAAAAGCATATTTAATCTTTGTTTTTCCAAAGCTTTCAGATATTGTTTCAGAGCTTTGTTAAACTGGGATTTATTAGTGATACAACACAAGGAAATTTGCAAAGCTCCTTTATTTTTCTGAGCAATTGTTTATGGGTAAAAGTCTGCAAAGACAAATATCATTGGTTTTGTGTCACTTTCTCTGTACGTGAGCCAGAAATTTAAAATCAGATTTTGATCCTGTGTCTATATATATATACACACATGTATATATTCATACATTTATACATTATAAATTGATATTTATACCTTGTGAAGACTTCTTCCTCTACCTGGTGAACGTTGTATTTACAAAAATGGATTTAGAACTGAATGAAAAAAATATGACCTCTGTTTTTCTCTTTGTTCTTCATTCACAGGAACACAACTGATTTCAGTAGGAGTTGCCTCTGATTAAGACCAGTGAGTGTAACAGAGCAGCTTTTGCAAGCAGGGGTATAGAAGAGCAAGCTAAAAACACCCAAATGCATTTACTGTTCAAGCTAGGATTTAAAAGTCCTGAAAATCTTATTTATGTAATTTTTATTTCCCTTTAACCCCTTGGCAATAGCTGGTAGGACTCCTGCCATAAGCACTAATGAATTTTGCATTGAATTCTGACTCCTGGCATTTAGGGCTTAATAAAATCTTCTTTTCCTTTATCTCGAAGATTCCTTTTCTGCTAATTGGTGTCAACATCAATCAAGATCAGAAGTGCAACAACACTAGTTTAAAGGCCTTTTGCTCTTCTGCTTTATACCCCAAGTATTACGGAGCTGTAGGCAGCTTACACATAAAAGTGGCAATAAATGTCCTTTCACTCTAAAATGCACAAAAATCTTGGAAACTTTGAAAAATTGCGTTGTTGCAATAAATTAAAAGCCACTTCCTGAGGTCTGTCAGTTATACAAGTGGCATTTTGAGTGTGTGGGGCTGTGTTAAATATTTTGGGTAGCTCTAGAAGAGCTTCCTCCAGACCTTCAAAACTGTGGGTGACACTGGGGAGTTCTTTAGAGGAAGTTCCCATGGAAGATGAGGGCTGGGTGACAGCTCCATGCATTTGCTTGTCTAGTATCTTAAGTCATAGGCATATTCAGGGAAATTTAAATTTTTTGTGCAAGTTCAACAGATCATTAAAACCTGTGCTTGGCTGGGGGCAAGGATAGGAGTTGGAAGTATGGTTCTAGATGCTGCTGATAGGCAGCACCTTGTTTCCATGTGAGGTGACTCCCCCTTGCTCTGTGCGAGGCTGGACGTCATGGGTCCCACTGAATCTGGCATTTGCCTAGGCCAGAAGCAAGATCTGGGCAACCAGCAGCTTTGGGTGAGTCCTTGGAGAGGCTGTTTGATGCTCCACCAAGTATGATACATGTTGGTGAGATAGTGGCTCCTGAGCCAGCCAGCTCCCCCAGTCCCTACAGGAACTCGGAGAAGGGAGCAGCAGCCCATCAAAGTCAGTTGCGGGGTTGCAACAAGTGTTCCTGCTGTCTTGTGGGCTTTCAGAATACTGTTTTTTGTCTAGACAAGCCATGAAAGAATGATGTCAAAGACAAAAACAGGACATCACAGGGCTGCCCATTACACGCAGACTCTGCCCGATCTCTGATCATCTCCTTCCTGCCCTGCAACAAGCAACACAGAAGTATAACCATTGCAGTGGCAAAGGACCACAGCCTCTACCCCCTACAGTAACGAGGGGTAGATGTGTGTGTGCACAAAGACCAAGCCAAGGACTGGAGGAGTGGACTGGGAAAGGTAGTTTGTAAGGAATAGCTTTTAGTAATGACCAAAACTTGTGCGCCTCCCCAATGGCTCATGGGACGTGCCTGACAACTTCAGACCACATGCCTGTGCCCAGGCCACCCTCAGCCCCAGCAGACTCACAACAGCAAAGCAGCAAAGGGTAAAGAAATGATGCCCCTGACTTTCAGAGAGCATGCCTTTTGGTCACCAAGGCTGCATGTGTCTGCTGACTATTCCCATGGGTGGAAAGAAGATTTAATTGCATGAAGCTTAGTGACCCCCTCATTGCATGATGCACCTTCCTGATCCAACAGGGTTCCTCACCAATATGAGAGCAGCCAAAACTGTTTCAAAAGATGTGGCAACCCCAGTTGGAGGATCCCCACCTCCACCACTCTCAGTGCAGGAACCTGCAGTGCAGAATTGAGGTGGTATGTGGACATCCTAATGCCTCAATAGGACCAGCAGAAAGCTTTGCCTAAGATTGATGAGTCTTGCTCTGTCCTCCACATGGTCAATGTATTGCTTAATAAAATGTAAGTGAAGAAAAAGATTTCTCTTCTACAAAGGAAATCAAAGCCAGAGCACACAGTAAAAAGTGGTCCTATTTGGATCCAGTAATTTTTTTCTTCAAAAGAAGGGTAAATGACATGCAGGATATTCCCTTCCTTTCCCATAGCTGAGCTGGGGAAAAGTGCTTTCATTCACAGAAGCACTATGAGACTGAAGTTAATGCTGACAAAGGTCCAGGGGCAACAAGCAGCTAATTTCCAGTATTCCCATGATACCTTGCAGCTCACGCTGCTGCACAGCTCATTGAGCTGTAGCATTAGGGTAGCTTGATCTTGCTGCTCAGTGAAGTCTAAAATGAAAGAGTGGGGAGCTTCATGGTACTTGCTTTTTTAGGTGCAGTGGTGTCCATAATGGAAGAATACACAAGGAAAGGACAAACGTGTACATAGAATAATAGAATCTCATGTCTCTCTGTCTCTCATGGCATACTCCTTGAGAAGCTGGCATCTCATGGCTTGGACAAGTGTACTCTTCGCTGGGTGAAAAACTGGCTGGATGGCTGAGACCAGAGGGTTGTGGTGAATGGGGTGAAATCTGGTTGGAGGTGGGTCCCATGTGGTGTTCCCCAGGGCTCAGTGTTGGGCCCCGTTCTGTTTAATATCTTCATCAATGATCTGGATGAGGGGATTGAGTGCACCCTCAGCAAGTTTGCAGATGACACCAAGTTGGGAAGCAGGGTCGATCTGCTTGAGGGTAGGGAGGCTCTACAGAGGGATCTGGACAGGATGGATTGATGGGCTGAGGCCAATTGTATGAAGTTTAACAAGGCCAAGTGCCGGGTCCTGCACTTGGGTCACAGCAACCCCACGCAGCGCTACAGGCTTGGGGAAGAGTGGCTGGAAAGCTGCCTGACAGAAAAGGACCTGGGGGTGCTGGTCAACAGCCGGCTGAATATGAGCCAGCAGTGTGCCCAGGTGGCCAAGAAGGCCAACGGCATCCTGGCCTGTATCAGAAACAGTGTGGCCAGCAGGAGCAGGGAGGTGATTGTTCCCCTGTACTCAGCACTGGTGAGGCTGCACCTCAAGTCCTGTGTTCAGTTTTGGGCCCCTCACTGCAGGAAAGACATGGAGGTGCTGGAGCGTGTCCAGAGAAGGGCAACCGAGTTGGTGAGGGGCCTGGAGCACAAGTCTGATGAGGAGCAGCTGAGGGAACTGGGGCTGTTTAGTCTGGAGAAAAGGAGGCTGAGGGGAGACCTTATGGCTCTCTACAACTACCTGAAGGGGGGTTGTAGTGAGGTGGGTGCTGGTCTCTTCTGTCAGGTGGCTGGAGATAGGACGAGAGGAAATGGCCTCAAGTTGCAGCAAGGGAGATTTAGGTTGGATATTAGGCAAAAATTCTTTACTGAGAGGGTTGTCAGACATTGGAATAGGCTGCCCAGGGAAGTGGTGGAGTCACCATCCCTGGAGGTATTCAAAAAGCACATAGACAGGGTACTCCATAACGTGGTTTAGTAGGCATGGATGATGGTTGGACTCGATGATCTTGAAGGTCTTTTCCAACCTAAATGATTCTATGATTGTATGATAATCATTTAGGTTGGAAAAGACTTTTAAGATCATTGAGTCCAACCATAAACCTAACACTGCCAAGTCCACCACTAATCCATGTCCCTAAGAACCACATCTCCTCGTCTTTTAAATACCTCCAGGGATGTTCACTCCACCAGTTCCCTGGGCAGCCTGTTCCAATGTCTGACAACCCTCTCAGTAAAGAATTTTTTCCTAATATCCAACCTAAATCTCCCTTTGCTGCAACTTGAGGCCATTTCTTCTTGTCCCATCACTTGTTACTTGGGAGAAGAGACTGACACCCACCTCGCTACAACCCCTTTTCAGGTAGTTGAAGAGAGCAATAAGGTCTCCCCTCAGCATCCTTTTCTCCAGGCTAAATAACCCCTGTTCCCTCAGCTTCTCCTCATAGGACTTGTGCTCTAGACCCTTCACCAGCTTTGTTGCTCTTCTTTGGACACGCTCCAGCACCTCAGTGTCTTTCTTGTAGTGAGGGGCCCAAAACTGAACACAGTACTCGAGTTGCGGCCTCACCAGCACCGAGTACAGGGGCATGATCACCTCCCTAGTCCTGCTGGCCACACTATTTCTGATACAGGCCAGGATGCTATCAGCCTTCTTGGCCACCTGGGCACACTGCCGGCTCATATTCAGCCAGCTGTCTATCAACATGCCCAGGTCTTTCTCTGCCGGGCAGCTTTCCAGCCACTCTTCCTGAAGCCTGTAGCATTGCATGGAATTGTTGTGATCCAAGTGCAGGACCTGACACTTAGCTGTGTTAAATCTCATACAACTGGCCTCAGGCCATCGATCCAGCCTATTCAAATTGCTCTGTAGAGCCTTTCTATCCTCAGGCAGATCAACACTCCCATCCAACTTGGTGTCATCTGCAAACTTGCTGAGGGTGCACTAGATCCCCTTGTCCAGATCATTAATAAAGATATTAAACAAAACTGGCCCCAATACTGAGCCCTGGGGAACACCACTTGTGACCCACCGCCAACCGGATTTCACCCCATTCACCACCTTTTTTTAGGGAGAAGCCCTAATTCCTATGGGACTGTTCTCAGGTGCTTCTGTGGTTTCTAACACATTGACAACCCTTACGTCTTTGCTGCCATGTGGATCTCCATCCCCTACCTCCACTGAGATGGCTAAGGTGCTGTACGCATTAGTACAGGGACATTTCAAATGTGCTCCAGTGTACTCAGCACATCATGGAGCAGACTGAAGAACCTCGCTAGCACACTGTCCCTCAAACATTGGCATGCCACTCCCAGGCTTATCTCTGGCGAGCCTGGTTTTATCCCCTTCCCCCTTCAAATCTAGTTTGATCTTCAGGTCTTTCAATGAGCCCTGCTGACTCCTGAGCAAAGATCCTTTTCCCCCTCTAAGAAAGGTGTAGCCCATCTGTCGCCTGCAGGCCTGCTCTTGTGTACACCAATCTGTGATCAAAATCCCCAAAATTCTGCATGTAACACCAGCTTTGGAGCCAGCTATTGATGAGCTGGGTCTTCCTGTTTCTTTCCTCATCATTGCCTGCAACTGGATGGGTAGAGGAGAACACTACTTGTGCTCCTGATCCCTTAACCAGTTGTCCCAAGGCCCTGAAGTCTCTTTTGGTTGCCCTCAAACTTATTCTTGCAACTTCATTGCTGCCTACATGAAAAAGCAAAAATGGATAATAATCTGATGGCTGTACCATGGTAGGAAGCTTCCTCATCACATCTTTAACCCGGGCCCCAGGGAGGCAGCAGACTTCCCTAAGAAGTGGGTCTGGTCGGCGTATTGGGCCTTCTGTTCCCCGCAGAAGAGCGTCTCCTATGACAATGACCCATCTTTTTTTCTTTATGGAAGCAGTTTTGATGCAGGGCGTAGGCCGACTTAACCTTGGCAATACCTCCAAGCGAGATGAACCATCGTCCTCGTCCTTGTTCGGTTCCACTTGCAGAGCCTCGTACCTGTTGTGCAAGGGCACCTGGGAAGGTGTGAAGTCATGGATGGAGGAGACGTGCCTCCTGCGCCGGGCAGGAACTTGTCGCCATTGCCCCCTATCCCTTCAGTCACCGCCTTCTGCCGGGTGGGGAGAGGACAGGGAATCCTCCACACCTTGTGTCCTGTCTGCCTGACAGGTCTGTCCCAGGGATGGTAGGTGCAGTTCCAACAGTCCGTCTCCCTCTCAGGCTCCCTGATACTCCTCAGCCTCCTCGCCTCCTCCCACAGGTGTACTCACTACTGCTGTCCGGTGCTGCTGTAAGAGCAGGGCAGACACTGCAGACGGACACCCGGATGGCAGCACGTTCCCACCGGAGCTCTGCCTGGGAAGCGGCGTCAGTGGCGGCGGGTGCGGAGTTTAGAGAGGACGTGGCCTTCTGCCGGCTGGATCCCGTTGCTCCCTGGTTGAGCCAGCAGAGCGACAGCGCCCTTCTTGTGTGCCTTTCTGTGCAAATTGGTGCCCCACGCTCTGTTTGCCTGTTCTGGTCGTGATGCTCCCCCAGGTTTTTTTTTAATATGTGTGGGGGCTTGGCCACCGTTGTTCCTGACCCCACCTAGGTCTCGTCAACTGCTGTCATGCAAGCTGCTGGCTGGCTCTCTCTGCTCCCCTGAGATTCCTCTGGTTCAGGAACCCCCCCTGTGCACCATGCTAGAGCACTCCGCTGCCGATCGTGCCGGCACTGGAGCTGCTCGCTTTGGTGACTCAAGCCTCGAGATGTCTGCTAAGAAATTCACTTTCGCCTTCCACATTCAGCTCAGAGTTAATAGTCAGATGGGTTCAAGGGTGTCAGAGTCATTGAAATCCACAGCCTGAGACAACTACCATGATCAGGTCAATTTGTGAGACTATGGAGATTTTGCTGAGGATCTAAATAATTACCTCAAGTGAACCACTTTTATCAAGCTGGACAGGGACTTAAAATCTGTATTTCCTGGGCTATGATTTTGGGAAACATTTCAGAACTGCAGGATTTGTAGTGACACCCACCAAATCTTTCAGCTGACTAAGATGCTATTTGCCTTGTGTTTTGAAGAGAGGTCTTAGCAGCCTATTGCATTATTCTTAGTGACAATCCTCTAAAAAAATGTGAAATAGTCCTTCTTGGCTATGATGCCCTTGGCTTCACTAAGGGCAAATCGTGCCTGACAAATTTGGTGGCCTTCTATGATGGGGTTACAACGTTGGTGGATAAGGGAAGAGCAGCAGACGTCATCTACGCGGACTTGTGCAAAGCATTTGACACTTTCCTGCATGACATCCTTGTACCTAAATTGGAGAGACATGGCTTTGATAGATGGACCACTCGGTGGATAAGGAATTGGCTGGATGGTCTCACTCAAAGAGTTGCAGTGAACAGCTCGATGTCTGAGTGGAGACCAGTGATGAGTGGTGTTCCTCAGGGATCGGTATTGGAACCAGTCCTGTTTAACATCTTTGTTGGTGTCATGGTTTAAGCCCAGATGGCAACAAAGCACCACAAAACAGCTCACTCACTCCTTCCCCTCCCTGCCACGGTGGGATGAAGAGGAGAAAATATAAAGAAATGCTCATGGGTTGAGACAAGGACAGGGAGGGATCACTCACCACTTATGGTCATGGGCAAAAAAACAGACTCAACTTGGGAGAAAACAAAATCAATTTAATCTACTACCAATCAAATAAAAAACAAGGATAATGAGAAGTAAAACCAAACCTTAGAACACCTTCCCACCATCCCTCTCTTCTTCCCAGCTCAACTCCACTCCCGGTTCTCTTCACCTCCTCCCCCCGGTGGCACAGGGGGACAGGGAATGGGGATTGGGGTCAGTTCATCACACGTTGTTTCTGCCTCTCCTTCCTCCTCAGGGGGAGGACTCCTCACTCCTCCCCTGCTCCACCGTAGGGTCCCTCCCATGGGAGACAGTCCTTCATGAACTTCTCCAGCGTGAGTCCTTCCCATGGGCTGCAGTCCTTCAGTCCCAGCCTGCTCCAGCACAGGATTCCCCACGGAGCGGCGGCCATCTTGTGGGGCCTCCATCCCCCTGCTCCGGCGTGGGCTCCTCTCTCCCCGGGCTGCAGGTGGGCACCTGCTCCCCCGCTCCCGTCCATGGGCTGGGGGGGGACAGCCTGCCCTCTGGTCTCACCACAGGCTGCGGGGGCATCCCCTCCTCCCCGCCTTCCTCACTGACCTCGGGATCTGCAGAGGGGTTCCTCTCACATCCCAATCCCCTCACTCACTGCAGGTTCCTCTTCTGAAATCTGTTCTCCCACAGGTGTTACCACTGTCACTGATGGGCTCAGCCTGGGCCAGAGGCAGGTACAATTTGGAGCCTGGGAAGCTTCTAGCAGCTTCTCACAGGAGCTACCCCTGCAACCCCTCCCCTATTACCAAACCCCCACCACACAAACCCAAAACAGTCAGCAACGTGGACAGTGGGATTGAGTGCACCCTCAGCAAGTTTGCCAACAACACCAGTCTGTGTGGTGCGGTGAACACAGTGGAGGGAAGGGATGCCATCCAGAGGGACCTTGACAGGCTTGAGAGGTGGGCCCATGCGAATGCCGTGAAGTTCACCAAAGGCAAGGTCCTTCACATGGGTCAGGGCAGCTCCCAAGCACAAATAGAGGCTGGGTGATGAGTGGATTGAGAGCAGCCTTGTGGAGAAGGACTTGGGAATATTGGTTGAGGAGATGTTCATCATGACCTGGCAATATGCGTTTGCAGCCCTGAAAGCCAACTGTATCCTGGGCTGCATCAAGAGAAGCGTGACCAGCAGGTCAAGGGATGTGATTCTCCCCCTCTACTCTGCTCTCGTGAGACCCCATCTGGAGTACTGCATTCAGCTCTGGGGCTCCAAACATAAGAAGGACATGGACCTGTTGGAGAGGGTCCAGAGGAGGGCCACAAAGATGGTCAGAGGGCTGGAGCACCTCTCCTGTGAAGACAGGCTGAGAGAGATGGGCTTGTTCATCCTGGAGAAGAGAAGAGACCGGGGAGACCTTATAGCAGGCTTCCAGTACCTAAAGGGGCCTACAAGAAAGCTGGAGAGGGACATTTTACAAGGGCATGTAGTGATAGGACAAGGGGTAATGGCTTTAAATTGAAAGAGGGTAGATTGAGATTAGATGTAAGGAAGAAATTCTTCACTGTGAGGGTGGTGAGGCACTGGAACAGGTTACCCGGAGAAGTTGTAGATGCCCCATCCCTGGCAGTGTTCAAGGCCAGGTTGGATGGGGCTTGGAGCAACCTGGTCTAGTCGAAGAGGGCTTGGAACTGGGTGATTTTTAAGGTCCCTTCCAACCTAAACCATTCTATGATTCTATTCTACGATGAGATGCTCCACTGAATGCTTCTGCCCCAGTGCCTTTGGTGTTGGCAATACCCCAGTTTTCTCCCTTGTTCCTGAGGTCAGCACAGCCCTGGATGATGTCAAAACAGCCTAACCGGTGAGTAAGTGGAGGATTTTATCCTCGTGGGCTGCCAACCTGGTAACTTTCTCTGGAAAAATGTCTTTTGATGCTACTTCATTACATGGTGCAATCCAAGGCTGCCCCTGGTCAGTAGACCAATGGCAAATCTTTTGGTGTCCCGTAGGCCATTGTGCATTTTGAGTAATAGCTGCCTGGGGAGCAAGTTAATGCCAGGAGCGGGCATTGTTTGCTGTAACTCACATGAATAGCTGTGAACAGAAAGGCTGAACGTTGCGATGACAACACATCAATAAGCAAAGCCACTTTCTCCACCTTTTGACATGAATTACCTGTCTTGGATACTGCACTATAATCAGCACTTGCATTGCCAGGAGCAAAATAAAGGCCAGTTTGACCTTCAGGAGCAACGGGATCTGTTTTCCTGGACTGATGAGAGAGTCATTAGTCTGGAAAGTTACTTGGACTGTCAGTAACCTGCTCACTGTGTGATGCACTGCCTTGACTGAGCCACACCTCAGTGTTTAATTTATACGTTTTGCATAGGGTGAGTTCTTCAGGAACTGTTCGCGTAAATGTGCCTGCAAGCATGGTGACTAAGCAGCCCGCAGGACAAATCTGTACAATGACAACATGCAAACTCTGTGCAGATTCAAAAGTGAGCCCTTTGGGGTTAGTCAGTAGGTTAAAGAGGGAGAGAATTGGGAGGAATAGCTCCGCTGGGATTGCCAACATCCCTCTTCACCAACCTGGATGTTTATGTCACCGGTACAGGGGCTGCTGGACCGCTGCAAGGAAGCATTAGGACAGCAGTGGGACTGCTCCTGCGTTAGAGGGGCACTCAGATCACTATGCAAGACAAAACAGACTGTTTTGTCTCCTGTTCACCTTCTAGGCAGATCAGTGCAATCCTTGGTGCTGGTCTTAGCTATTTCCCTCTTCATTTCACACATATTTCAAACAAACAGGGATGACAAAAGTATGCAATTTATTGCACCACACAATGCTGGTAATTTTGCAGGATCTGAGGCCAGCTGAGCAATATGCTGCTGACCTTAAATTGCTCATTCCCCTTTGCTGTTAAGTAAAAGAATAAATCAATGGGTAATTCCTTTCTCTCACCATACCTTCTCTCCCTCCTTCTTTTTTAAAGCCAGACATCAGTCTTTTTTATTTAGTCATGACAATGCAACTAGCGTGAAGAAAATCCTAGTACCATACCAATATGTTTAGTTTCTTTTATAGTGTTAATTAGGTGTCAAAGGTATGCTTAGTGCCTTTCTGAGAAAGGCGTGATGCTAACCCAGGAAACTCAGATAATCCTATTGTCAAATTTATTTGTTTATTAAAACAGGTTTTTTTTGCTGTAGAGGACTTAGCCTCTCCTCTAAAAAACAAACTAATCAGGGGATTGCTGGATGCCGTCTATGCTGTTGTCCAATAATTGCAGAGTTACCTGCTGCTATATCTTGTCTCAGCAATGTGTGCAGCTACAGCATAGCACTGCTGCTTGAGGAGCTGGGAGAGATGTAAAACCATTTTAATCCTTTGTAGTTCTTGCCTGAAGTTCTTGACTAGCAGTATATTAGAACAAAATGGGAGAGGCTTTTTTTTAATACATGCAAAATATGAACAAGGTACTCCTACTGCTGTTGAACGTGTTTTTCAGTAAGGGCAACTTAATTTACATTTGGAGGTAGCTCAGAGGAACTAGTTCTTTCTTTCATTTATACACATATAGTATCAGAATAGGCCAGTCTGAATTGCAGTGTACCTTCAGTGCTTCAAAGAAGTGAAAAGGCAGACAGGAAAAGGGACTAGATAATGGCAAAAAGCCGTACCATATATGTCTGAAGTCTCCTATGAGTTAAGTCTATGTATACATGTATAGGCATGTATATGTATATCTGGTTTTTTACTGCATCATGACTGCACTGTCTGCCAGGATTGTGTCTGGCAGCATCTGTAGAGTCGGACCGCTGAGCTGTGTTTCCTTACCTCTCAGCACCTTGTCCAACTTAGTGAGCCTGTGCAGTGGCAGGAGGCTGTCCTACCCGACTTGCTGTGCACAGGACAAAAGGTATATAGGCAGGCACTTTATCTGAGTTATCCATCTGGGAGCAGGAATAGGATTTCTTACCAGCACAGAAAACCGTTCTAATACTAAGAAATAACTCACAGGGAATTAAATTATAAATGTATATGCTGCCCTGAGGGTATGTCAGTTTGTATCACAGAGTATCCATAACCACTCACTTTTGTGCTGTTGGGCAGGGGAGGCCAGTTAAGCTGCTCTGTGGCAGATCAACTGTTAATATCCAAGGCACCCTCTAATAGAAAGAGGCATAAGGGCACTATATCAATTTATTGTAATGCAATGAAATATGAACGGCAGCAAAAATAGAAAGAAAAATCTGTTTCAGTGAACAATCACGTTTTGGAATATTTTTTCCTGGTGGTGGAAATCTAATAAAACAACTGGAAGTCATCAGGAAATAATAAATTATTTTCTGACTAAGGAAGAAGGTTTTTAGTTAGTTCAGAAAATCTGAATATCATTCTCATCTCTGTTTCAGATGAGCCATGTCACAGAGGCCAGCCACAATTTGGTTTCTCGACAGGCTGATTCCTTTTCTCAGACTTCCTTTTGCTTACGATAGCAGCTTCAGGGCTAGTTAGGCCTTTGATTTCACTCAATATGGCAGTACCTATGGTCTTCTGAGCCTGTTATTCTGAAAGATGGACACTCAACAATAAAAATGAGACAAGCAGACCAGTCTTGTGAAGCATAGAGCCACATGGCCAGTTGTCCTCGATATGCAGCAGAAGTAGCTGGCTAGTGAATTACCACTGCTGATTAATCTAAAGCATTGCCAGTGACAAGGTTTTCTGTCACAACATTGTTCTACATGGTCTTTGCAGAAATTAATTTTACAGAACCAACATCCAGCATTTCATTTGTTTTAAATTTATCTGCCTTATATCCCATGAAGTTCCCCCTCACTTCCCCTCTTCAGCCGTTTGCCCCCCTCCTCCTATGAGACAGAGTGAATAACAAAAAACAATTCAGTTTTCACTGGTTTAAGACTTGTCATCCTGTGCTTTATGACTTAGAATTGGTCTTGCTAGGAAAAGAAGCCACTGGGAATACAGGCTTATTCTCTGTAAAGACTGACAGCAGGATAGACAGGTGTCATCTCATGATGACATTTAAAGGTGGATGAGCCCTGTGAGTGAGGGAGTTCAGTCTGGTGTAATCAGTGTCAACTCTGATGAAGATTATTTTTGTCAACTTTATTTATTCCTTTGAGAGATCACTTTATAATAACAGGAAGTCTGTAATTTAAATGGTTATGGGGTGGGTGACAGAATTATTTATTCTTTACAGAAGGCAAACTCTCCATTGAAACCCAAAAGTGGCTGACATACAATATCCTTTCTCTTCCCTTCCCACCTTTGGTGCCCTGAAACACAAAAGGTGTACTATGGGTCCTTCAGTTAATCTGCACGGATGGAAAATTAACATCTTCCCCTTTTATTTAGGGAAGATGCTTCACCCCTGAGACTTTCCCAGAGACACTCTAATCGGTCATCTCTCAGAGCTTAGCTTTTCATAATAAACAGTGAACAGCATTTTGCAGCCAGACTAAGCAAAAAGATGCTGAAGTTTATTGTAGCATGGATCTCAAAAACACTGAAATAAAGACTTGTGCAGGCGATTTGCAATGGCTTCTGCTATTTAAATGCAAATGTGTATACAGAGCTTTATTCTAGATACCAGGCATTTGATATGCCTTGACTTTTGTCCCTGCCTTTAAATACCTGAGTTTTCTTCTGAGATGCACCTACCTTGAAAAAAAACCCCAAACCCAAAACACCCCCCTCACACACCAGTTTCTACATCTGAAGTCAAAATCACCTGTGCAGCTCAGCATCTGTAAAAATGTTTTTCATCCAGGCTGGTCCCTCAGCTTATCCACATGGCCCTGAGGCCACCAGCTGCTGCTGGGGCAGAGAGGCATATATAGGGGAATATACTGGTCATGGCATACCAAATACAGTTGCCACAGCAGCAGCCTTCTTTTTTTCTCTCTCTCTTCCTCTAGGAATCTTGAATGTGTTTAAATATTAAAGCTGGACACATCTCAGTGTATCCCCCGTGGAGTCTTTCTATTGAAAACATCCAAAATCCAATAAAATTAGCTGGTCCTTTTGATGTTTGTAAAGTGGCTGCTCACTGAGGCAGCTGGTCTGGGAGTCCAATATCAGACTCCTATAAAGATATCTACAAAGCATTTCCAATAGTGCTGATATCTGTAATCTCCTTGTTAGGTATTCCATTCTGCTCACTAGCATATCCTTTACTTAAAAAAGGATATTTAGGAGGGTTTGTTTGCTTTATTCCTACTTCAGTGTAAGCATTGATTTACCTTGTGTCTTAGAGAAATCCCTTAACCAAAAAAATACTTTGAGCTTACAGCAATTTATTCACTTCCTGGGGAAAAATGTTGACAGTACTCTCTAAACCAGGGATCGTTTCAACTTTACTAAGGAGGGAAAGTGGTTGCTGTGTCAACAGGATGAAAACTCAGAAATTCTAGTATTTGGGGTTTTGCCTTAATAATGCTGCTCCAGTCCCATCTCCCTACAAAAACAAACAGAGAAGGACGACAGACTCTCCAGGTATTTTTCATGACCACAGACCCAAGCACAGCTGGGAAGAACAGCAACATCAGAGCCCTTTAGGATTAAGTTAACATGCAAAATAAGCTTATGTGCTCTGCTTTACAAAGCGCACCTTTTCCGTGCTCTCACATCAGGGCTGGTAAAATACCAGGACAAACCCTCAGCTCCTGCAGAAATATTTATACCTCCATTTAATTTTCACGTCAGGCACAAATGCTGTTCATGAAGATTAAAAATAGGAGTCAGAATAGAGGTTCTCAGCCAAATTAGTGTTGTCTGTCAGAAGGAACAGACTCTTTCAGCAGCCGCCACATTAACCATTGGCCTAAGTCAGTTTTCTGTTGAGTAGCAGGCGCTTTTCCAATTTCCTAATACATACTATTGCCTTGGCAAACAGTAAATGGGATTTGGTGCCAGGACACTTGTATCTAGAGCATACTTTGACTCCTTGCTGTATTTGCAGAAATTCCAGGTACACATCATTAATCACAAAGCCTGTCCTATTCTTGAATTATTTAATACAATATTGGAGCAGTTCTGAATTATTTAAAGCAATATGCGAAAGGTTCTCTGTGATATACATGCAGAGATTATTAAGAACCTTGCTAAACAGATTTAAATTGCCAGAACCTAATATCAGCTCCCCATGTTCCACAGCCCTAACTCAAGGAGGGAAAGAAACAGCATACTCCTGTCCAATAGCCTCCCAATCTACCCTAAAATTTACTGCAACTGTTATAAAGAAGTTAAATGATTTTGATCTGTCTAATCAGAAGCTGCTCAAAACATGACAGGCAAAAAGAAAAGGCCCAATGTGCTGTAATTTTCTACTAGAGGAGAATGGAAAAGCCAGAATGTTTATCTGATCCTCCTGAGCCTGTGAACCAGGCATAGAAGTAACATGGAAACAGATTGTCTTCCAAAGTGATTTGATCTTTCTTTTTTTCTGAAGAGACCAGGAATGAAAGAGTAACTTTTATACTGAATCTGCGGTCATTTTTCCAGATCCATTAACAATGGAAAACATTCCTTGGGTCTACTTGAGAAGTTCATTCAGCTCCTTAGTCACACCCAGAATAGGTGGACCACTGCCAGCCTGCTCTTCCGTGGGCACTATGCTCCCCAGCTGCAAAGTTGAGTCTCACGAGCAGTCCCTATAAAGCTACTACTTCTGCTGTGCATGCAGGTACTCTCAGACACTCTCTGAAAAGTTCTTTCTGTTGTGCTCTTGCAATGTGCGACTCCATTCAGACCAACAGATTATGGACATAAGGGGTGATAAACTCTCATCAGCACCCTGTTTCCATAACCAAGCTCAAGACTAGACTGCCCATGAATCCATATAATAGATGAAGTTGGAGAAGTAGCCCAGACTACCTTGTCTACCTCAAATCAGTCAAATGGCAAGACAGGTGAGTGATAGTGACTCGTCACACAGCAGATCTCTCCCCTGGATATACTGTAACTCTCAGGCTATACCTGTGATATCCCACCCAGAAACATCAGCTGGATCACCAGGAGATCAGTGCACAGAGTGCTCCAGGAACCAAATAACAAAGTTGGGCAGCAAAACACAACTTGAGTGTAGCTTCATAAGCAGTTCAATCCACTCCTAAGCAGTGGTTTAGACCCAGACTTTGCAGCCGTGACCTTATTTTTGGCTGATGACTGTGCTTTCCCACTGAAATGGTCCTGCTCTTCACACTCACCACAAAAGGGCTTGGAGAGACTCCTTTTGCCTTAGAGAAGGGAGAAGTGGCAGCTGAGAACTTCTCAGCATCAAGAGAATCAGTTCCTGCATCCTTCCTCCTCCTCTTCCTCCTCTTCTGTTACACAGCCATTTGCTAGGAAATACAGGGACTAGCTCTTTAAAGGCCCTTGAGGACAGCTGCATATAGAATTAGGACTCTATAGAAGTGAATATGCCACATCACCCTAATCAGAGCTGCTGTCTCAGATTGGCTATGCATTCAGTCACATTAGCAGATACACTCAGGTTATTTTCCTGATTTTTTTTTTCCTGGCCAAGCAGGTGGACTGAAATTTCCTACTGAATCTTTCCCTTCAACTTGACAGAGAGAAGCTGAGATTTTCCTCCAGTCACAGGACTGCAGGAGCTTCAGCTTTATACGCAAGTGTGCCTACCCATCCTTTAACCTGGCCCAACAGGGACATCTACATTAAGGAG